>NW_027181771.1:15895877-17095877 GCF_029961685.1 Aristolochia californica
CCCCCTTTTCCCGACCTTTGCAGAACCTGATATATAAAGATTAAAAAGAGTTTACAATCCCTAAAAATTAAAGACACTTTTTCAAATTATCTCTCTCAACATTTATGCATAGTGGATTTCCATTTTAGATGTATACTTTTTTCTTAAATGAAAACTTGAGTTTTCACTTTCCCTTCATCTCGTAAACAAAAAAAGAGATAAAAGGTAAATAGATCACAACAAAATGAAAATTTTAGAGTTTATGTATGGAATGAATTTAAAGCAATGACAAATGTAAGTAAAAAAAAATTATTCACCCACCACAAATTAACACAAAACGTTAGTTATCCAAGTATGGGAAATTCCACTAGTTCAACCCTAATAGCTTGGAATTTTATAAGAAAGAGATTTTTCTACACATGTTTCAGAAATGGATATGCATGCTTGAAACATGTTAAAGATGCAAATACCAATGGATATAATCTTTTAAAGAGAATAACATTAAATTCTCAAGTGAACGTGCATTGGCATATTTACCTGAGTCAAACAAGCCATTATTTTTTTCATTTAAAATAAGCTAACGTAACGATCTTAGATGATTGTAAAGTGATTTATCATGCATAACGGGCTATATTTTTGTAAGGACTCACTTATGGATTGGCAGTCAACGCTCAGTTAAAAATCCCCCATCTCCCCCTTTTCCCGACGATTACAGAACCTGATATATAAAAACTAAAAGGAGTTTACAATAACTAAAACTTACAGACACTTTTTGGAATTATCTCTCTCTACATTTGTGCATTGTGCATTTCCATTTTAGATGTAAACAAAAAAAGAGATAAAAACCAAATAGATCACTACAAAATGAAAATTTTAGAGTTTATGTATGGAAAGAATTTAAAGCTATAAAAAATGTAAGTAAAGAAAATTTATTCACACACCACAAATGTACACAACAGTTTTTTTATCCAAGTTTGGGAAATTCCACTAGTTCAACCCTAATAGCTCGGAATTTTAAAAGAAGGAGATTTTTCTACAAATGTTTAAAAAATGGATATGGATGCTAGAAATATGTTAAAGGTAAAAATAACCTATGGATCCAAACCTTTTAAAAAGAATAACATTAAATTCCCAAGTGAACGAGCGGTGGGATATTTACCAGAGTCAAACAAGCCATTATTTTTCCATTTACAAAAAGCTGGCTTAACGATCATAGATGACTGTAAAGTTATTTATCATGCATAACGGGCTATATTTTTGTAAGGATTGACTTATGGATTGGGAGTCAAAAATTAGTTAAAAATCCCCACCTCCCTCTTTTCCCGACCTTTGCAAAACCTGATACATAAAAATTCTAAAGAGTTTACAATCCCTAAAATTACAGACACTTTTTGAAATTATCTCTCTCTACATTTGCGCATTGTGCATTTCTTTTTTAGATGTATACTTTTTTCTTAAAACAAAACTTGAGTTTTCACTTTCCCTTCATCTCGGAAAGAAAAAAGAGATAAAAGGCAAATAAATCACAACAAAATAAAAATTTTAGAGTTTATGTAAAGAATGAATTGCAAGCAATAACAATTGTAAGGAAAGTAATTTTATTCAGACACCTCAAATGAACACAAAATTTTAGTTGTCCAAGTTTGGGAAATTCTACTAATTCAACCCTAATAGCTCATAATTTTTTAAGAAAGATATTTTTTTACACATGTTTTAAAAAATGGATATGCATGCTTGAAACATGTTAAAGATGCAAATGACCTATGGATCCAAACCTTTCAAAGCGAATAACATTAAATTCCCAAGTGAATGTGCGGTGGGATATTTACCCAACTGAAACAACCTATTATTTTGCCCATTTACAAAAACATGACCGAACGATCATAGATGATTGTCAAGTGATTTGTCATGCGTAACGAACCATTTTTTTTAAGGAATGACTTATGGATTGGGAGTCATAACTGAGTTTAAAATCCCTCGCCTCCCCCTTTTCCCGACGATTATAGATACTGATATATAAAAACTAACAAGAGTTTACAATCCCTAAAAATTAGAGACAATTTTTGGAATTATCTCTCTCCAAATTTGTGCATTGTGCATTTTAATTTTAGATGTGTACATTTTTCTTAAATCAAAACTGGAGCTGTCACTTTCCCTCCATCTCATATAAAAAAAAGAGAAAAAAGGCAAATAGATCATAACAAAATGAAAATTTTAGAGTTTATGTATGGAAAGAATTTAAAGCAATAACAAATGTAAGTAAAGAAAATTTATTCACACACCACAAATGAACACAAAAGTTTTGCTATCCAAGTTTTGGGAAATTCCACTAGTTCAACCCTATTAGCTCGGAATTTTATAAGAAAGAGATTTTTCAACACATTTTTTAAAAAATGGATGAGCATGCTTGACACATGTTAAAGATGCAAATGACATATGGATCTAAACCTTTTAAAGATAATAACATTAAATTCCCAAGTGAACGTGCGGTGGGATATTTACCCAAGTCAAACAACCCATTATTTTTTCCATTTACAAAAAGCAGACCCAACGGTCATAGATGATTGGAACCTGATTTAACATGCGTAACGAGCAACATTTTTTTAAGGAATGACTTATGGATAGGGAATCAATACTCAGTTAAAAATCCCCCGCCTCCCCATTTTCCCAACAATTGTAGAACCTGATATATAAAAACTAAAAACAGTGTACTATTCCTAAAAATTATAGACACTTTTAGGAATTATCTCTATCTACATTTGTGCATTGTGCAATTTTATTTTAGATGTATATTTTTTTCTTAAATATAAACTTGATTTTTCACTTGCCCATCATCTCCTAAACAAAAAAAAAAGATAATAGGCAAACAGATCACAACAAAATGAAAATTTTAGAGTTTATGTATGGAAAGAATTTAAAGAAATAAAAATAATAAGTAAAAAAAATTGATTCACACACCACAAATGAATCAAAATTTTTTAATCCAAGTTTAAGAAAAACCAATAGTTCAACCCTAATAGCTCAGAATTTTATAAGAAAGAGATTTATCTACACATGTTTTAAAAAATGGATTTGCATGCTTGAAACAAGTTAAAGATGCAAATTACCTAAGGATCCAAACCTTTTAAAGAGAATAACATTAAATTCCCAAACGAACGTGACGTGGGATATTTACCCGAGTCAAACAAGCCATTATTTTGCCCATGTACAAAAAGCTTACCTAACACTCATAGATGAATGTAAAATGATTTATCATGTGTAACGGGCTATATTGTTTTAAGGACTGACTTATGGATTGGGAGTCAACAATTAGTTAAAAATCCCTGCCTCCCTCTTTTCCCGACCTTTGCAAAACCTGATATATAAAAATTCTAAAGAGTTTACAATCCCTAAAATTACAGACACTTTTTGAAATTATCTCTCTCTACATTTGCGCATTGTGCATTTCTTTTTTAGATGTATACTTTTTTCTTAAAACAAAACTTGAGTTTTCACTTTCCCTTCATCTTGGAAAGAAAAAAGAGATAAAAGGCAATTAAATCACAACAAAATAAAAATTTTAGAGTTTATGTAAATAATGAATTGAAAGCAATAACAATTGTAAGAAAAGTAATTTTATTCAGACACCTCAAATGAACACAAAATTTTAGTTGTCCAAGTTTGGGAAATTCTATTAATTCAACCCTAATAGGTCATAATTTTTTAAGAAAGAGATTTTTCTACACATGTTTTAAAAAATGGATATGCATGCTTGAAACATGTTAAAGATGCAAATGACCTATGGATCCAAACCTTTCAAAGCGAATAACATTAAATTCCCAAGTGAATGTGCGGTGGGATATTTACCCAACTGAAACAACCTATTATTTTGCCCATTTACAAAAACATGACCGAACGATCATAGATGATTGTCAAGTGATTTGTCATGCGTAACGAACCATTTTTTTAAGGAATGACTTATGGATTGGGAGTCATAACTGAGTTTAAAATCCCTCGCCTCCCCTTTTTCCCTACGATTATAGATACTGATATATAAAAACTAACAAGAGTTTACAATCCCTAAAAATTAGAGACAATTTTTGGAATTATCTCTCTCCAAATTTTTGCATTGTGCATTTTAATTTTAGATGTGTACGTTTTTCTTAAATCAAAACTTGAGCTGTCACTTTCCCTCCATCTCGTAAACAAAAAAAGAGAAAAAAGGCAAATAGATCATAACAAAATGAAAATTTTAGAGTTTATGTATGGAAAGAATTTAAAGCAATAAAAAATGTAAGTAAAGAAAATTTATTCACACACCACAAATGAACACAAAAGTTTTGCTATCCAAGTTTTGGGAAATTCCACTAGTTCAACCCTATTAGCTCAGAATTTTATAAGAAAGAGATTTTCAACACATTTTTTAAAAAATGGATAAGCATGCTTGACACATGTTAAAGATGCAAATGACATATGGATCTAAAACTTTTAAAGATAATAACATTAAATTCCCAAGTGAACGTGCGGTGGGATATTTACCCGAGTCAAACAACCCATTATTTTTTCCATTTACAAAAAGCAAACCCAACGGTCATAGATGATTGGAACCTAATTTAATAAGCGTAACGGGCTATATTTTTTTAAGGAATGACTTATGGATAGGGAATCAATACTCAGTTAAAAATCCCCTGCCTCCCCATTTTCCCAACAATTGCATAACCTGATATATAAAAACTAAAAATAGTGTACTATTCCTAAAAATTACAAACACTTTTAGGAATTATCTTTATCTACATTTGTGTATTGTGAAATTTTATTTTAAATGTATACTTTTTTCTTAAATATAAACTTGATTTTTCACTTGCCCATCATCTCCTAAACAAAAAAAAAGATAATAGGCAAACAGATCACAACAAAATGAAAATTTTAGAGTTTATGTATGGAAAGAATTTAAAGAAATAACAAAAGTAAGTAAAAAAAATTGATTCACACACCACAAATGAATCAAAATTTTTTAATCCAAGTTTAAGAAAAACCAATAGTTCAACCCTAATAGCTCAGAATTTTATAAGAAAGAGATTTATCTACACATGTTTTAAAAAATGGATTTGCATGCTTGAAACAAGTTAAAGATGCAAATTACCTAAGGATCCAAACCTTTTAAAGAGAATAACATTAAATTCCCAAACGAACGTGACGTAGAATATTTACCCGAGTCAAACAAGCCATTATTTTGCCCATTTACAAAAAGCTGACCTAACGCTCATAGATGAATGTAAAATGATTTATCATGTGTAACGGGCTATATTTTTTTAAGGACTGACTTATGGATTGGGAGTCAACACTCAGTTAAAACTCCCCCGCCTCCCCCTTTTCCCGACGATTGCAGAACCTGATATATAAAATGTAAAAGGAGTTTACACTCCCTAAAACTTACAAACACATTTTTTAATTATCTCTCTCTGCATTTGTGCGTTATGCATTTACAATATGGATGCATACGTTTTTCTTCAATCAAAACATGACTTTTCACTTCCCCTTCATCTCGTAAACAAAAAAAGAAATATAAGCCAAATAGATCACAACATAACGAAATTTTTAGAGTTTATGTTTGGAAAGAATTTAAAGGAATAAACAATTTAAGTAATGAAAATTTCTTCACACACCACAAATGAACACAAAAGTTTTGTTATCCAAGTTTGGGAAATTCCACAAGTTCAACCGTAACAGCTCAAAATTTTATAAGAAAGAGATTTGTCTACACATGTTTTAAAAAATGAATTTGCATGCTTGAAACATGTTCAAGGTGCAAATGGCATGTACATCCAAATCTTTTAAAGAGAATAACATTAAATTCCCAAGTGAACGTGCGGTGGGATATTTACCCGAATCAAGCAAGCCATTATTTTGCCTATTGACAAAAAGTTGACCTAACAATCATTGATGATTGTAAAGTGATTTATGATGTGTAACGAGCTATATTTTTGTAAGGAATGACTAAAGGATTGGGAGTCAACACTCAATTAAAAGTTCCCCCGCCTCCCACTTTTATTGACAATTACAGAACCCAATATATAAAAACTAAAAAGTGTATACAATCCCTAAAAATTGCAGAAACGTTTTAGAATTATCTCTCTCTACATTTGTGCATTGTGCATTTACATTTTAGATGTATACTTTTTTATTAAATAAAAACATAAGTTCTCACTTTCCCTTCATCTCGTGAATAAAAAAAGAGATCTAAAGGCAAATAGATCACAACAAAATGAAAATTTTAGAGTTTATGAAAGGAAAGAATTTAAAAAAATCACAAATGTAAGTAAAGAAAATTTACTCACACTTCACAAATGAACACAAAAGTTTTGTTATCCATGTTTTTCGAAATTCCACTAGTTCTACCCTAACAACACAGAATTTTTTAAGAAAGTGATTTTTCTACACATTTTGTAAAAAATGGATTTGCATGCTTGAAACATGTTAACGATGCAAATGAATTATGGATCCAAACCTTTTAAAGAGAATAACACTCAATTCCCAAGTGAACGAGCGGTGGGATATTTACCTGACTCAAACAAGCCATTATTTTCCCATTTACAAAAAGCTAACCCAACGATCATAGATGACTGTAAATTTATTTATCATGCGTAACGGCCTATTTTTTTTGCAAGGAATGACTTATGGATTGGGAGTCAACAATCCGTTAAAAATCTCCGCCTCCCCCTTTTCCCGACCTTTGCAGAAATTAAAAAGACTTTACAATCCCTAAATATTATAGACACCTTTTGAAATTATCTCTCTCTACATTTGTGCATAGTGCATTTCCATTTTAGATGTATACTTTTTTCTTAAATCAAAACTTGAGTTTTCACTTTCCTTTCATCTCGTAAACAAAAAAAGTGATAAAAGGCAAATAGATTACAACAAAATGAAACTTTTAGAGTTTATGTAGAGAAAGAATTTAAAGCAGTAAAAAATAAAAGTAAATAAAATTTATTCACACACCACAAATGAACACAAAAGTTTTGTTATCCAAGTTTTTGAAATTCCACTAGTTCAAACCTAATAGTTCGGAATTTTATAAGAAAGAGATTTTTCTACACATGTTTTAAAAAATGGATATGCATGCTAGAAACATGTTAAAGATGCAAATGACCTATGGATCCAAATTTTTTAATGAGAATAACATTAAATGTCCTAGTGAACGTGCAGAGGGATATTTACCCTAGTCAAACAAGCCATTATTTTACCCATTTACAAAATGTTGACCTGACGATCATAGATGATTGTAAAAACATTTATCATGCGTAATGGGCTATATTTTTGTAAGGAATGACTTATGGATTGGGTGTCAACACTCAATTAAAAATTCCCCGCCTCCCCCTTTTCCCAACGATTGTAGAACCTGATATATAAAAACTAAAAAGAGTTTGCAATCCCTAAAAATTACAAACACTTTTTGGAATTCTCTCTCTCTACATTTCTACAATGTGCATTTCCATTTTAGATGTATACTTTTTTCTTAAATAAAAACATGAGTTTTGACTTTCCCTTCATCTCGTAAACAAAAAATATAAATAAAAGGCAACTAGATCACAAAACAATGAAAATTTTAGAGTTTATGTATGGAAAGAATTTAAAGCAATAAAAAACTAAGGAAAATTTATTCACTCTCCACAAATGAACACAAAAGTTTTGTTATCAATAATTTTCGGAAATACCACTAGTTCAACCGTTACAACTCGGAATTTTATAAGAAAGTGATTTTTCTACACATGTTTTAAAAAATGGATATGCATGTTTGAAACATTTTAAAGATGCAAATGACCCATGGATCCAAACCTTTTAAAAAGAATAACATTAAATTCCCAAGTGAACGTGCTGTGGGATATTTACCCGAGTCAAACAAGCAATTATTTCGCCCATTTAGAAAAAGCTGACCTAACGATCATTGATGATTGTAAAGTGATTTATGATGTGTAATGGGCTATATTTTTGTAAGGAATGACTTATGGATTGGGAGTCAACACTCAGTTTAAAATCCCCCGCCTCCCCCTATTCCCGACGATTACAGAACCTGATTGAAGAAAACTAAAAGGTGTTTACAATCCCTAAAAATTACTAACACTTTTTGGAATTATCTCACTCTATATTTGTGCATTGTGCATTTCCGTTTTAGATGTATGATTTTTTCTTATATCAAAACTTGAGTTTTCACTTTCCTTTCATCTAGTGAACAAAAAATGAGATTGAAGCCAAATAGATCACAACAATATGAAAATTCTAGAGTTTATGTATGGAAAGAATTTAAAGCAATAACAAATGTCAGCAAAGAAAATTTATCACACACCACAAATGTACACAAAAGTTTTGTTATCCAAGTTTAGATTCCACTAGTTCAACTCTAATAGCTCGAAATTTTATAAGAAAGAGATTTTTCCACACATGTTTTAAAAAATGGATATGCATGCTTGAAACATGTTAAAGATGCAAATGACTTATAGATCCAAAGCTTTTAAAGAGAATAACAATAAATTCCCAAGAGAACGTGCGGTGGGATATTTACCCGAGTCAAACAAGCCATTATTTTGTTCATTAACAAAAAGTTGACCTAACGATCATTGATGATTGTTAAATGATTTACAATGTGCAGCTGGTTATATTTTTGTAAGGAATGACTTATGGATTGGGAGTCAACACTGAGTTAAAAATCCCCCGCCTCCCCCATTTCCCAACGATAGCAAAACCTAATATATAAAAACTAAAAAGAGTTTACAATCCCTAAAGATTAGATACACTTTTTGGAATTATCTCACTCTACATTTGTGCATTGAGCATTTACATTTTAGATGTATACTTTTTTTTTTAAATCAAAACTTGAGTTTTCACTTTCCCTTCATCTCGTGAACAAAAAAAGAGATAAAAGGCAAATAGATCACAACGAAATGAAAATTTTAGAGTTTATGTATGGAAATAATTTAAACCAATAACAAATTTAAGTAAAGAATATTTATTCACACCCCACAAATGAACCCAATAGTTTTGTTATCCAAGTTTTGGGAAATTCCACTAGTACAACCCTAACAACTCAGAATTTTATAAGAAAGAGATTTTTCTACACATGTTTTAAAAAATGGATTTGCATGGTCGAAACATGTTAAAGATGCAAATCACCTATGGATCCAAACCTTTTAAAGAGAATAACATTAAATTCCCAAGTAAACGAGCGGTGGGATATTTACCAGAGTCAAACAAACCATTGTTTTTCCCATTTACAAAACGCTTACCTAACGATCATAGATGATTATAAAGTGATTTATCATGCGTAACGGGCTATATTTTTGTAAAAAATGACTTATGGATTGGTTGTCAACACTCAGTTAAAAATCCTCTGCCTCCCCCTTTTCCCTACGATAGTAGAACCTAATATTTAAAAACTAAAAAGAGTTTACAATCCCTAAAAATTACAGACACTTTTTTGAATTATTTCTATGTATATTTCTGCATTGTGCATTTCCATTTTAGATGTATACTTGTTTTTAAATAAAAACATGAGTTTTCACTTTCCCTTCATCTTGTAAAAAAAAACATAAATAAAAGGCAAATAGATCACAACAAAATGAAAATTTTAGAGTTTATGTATGGAAAGAATTTATAGAAATAAAAAATTTAAGAAAAGAAAATTTATTCACATACCACTAACTAACAAAAAAGTTTTGTTATCCAAGTTTCGGAAATTCCACTAGGTCAACCAAAATTGCTCAGAATTTTATAAGAAAGAGATTTTTCAATACATGTTTTCAAAAACGGATATGAATGCTTGACACATGTTAAAGATGCAAATGACCTATGGATCCAAACCTTTTAAAGAGAATAACATTAAATTCCCATGTGAATGTGTGGTGGGATATTTACCCAAGTGAAACAGGCCATTATTTTGCCCATTTACAAAAAGCTGAACGAACGATCATACATGACTCCAAAGTGATTTATCATGCGTAACGGATTATATTTTTGTAAGGAATGACTCATGGATAGGAAGCCAACACTCAATTTGAAAATTCCCCGCCTCGCCCTTTTCCTGACGATTGCAGAACCTGATATATAAAAACTAAAAAGAGTTTACTATCCCAAAAAATTAAAGACACCTTTTGAAATTATCTCTTTCTACCTTTGTGCATTGTGAATTTCAATTTTAGATGTGTACATTTTTCTTATATCAAAACTTGAGCTTTCACTTTCCGTCCATCTCGTAAACAAAAAAAGAGATAAAAGGCAAATAGATCACAACAAAATGAAAATTTTAGAGTTTAAGTTTGGAAAGAATATAAAGAAATAACAAATGTAAGTAAAGAAAATTTATTCACACTCCACAAATGAACACAAAAGTTTTGCTATCCAAGTTTTGGGAAATTCCACTAGTTCTACCCTAATAGCTTGGAAATTTGTAAGAAATAGATTTTTCAACACATGTTTTAAAAAATGGAAAAGCATGCTTGAAACATGTTAAAGATGCAAATGACATATAGATCCAAACCTTTTAAAGAGAATAACAATAAATTACCTAGTGAACGTGCGGTGGGATATTTACCCGAGTCAAACGAGCCATTATTTTTCCCATTTACAAAAAGCCAACCCAATGATCATAGATGATATTAACCTGATTTATCATGCGTAACGGGCTATATTGTTTTAAGGAATGACTTATGGATAGGGAGTCAACACTCAGTTAAAAATCCCCCGTCTCCCGATTTTTCCGACGATTGCACACATATAAAAACTAAAAAGAGTTTACTATCCCTAAGAATAACAGACACTTTAAGGAATTATCTCTGTCTACATTTGTGCTTTGTATCTTTTTTATTCTTGATATTTAGCTTTTCTTAAATATAAACTTGAGTTTTCACTTTCCCATCATCTCGTAATAAAAAAAAGAGATAATAGGCAAATAGATCACAACAAAATGAAAATTTTAAAGTTTAAGTAGGGAAAGAATTTAAAGCAATAACAAATGTAAGTAAAAAAAAATTGATTCACACACCACAAATGAATCAAAAGTTTTTAATCCAAGTTTGGGAAAAACCACTAGTTCAACCCTATTAGCTCAGAATTTAATATGAAAGAGAATTTTCTACACATGTTTTGAAAAATGGATTTGCATGCCTGAAACATGTTAAAGATGCAAATGACCTATGGATCCAAATCTTTTAAAAAGAATAACATTAAATTCCCAAGTGAACGAGCGGTGGGATATTTACCAGAGTCAAATAAGCGATTATTTTCCCATTAAAAAAGCTGACCTAACGATCATAGATGACTGTAAAGTTATATATCATGTGTAATGCGCTATATTTTTTTAAGGAATGACTTATAGAATGGGAGTCAACACCCAGTTAAAAATCCCCGCCTCCATCTTTTCCCCACCTTTGCAGAACCTGATATATAAAAACTAAAAAGAGTTTACAATCCCTAAAAATTACAGACACTTTTTGAATTTATCTCTCTCTACATTTTTGTATAATGCATTTCAATTTTAGATGTATACTTTTTTCTTAAATAAAAACTTAAGTTTTCACTTTCCATTCATCTCCTAAAAAAAAAAAGTGATTAAAGGCAAATAGATTACAACAAAATGAAAAATTTAGAGTTTATGTATGGAAAGAATTTAAATCAATAAAAAATGTAAGTAAATAAAATTTATTGATACACCACAAATGAACACAAAAGTTTTGTTACCCAAGTTTGGGAAATTCCACTAGTTCTACCCTAATAGCTTGAAATTTTATAAGAAAGAGATTTTTCTACACATGGTTTAAAAAATGGATATGCATGCTTGAAACAAGTTAAAGATTCAAATGAAATATGGATCCAAACCTTTTAAAGAGAACAACATTAAATTCCCAAGTGAACGTGCGGTGGGATATTTACCCGAGTCAAACAAGCTATTATTTTGCCCATTTACAAAAAGCTGACCTAACGATCATAGATGATTGTAAAGTGATTTATTATGCATAATGGGCTATTTTTTTTGTAAGGAATGACATATGGATTGGGAGTCAACACTCAGTTAAAAATCCCTCACCTCCATCTTTTCCCGACGATTGTAGAACCTGATATATAAAAAATAAAAAGAGTTCACAATTCCTAAAAATTCCAGACACTTTTTGGAATTATCTCTCTCTAAATTTCTCCATTGTGCATTTCCATTTTAGATGTATAATTTTTTCTTAAATAAAAACTTGAGTATTCACTTTCCCTTCATCTCGTAAACAAAAAATATAAATAAAAGGCAAATAGATCACAAAAAAAGAAAATTTTAGATTTTATGTATGGAAAGAATTTAATGCAATAAAAAAACAAAAGAAAAGTTATTCACTCTCCAAAAATGAACACAAAAGGTTTGTTATCAGAATTTTGGGAAATTCCACTAGTTCAACTGTAACAGCTCGAAATTTTATAAGAAAGAGATTTTTCTACACATGTTTTAAAAAATGGATATACATGCTTCAAACATGTTAAAGATGCAAATGACCTATGGGTCCAAACCTTTTAAAAAGAATAACATTAAATTCCCAAGTGAACATGTTGTGGGATATTTACCCGAGTTAAACAAGCTATTATTTCGCCCATTTAGAAAAAGCTAACCTAATGATCATTGATGATTGTAAAGTGATTTATAATGTGTAACAGGATAAATTTTTGTAAGAAATGACTTATGGATTGGGAGTCAACACTCAGTTAAAAATCCACCGCCTCCCTCTTTTCCTGACGATTGCAAAACCTGATATATAAAAACTAAAAAGAGTTTAGAATACCTAAAAATTATAGACACTTTTTGGAATTATCTATCTCTACGTTTGTTCATTGTGCATTTCTATTTTAGATGTATACTTTTTTCTTAAATCAAAAATTGAGTTTTCACTTTCCCTACGTCTCTTAAACCAAAAAAGAGATAAAAAGCAAATAGACCACAACAAAATTAAAATTAGAGAGTTTATGTATGGAAAGAATTTAAAGCAATAAAAAATATAAGTAAAGAAAATTTATTCACACAACACAAATAACCACAAAAGTTTTTTCATTCAAGTTTGGGAAATTCGAATAGTTCAACCCTAATAGCTTGGAATTTTATTAGAAATCTATATTTCTACACATGTTTTAAAAAATGCATATGCATGCTTGAAACATTTTAAAGATGCAAATGACCTATGGATCATAACCTTTTATAGAGAATAACATTAAATTCTCAAGTGAACTTGCGGTGGGATATTTACCCGAATCAAACAGGCCATTATTTTGCCCATTTACAAAAACTGACCTAACGATCATAGATGATTGTAAAGTGATTTATCATGCGTAACAGGCTATATTTTTGTAGAGAATGACTTATGGATTGGGAGTCAATGCTTAGTTAAAACTCCCCCGCCTCCGTCTTTTTCTGACGCTTGGAAAACCTAATATATAAAAACTAAAAAGAGTTTACAATCCCTAAAAATTAAAGACACTTTTTGGAATTATCTCCCTCTACATTTGTGCATTGTGCATTTCAATTTTACTTGTATTTTTTCTTAAATCAAAATGTGAGTTTTCACTTTCCCTCCATCTCGTAAACAAAAAAAGAGATAAAAGGCAAAAATAGATCGAAACAAAATGAAAATTTTAAAGTTTATGTATGGAAAGAAATTAAAGCAATAACAAATCTATGTAAAGAAAATTTATTCACACACCACAAATGAACACAAAAGTTTTGTTATCCAAGTTTGGGAAATTCCCCTTGTTCAACCCTAATAACTAGGAATTTTATAAGAAAGAGATTTTTCTACACATGTTTTAAAAATTGGATATGCATGCTTGAAACTTGTTAATGATTCAAATGACCTATGGATCATAACCTTTTAAAAAGGATAACATTAAATTCTCAAGTGAACATGCGGTAGGATATTTACTCAAGTCAAACAAGCCATTATTTTGCCCATTTACAAAATGCTGAACTAACGATCATAGGTGATTGTAAACTGATTTATCATGCATAATGGCCTATATTTTTGTAAAGAATGACTTATGGATTAGGTGTCAAAACTCAGTTAAAAATCCCCCGCTTCCCCCTTTTCCCGACGATTGCAAAACCTGATATATAAAAAGTAAAAAGAGTTTACAATCCCTAAAAATTAAAGACACTTTTTGGAATTATCTCTCTATACATTTGTGCATTATGCATTTCCTTTTTAGATGTATACTTTTTTCTTAAATCAAAACTTTAGTTTTCACTTTCCCTTCATCTCGTGAACAAAAAAGAGATAAAAGGAAAAAAAAGATCACAACAAAACGAAAATTTTAGAGTATATGTTTGGAAAAAAATTTAAAGCAGTAACAAATCTATGTAAAGAAAATTTATTCACACACCACAAATGAACACAAAAGTTTTGTTATCCAAGTTTGGGAAATTCCCCTTGTTCAACCCAAATAACTAGGAATTTTATAAGAAAGAGATTTTTCTACACATGTTTTAAAAATTGGATATGCATGCTTGAAACTTGTTAATGATTCAAATGACCTATGGATCATAACCTTTTTAAAAGGATAACATTAAATTCTCAAGTGAACATGCGGTAGGATATTTACTCAAGTCAAACAAGCCATTATTTTACCCATTTACAAAATGCTGAACTAACGATCATAGGTGATTGTAAACTGATTTATCATGCATAATGACCTATATTTTTGTAAAGAATGACTTATGGATTAGGTGTCAAACTCAGTTAAAAATCCCCCGCTTCTCCCTTTTCCCGACGATTGCAAAACCTGATATATAAAAAGTAAAAAGAGTTTACAATCCCTAAAAATTAAAGACACTTTTTGGAATTATCTCTCTATACATTTGTGCATTATGCATTTCCTTTTTAGATGTATACTTTTTTCTTAAATCAAAACTTTAGTTTTCACTTTCCCTTCATCTCGTGAACAAAAAAGAGATAAAAGGAAAAAAAAGATCACAACAAAACGAAAATTTTAGAGTATATGTTTGGAAAAAAATTTAAAGCAATAAAAAATTTAAGTAAAGAAAATTTATTCACACACCACAAATGAACACAAAATTTTTGTTATCCAAGTTCTGGAAATTCCACAAGTTCAACCCTAATAGCTTGGTTTTTTATAAGAAGGAGATTTTTTTACACATGTTTGAAAAACTGGATTTGATTGCTCGAAACATGTTAAAGGTGCAAATGACCTATGGATCCAAACCTTTTATGGAGAATAAAATTACATTCTCAAGTGAACTTGCGGTGGAATATTTACCCGTGTCAAACAAGCCGTTATTTTGCCCATTTACAAAAAGTTGACCTAATAAATCATAGATGATGATAAAGTGATTTATCATGCATAACGGGCTATATTTTTGTAAGGAATGACTTATGGATTGGGAGTTAACACTCAGTTAAAAATCCCCCTCCTCCCTTTTTTCCCGAAGATTGCAAACCCTGATATATAAAAACTAAAAAAAGATTAAGACCCTTAAAAATTACAGACACTTTTTGGAATTATCACTCTCTACATTTGTGCATTGTGCATTTCCATTTGAGATGTATACTTATTTATTAAATAAAAATTGAGTTTTCACTTTCCCTTCATTTTTAAACAAAAAAATAGATAAATGGCAAATAGATCAATTCAAAATGAAAATTTTAGAGTTTACGTATAGAAAGGATTTAAAGCAATAAAAAATTTAAGTAAAGAAAATTTATTCACACACCACAAATGAACACAAAAGTTTTTTTATCCAAGTTCTAGAAATTCCACTTGTTCAACCCAAATAGCTTGGAATTTTATAAGAAAGAGATTTTTCTACACTTTTTTTAAAAAATGGATATGCATGCTTGAAATATGTTAAAGATGCGAATGACCTATGGATCCAAACCTTTTAAAGAGAATAACATTAAATTCTCAAGTGAACGTGCGGTGGGATATTTCCCCGAGTCAAACAAGACATTATTTTGCCAATTTACAAAAAGCTGACCTAACGATCATAGATGATTGTAAATTGATTCATCATGCGTAACGGGCTTTATTAATGTAAGGAATGACTTATGGATTAGGAGTAAACACTCAATTAAAATCCCTAAAACTTAGAGACACTTTTTGGAATTATCACTCTCTACCTTTGTGCATTGTGCATTTCCATTTTAGATGTACACTTTTTTCTTAAATCAAAACTTGAGTTTCCACCTCCCCTTCATCTCGTAAACAAAAAAAGAGATAAAAGCCAAATAGATCACTACAAAATGAAAATTTTAGAGTTTATGTATGGAAAGAATTTGAAGCAATAAAAAATGTAAGTAAAGAAAATTTATTCACACACCACAAATGAACACAAAAGTTTTCTTATCCAAGTTTGGGAAATTCCACTAGTACAACACTAATAGCTTCGAATTTTATAAGAAAGAGATTTTTGTACAGATGTTTTAAAAAATGCATATGCAAGCTTGAAACATGTTAAAGATTCAAATGACCTAAGGATCCAAACCTTTTAAAGAGAATAACATTAAACTCCCAAGTGAACATGCGGTGGGATATTTACTCGACTAAAACAAACCATTATTTTTCCCATTTACAAAAACATGACCTAACGATCATAGATGATTGTAAAGTGATTTTTCATCCTTAATGAACCATATTTTTTTAATGAATGACTTATGGATTGGGAGTCATCATTGCGTTTAAAATCCCTCGCCTCCCTCTTTTCCCGATGATTGTAGAAACTGATATATAAAAACTAACAAGAGTTTACAATCCCTAAAAATTAGAGACACTTTTTGGAATTATCTCTCTCCAAATTTGTGCATGGTGCATTTCAATTTTACATGTGTACTTTTTTCTTAAATCAAAACTTGAGCTTTCACTTTCCTTCCATCTCGTAAACAAAAAAAGAGATAAAAGGCAAATAGATCACTACAAAATGAAAATTTTAGAGTTTATGTATGGAAATAATTTAATCCAATAACAAATGTAAGTAAAGAAAATTAATTCACACACCACAAATGAACACAAAAGTTTTTCTATCCAAGTTTTGGGAAATTCCACTAGTTCAACCCTTACAGCTCGGAATTTTATACGAAAGAGATTTTTCAACACATGTTTTAAAAAATGGATAAGCATGCTTGAAACAGTTAAAGAAGCAAATGACATATGGATCGAAACCTTTTAAGTGGAATAACATTACATTCCCAAGTGAACGTCCGGTGGGATTTTTAACGAGCCATTATTTTTCCCATTTACAAAAAGCTGGCCCAACAATCATAGATGATTGTGACCTGATTTATCATGCATAACAGGCTATATTTTTTGTAAGGAATGACTTATGGATAGGGAATCAACACTAAGTTAAAAATCCCCCGCCTCCCCATTTTCCCAACAATTGCAGAACCTGACATATAAAAACTAAAAAGAGTTTACTATCCAAAAAAATTACAGACACTCTTATCTCTATCGACATTTGTGCATTGTGCATATTTTTCAGATGTATACATTTTTCATAAATATAAACTTGAGTTTTCACTTTCCCATCATCTCGTAAACAAAAAAAAAGATATAACAGGCAAATAGATCACAACAAAATGAAAATTTTAGAGTTTATGTATGGAAAGAATTTAAAGCAATAACAAATATAAGTAGAAAAAATAGATTGACACACCACAAATGAATCAAAAGTTTTTAATCCATGTTTGGGAAAAACCACTAGTTCAACCTTAATAGCTCGGAATTTTATAAGAAAGAGATTTTTCTGCACATGTTTTAAAAAATGGATATGCATGCTTGAAACAAGTTAAAGATGCAAATTGCCTATGGATCCAAACCTTTTAAAGAGAATAACATTAAATTCACAAATGAACGTGACATGCGATATTTACCCGAGTGAAACAAGCTATTATTTTTCTAGTTTACAAAAAGCTGACCCAACGATCATAGATGAATGTAAATTGATTTATCATGCGTAACGGGCTATATTTTTGTAAGGAAGGACTTATGGATTGGGAGTCAACACTCAGTTAAAACTCCCCTGCCTCCCCCTTTTCCCTACGGTTGTAGAAACTGATATATAAAATGTAGAAAGAGTTTACAATCCCTAAAAATTACAGACACTTTTTGGAATTATCTCTCTCTACATTTGTGCGTTATGCATTTACCTTATAGATGTATACTTTTTTCTTCAATCAAAACTTCAGTTTTCACTTCCCCTTCATCTCGGAAACAAAAAAAGAGATAAAAGCCAAATAGATCATAGCAAGATGTAAAAATTAAGAGTTTATGTATGGAAATAATTTAAAGCAATAACAAAATGAATTAAAGAAAATTTATTCACACACCACAAATGAACACGAAAGTTTTGTTATCCAAGTTTGGGAAATTCCACTAGTTCAACCGTAACAGCTTAGAATTTTATAAGAAAGAGATTTGTCTACACATATTTTAAAAAATGGATTTGCAAGCTTGAAACATGTTAAAGATGAAATGACCTATGTATCCATACCTTTTAAAGCGAATAACATTAAATTCCAAAATAAACGTGACGTGGGATATTTACCCGAGTCAAACAAGCCATTATTTTTCCCATTTACAAAAAGCAGACCTAATGCTCATAGATGAATGTAAAGTGATTTATCATGTTTAACGGGCTATATTTTTATAAGGAATGACTTATGGATTGGGAGTCAACAATCAGTTAAAAATCCCCTCCTCCCCCTTTTCTCGACCTTTACAGAACCTGATATATAAAAATTAAAAAGAGTTTACAATCCCTAAAAATTAAAGACACTTTTTGAAATTATCTCTCTCTACATTTATGTATAGTGGATTTTCATTTTAGATGTATACTTTTTTCTTAAATCAAAACTTGAGTTTTCACTTTCCCTTCATCTTGTAAACAAAAAAAAGAAATAAAAGGTAAATTGATCACAGCAAAATGAAAATTTTAGAGTTTATGTATGGAAAGAATTTAAAGCATTAACAAATGTAAGTAAAAAAAATTTATTCACCCACCACAAATTAACACAAAACGTTAGTTATCCAAGTTTGGGAAATTCCACTAGTTCAACTCTAATAGCTTGGAATTTCATAAGAAAAAGATTTTTCTACAAATGTTTCAGAAATGGATATGCATGCTTGAAACATGTTAAAGATGCAAATGACCAATGGATACAATCTTTTAAAGAGAATAACATTAAATTCCCAGGTGAACGTGTAGTGGCATATTTACCTGAGTCAAACAAGCCATTATTTTCCCCATTTACAAAAAGCTAACCTAACGATCTTAGATGATTGTAAAGTGATTTATCATGCATAACGGGCTATATTTTTGTAAGGAATCACTTATGGATTGGAAGTCAACGCTCAGTTAAAAATCCCCCGTTTCCCCCTTTTCCTGACGATTGCAGAACCTGATATATAAAAACTAAAAGGATTTTAAAATCCCTAAAACTTACAGACACTTTTTCGAATTATCTCTCTCTACATTTGTGAATTGTGCATTTCCATTTTAGATGTATACTTTTTTCTTAAATCAATACTTGAGTTTTCACTTTCCCTTCATCTTGTAATAAAAAAAGAGATAAGAGCCAAATAGATCACTACAAAATGAAAATTTTAGAGTTTATGTCTGGAAAGAATTTAAAGTAATAACAAATGTAAGTAAAGAAAATTTATTCACACACCACAATTGTACACAAAAGATTTTTTTATCCAAGTTTGGGAAATTTCACTAGTTCAACCGTAATAGCTTGGAATTTTAAAAGAAAGATTTTTCTACACATGTTTTAAAAAATGGATATGCATACTAGAAACATGTTAAAGGTGCAAATAACCTATGGATCCAAACCTTTTAAAAATAATAACATTAAATTCCCAAGTGAACGAGCGGTGGGATATTTACCAGAGTCAAACAAGCCATTTTCCCATTTAAAAAAGTTGACTTAGCGATCATAGATGACTGTAAAGTTATTTATCATGCATAACGGGCTATATTTTTGTAAGGAATGACTTATGGATTGAGAGTCAACACTCAGTTAAAAATCCCCTGTCTCCCCATTTTCCCGACGATTGCAGAACCTGACATATAAAAACTAAAAAGAGTTTACTATCCCTAAAAATAACTGACACTTTTAGGAATTATCTCTGTCTACTTTTGTTCTTTGTATCTTTTTTATTTTAGATATTTAATTTTTTCTTAAATATAAACTTGAGTTTTCACTTTCCCATCATCTCGTAATAAAAAAAAGAGATAAAAGGCAAATAGATCACAACAAAATGAAAATTTTAGAGTTTATGTAGGGAAATAATTTAAAGCAATAACAAATGTAAGGAAAAAAATTGATTCACACACCACAAATGAATCAAAAGTTTTTAATCCAAGTTTGGGAAACACCACTAGTTCAACCCTAATAGCTCAGAATTTAATAAGAAAGAGAATTTTCTACACAGGTTTTAAAAAATGGATTTGCATGCTTGAAACATGTTAAAGATGAAAATCACCTATGGATCCAAATCTTTTAAAAAGAATAACATTAAATTCCCGAGTGAACGAGCGGTGGGATATTTACCAGAGTCAAATAAGCGATTATTTTCCGATTAAAAAAAAGCTGACCTAACAATCATAGATGACTGTAAAGTTATTTATCATGCGTAATGCGCTATATTTTTGTAAGGAATGACTTATGGAATGGGAGTCAACACTCAGTTAAAAATCCCCGCCTCCACCTTTACCCTACCTTTGCAGAACCTGATATATAAAAACTAAAAATAGTTTACAATCCCTAAAAATTACAGACACTTTTTGAAATTATCTCTCTCTACATTTTTGTATAGTGCATTTCCATTTTAGATGTATACTTTTTTCTTAAATCAAAACTTAAGTTTTCACTTTCCATTCATCTCCTAAAAAAAAAAAGTGATTAAAGGCAAATAGATTACAACAAAATGAAAACTTTAGAGTTTATGTATGGAAAGAATTTAAAGCAATAACAAATGTAAGTAAATAAAATTTATTCACATACCACAAATGAACACAAAAGTTTTGTTACCCATGTTTTGGAAATTCCACTAGTTCAACCCTAATAGCTCGGAATTTTATAAGAAAGAGATTTTTCTACACATGTTTTAAAAAATAGATATGCATGCTTGAAACATGTTAAAGATGCAAATGACATATGGATCTAAACCTTTTAAAGAGAATAACATTAAATTCCCAAGTGAACGTTCGGTGGGATATTTACCCGAGTCAAACAAGCCATTATTTTGCCCATTTACAAAAAGCTGACCTAATGATCATAGATGATTGTAAAGTGATTTATCATGCGTACCAGGCTATTTTCTTGTAAGGAATGACATATGGATCGGGAGTCAACACTCAGTTGAAAATCCCTCTTTTCCCGACGATTGCAGAACCTGATATATAAAAAATAAAAAGAGTTTACAATTCCTAAAAATTCAAGACACTTTTTGGAATTATCTCTCTCTAAATTTCTCCATATTGCATTTCCATTTTAGATGTATACTTTTTTCTTAAAGAAAAACTTGAGTATTCACTTTCCCTTCATCTCGTAAACAAGAAATATGAATAAAAGGCAAATAGATCACAAAAAAAGGAAAATTTTAGAGTTTATGTATGGAAAGAATTTAAAGCAACAAAAAAACTAAAGGAAAGTTATTCACTCTCCACAAATGAACACAAGTTTTGTTATCAGAATTTTGGGAAATTCCACTAGTTCAACTGTAACAGCTCAGAATTTTATAAGAAAGAGATTTTTGTACACATGTTTTAAAAAATGGATATACATGCTCCAAACATGTTAAAGATGCACATGACCTATGGGTCCAAACCTTTTAAAAAGAATAACATTAAATTCCAAAGTGAACGTGCTGTAGGATATTTACCTGAGTCAAACAAACCATTATTTCACCCATTTAGAAAAAGTTGACCTAACGATCATTGATGATTGTAAAGTGATTTATAATGTGTAACGGGCTATATTTTTTAATGGAATGACTTATGGATTGGGAGTTAACACTCAGTTAAAAATCCCCCGCCTCCCCTATTTCCGGACGATAGCAGAATCTGATAGAAAAAAACTAGAAAGAGTTTACAATCCCTAAAAATTAGATACACTTTTTGGAATTATCTCTCTCTACATTTGTGCATTGAGCATTTACATTTTAGATGTATACTATTTTTTTAAATAAAAACTGGAGTTTTCACTTTGCCTTCATCTCGTGAACAAAAAAAGAGATAAAAGGCAAATAGATCACAACGAAATGAAAATTTTAGATTTTATGAATGGAAATAATTTAAACCAATAACAAATGTAAGTAAAGATAATTTATTCACACCCCACAAAATGAACACAAAAGTTTTGTAATCCAAGTTTTTGGATATTCCACTAGTTCAACCCTAACACCTCAGAATTTTATAACAAAGAGATTTTCTACACATGTTTTAAAGAATTGATTTGCATGGTTGAAACTTGTTAAAGATGCAAATGACCTATGGATCCAAACCTTTTAAAGAGAACAACATTAAATTCCAAAGTAAACGAGCGGTGGGAAATTTACCAGAGTCAAAGAAGCTATTATTTTGCCCATTTACAAAACGTTTACCTAACGATCATAGATGATTGAAAAGTGATTTATCATGCGAAACGGGCTATATTTTTGAAGGCATGAATTATGGATTGGGAGTCAACAATCAGTTAAAAATCCCCCGCCTCCCCCTTTTCCCGACGTTTGTAGAACTGACAAATAAAAACTAAAAAGAGTTTACAATCCCTAAAAATTATAGACACTTTTTGAAATTATATCTCTTTTTATTTGTGCCTTCAGCATTTCCATTTTAGATGTATACTTTTTCCTTAAATCAAAACTTGAGTTTTCATTTTCCCTTCATCTCGTAAATAAAAAAAAAGAGATAAAAGGCAAATAGATCTCAACAAAATATAAATTTTAGAGTTTATGTCTGGAAGGAATTTAAAGCAATAACACTGTAAGTAAATAAAATTTATTCACACACCACAAATGAATACAAAAGTTTTGTTATCCAAGTTTGGGAAATTCTACTAGTTCAACCCTAATAGCTTGGAATTTTATAAGAAACTGATTTTTCTACACATGTTTTAAAAAATGGATATCCATGCCTGAAACATGTTAAAGATGCAAACGACCTATGGATTCAAACCTTTTAAAGAGAATAACATTAAATTCCCTAGTGAACGTGCAGTGGGATATTTACCCGAGTCAAACAAGCCATTATTTTGCCCGTTTACAAAAAGCAGACCTAACAATCATAGATGATTGTAAAATGATTTATCATGCGTAATGGGCTATATTTTTGTAGAGATTAACTTATGGATTGGGAGTCAACACTCAATTAAAAATCCTCTGCCTCACCATTTGCCCAACGATAGTAGAACCTGATATATAAAAACTAAAAAGAGTTTACAGTCCCTAAAAATTACAGACACTTTTTGGAATTATCTCACTATATATTTCTGCATTGTGAGATTCCAATTTAGATGTATACTTTTTTCTTAAATAAAAACTTGAGTTTTTAGTTCCCTTCATCTCGTAAACAAAAAATATAAATAAAAGGCAAATAGATCACAACAAAATGAAAATTTTAGAATTTATGTATGGAAAGAATTTAAAGATATAACAAATTTAAGAAAAGAAAATTTATTCACGCCCCACAAACTAACAAAAAATTTTGTTATCCAAGTTTGGGAAATTCCTCTAGTTCAACCCAAATTGTTCAGAATTTTATCAGAAAGAGATTTTGCAACACATGTTTTAAAAAATGGATATGAATGCTTGAAACATTTTAAAGATGCAAATGACCTTTGGATCCAAACCTTTTAAAGAGAATAACATTAAATTCCCAGGTGAACATGTGGTGGAATATTTACCCAAGTAAAACAAGCCATTAATTTGCCCATTTACAAAAAGCTGACCTAACTATCATACATGACTGTAAAGTGATTTATCATGTGTAACGGGCTATATTTTTCTAAGGAATGACTCATGGATTGGTAGTCAACACTCGGTTTGAAAATCCCTCGCCTCCCCCTTTTCCTGACGATTGCAGAACCCGATATATAAAAACTAAAAAGAGTTTACAATCCCTCAAAATTACAGACACCTTTTGGAATTATCTCTCTCTACATTTGTGCATTGTGCATTTATGTTTTAGATGTATACTTTTTTCTTAAATAAAAACACGAGTTTTCACTTTCCCTTCATCTCGTAAACAAAAAAAGAGATAAAAGGCAAATAGTTCACAATAAAAAAAAAATTTAGAGTTTATGTATGGAAAAAATTTAAAGCAAAAAAAAATGTAAGAAAAGAACATTTATTCACACACCACAAATGTACACAAAATTTTTTAATCCAAGTTTGGGATATTCCACTAGTTCAACCCAAATAGCTCAGAATTTTATAATAAAGAGATTTTTCTACACATGTTTTAAAAAATGGATATGCATGATTGAAACATGTTAAAGATGCAAATGACCTATGGAGCAACACTTTTTAAAGAGAATAACTTAAATTCTTAAGTGAACGTGCAGTGGGATATTTACCCGAGTCAAACAAGCCATTATTTTGCCCATTTTCTAAAAGCTGACCTAAGGATCGTAGATGATTGGAAAGTGATTTATCATGCATAACAAGCTATATTTTTTTAAGGAATGACTTATGGATTGGGAGTCAACACTCAGTTAAAAATCCCCCACCTCCCCCTTTTCCTGACCATTGCAGAACCTGATATATAAAAACTAAAAAGAGTTTACAATCCCTAAAAGTTGAAGTCACTTTTTGTAATTATATCTCTCTACATTTGTGCATTGTGCATTTAAATTTTAGACTTATACTTTTTTCTTAAATCAAAACTTGAGTATTCACTTTCCCTTCATCTCGTAAAAAAGAAAAAAACAAATAAAAGCCGACTAGATTAGAACAAAATGAAAATTTTAGAGTTTATGTATGGAAAGAATTTAAAGCATTAACAAATGTAAGTAAAGAAAATTTATTCATACACCACAAATGAACACAAAAGTTTTGTTATCCAAGTTTTGGGAAATTCCACTAGTTCAATCGTAACTGTTCAGAATTTTATAAGAAAGAAATTTTTCTACACATGTTTTAAAAAATGGATTTGCATGCTTGAAATATGTTAAAGATACAAATGACCTCTGGATCCAAACCTTCTAAAGAGAATAACATTAAATTCCCAAGTGAAAGTGCGGTGGGATATTTACCCGAATCAAGCAAGCCATTATTTTGCCCATTTACAATAAGCCGACCTAACGATCATTGATGATGGTAAAGTGATTTATCATGCGTAACGGGCTATATTTTTGTAAGGAATGACTTAAGGATTGGGAGTCAACACTTAGTTAAAAATCCCCCGCCTCCCCCTTTTACCGACAATTACAGAACCTGATATACAAAAAATAAATAAAGTTTACAATACCTAAAAATTATTGACAATTTTTGGAATTATCTCTTCCTAAATTTGTGCAATGTCTATTTCAATTTTAGATGTATACTTTTTCCTTCAATCAAAACTTAACTTTTCACTTTCCCCACATTTTGTAAACAAAAAAAGAGATAAAAGGCAAATAGATCACAACAA
This sequence comes from Aristolochia californica, assembly GCF_029961685.1. Lineage (NCBI taxonomy): Eukaryota > Viridiplantae > Streptophyta > Magnoliopsida > Piperales > Aristolochiaceae > Aristolochia > Aristolochia californica. Next base: position 15,921,505 of record NW_027181771.1, read on the forward strand.
AATGAAAATTTTAGAGTTTATATATGTAAATAATTAAAGCAATAACAAATGTAAGTAAAAAAAAATTATTCATACACCACAAATGAACACAAAAGTATAGTTGTCCATGTTTGAGAAATTCCACTAGTTCAACCCTAATAGCTCAGAATTTTAAAAGAATGAGATTTTTCTACACATGTTTTAAAAAATGGATTAGCATGCTTGAAACATGTTAAAGATGAAAATGACCTATGGATCCAAACCTTTTAAAGAGAATAACATTAAATTCCCAAGTGAACGTGTTGTGGGATATTTACACAAGTCGAACAAGCCATTATTTTGACCATTTACAAAAAGTTGACCTAACAATCATAGATGATTGTAAAGTGATTTATCATGCGTAACTGGCTATATTTTTGTAAGGAATGACTTATGGATTAGGAGTCAACATCCAGTTAAAAATCCCCCGCCTCCCCCTTTTACTGACTATTGTAGAACCTGTTATATAAAAACTAAAAAGAGTTTACATTACCTAAAACTTACGGACACTTTTTGGAATTATCTCTTTCTACATTTGTGCATTGAGTATTTCCATTTTAGATGTATACTTTTTCCTTTTATCGAAACTTGACTTTTCAATTTCCCTACATCTTGTAAAAAAAAAAAAAAGATAAAAGAGAAATATATCACAACAAAATGAAAATTTTAGAGTTTATGTATGGAAAGAATTTAAAGAAATAACAAACGTAAGTAAAGAAAATTTATTCACACCCCACATATGGACACAAAAGTTTTGTTGTCCAATTTTGGAAAATTTCACTAGTTCATCCCTAATAGCTCGATATTTTATAAAAAAGAGATTTCTACGCATGTTTTAAAAAATTGATATGCATGCTTGAAACTGGTTAAATATGCAAATGACCTATGGATCCAAACCTTTTTAAAGAGAATAACATTAAATTCCCAAATGAACGTACGGTGGGTTATTTACCCGAGTCAAACAAGCCATTATTTTGCCCATTTACAAAAAGCTGACCAAACGATCATAGATGATTGTAAAGTGATTTATCATGTGTAACGGGCTATATTTTTGTAAGGAATCACTTATGGGTTGGGAGTCAACACTCAGTTAAAAATCCCCGGCCTCCCCCTTTTCCCGACGATTGCAGAACCAGATATATAAAAACTAAAAAGAGTTTACAATCCCTAAAAATTACAGACAAGTTTTGGAATTCTCTCGCTCTACATTTGTGCATTGTGCATTTCAATTTTAGATGTATACTTTTTTCTTAAATCGAAACTTGAGTTTTCAGTTTCCCTTCATCTCGTGAACAAAAAAAAGAGATAAAAAGCAAATAGATCACAACAAAATGAAAATTTTAGAGTTTATGTAAGAAAAGAAAGGAAAGAATTTAAAGCAATAACAAATGTTAAGTAAAGAAAACTTATTCCCAGACCACAAATGAACACAATAGTTTTTGTTATCAAGTTTGTGAAATTCCACTAGTTCAACCCTAATAGCTCGGAATTTTATAAGTAAAAGATTTTTCTACTCATGGTTTAAAAAATGGATATGCATGCTTAAAACATGTTAAAGATGAAAATGACTTATGGATCCTAACCTTTTAAAGAGAATAACAATAAATTCCGAAGTGAACGTGCGGTGGGATATTTACCCAAGTCAAACAAGCCATTATTTTTCCATTAACAAAAAGCTGACCTAAAGATCATAGACGATTGTAAAGTGATTTTTCATGCGTAACGGGCTATATTTTTGTAAGGAATTACTTAAGGATTGGGAGTCAAGACTCAATTAAAAATCCCACGCCTCGCCCTTTTCCCGATGATTGCAGAACCTGATATATAAAAACAAAATATAGTTTACAATCCCTAAAAATTACAGACAATTTTTGGAGATATCTCTTTCTATATTTGTGCATTGTGTATTTCCATTTTAGATGTATACTTTTTCCTTTAATCAAAACTTGACTTTTCACTTTCCCTACATTTTGTAAACAAAAAAAGAGATAAAAGGCAAAAAGATCACAACAAAATGAAAATTTTAGAGTTTATGTATGTAAAGAATTTAAAGCAAAAAAAAATGCAAGTAAAAAAAATTTACACACACATCACAAATGAACACAAAAGTTTTGATATCCAAGTTTGGGTAATTCAACTAGTTCAACCCTAATAATCATAGATGACTGTAAAGTGATTTATCGTGCGTAACAAGATATATTTTTGTAAGGAAAGACTTATGGATTGGGAGTCAACACTAAGTTAAAAATCCCCCCCCCCCCCCCCTCCCCTTTTTCCCGACGATTGCAGAACCTGATATGTAAAATCCAAAAAGAGTTTACAATCCCTAAAAATTACAGACACTTTTTGGAATTATCTCTCTCTACATTTGTGTATCGTGCATTTCCATATTAGATGTATACTTTTTTCTGAAATCAAAACTTGAGTTTTCACTTTCCCTTCATATCGTAAACAAAAAAAGAGATCAAAGGCAAATTGATCACAACATAATGAAAATTTTATAGATTATGTATGAAAAAAATTTAAAGCAATAACTAATGTAAATTAAGAAAATTTATTTATACACTACAAATGAACCCAAAAGTTTTGTTATCCAAGTTTGGGAAATTTTTCTAATTCAACCCTAATAGCTCGGAATTTTATAAGAAAGAGATTTTTCTACAATTGTTTTAAAAAATGGATATGAATGTTTGAAACATGTTAAAGATGCAAATGACCGATTGATCCAAACCTTTCACGAGAATAACATTAAATTCCCAAGTCAACGTGAGGTGGGATATTTACCCATGTCGAACAGGCCATTATTTCGCCCATTTACAAAAAGTTGACCTAACGATCATAGATGATTGTAAAGTGATTTATCATGCGTAACGGACAATATTTTTGTAAGGAATTGACTTATTGATTGGGAGTCAACACTCAGTTAAAAAACCCCCGCCTACCCCTTTTCCTGATGATTACAGAACCTGATATATAAAAACTAAAAAGAGTTTACAATGCCTAGAAGTTACAGACAATTTTTGGAATTATCTCTCTCTACATTTGTGCATTGTGCATTTCCATTTTAGATGTATACTTTTTTCCTTAAATAAAATGTTGAATTTTCACTTTCAATTCTTCTCGTAAAATAAAAAAGACACAAAAGGCAAAAAGTTCACAACAAAATGAAATTTTTAGAGTTTATGTCAGGAAAGAATTTAAAGCAATAACATATGTATGTAAAGAAAATTTATTCACACACCACAAATGAACACAAAAGTTTTGTTATCCAAGTTGGGGTAATTCCACTAGTTCAACCCTAATAGCTCGGAATTTTATAAGAATGAGATTTTTCTACTCATGTTTTAAAAGATGGATATGCATGCTTGAAACATGTTAAAAATACAAATGACCTATGGATCCAAACATTTTAAAGAGAATAACATTAAATTTCCAAGTGAACGGGCGGTGGGATATATACCCGAGTCAAACAAGCCATTATTTTACCCACTTACCAAAAACTGACCTAACGATCATAGATGATTGTAAAGTGATTTATCATGCCTAACGTTCTATATTATTGTAAGGAATGACTTATGGATTGGGAGTCAACACTTAGATAAAAATCCCCCACCTCCCCCTTTTCCCGACGATTACAAAACCTGATATATAAAAACTGAAAAGAGTTTACAATCGCTAAAAGTCACAGATATTTTTTTGAATTATCTCTCGGTACATTTGTTCATTGTGCATTTCCATTTTAGATGTATACTTTTTCCTTAAATCAAATCTAGAGTTTTCACTTTCCCTTCATCTCGAAAACAAAAACAGAGATAAAAGGCAAATAGAACACAACAAAATGAAAATTTTAGAATTTATGTTTGGAAAAAAATTAAAGATATAAAAAATGTAGGTAAAGAAAATTTGTTCACACACCACAAATGAACACAAAAGTTTTGTTATCCAAGTTGGGGCAATTCCGCTAGTTCAACCCTAACAGCTCGGAATTTTATAAGAAAGAGATTTTTCTACACATGTTTTAAAAAATGGATATGAGAGCTTGAAACATGTTAAAGATGCAAATGACCTATGGATCCAAACCTTTTAAAGAGAATAACATTAAATTCCCAAGTAAACGTGCGGTGGGATATTTACCCGAGTCAAACAAGCCATTATTTTTCCCATTTAAAAAAAGTCGACCTAACATTCATTCATGATTGTAAAGTGATTTATCATGTGTAACGGGATAATTTTTTCTAAAGAATGACATATGGATTGGGAGTCAACACTGAATTAAAAATCTCCGCCCCTCTTTTTCCCAACGATTGCAAAACCAGATATATAAAAACTAAAAAGAATTTATAATACCTAAAAATTACAAACACTTTTTGGACGTATCTCTCTACCTTTGTGCATTGTGCATTTCCATTTAAGATGTATACTTTTTTCTTATACCAAACTAGAGTTTTCATTTTCCCTTCATCCCGTAAACAAATAAAGAGATAAAAGGAAAATAGATAACAACAAAATGAAAGTTTGAGATTTTATGTGTGGAAAGAATTTAAAGCAATAAAAAATTTAAGAAAAGAAAAGTTATTTACACACCACAAATGAACACAAAAGTTTTGTTATCCAAGTTTGGGAAATTCCACTAGTTCAACCCTAATAGCTTGGAATTTTATTGAAGAGAGATTTATCTACACATGTTTTCAAAAATGGATATGCATGTTTGAAACATTTAAAAGTTGCAAATGACCTATGGATCCAATCCTTTTAAAGAGAATAACATTAAATTCCCAACTGATCGTACAGTGGGATATTTACCCGAGTAAAACAAGCCATTATTTTGCCCATTTACAAAAAGCTGACCTAACGATCATAGATGATTGTAAAGTAATTTAACATGCGTAACGGGACTTTTTTTTTAAGGAATGACGTATGGATTTGGAGTCAACATTAAGTTTAAAATCCCCCGCCTCCTCCTTTTCCCGACGATTGCAGAACTTGATATATAAAACTACAAAGAGTTTGCAATCCCTAAAAATTACAAAGACTGTTTGGAATTATCTTTCTCTACATTTGTGAATTGTGCATTTCAATTTTTTATGTTTACCATTTTCCTATATCAACATTTGTGTTTTCACTTTCCCTTCATCTCGTAAACAAAAATAGAGATAAGGGGCAACTAGATCACAAGAAAAGGAAAAGTTTAGATTTTATGTATGGAAAGAATTTAAACCAATAACAAATTTAAGTAAAGAAAATTCATTCACACACCACAAATGAACACAAAAGTTTTGTTATCCAAGTTTGGAAAATTCCACTAGTTCAACCCTAATTGCTTGGAATTTTATTGAAGAGAGATTTATCTACACATGTTTTCAAAAATGGATATGCATGTTTGAAACATTTAAAAGATGCAAATGACCTATGGATCCAATCCTTTTAAAGAGAATAACATTAAATTCCCAACTGATCGTATAGTGGGATATTTACCCGAGTAAAACAAGCCATTATTTTGCCCATTTACAAAAAGCTGACCTAACGATCATAGATGATTGTAAAGTAATTTAACATGCGTAACGGGATTTATTTTTTTAAGGAATGACGTATGGATTTGGAGTCAACATTAAGTTTAAAATCCCCCGCCTCCTTTTCCCGACGATTGCAGAACTTGATATATAAAACTAAAAAGAGTTTGCAATCCCTAAAAATTACAAAGACTGTTTGGAATTATCTTTCTCTACATTTGTGAATTGTGCATTTCAATTTTTTATGTATACCATTTTCCTATATCAACATTTGTGTTTTCACTTTCCCTTCATCTCGTAAACAAAAATAGAGATAAGAGGCAAATAGATCACAAGAAAAGGAAAAGTTTAGATTTTATGTATGGAAAGAATTTAAACTAATAACAAATGTAAGTAAAGATAATTCATTCACACACCACAAATGAACACAAAAGTTTTGTTATCCAAGTTTGGGAAATTCCACTAGTTCAACCCTAATAGCTTGGAATTTTATTGAAGAGAGATTTATCTTCACATGTTTTCAAAAATGGATATGCATGTTGGAAACATTTAAAAGATGCAAATGACCTATGGATCCAATCCTTTTAAAGAGAATAACATTAAATTCCCAACTGATCGTACAGTGGGATATTTACCCGAGTAAAACAAGCCATTATTTTGCCCATTTACAAAAAGCTGACCTAACGATCATAGATGATTGTAAAGTAATTTAACATGCATAACGGGATTTATTTTTTTAAGGAATGACGTATGGATTTGGAGTCAACATTAAGTTTAAAATCCCCCGCCTCCTCCTTTTCCCGACGATTGCAGAACTTGATATATAAAACTAAAAAGAGTTTGCAATCCCTAAAAATTACAAAGACTGTTTGGAATTATATTTCTCTACATTTGTGAATTGTGCATTTCAATTTTTTATGTATACCATTTTCTTATATCAACATTTGTGTTTCCACTTTCCCTTCATCTCGTAAACAAAAATAGAGATAAGAGGCAAATAGATCACAAGAAAAGGAAAAGTTTAGATTTTATGTAAGGAAAGAATTTAAACCAATAACAAATGTAAGTAAAGATAATTCACTCACACACCACAAATGAACACAAAATTTTTGTTATCCAAGTTTTGGAAATTCCACTAGTTCAACCCTAATAGCTCGGAATTTTAAAAGAAAGTGAATTGTCTACGCATGTTTGAAAAAATGGATAAGCATGCTTGAAACATGTTAAAGATGAAATTGACCTATGGATCCAAACGTTTTAAAGAGAATAACATTAAATTCCCAACTAAACGTGTCGTGGATTATTTACCCTAGTCAAACAAGCCATTATTTAGCACATTTACAAAAAGCTCACCTAACGATCATAGATGATTGTAAAGTGATTTATCAAGCGTAATGGGCTATATTTTTGTAAGGAATTACTTATGGAATGGGAGTCAACACTCAGTGAAAAATGCCCCGCCTCCCCCTTTTCCTGACGATTGCAGAACCTAATATATAAAAACTAAAAAGATTTTCAATCCCTAAAAATAAAAGAATATTTTAGAATTATCTCTCTCTACATTTGTGCATTGTGCATTTCCTATTTAGATGTATACTTTTTTCTTAAATCAAAACATGACTTTTCACTTTCCCTTCATCTCATAAAAAAAAAAAAAAAGTGGTACAAGGCAAATAGATCACAACAAAATGAAAATTTTAGAATTGATGTATGGAAAGAATTTAAAGCAATAACAAATGTAAGTAATGAAAATTTATTCACACACTGCAAATGAACACAAAAGTTTTGTTATCCAAATTTGGAAAATTCCACTAATTCAACCCTAATAGCTCGGAATTTTGTAAGAAAGAGATTTTTCTTTGCATGTTTTAAGAACTGGATATGCATGCTTGAAACATGTTAAAGATGCAAATAACCTATAGATCCACACCTTTTAAATAGAACAACATTAAATTCCAAAGTGAACGTGCAGTGAGATATTTACTTGAGTCAAACAAGCTATTATTTTAACCATTTACAAAAAGCAGACCTAATGATCATCGGTGATTGTAAAGTGTTTTATAATGCGTAACGGGCTATATTTTTGTAAGGAATGAATTATAGATTGGGAGTGAACACTATGTTTAAAATCCCCGCCCCCCTCCCCCTTTTCCTGACGATTACAGAACCTGACATGTAAAAACTAAAAAGACCTTACAATCCCAAAAACTTACAGACACTTTTTGGAAATATCTCTCTCTACATTGGTGGATTGTGCATTTCCATGTTAGATGTATAATTTTTTCTTAAATCAAAACTTGAGTTTTTACTTTCCCTTTATATCGTAAACAAAAAAAGATATAAAAGGTAAATTGATCACAATATAATGAAAATTTTAGAAATTATGTATGGAAAGAATTTAAAGTAATAAAAAATGTAAGTCAATAAAATTTATTCATACACCTCAAAAGAACACAAAATTTTTGTTATCCAAGTTTGGGAAATTCCACTAGTTCAACCCTAATAGCTTGGAATTTTGTAACAAAGAGATTTTTCTACACTTCTTTTAAAAAATGGATATGCATGCTTGAAACTTGTAAAAGATGCAAATGACCTTTGGATTCAAACTTTTCAAAGATAATAATATTAAATTTCCAAGTGAATGTGCGGTGGGATATTTACCCGAGTCCAAAGGGCCATTATTTTGCCCATTTACAAAAAGCTGACCTAACTATCATAGATGATTGTAAACTGATTTATCATGCGTAATGACCTATATTTTTGTAAGGAATGACTTATGGATCTCGAGTCAACACTCAGTTAAAAATCCCGCGCCTCCCCCTTTTCTCTACGATTACAATCCCTAAATGTTACAATTTTTTTTTTGAATTATCTCTCTCCACATTTGTGCATTTTGCATTTCCATTTTAAATGTATACTTTTTCCTAAAATCAAATCATGAGTTTTCACTTCCCCTTCATCACGTAAAAAAAAAGAGATAAAAGGAAAAAAGATCACAACAAAGTGAAATTTTTAGAGTTTTTGTAAGGAAAGAATTTAAAGCAATAACAAATGTATGTAAAGAAAATATATTCAGACACCCCAAATGAACACAAAATTTTTGTTATCCAAGTTGGGGAAATTCCACTATTTCAACCCTAATAGCTTGGAATTTTATAACAATGAGATTTTTCTACATATGTTTTAAAAAATGGATATGCATGCTTGAAACATGTTAAAGATGCAAATGTCCTATGGATCCAAACCTTTTAAAGATAATAAGAATAAATTCCCAAGTGAACGTGCGGTAGCATATTTACCTGAGTCAAACAAGCCATTATTTTGCCCATTTAAAAAAAGACGACCTCACGATCATTCATGATTGTAAAGTGATTTATCTTGCGTAAGGGACTATATTTTTGTAAGGAATGACTTATGGATTGGGAGTCAACACTCAGTTAAAAATCCCTCGCCTCCCTCTTTTCCCGACAATTACGGAACCTAATATATAAAAACTAAAAAAAGTTTACAATCCCTAAAAGTTCCAGAAAATTTTTGGTATTATCTCTCTCTACATTTGTGCATTGTGCATTTCCATTTTAGATGTATACTTTTTACTTAAAGAAAATTTTGAGTTTTCACTTTCAATTCATCTCGTAAACTAAAAAAGAGATAAAAAGCAAAAAGTTCACAACAAAATGAAATTTTTAGAGTTAATGTCAGGAAATAATTTAAAGAAATAACAAATGTATGTGAAGAAAATTTATTCACACACCACAAATGAACACAAAAGTTTTGTAATCCAAGTTGGGCTAATTCCACTACTTCAGCCCTAATAGCTCGGAATTTTCTCAGGAATTTTATAACAATGAGATTTTTCTACACATGTTTTACAAAATGGATATGCATGCTTGGAAAATGTTAAAAATTCAAATAACCTATGGATCCAAACCTTTTAAAGAGAATAACATTAATTTCACAAGTGAACGTGCGGTGGGATATTTATCCGAGTCAAACAAGCCATTATTTTACCCATTTACAAAAAACTGACTTAACGATCATAGATTATTTTAAAGTGATTTATCATGCGTAACGGGCTATATTTTTGTAAGGAATGACTTATGGATTGGTAGTCAACACTCAGTTAAAAATCCTCCGCCTCCCCCTTTTCCCGACGATTACAAAACCTGATATATAAAAACTAAAAGGAGTTTACAATCCCTTAAAGTTATAGAAAATTTTGTGAATTATCTCTCTCTAAATTTTTTCATTGTGCATTTCTATTTTAGATGTATATTTTTTTCTTAAAACAAATCTTGAGTTTTCACTTTCCCTTCATCTCGTAAACAAAAACAAAGATAAAAGGCAAATAGATCACAACAAAATGAAAATTTTAGAGTTTATGTATGGAAATAATTTAAAGATATAAAAAATGTAAGTAAAGAAAATTTGTTCACACACCACAAATGAACACAAAAGTTTTGTTATACAAGTTGGGGAAATTCTGCTAGTTCAACCCTAACAGCTCGGAATTTTATTAGAAAGAGTTTTTCCACACATGTTTTAAAAAGTGGATGTGCATGCTTGAAACATGTTCAAGATGCAAATGACCTATGGATCCAAGCCTTTTAAAGAGAATAACATTAAATTCCCAAGTGAACGTGCAGTGGGATATTAACCCCAGTCGAACAAGCCATTATTTTTCCCATTTAAAACAAGCCAACCTAACGATCTTTCATGATTGTAAAGTGATTTATCATGTGTAACGGGATAAATTTTTGTAAAGAATGACATATGGATTGGGAGTCAACACTCAATTAAAAATCCCCCGCCCCTCATTTTCCCAACGATTGCAGAACCAGATATATAAAAACTAAAAAAAGTTTACAATCCCTAAAAATTACAAACACTTTTTGGACGTATCTCTCTCTACATTTGTGCGTTGTGCATTTCTATTTTAGATGTATACTTTTTTCTTATATAAAAACTAGAGTTTTCATTTTCCCTTCATCCCGTAAGCAAAAAAAGAGATAAAAGGAAAATAGATAAAAACAAAATAAAAATTTTAGAGTTTATGTGTGGAAAGAATTTAAAGCAATAAAAAAAGTAAGAAAAGAAAAGATATTTACACACCACAAATAAACACAAAAGTTTTGTTATCCAAGTTTGGGAAATTCCACTAGTTCAACCCTAATAGCTCGGAATTTTATTGAAAAGAGATTTATATTTGAATGATCTCAAAAATGGATATGCATGCTTGAAAAAAATTAAAGATGCAAAGGACCTCTGGATCCAAACCTTTTATAGAGAATAACAATAAATTCCCAAGTGATCGTGCGTTGGGATATTTACCCGAGTCAAACAAGCCATTATTTTGCCCATTTACAAAAAGAAGACCTAACGATCATAAATGGTTGTAAAGTGATTTAGTATGCGTAACATGCTTTATTTTTTTAAGGAATGACTTATGGATTTGGAGTCAACATTAAGTTTAAAATCCCCCGCCTCATCCTTTTCCCAACGATTGCAGAACCTAATATAAAGAACTAAAAAGTGTTTATAATCCTTAAAAATTACAGAGACTTTTTGGAATTATCTCTCCCTACATTTGTGCATTATGCATTTCTATTTTTTTGCATACCGTTTTCTTATATCAAAATTTGTGTTTTCACTTTCCCTTCATCTCGTAAACAAAAATAGAGATAAGATGCAAATAGATCACAACAAAATGAAAAATTTAAAGTTTATGTATGGAAAGAGTTTTAAGCAATAATAAATGTATGTAAAGATAATTTATTCACACACCACAAATGAACACAAAATTTTTGTTATCCAAGTTTGGGAAATTCCACTTGTTCAACCCTAATAGCTCAGAATTTTAAAAAAAAGTGATTTGTCTATGCATGTTTGAAAAAATGGATATGCATGCTTGAAACATGTTAAAGATGCAAATGACCTATGTATTCAAACCTTTTGAAGAGAATAACATTAAATTCCCAACTGAACGTGCGGTGGATTATTTACCCTACTCAAACAAGCCATTATTTAGCACATTTACAATAAGTTGACCTAACGATCATAGATGATTGTAAAGTGATTTATCAAGCGTAACGGGCTATATTTTTGTAAGGAATAACTTATGGGTTAGGAGTCAACACTCATAAAAGATGCCCCGCCTCCCCCTTTCCCCGACGGTTGTAGAACCTAATATATAAAAACTAAAATGAGTTTCAATCCCTAAAAATTACAAAATCTTTTCTGAATTATCTCTCTCTACATTTGTGCATTGTGCTTTTTAGATGTATACTCTTTTCTTAAATCAAAACTTGAGTTTTCACTTTCCCTTCATCTCGTAAAAAAAAAAAGAGGTAAAATGCAAATAGATCACAACAAAATGAAAATTTTAGAATTGATGTATAGAAAGAATTTATAGAAATAACAAATGTAAGTAATGAAAATTTATTCACACACCACATATGAACACAAAATTTTGTTATCCAAGTTTGGAAAATTCCACTAGTTCAACCCTAATAGCTCGGAATTTAATTAGAAATATATTTTTCTATGCATGTTTTAAAAAATGGATATGCATGCTTGAAACATGTTAAAGATGCAAATGACCTATAGATCCACACATTTTAAATAGAATAACATTAAATTCCAATGTGAACGTGCAGTGCGATATTTACACGAGTCAAACAAGCCATTATTTTAATCATTTACAAAAAGCTGACCTAACGATCAAAGATGATTGTAAAGTTATTTATCATGCGTAACGGGCTATATTTTTGTAAGGAATGACTTATAGATTTGGAGTCAACACCATGTTTGAAATCCACCCCCCCCCCCCCCCCCCCCCCTCCCCCTTTTCGTGACGATTGCAGAACCTGATATGTTAAAACTAAAAAGAGTTTACAATCCCAAAAAATTACAGGCACTTTTTGGAATTATCTTTCTCTACATTGGTGGATTGTGCATTTCCATGTTAGATGTATACTTTTTCTTAAATAAAAACTTGAGTTCTCACTTTCCCTTTATATCGTCAACAAAAAAAGAGATAAAAGGCAAATTGATCACAACATAATGAAAATTTTCGAAATTATGTATGGAAAGAATTTAAAGTAGTAAAAAAATGTAAGTTAAGAAAATTTATTCATACACCACAAATGAACACAAAATTTTTGTTATCCAAGTTTGGGAAATTCCACTAGTTCAACCCTAATAGCTTGGAATTTTATAAGAAAGAGATTTTTCGACACTTCTTTTAAAAACTGGATATGCATGCTTGAAACTTGTTAAAGATGCAAATGACCTATGGATCCAAACCTTTCAAAGATAATAACATTAAATTCCCAAGTGAACATGCGGTGGGATATTTACCCGAGTCCAACAAGCCATTATTTTGCTCATTTAAAAAATACTAACCTAACGATCATAGATGATTGTAAAGTGATTTATCATGCGTAACGAGCTATATTTTTTTAAGGAATGACTTATGGATCTGGAGTCAACACTCAGTTAAAAATCCCCTCGACCCCCTTTTCCTGACGATTACAGAACCTGATATATAAAAACTAATAATAGTTTACAATCCCTAAAAGTTACAGACAATTTTTTGAATAATCTCTCTCTACATTTGTGCATTGTGCATTTCCATTTTAGATGTATACTTTTTCCTTACATCTAATCTCGAGTTTTCACTTCCCCTTCATCTCGTAAAAAAAAAAAAAGATAAGAGGCAAAAAGATCACAACAAAGTGAAATTTTTAGAGTTTTTGTAAGGAAAGAATTTAAAGCACTAACAAATATATGTGAAGAAAATATATTCACACACCACAAATGAACACAAAAGTTTTGTTACCAAGTTGGGTAAATTCCACTAGTTCAACCCTAATAGCTCAAAATTTTATAAGAATGAGATTTTTCTACACATGTTTTAAAAAATAGATATGCGTGCTTGAAACATGTTAAAGATACAAAAGACCGATGGATTTAAACCTTTTAAAGGGAATAACATTAAATTCCCAAGTAAACATGTGGTGGGATATTTACCCGTGCCAAACAAGCCATAATTTTTCCCATTTACATAAAGCTGACCTAACGATCATAGATGATAGTAAAGTGATCTATCATGAGTAACGGACTATTTTTTTGTAAGGAATGACTTATGGATTGGGAGTCAACACTCAGTTAAAAATCCCCCACCTCCCTCTTTTCCCGACGATTACAGAACTTGATATATTAAAACTAAAAAGAGTTTACAATCCCTAAAAGTTACAGACAATTTTTGGAATTATCTCTCTCTAAATTTGTGCATTGTGCATTTCCTTTTTAGATGTATACTTTTTCCTTAAAGAAAATTTTCAGTTTTCACTTTCAATTCATCTCGTAATAGCTCAACCCTAATAGCTTTGAATTTTATAAGAAAGAGATTTTTCTACACATGTTTTAAAAAATGGATATGCATGCTTGAAAAATTTTGAAGATGGAAATGACCTATAGATCCAAACCTTTTAAAGAGAATAACATTAAATTGCCAAGTGAACGTGCGGTAGGATATTTACCCGAGTCAAACAAGCCATTATTTTTCCCATTTAAAAAAAGCCGACGTAACAATCATTCCTGATTGTAAAGTGATTTGTCATGTGTAACGGGATAAATTTTTGTAAAGAATGACATATGGACTGGGAGTCAACACTCAATTAAAAATCCTGACGATTGCAGAACCAAATATATAAAAGCTAAAAATATTTTACAATCCCTAAAAATTACAAACACTATTTGGACGTATCTCTCTCTTCACTTGTGCATTGTGTATTTCCATTTTAGATGAATAATTTTTTCTTATATAAAAACTAGAGTTTTAATTTTCCCTTCATCCCGTCAACAAAAAAAGTGATAAAAGGAAAATAGATAAACACAAAATGAAAGTTTTAGAGTTTATGTGCGGAAAGAATTCAAAGCAATAAAAAATGTAAGAAAAGAAAAGTTATTTACACACCACAAATGAACACAAAAGTTTTTTTATCCAAGTTTGGGAAATTCCACTAGTTCAACCCTAATAGCTCGGAATTTTAATGAAAAGAGATTTATCTACGGGTGTTTTCAAAAATGGATATGCATGTTTGAAATATTTTAAAGATGCAAATGACCTATGGATAAAAACCTTTTAAAGAGAATAACATTAAATTCCCAAGTGATCGTGCGGTGGGATATTTACCCGAGTCAAACAAGCCATTATTTTGCCCAATTACAAAAGTTGAGCTAACGATCATAGATGATTGTAAAGTGATTTTACATGCGTAATGGGCTTATTTTTTTTTAAGGAATGACTTAAGGATTTGGAGACAACATTAAGTTTAAAATCCCCCGCCTCCTGCTTTTCCCGACAATTGTATAACCTGATATATAAAACTAAAAAGAGTTTACAATCCCTAAAAATTATAGACACTTTTTGGAATTATCTCTCTCTACATTTGTGCATTGTGCATTTCAACTTTTTATGTATACCTTTTTCTTATTTCAAAATTTGTGTTTTCACTTTCCCTTCATCTCGTAAAAAAAAAAAAAAGATAAGAGGCAAATAGATCACAACAAAATGAAAAGTTTAGAGTTTATGTATGGAATGAATTTAAAGCAATAAAAAATATCAGTAAAGATAATTTATTCACACACCACAAATGAACACAAAATTTTTGTTATCCAAGTTAGGGAAATTCAACTAGTTCAACTCTAATAGCTCAGAATTTTAAAAGAAAGTGATTTATCTACGCATGTTTGAAAAAATGGATATGCATGCTTGAAACATGTTAAAGATGCAAATGACCTATGGATCCAAACCTTTTAAAGAGAATAACATTAAATTCCCAACTGAACGTGCGGTGGATTATTTATTCAAGTCAAACCACCCATTATTTAGCACATTTACAAAAAGCTGACCTAACGACCATAGATGATTGGAAAGTGATTTATCAAGCATAACGGGCTATATTTTTTTAAGGAATGACTTATCGATTGGGAGTCAACACTCAGTTCGCCTCCCCATTTTCCCCACAATTGCAGAACCTAATATATAAAAACTAAAAAGAGTTTCAATCCCTAAAAATAACAGAATCTTTTTGGAATTATCTCTTTCGGCATTTGTGCGTTGTGCATTTCCATTTTAGATGTATACTTTTTTCTTAAATCGAAACTTGAGTTTTCACTTTCCCTTCACCTCGTAAAAAAAAAAAGAGGTAAAAGGCAAATAGATCACAACAAAATGAAAATTTTAGAATTAATGTATGGAAAGAATTTAAAGCAATAACAAATGTAAGTAATGAAAATTTATTCACACACCACAAATGAACACAAAAGTCTTGTTATCCATGTTTGGAAAATTCCACTAATTGAACCCTAATAGCTCGGAATTTTATAAGAAAGAGATTTTTCTATGCATGTTTTAAAAAATGGATATGCATGCTTGAAACATGTTAAAGATGCAAATGACCAATAGATCCACATCTTTTAAATAGAATAACATTAAATTCCCAAGTGAACGTGCGGTGGGATATTTACTCGAGTCAAACAAGCCATTATTTTAACCATTTACAAAAAGCTGACCTAACCATAATAGATAATTGCAAAGTGATTTATCATGTGTAACGGGCAATATTTTTGTAAGGAATGACTGATAGATTGGGAGTCAACACTATGTTTAAAATCCTCCCCCCCCCCCCCCCCCCCCCCCCCTCCCCCTTTTGCCGACGATTGCATAACTTGATATAAAAAAAACTAAAAAGAGTTTACTATCCCTAAAAGTTACAAACAATTTTTGGAATTATCTCTCTCTACATTTGTGCATTGTGCATTTCCATTTTAGATGTATACTTTTTCCTTAAATAAAATTTTGAGTTTTCACTTTCAATTCATCTCGTAAATTAAAAAAGAGATAAAAGGCAAAAACTTCTCAACAAAATGAAATTTTTAGAGTTTATGTCAGGAAAGAATTTAAAGCAATAAAAAATGTATGTAAATAAAATTTATTCACACACCACAAATGAACACAAAACGTTTTTTATCCAAGTTGGAGTAATTCCACTAGTTCAACCCTAATAGCTCGGAATTTTATATGAATGAGATTTTTCTACACATGTTTTAAAAAATGGATATGCATGCTTTAAACATGTTAAAGATGCAAATGACCTTTGGATCCAAATTTTTTAAAGAGAATAACATTAAATTCCCAAGTTAACGTGCAGTGAGATATTTACCCGAGTCAAACAAGCCATTATTTTTCCCATTTAAAAAAAGCCGCCCTGACAATCATTCATGATTGTAAAGTAATTTATCATGTGTAACGGGATAATTTTTTGTAAAGAATGACATATGGATTGGGAGTCAACACTCAATTAAAAATCCATCGGCCCTCATTTTCCCGACAATTGCAGAACCCAATATATAAAAACTAAAAAGTGTTTACAATCCCTAAAAATTACAGACACTTTTTGGATGTATCTCTCTCTACATTTGTGCATTGTGCATTTCCATTTTAGATGTATACTTTTTTCTTATATAAAAAGTAGAGTTTTCATTTTCCCTTCATCCCATAAACAAAAAAAGAGATAAAAGCAAAATAGATAACAACAAAATGAAAATTTTAGAGTTTATGTGTGGAAAGAATTTTAATCAATAAAAAATGTAAGAAAAGAAAAGTTATTTACACACCACAAATGAACAAAAAAGTTTTGTTATCCAAGTTTTGGAAATTCCACTAGTTCAACCCTAATAGCTCAGAATTGTATTGAAAAGAGATATATCTACGCATGTTTTCAAAAATGGATATGAATGCTTGAATTTAAAGATCCAAATAACCTATGGATCCAAACCTTTTAAAGAGAATAACATTAAATTCCCAAGTGATCGTGTGGTGGGATATTTATCAGAGTCAAACAAGCCATTATTTTGCCCATTTACAAAAAGCATACCTAACGATCATAGATGATTATAAGGTGATTTAACATGCGTAACGGGCTTTATTTTTTTAAGGAATGACTTATGGATTTGGAATCCACATTAAGTTTAAAATCCCATGCCTCCTCCTTTTCCCGATGATTGCAGAACCTGATATACAAAATTAAAAAGAGTTTACAATCCCTAAAAATTACAGATTTTTTGGAATTATCTCTCTCTAAATTTGTGCATTGTGCATTTCAATTTTTTATGTATACCCTTTTCTTATATCAAAATTTGTGTTTTCACTTTCCCTTCATCTCGTAAAAAAAAATAGAGATAAGAGGCAAATAGATCACAACAAAATGAAAAGTTTAGAGTTTATGTATGGAATGAATTTAAAGCAATAAAAACTGTATGTAAAGATAATTTATTCACACACCACAAATGAACACAAAATTTTTGTTATCCAAGTTTCGGAAATTCCAATAGTTCAACCCTAATAACTCGGAATTTTAAAAGAAAGTGATTTGTCTACGCATGTTTGAAAAAATGGAAATGCATACTTGAGACATGTTAAAGATGCAAATGACCTATGGATCCAAACCTTTTAAAGAGAAAAACATTAAATTCCCAACTGAATGTGCGGTGGATTATTTACCCTAGTCAAACAAGCCATTATTTTGCACATTTACAAAAATCTGACCTATTGATCATAGATGATTGTAAAGAGATTTATCAAGCTTAACGGACTATATTTTTGTAAGAAATGACTTATGGGTTGGGAGTCACCTCTCAATAAAAAATGCCCCGCCTCCCCCTTTTCCCCACGATTGTAGAACCTAATATATAAAAACTAAAAAGAGATTCAATCCCTAAAAATAAAAGAAATCTTTTTGGAATTATCTCTCTCTACATTTGTGCATTGTGCATTTCCATTTTAGATGTATACTTTTTTCATAAATCAAAACTTGAGTTTTCACTTTCCCTTCATCTCGTAAAAACAAAAAGTGGTAAAAGACAAATAGATCACAGCAAAATGAAAATTTAACAATTGATGTATGAAAAGAATTTAAAGCAATAAAAAATTTAAGTAATGAAAATTTATTGACACACCACAAATGAACACAAAAGTTTTGTTATCCAAGTTTTGAAAATTCCACTAGTTCAACCCTAATAGCTCGAAATTTTATATGAAAGAGATTTTTCTATGCATGTTTTAAAAAATGGATATGCAAGCTTTAAACATGTTAAAGTTGCAAATGACCTATATATCCACACCTTTTAAATAGAATAACATTAAATTCCCAAGTCAACGTGCGGTGGGATATTTACTCGAGTCAAACAAGCCATTATTTTGCCCATTTACAAAAAGCTGACTGAACGATCATAGATGATTGTGAAGTGATTTATCATGTGTAACAGGCTATATTTTCTTTTTGTGAAGAATGACTTATGGATTGGGAGTCAACACTCAGTTAAAAATCCCCCGCCTCCCACTTTTCCTGACGATTACAGAACCTGATATATAAAAACTAAAAATAGTTTACAATCCCATAAAGTTACAAAAAAATTTTTGAATTATCTCTCTCTACATTTGTGCATTGTGAATTTCCATTTTAGATGTATACTTTTTTCTTAAATCAAATCTTGGGTTTTCACTTCCCCTTCATCTCGTAAAAATAAAAAAACAGATAAAAGGCAAAAAGATCACAACAAAGTGAAATTTTTAGAGGTTTTTTAAGGAAAGAATTTAAAGCAATAACAAATTTATGTAAAGAAAATATATTCACACACCACAAATGAACACAAAAGTTTTGTTATCCAAGTTGGGCAAATTCCACTAGTTCAACCCTAATAGCTCAAAATTTTATAAGAATGAGATTTTTCTACACATGTTTTGAAAAATGGATATACATGCTTGAAACATGTTAAAGATGCAAATGACTTATGGATCCAAACCTTTTAAAGAGAATAACATTAAATTCCCTAAGTGAACATGCGGTGGGATATTTACCTGTGTCAAACAAGCCATTATTTTGCCCATTTAAAACAAGCCGACCTAATGATCATTCATGATTGTAAAGAGATTTATCATGCGTAACGGACTATATTTTTGTAAGGAATGACTTATTGATTGGGAGTCAACACTCAGTTAAAAATCCCCCTCTTCCCCCTTTTCCCGACGATAACAAAACCTGATATATAAAAACTAAAAAAAGTTTACAATCCTTAAAAGTTACAGACAATTTTTTGAATTATCTCTCTCTACATTTGTGCATTGTGCATTTCCATTTTAGATGTATACTTTTTCCTTATATAAAATTTTGAGTTTTCACTTTCAATTTATATCGTAATCTAAAAAAGAGATAAAAGGAAAAAAGTTCACAACAAAATGAAATTTTTAGAGTTTATGTCAAGAAAGAATTTAAAGCAATAACAAATGTATGTAAAGAAAACTTATTCACACACTACAAATGAACACAAAAGTTTTGTTATCCAAGTTTGGGTAATTCCACTAGTTCAACCCTAATAGCTCAGAATTTTATAAGAATGAGATTTTTCTACTCATGTTTTAAAAGATGGATATGCATGCTTGAAACATTTTCAAAATGCAAATGACGTATGGATCCAAACCTGTTAAAGAGAATAACATTAAATTCCCAAGTGAACGTGCGGTAGGTTATTTACCCGAGTCAAACAAGCCATTATTTTACCCATTTACAAAAAACTGACCTAACGATCATAGATGATTGTAAAGTGATTTATCATGCGTAACATTCTATATTTTTGTAAGGAGTGACTTATGGATTGGGAGTCAACACTCAGTTAAAAATCCCCCGCCTCCCCCTTTCCCCGACGATTACAAAACCGGATATATGAAAACTAAAAAGAGTTTACAATCCCTAAAAGTTACATAATATTTTGTGAATTGTCACTCTCTACTTTTGTTCATTGTGCATTTTAATTTTAGATGTATACTTTTTCCTTAAATAAAATCGTGAGTTTTCACTTTCCCTTCTTCTCATAAACAAAAATAGAGATAAAAGGAAAATAGATCACAACAAAATGAAAAATTTAGAGTTTATGTATAGAAAGAATTTAAAGATATAATAAATGTAAGTAAAGAAAATTTTTTCACATGCCACTAATGAACACAAAATTTTTGTTATCCAAGTTGGGGAAATTCCGCTAGTTCAACCCTAACATCTCATAATTTTGTAAGAAAGAGATTTATTTACACATGTTTTAAAAAATGGATATGCATGCTTGATACATGTTAAAGATGCAAATGACCTATGGATCCAAACCTTTTAAAGAGAATAACATTAAATTCCCAAGTGAACGTGTGGTGGGATATTTACCCGAGTCAAATAAGCCCTTATTTTTCCCATTTAAAAAAAGCCGACCTAACAATCATTCATGATTGTAAAGTGATTTATCATGTGTAACGGGATAAATTTTTGTAAAGAATGAAATATGGATTGGGGGTCAACATCCAATTGAAAATCCCCTGCCCCTCATTTTCTCGACGATTGCAGAACCAGATATATAAAAACTAAAAAGAGTTTACAATCCCTAAAAATTAAAGACACTTTTTGGACATATCTCTCTCTACATTTTTGCATTATGCATTTCCATTTTAGATGTATACTTTTTTCTTATATAAAAACTAGAGTTTTCATTTTCCCTTCATCCCATAAACAAAAAAAGAGATAAAAGGAAAATAGATAACAAAAAAATGAAAATTTTAGAGTTTATGTGTGGAAAGAATTTTAAGCAATAAAAAATATAAGAAAAGAAAAGTTATTTATACACAACAAATGAACACAAAAGTTTTGTTATCCAAGTTTTGAAAATTCCACTAGTTCAACCCTAATAGCTCAGAATTTTATTGAAAAGAGATTTATCTACGTACGTTTTCAAAAATGGATATACATGCATGAAACATTTAAAAGATGCAAATAACCTATGGATCCAAACCCGTTTAAAGAGAATAACATTAAATTCCCAAGTGATCAAGCAGCGGGATATTTACTCGAGTCAAACATGCCATTATTTTGCCCATTTACAAAAAACTGACCTAACGATCATAGATGATTGTAAAGTAATTTAACATGCATAACTGGCTTTATTTTTTTAAGGAATGACTTATGGATTTGGAGTCAACATCAAGTTGAAAATCCCCCGCCTCCTCCTTTTCCCGACGATTGCAGAACTTGATATATAAAACTAAGAAGAGTTTACAATCCCTACAAATTACAGAGACTTTTTGGAATTATCTCTCTCTACATTTGTGCATTCTGCATTTCAATTTTTTATGTATACCTTTTTCTTATATCAAAATTTGTGTTTTCACTTTCCCTTCATCTCGTAAACAAAAAAAGAGATCAGAGGCAAATAGATCATAACAAAATGAAAAGTTTAGAGTTTATGTATGGAAATAATTTAAAGAAATAACAAATGTAAGTAAAGATAATTTATTCTCATACCACAAGGGAACACAAAATTTTTGTTATTCAAGTTTGGGAAATTCCACTAGTTCAACCCTAATAGCTCGGAATTTTAAAAGAAAGTAATTTGTCTACGCATGTTTAAAAAAATGGATATCCATGCTTGAAACATGTTAAAGATGCAAATGACCTACGGATCCTAACCTTTTAAAGAGAATAACATTAAATTCCCAACTGAATGTGCGGTGGATTATTTACCCTAGTCAAACAAGCCATTATTTAGAACATTTACAAAAAGCTGACCTAACGGGCTATATTTTTGTAAGGAATTACTTATGGATTGGGAGTCAACACTCAGTAAAAAATGCCTCGCCTCCCCCTTTTCCCGACGATTGCAGAACCTAATATATAAAAACTAAAAAGAGTTTCAATCCCTAAAAATAACAAAATATTTTTGGAATTATCTCTCTCTACATTTTTTCATTGTGCATTTCCATTTTAGATGTATACTTTTTTCATAAATCAAAACTTGAGTTTTCACTTTCCCTTCATCTCGTAAAAAAAAAAAAGGTAAAAGGCAAATAGATCACAACAAAATGAAAATTTTAGAATTGATATATGGAAAGAATTTAAAGCAATAACAAATGTATGTAATGAAAATTTATTCGCATACCACAAATGAACACAAAATTTTTGTTATCCAACTTTTGAAAATTCCACTAGTTCAACCGTATTAGCTCGAAATTTTATAAGAAAGAGATTTTTCGATGCTTGAAACAAGTTAAAGATGGAAAGGACCTTTAGATCCACACCTTTTAAATACAATAACATTAAATTCCCAAATGAACGTGTGGTTGGATATTTACTCAAGTCAAACAAGCCATTATTTTAACCATTTACAAAAAGCTTATCTAACAATCATAGATGATTGTAAAGTGATTTATCATGTGTAACAGGCTATATTCTTTTAAGGAGTGACTTATAGAAGTGGACTCAGCACTTTCTTTAAAATCCATTCCCCCCACCCCCCCCCCCCTTTTCCCGATGATTGCAGTACCTGATATGTAAAAACTAAAAAGAGTTTGCAATCCCGAAAAATTACAGACACTTTTTGGAAATATCTCTCTCTACATTTCTGGATTGTGCATTTACATTTTAGATGTATACTTTTTTCTTAAATCAAAACTTGATTTTTCACTTTTCCTTTATATTGTAAACAAAAAAAGAGATAAAAGGCAAATTGATCAAAAAATAATGAAAATTTTAGAAATTATGTATGGAAATAATTTAAAGTAATAACAAATGTAAGTTAAGAAAATTTATTGATACACCACAAATGAACACAAAACTTTTGTTATCCAAGTTTGGGGAATTCCACTAGTTCAACCCAAATAGCTTGGAATTTTATAAGAAAGAGATTTTTCTATACTTCTTTTAAAAACTGGATATGCATGCTTGAAACTTGTTAAAGATGCAAATGACCTATGGATCCAAACCTTTCAAAGATAATAACATTAAATTCCCTAGTGAACGTGTGGTGGGATATTTACCCAAGTCCAACACGCCATTATTTTGCCTAGTTTCAAAAAGCTAACCTAACTATCATAGATAATTGTAAAGTGATTTATCATGCGTAACGGGCTATATTTTTGTAAGGAATAACTTATGGATTGGGAGTCAACACTCAGTTAAAAATCCCCCGCCTCCCCCTTTTCCCGACAATTACAGAACCTGATATATAAAAACTAAAAATAGTTTACAATCCCCAAAAGTTACAGACAATTTTTTGAATTATCTCTCTCTACATTTGTGCATTGTGCATTTCCATTTTAGATGTATACTTTTTCCTTAGATCAAATCTTGAGTTTTCAGTTCCCCTTCATCTCGTAAAAAAAAAAGAGATAAAAGGCAAAAAGATCACAACAAAGTGAAATTTTTAGAGTTTCTGTAAGGAAATAATTTAAAGAAATAACAAATGTATGTAAAGAAAAAATATTCACACACAACAAATGAACACAAAAGTTTTTTATCCAAGTTGGGGAACTTCCACTAGTTCAACCCTAATAGCTCGAAATTTTATAAGAATGAGATTTTTCTACTCTAGTTTTAAAAAGTGGATAGACATGCTTGAAACATGTTAAAGATGAAAATGACCTATGGAACCAAACCTTTTAAAGAGAATAACATTAAGTTCCCAAGTGAACTTGTGGTGGGATAATTACCCGAGTCAAACAAGCCATTATTTTGCCCATTTAAAAAAAGCCGACCTAAGGATCATTCATGATTGTAAATTGATTTATCATGCGTAACGCGATATATTTTTGTAAAGAATGACTTATGGATTGGGAGTCAACACTAAGTTGAAAATATCCCCCCCCCCCCCCCCCCCCCCCCCCACCCCATTTCCTGACGATTGCTGAACCAGTTATATAAAAAATAAAAAGAGTTTAGAATCCCTAAAAATTACATACACATTTTGGAATTATCTCTCTCTACATTTGAGCATTGTACATTTCTATTTTAGATGTATACTTTTTCCTTAAATAAAAACTAGAGTTTTCATTTTCCTGTCATCCTGTAAACAAAAAAAGAGATAAAAGGAAAATAGAAAACAACAAAATGAAAATTTTAGAGTTTATGTGTGGAAAGAATTTAAAGCAATAAAAAATGTAAGAAAAGAAAATTTATTCACACATCACAAATGAACACAAAAGTTTTGTTATCCAAGTTTTGGAAATTCTACTAGTTCAACCCTAATAGCTCGAAATTTTATAAGTATAATATTTTTCTACGCGTGTTTCAAAAAATGGATATGCATGCTTGAAACATGTTAAAGATCTAAATGACCTATCGATCCAAACCTTTTAAAGAGAATAACATTAAATTCCCAAGTGAATGTGCGGTGGGATATTTACCCGACTCAAACAAGACCTTATTTTACCCATTTAATAAAAGCTGACCTAACGATCATAGATGATTGCAAAGTGATTTATCATGCATAACGGACTATATTTTTGTAAGGAATGACTAATGGATTGGGAGTCAACACTAAGTTAAAAATCCCCACCTCCCCCTTTTCCCGACGATTACAAAACCTGATATATAAAAACTAAAAAGAGTCTACAAACCCTAAAAGTTATAGAAATTTTTTGGAATTATCTCTCTCTAAATTTTTGCATTGTGCATTTCAATTTTAGATGTATACTTTTCCCTAAAATCAAATCTTGAGTTTTCTCTTTCCCTTCATCTCGTAAATAAACCAAGAGATAAAAGGCAAATAGATCAAAAAAGAATGAAAATTTTAGAGTTTGTGTATGGAAAGAATTTAAAGATATAACAAATGTCAGCAACGAAAATTTATTCACACCCCACAAATGAACAGAAAAGTTTTGTTATCCAAGTTGGGGAAATTCCACTAGTTCAACCTTAATAGCTAGGAATTTTATAAGAAAGAGATTTTTCTACACATGTTTTAAAAAATGGATATGCATGCTTGAAACATGCTAAAGATGCAAATGACCTGTGGATCCAAACCTTTTAAAGAGAATAACATTAAATTCCCAAATGAACATGCGGTGGGATATTTACTCGAGTCAAATAAGCCATTATTTTGGCCATTTAAAACAAGCCGACCTAACGACCATTCAAGATTGTAAAGTGATTTATCATGTGTAACGGCATATATTTTTGTAAAGAATGACTTATGGATTGGAAGTCAACACTCTGTTGAAAATCCCCTGCCCCCCCTTTTCCCAACGATTGCTGAACTAGTTATATAAAAACTAAAAAGAGTTTACAATCCCTAAAAATTATAGACACATTTTGGAATTATCTCTCTCTAAATTTGTGCATTGTGCATTTCAATTTTAGATGTATACTTTTTTCTTAAGTAAAAACTAGGGTTTTCATTTTCCCTTCATCCCGTAAACAAAAAATGAGATAAAAGGAAAATAGATCACAACAAAATGAAAATTTTAGTGTTTATGTGTGGAAAGAATTTAAAGCATTAAAATATGTACGTAAATAAAATTTATTCACACACCACAAATGAACACAAAAGTTTTTTGTCCAAGTTTGGGAAATTCCACTAGTTCAACCCTAATAACTCGGAATTTTATAAGAAATAGATTTTTCTGCACATGTTTTAAAAAATTGATTTGAATACTTGAAATATGTTAAAGTTACAAATGACCTATGGATCCAAACCTTTTAAAGAGAATAACACTAAATTTCCAAGTGTACGTGTGGTGGGATATTTACCCGAGTCAAAACAAGCCATTATTTTCACCATTTACAAAAAGATGACCTAACGATAATAGATGATTGAAAAGTGATTTATCTTGCATAACGGCCTATATTTTTGTAAGAAATGACTTATGGATTGGGAGTCAACACTTAGATAAAAATCCCCTGTCTCCCCCTTTTCCTGACGATTGCAGTACCTGATATATAAAAACTAAAAAGAGTTTACAATCCCTAAAAATTACATACACTTTTCAGAATTATCTCTCTCTACATTTGTGCATTGTGCATTTCAATTTTAGATGTATACTTTTTTCTTAAATCAAAACTTGAGTTCTTACTTCCCCTTCATCTCGTAAAAAAAAAGAGATAAATGGCAAATAGATCACAACAAAATGAAAATTTTAGAGTTAATGCAATGAAAGAATTTAAAGCAATAACAAATGTAAGTTAAGATTATTTTATACACACCACAAATGAACACAAAATTTTTGTTATCCATGTTTTGGAAATTCCACTAGTTCAACCCTAATAGCTTGGACTTTCATAAGAAATAGATTTTTCTACACTTGTTTTAAAATATGGATATACATGCTTGAAACATGTTAAAGACGCAAATGACCTATGGATCCAAACCTTTTAAAGAGAACAACATTAAATTCCCAAGTGAACGAGTGGTGGGATATTTACCCGAGTCAAACATGCCATTATTTTCCCCTTTTACAAAAAGCTGACCTAACGGTCATTGATGATTGTAAAGTTATTTATGTTGCATAACGGTCTACATTTTTGTAAGCAATGAATTATTGATTGGGAGTCAACGCTCAGTTAAAAAATCCCCGCCTCCCTCTTTTCCCGACAATTGCAGAACCTGATATATAAAACGTAAAAAGAGTTTACTATACCTAAAAGTTATAGACGCTTTTGGGAATTATCACTCTCTACATTTGTGCATTGTGCATTTACATTTTAGATGTATACTTTTTTCTTAAATCAAAATTTCAGTTGTCCCTTTCCCTTCATCGCGTAAACAAAAAAAGAGATAAAAGTCATATCGATCACTACAAAATGAAAATTTTAGAGTTTGTGCATGGAAAGAATTTAAAGCAATAACAAATGTAAGTAAATAAAATTTATTCACACACCACAAATGTACACAAAAGTTTTTTTATCCTAGTTTTGGAAATTCCACTAGTTCAACCCTAATAGCTCGGAATTTTATAAGAAAGAGATTTTTCTACACATGTTTTAAAAAATGGATATGCATGCTTGAAACATGTTAAAGATTCAAATGAGCTATGGATCCAAACCTTTTAAAGAGAATAACATTAAATTCCCAAGTGAACGTGCGGTGGAATATTTACCCGACTAAAACAAGCTATTATTTTGCCCTCTTACAAAAATATGACCTAACGATCATAGATGATTGTAAGGTGATTTGTCATGCGTAACGAACTATATTTTTTTAAGGAATGACTTATGGATTGGGAGTCATCACTGAGTTTAAAATCCCTTGCCTCCCCCTATTCCAGACGATTGTAGAAACTGAAATACAAAAACTAACAATAGTTTACAATCCCTAAAAATTAGAGACACTTTTTAGAATTATCTCTCTTCAAATTTATGCATCGTGCATTTCAATTTTAGATGTGTACTTTTTTCCTAAATCAAAACTTGAGCTTTCACTTTCCCTCCATCTCGTAAACAAAAAAAGAGATAAAAGGCAAATAGATCAGAACAAAATGAAAAATTTAGATTTATGTATGGAATGAATTTAAAGCAATTACAAATGTAAGTAAAGAAATTTTTTTCACATACCACAAATGAACACAAAAGTTTTGTTATCCATGTTTTAGGAAATTCCACTAGTTCAACCCTAACAGTTCGGAATTTTATAAGAAAGAGATTTTTCAACACATGTTTTAAAGAATGGATATGCATGCTTGAATCATGTTAAAGATGCAAATAACATATAGATCCAAAAGTTTTAAAGAGAATAACATTAAATTCCCAAGTGAACGTGCCTTGGGATATTTACTCGATTCAAACGTGCCATTATTTTACGCATTTACAAAAAGCTGACCCAAAAATCATAGATGATTGTAACCTGATTTATCATTCGTAATGGGCTATATTTTTGTAATGAAAGACTTATGGATAGGGTGTCAACACTAAGTTAAAACTCCCCCGCCTCCCCCTTTTCCCGACGATTGCTGAACTTGATATATAAAACATAAAAAGAGTTTACAATCCCTAAAAATTACAGACACTTTTTGGAATTATCTCTCTCTACATTTGTGCGTTGTGCATTTACATTATAGATGCATACTTTTTTCTTTTATCAAAACTTGAGTTTTCCCTTCCCCTTCATCTCGTAAACAAAAAAAACAGATAAAAGGCAAATAGATCACAACAAAATGAAAAATTTAGAGTTTATGTATGGAAATAATTTAAAGCAATAGCAAATGTAAGTAAAGAAAATTTATTCACACACAACAAATGAACACAAAAGTTTTTTTATCCAAGTTTGGGAAATTCCACTAGTTCAACCATTATAGCTCGGAATTTTATAAGAAAGATATTTTTCTACACAAGTTTTAAAAAATGGATAAGCATGCTTGAAACATGTTGAAGATGCAAATGACCTATGGATCCAAACCTTTTAAAGAGAATCACATTAAATTCCCAACAGAACGTGCAGTGGGAGATGTACCAGATGAAAGATGATTCTAAAGTGATTTATCATGCGTAACGGGCAATATTTTTGTAAGGAATGGCTTATGGATTGGGAGTCAACACTCAGTTAAAAATCCCCCGCCTCCCCCTTTTCCCGACTATTGCAGAACCTGATATATAAAAAATAAAAATATTTTACAATCCATATAAATTACAAACACTTTCAGGAATTATCTCTCTCTACATTTGTGCATTGTGAATTTCCATTTTAGATGTATACTTTTTTCTTAAATCAAAACTTGAGTTTTCACTTTCCCTTCATCTCGTTAACAAAAAAAGTGATAAAAGGCATATAGAGCACAACAAAATGAAAATTTTATAGTTTATGTATGGAAAGAATTTAAAGTAATAACCAGTGTAAGTAAAGGAAATTTATTCAAACACCACAAATGAACACAAAAGTTTTGTTATCCAAGTTTGGCAAATTCCACTAGTTCAACCCTAATAGCTCGGAATTTCATAAGAAAGAGATTTTTCTACACATGTTTTAAAAAATGGATATGCATGCTTGAAACAAGTTAAAGATGCAAATGAGCTATTGATCCAAACCTTTTAAAGAGAATAACATTAAATTCACAAGTGAACGTGCGATGGGATATTTACCCGAGTTAAAGAAGCTATTATTTTGCCCATTTACAAAAAGTTGACCTAACGATCACAGATGATTGTAATGTAATTTACCATGCATAACGGGCTATAATTTTGTAAGGAATGACTTATGGATTGGGAGTCAACACTCAGTTAAAAAACCCCCAGATCCCCCTTTTCGGACAATAGCAGAACCTGATATATAAAAACGAAAAAGAATTTGAAATCCCTAAAAATTACAGACACGTTTTGGACTTATTTCTCTCTACTTTTTGCATTGTGCATTTCCATTTTATATGTATACTTTTTTCTTAAATCAAAACTAGAGTTTTGACTTTCCGTTCATCTCGTAAACAAAAAAAGAGATAAAAGGCAAATAGATCACAACAAAATGAAAATTTTAAAGTTTAAGTATGGAAAGGATTTAAAGCAATAACAAATGTAAGTAAATAAAATTTATTCACACACCACAAATGAACACAAACGTTTTTTTATCCAGGTTTGGTAAATTCCACTTGTTCAACCCTAATAGCTCAGAATTTTATAAGAAAAATATTTTTCAACACATGTTTTAAAAAATGGATATGCGTGCTTGAAACATGTTAATGATGCTAATGACCTATGGATCCAAACCTTTTAAAGAGAATAACATTAAATTCCCAAGTAAACGTGCAGTGGGATATTTATCCGAGTCAAACAAGCCATTATTTTGCCCATTTACAAAAAGCTGACCTAATGATCATAGATGACTGTAAAGTGATTTATCATGAGTAACAGGCTATATTTTTGTAAAGACTGACTTATGGATTGGGAGTCAACACTGAGTTAAAAATTTCCGACCTTCCCCTTTTCCTGACGATTGAATAACCTGATATATAAAAACTAAAAAGAGTTTACAATGCCTAAAAATTATAGAAAATTTTTGGAATTATCTCTCTCTACATTTGTGCATAATGTATTTCCATTTTATATGTATACTTTTTTCTGAAATCAAAACTTGAGTTTTCACTTTCCCTTCATCTCGTAAAAAAAATAGAGATAAAACACAAATTGATCATAAGAAAATAAAAATTTTAGAGTTTAAGTATCGAAAGAATTTAAAGCAATAACAATTTTAAGTAAAAAAATTTTATTCACACACCATAGATGAACACAAAACTTTTGTTATCAAAGTTTGGGAAATTCCACTCCTTCAACCCTAATAGCTCGGAATTTTATAAGAAATAGATTTTTCTACACATGTTTTAAAAAATGGATATGCATGCTTGAAACATGTTAAAGATGCAAATGACCTATGGATAACCTTTTAAAGAGAATAACATTAAATTCCCAAGTCGACGTGCGGTAGGATATTTTCTGAGCAAAACATAGCATTATTTTGCCCATTTACAAAAAGCCGACCTAACGATCATAGATGATTGTAAAGTGGTTTATCATGCGTAATGGGCTATATTTTTGTAAGGAATAACTTATGGATTGGGAGTCAACACTAAGTTAAAAATCCCCCGCTTCCTTCTTTTCCCGACTGTTGCAAAACCTGGTATATAAAAACGAAAAAGAGTTTACAATCCCTAAAAATTACAAACACTTTTTGTGATTATCTCTCTCTAAATTTTTGCATTGTGCATTTTCAATTTAGTTGTATACTTTTTTCTTAAATGAAAACTTGAGTTTTCACTTTCGCTTCATCTCGTAGACAAAAAAGGAGATAAAAGGCAAATAGATCACAACAAAATGATAATTTTAGAGTTTACGTATGAAAAAAATTTAAAGTAATAAAAAAATGTAGGTAAAGAAAATTTATTCACATACCACAAATGAACAAAAAAAATTTGTTATCCATGTTTGGGAAATTCCACTAGTTCAACCCTAATAGCACGAAATTTAATAAGAAAGAGATTTTGCT
Organism: Aristolochia californica; assembly: GCF_029961685.1. Taxonomy (NCBI): domain Eukaryota; kingdom Viridiplantae; phylum Streptophyta; class Magnoliopsida; order Piperales; family Aristolochiaceae; genus Aristolochia; species Aristolochia californica. The sequence goes on from NW_027181771.1 coordinate 15,952,869, forward strand.
ACACATGTTTTAAAAAATGGATATGCATGCTTGAAACATGTTAAATATGCAAATGACCTATGGATCAAAACCTTTTAAAGAGAATAACATTAAATTCCCAAGTGAACATGCGGTGGGATATTTACCCGAGTCAAACAAGCCATTATTTTGCCAATTTTAAAAAAGTTGACCTAACGATCATTGATGATTGGAAAGTTATTTATCATGTGTAACGGGCTATATTTTTGTATGGAATGACTTATGGATTTGAACTCAACACTCAGTTCAAAATCCCCTGCCTCTCCCTTTTCCCGACGATTACAAAACCAGATATATAAAAACTAAAAAGAGTTTACAATCCCTAAATATTATAGACACTTTTTGGAATTATCTCTCTGTGGATTGTGCATTTCGATTTTAGATGTACACTTTTTTCACAAATCAAAACTTGAGTTTTCACCTTCCCTTCATTTTGTAAACAAAAAAGGAAATAAAAGTCAAATAGATCACTACAAAATGAAAATTTTAGAGTTTATGTATGGAAAGAATTTAAAACAATAACAAATGTAAGTAAAGAAATTTTTTTCACACAACACAAATGAATACAAAAGTTTTGTTATCCAAGTTTGGGAAATAATACCTCGGAATTTTATTAGAAAGAGATTTTTCTACACATGTTTTAAAAATGGATATGCATGCTTGAAACATGTTAAAGATGCAAATGTCCTATGGAGTCACACCTTTTAAAGAGAATAACATTAAATTCCTTAGTGAACGTGCGGTGGGATATTTACCCGAGTCAAACATGCCATTATTTGGCCCATTTAGTAAAAGCTGACGTAACGATCATACAAGATTGTAACGGGATTGGGAGTCAACACTCAGTTAAAAATCTCCGCTTCTCCCTTTTCCTGACGAATGCAGAACCTGATATATAAAAACTAAAAAGAGTTTACAATCCCTAAAAATTACAGAAACTTTTTGGAATTATCTCTCTCGACATTTGTGCATTCTGCATTTCCATTTTAGTTATATAATTTTTTCTTAAATCACAACGTGAGTGTTCACTTTCATTTCAACTCGTAAACAAAGAAAGAGATAAAAGACAAATACATCACAACAAAAAGAAAATTTTAGAGTTTATGTATGGAAATAATTTCAAGCAATAACAAATGTAAGTAAAGAAAATTTATTCACATACCACAAATGAACAGAAAAGTTTTGAGATCCAAGTTTGGGAAATTCCACTACTTCAACCCTAATAGCCCGGAATTTAATAAGAAAGAAATTTTTCTACACATGTTTTAAAAAATAAATATGCATGATTGAAACTTGTTAAAGATTCAAATGACCTATGGGTCCAATCCTTTTGTAGAGAATAACATTAAATTCCCAAGTGAACGTGCTGTGGGATATTTACCCGAGTCAAACAAGCCATTATTTTGCCCATTTACAAAAACTGACCTAACGATCATAGATGATTGGAAAGTGATTTATCATGTGTAACGGGATATATTTTTGTATGGAATAACTTATGGATTTGAAGTCAACACTCAGTTAAAAATCCCCCATCTCTCCCTTTTCCCGACGATTGCAAAACCAGATATATAAAAACTAAAAAGAGGTTACAATCCCTAAAAATTATAGAAACTTTTTTGAATTATCTCTATTTATATTTGTGCATTGTGTATTTCCATTTTAGATGTATACTTTTTTCTTAATTCAAAACTTGATTTTTCACTTTCTCTTCATCTCGTATACAAAACCAGAGATTAAACGCAAATAGATCACAGCAAAATAAAAATTTTAGAGTTTATGTATGGAAAGAATTTAAAGCAATAACAAATTTACGTTAAGAAAATTTATTCACACACCACAAATGAACACAAAAAATTTGTTATCCAAGTTTTGGAAATTCCACTAGTTCAACCCTAATGGCTCAAAATTTTATTAAAAAGAGATTTTGCTATACATGTTTTAAAAAAAGGATATGCATGCTTGAAAATTGTTCAAGATTCAAATGACCTATGGATCCAAACCTTTTAAAGAGAATAACATTAAATTCCCAAGTGAACGTGCGGTAGGATATTTACCTGAGTCAAATAAGCCATTATTTTGCCCATTTACATAAAGCTGACCTAACGATCATAGATGATAGTAAAGTGATCAATCATGCATAACGGGCTATATTTTTTGAAGGAATGACTTATGGATTGGAAGTCAACACTTAGATAAAAATCTCCCGCCTCCCCGATTTTCCCTACGATTACAGAACTTGATAAATAAAAACTAAAAAGAGTTTACAATCCCTAAAAATTATTGACACTTTTTGGAATTATCTTTCCCTACATTTATGCATTGTGCATTTCCATTCTAGATGTATACTTTTTTTTTGAATCAAAACTTGAGTTTTCACTTTCCCTTCATCTCGTACACAAAAAATGAGATAAAAGGCAAATAGATCACAACAAAATGAAAATTTTAGAGTTTATGTATGAAAAGAATTTAAAGCAATAATAAATGTAAGTAAAGAAAATTTATTCACACACCACAAATGAACACAAAAATTTTGTTATCCAAGTTTGCGAAATTCCACTAGTCCAACTCTAATAGCTCGGAATTTAATAAGAAAGAGATTTTGCTACACATGTTTTAAAAAAAGGATATGCAAGCTTCAAACATGTTAAATATGCAAATGACCTATGGATCCAAACCTTTTAAAGCGAATAACATTACATTCCCAAGTGAACGTGTGGTGGGATATTTACCCGAGTCAAACAAGCCATTATTTTGCCCATTTACAAAAAGCTGACCTAACGATCATAGATCATTGGAAAGTTATTTATCATGTGTAACGGGCTATATTTTTGTATGGAATGACTTATGGATTTGAAGTCAACACTTAGTTCAAAATCCCCCGTCTCTCTCTTTTCCCGACGATTGCAGAACCAAATATATAAAAACTAAAAAGAGTTTACAATCCCTAAAAATTACAAACATTTTTTGGAATTATCTCTCTCTACTTTTTTGCATTGTGAATTTCGATTTTAGATGTACACTTTTTCTTAAATCAAAACTTGAGTTTTCCCTTTCCCTTCATTTCGTAAACAAAAAAAGAGATAAAAGGCTAACAGATCACAACAAAAAGAAAACTTTATAGTTTATGTATGGAAAGAATTAAAAAAAAACAAATGTAAGTAAAGAAAATTTTTTCACACACCACAAATGAAGACAAAAGTTTTGTTATCCAAGTTTGGGAAATTCCACTAGTTCAACCCTAATAGCTCGGAATTTTATTAGAAAGAGATTTTTCTAAAAATGTTTTAAAAAATGGATATGCATGCTTGAAACATGTTAAAGACAGAAATGACCTATGGATCCACACCTTTTAAAGAGAATAACATTAAATTCCTAAGTGAACGTGCGGTGGGATATTTGCCAGAGTCAAATATGCCATTATTTGGCCCATTTAGTAAAAGTTGACCCAACGATCATAGATGATTGTAAAGTGATTTATCACGTATAACGGGCTATATTTTTGTAAGGAATCACTTGTGGACTTGTAGTCAACACTCAGTTAAAAATCCTCCGCCTCCCCCTTTTCCTGACGATTGCAGAACCTGATATATAAAACCTAAAAGGAGTTTGCAATCCCTAAAAATTACAGATACTTTTTGGAAATATCTCTCTCTACATTTGTGCATTCTACATTTCAATTTTAGATGTATCCTTTTCTCCTAAATCAAAACTTTAATTTTTTACTTTCCGTTCATCTCGTAAACAAAAAAAAGAGATAAAAGACAAATATATCACAACAAAAAGGAAATTTTAGACTTTATGTATGGAAAGAATTTAAAGCAATTACAAATATAAGTAAAAAAAATTTATTCACACACCACAAATGAACACAAAAGTTTTGTTATCCAAGTTTGGAAAATTCTACTAGTTCAACCTTAATAGCTCGGAATTTAATACGAAAGAGATTTTTCTACACAAGTTTTACAAAATAAATATGAAAGCTTGAAACTTGTTAAAGATTCAAATAACCATTAGATCCAATCCTTTTGAAGAGAATAACATTAAATTCACAAGTGAACGTGTGGTGGGATATTTACCCGAGTTAGACAAGCCATTATTTTGCCCATTTAATAAAAACTGACCTAAAGATCATAGATAATTGGAAAGTGATTTATCATGCGTAATGGGATATATTTTTGTATGGAATGACTTATGGATTTGAAGTCAACACTCAGTTAAAAATCCCCCGTTTGTCCCTTTTCCCGACGATTGCAAAACCAGATATATAAAAACTAAAAAGAGTTTGCAATCCCTAAAAATTACACACACTTTTTGGAATTATCTCTCTCTACATTTGTGCATTGTGCATTCCCATTTTAAATGTATATTTTTTTCTTAAATAAAAACTTGAATTTTCACTTTCCCTTCATCTCGTAAACAAAAAAAGAGATAAAACGTAAATAGATCACAACAAAATGAAAATTTTAGAGTTTATGTATGGAAATAATATGAAGCAATAACAAATGTAAGTTAATAACATTTATTCACACACCTCAAATGAACACAAAAATTTTGTTATCCAGGTTTTTCAAATTCTACTAGTTCAACCCTAATAGCTCGGAATTTTATAAGAAAGTGATTTTGCTACACATGTTTTAAAAAATGGATATGCATGGTTGAAACATGTTAAAGATGCAAATGACCTATGTATCCAAACCTTTTAAAGAGAATAACATTAAATTCCCAAGTGAACGTGCAGTAGGATATTTACCTGAGTAAAATGAGCCATTATTTTGCCCATTTACAAATAGCTGGCCTAACGATCTTTGATGCTTATAAAGTGATCTATCTTGCATAACGGGCAATATATTGTGAAGGAATGACTTATGGATTGGGAATGAACACTCAGTTAAAAATCCCCCACCACCCCCTTTTTTCGACGATTGCAGAACCTAATATACCCAAACTAAAAAGAGTTTACAATCCCTAAAAATTACTGATACTTTTTGGAATTATCTCTCTCTAAATTTGTGCATTTTGCATTTTCATTTTAGATGTAAACTTTTTTCTTAAATAAAAACAAGAGCTTTCACTTTCCGTTTATCTCAAAAACAAAAAAACAGATAAAAGACAAATAGATCACAACAAAATGAAAATTTTAGATTTGATGTATGGAAAGAATTTAAAGCAATAAAAAATGTAAGAAAAGAAATTTATTCACACCTCAAATGAACACAAAATTTTTGTTATCCACTGTTTGTAAAATTCCACAAGTTCAACCGTAATAGCTCGAAATTTTATAAGAAAGAGATTTTTCTACACATGTTTTAAAAAATGGATATGCATGCTTGAAACACTTTATAGATGCCAATGACCTATGGATCCAAACCTTTTAAAGAGTATAACATTAAATTCCCAAGTGAACGTGTGGCGGGATATTTACCCGAATCTAACAAGCCATTATTTTGCCTATTTACAAAAAGCTGACCTAACGATCAAAGATGATTGTAAAGTGATTTATCATGCGTAAGGGGCTATATTTTTTTAATGAATGACTGATGGATTGGGAGTCAACACTCAATTAAAAATCTCCCAGCACCAACTTTTCATGATGATTGTAGAACCTAATATATAAAAACTAAAAAGAGATTATAATCGCTAAAAATTACAGACACTTTTTGGAATTATCTCTCTCTACATTTGTGCATTGTGCATTACCATTTTAGATGTTTTATTTTTTCTTAAATCAAAACTTGAGGTTTCACTTTCCCTTTATCTTGTAAACAAAAAAAGAGATAAAAGGCAAATAGATCACAAAAAAAAGAAAATTTTTAAATTTACGTTAGAAAAAATTTTAAATCAATAAAAAATGTGAGTAAAGAAAATTTTTCACACACCACAAATGAACACAAAAGTTTTGATATCCAAGTTTGGGAAATTTCACTAGTTGAACCCTAATTGCTCGGAATTTTATAAGAAAGAGATTTTTCTGCACATGTTTTAAAAAATGGATATGCATGCTTGAAACATGTTAAAGATGCAAATGACCTATGGATCAAAACCTTTTTAAGAGAATAACATTAAATTCCCAAGTGAACGTGGGGTGGGATATTTACCCGAGTCAAACAAGCCATTATGGACCAAACGATAATAGATGATTGTAAAGTGATTTATCATGCGCAACGGGCTAGATTTTTGTAAGGAATGACTTATAGATTGAGAATCAACACTAAGTTAAAAATTCCTCGTCTCCCCTTTTCCTGACTATTGAAAAACCTGATATTTAAAAACTAAAAAGAGTTTACAATCTATAAAAATTACAAACGCTTTTTTGAATTATCTCTCTCTACATTTATGCATTGTGTATTTCCATTTTAGATGTTTTTTTTTATTAAATCAAAACTAGAGTTTTCACTTTCCCTTCGTCTCGTAAACAAAACAAGAGATAAAAGGCAAATAGATCACAACAAAAAGAAAATTTTGGAGTTGATGTATGGAAAGACTTTAAAGCAATAAAAGTTGTAACTAAAGAAAGTTTATTCACACACGACAAATGAACACAAAATTTTTGTTATCCAAGTTTGGAAAATTCCACTAGTTCAACCCAAATAGCTCGAAATTTTCTTAGAAAGAGATTTTTCTACACATGGTTTAAAAAATGGATATGCATGCTTGAAACATGTTAAAGATGCAAATGACCTATGGATCCAAACCTTCTAAAGAGAATAACATTAAATTCTCAAGTGAACCTGCGGTGGGATATTTACCCGAGTCAAACAAGCCATTATTTTGCCCATATACAAAAAACTGTCCTGACTATCATAGGTGATTGAAAAGTGATTCATCGTGTATAACGGGCTATTTTTTTGTGAGGAATGACTTAAGAATTGGGAGTGACACTCAGTTAAAAATCCCCCTTTTTGGAATTATCTCTCTCTACATATTAAGCATTTCCATTTTAGATGTATACTTTTTTCTAAAATCAATACTTGAGTTTTCATTTTCCCTTCATCTCTTCAACAGAAAAAGAGATAAAAGGCAAATATGTCACAACAAAATGAAAATTTTAGAGTTTATGTGTGGAAAGAATTTAAAGCAATAACAAATGTAAGTAAAGAAAATTTATTCCCACACCACAAATGAACACAAAAGTTTTGTTATCCAAGTTTGGGAAATTCCACTAGTTCAACCATAATAACTATGAATTTTATAAGAAAGATATTTTTCAACGCATGTTTTAAAAATTGGATATGCATGCTTGAAACATGTTAAAAATGAAAATGACCTATGGATCCAAACCTTTTAAAGAGTATAACATTAAATTCCCACCTGAACGCGGCGGGATATTTACCCGAATCAAACAAGCCATTATTTTGCCCATTTACAAAAAGCTAACCTAATGATCAAAGATGAATGTAAAGTGATTTATCATGTGTCATGGGCTATATTTTTGTAAGGAATGACTTATGGATTGGGAGTAAAACCCAGTTAAAAATCACCCGCCACCCACTTTTTATGACGATTGTAGAACCTAATATATAAAAACTAAAAAGAGTTTACAATCGCTAAAAATTACAGACAGTTTTTGGAATTATCTCTATTCATTTGTGCATTGTGCATTGTGCATTTCCATTTTAGATGAATACTTTTTTCTTGAATAAAAACTTGAGTTTTCACTTTCCCTTCATCTCGTGACCAAAAAAAGAGATAAAAGACAAATAGATCACAACAAAATGAAAATTTTAGAGTTTAAGTATGGAAAGAATTTAAAGCTATAAAAAATATAAGTAAAGATAATTTATTCATACACCACAAATGAACACAAAGTGTTGTTATCCATCTTTAGCAAATTCCACTAGTTCAACCCTAATAGCTCATAATTTTATAAGAATTTTTTTTTCTACACATGTTTTAAAAAATGGATATGCATGCTTGAAACATGTTAAAGATGCAAATGACCTATGGATCCAAACCTTCTAAAGAGAATAACATTAGATTCCCATGTGAACCTGCGGTGGGATATTTAGCCGATTCAATCAAGCCATTATTTTGCCCATATACAAAAAGTTGTCCTCACTATCATAGGTGATTGAAAAGTGATTCATTGTGCGTAAGGGGCTAATTGTTTTGTAAGGAATGACTTATGGATTGGGTGTGAACACTTAGTTAAAAATCCCCCGCCTCCCCGTTTTCCCGATGATTGCAAAACCAGATATATAAAAACTAAAAAGAGTTTACAATCCCTAAAAATTACTGACACTTTTTGGAATTATCTCTCTCTACATTTTTGTATTGTGCATTTCCATTTTAGATGAATACTTTTTTCTAAAATCAAAACATGAGTTTTCATTTTCCCTTCATTACTTCAACAAAAAAAGAGATAAAAAGCAAATAGGTCACAACAAAATGAAAATTTTAGAGTTTATGTATAGAAAGAATTTAAAGCAATAACAAATGTAAGTAAAGAAATTTATTCACACACCACAAATGAACACAAAATTTTTGTTATCCAAGTTTGGGAAATTCCACTAGTTCAACCATAATAACTCTGAATTTTATAAGAAAGAGATTTTTCTACACATGTTTTAAAAAATGGATATGCATGCTTGAAACATGTTAAAGATGCAAATGACCTATGGATCCAAACCTTTTAAAGAGTATAATATTAAATTCCCAAGTGAACGTCTGGCGGGATATTTACCCGAATCAAACAAGCCATTATTTTGCCCATTTACAAAAAGCTGACCTAACAATCAAAGATGATTGTAAAGTGATTTATCATGTATAACCGGCTATATTTTTGTAAGGAATGACTTATGGATTGGGAGTCAACACTCAGTTAAAAATCCCCCGCCACCCACATTTCACGACGATTGTAGAACCTAATATATAAAAACTAAAAAGAGTTTACAATCGCTAAAAATTACAAACACTTTTTGGAATTATCTCTCTCTATATTTGTGCACTGTGCATTACCATTTTAGATGCTTTAGTTTTTTCTTAAATCAAAACACTTGGTTTCACTTTCCCTTCATCTCGTAAACAAAAAAAGAGATAAAAGGCAAATAGGTCACAAAAAAATGAAAATTTTAGAGTTTATGTATGGAAAGAATTTAAAGCAATAACAAATGTAAGTAAAGAAAATTTATTCACACACCACAAATGAACACAAAAGTTTTGTTATCCAAGTTTGGGAAATTCCACTATTTCAACCATAATAACTCTGAATTGTATAAGAAAGATATTTTTCTACAAATGTTTTAAAAAATGGATATGCATGCTTGAAACATGTTAAAGATGCAAATGACCTATGGATCCAAACCTTTTAAAGAGTATAACATTAAATTACCATGTAAACGTGCGGCGGGATATTTACCCAAATCAAACAAGCCATTATTTTTTCCATTTACAAAAAGATGACCTAACGATCAAAGATGATGTAAAGTGATTTATCATGTGTAACGGGCTATATTTTTGTAAGGAATGACTTATGGATTGGGAGTCAACACTTAGTTAAAAATCTCCCGCCACGCACTTTTCTCAACGATTGTAGAACCAAATATATAAAAACTAAAAAGATTTTACAATCCCTAAAAATTGCAGACACTTTTTCGATATATCTCCCTCTACATTTGAGTATTTGTGCATTGTGCATTTCTATTTTAGATGAATACTTTTTTCTTGAATAAAATTTTGAGTTTTCACTTTCCCTTCATCTCATAAACTAAAAAAGAGATAAAAGACAAATAGATCACAACAAAATGAAAATTTTAGAGTTTACGTACGGGAAGAATTTAAAGCTATAAAAAATATAAGTAAAGATAATTTATTCAAACACCACAAATGAACAGAAAAATTTTTGTTATCCAGGTTTGGCAAATTCCACTAGTTCAACCCTATTAGCTCATAATTTTATAAGAAAAAGATTTTTCTACACATGTTTTAAAAAATTAAAATGCATGCTTGAAACATGTTAAAGATCCAAATGACCTATGGATCCAAACCACCTAAAGAAAATAACATTAAATTCCCAGGTGAACCTGCGGTGGGATATTTACCTGATTCAAACAAGCCATTATTTTGCCCATATGCAAAAAGTTGTCCTAGCAATCATAGGTGATTGAAAAGTGATTCATCGTGTGTAACGGGCTATTTTTTTTGTAAGGAATGACTTATGGATAGGGAGTGAACACTCAGTTAAAAATCCCCCGCCTCCCCCTTTTCCCGATGATTGTAGAACCAGATATGTAAAAACAAAAAAGATTTTACAATCCCTAAAAATTACAGACACTTTTTGGACTTATCTCTCTCTACATTTCTGTATTGTGCATTTCCATTTTAGATGAATACTTTTTTCTAAAATCAACACTTGAGTTTTCATTTTCCCTTAATCTCTTCAACAAAAAAAGAGATAAAAGGCAAATAGGTCACAAAAAAATGAAAAGTTTAGAGTTTATGTATGGAAAGAATATAAAGAAATAAAAAATGTAAGTAAAGAAAATTTATTCACACACCACAAATGAACACAAAAGTTTTGTTATTCAAGTTTGGGAAATTCCACTAGTTCAACCATAATAACTCTGAATTTTATAAGAAAGAGATTTTTCTACAGATGTTTTAAAAATGGATATGCATGCTTGAAACATGTTCAAGATGGAAATGACCTATGGATCCAAACCTTTTAAAGAGTATAACATTAAATTCCCAAGTGAACGTATGGCAGGATATTTACCTGAATCAAACAAGCCATTATTTTGCCCATTAACAAAAAGCAAACCTAACGATCAAAGATGATTGTATAGTGATTTATCATGCGTAACGGGCTATATTTTTGTAAGGAATGACTTATGGGTTTGGAGTCAACACTCAGTTAAAAATCCCCCGCCACCCACTTTTCACGATTATTGTAGAACCTAATATATAAAAACTAAAAAGAGTTTACAATCGCTAAAAATTACAGACACTTTTTGGAATTATCTCTCTCTATATTTGTGCATTTGTCCATTGTGCATTTCCATTTCAGATGAAAACTTTTTTCTTGAATAAAAACTTGAGTTTTCACTTTCCCTTCATCTCGTAAACAAAAAAAGAGATAAAAGACAAATAGATCACACCAAAATGAAAATTTTAGAGTTATATTTGGAAAGAATTTAAAGCTATAAAAAATATAAGTAAAGATAATTTATTCATACGCCACAAATGAACACAAAAGGTTTTTTTATCCAGGTTTGGCAAATTCCATTAGTTCAAACCTAATAGCTCGTAAATTTATAAGAAAAAGATTTTTCTACACATGTTTTAAAAAATGGATATGCATGATTGAAACATGTTAAAGTTGCAAATGACCTATGGATCCAAACCTTTTAAAGAGAATAACATTAAATTCCCAAGTGAACGTGCGGTGGGATATTTACTAGAGTCAAACAAGCAATTATTTTGCCTATTTATAAAAAGCTGACCTAACGAACATAGATGATAGTAAAGTGATTTATCATGCGTAACGGGATTTTTTTTGTAATGACTTACTTATGGATTGGGAGTCAACATTCAGTTAAAAATCTCCCGCCTCCCCCTTTTACGGAGCAGAACTTGATATATAAAAAGTAAAAGGAGTTTACAATCCCTAAAAATTACAGACACTTTTTGGAATTATCTCTCTCTACATTTGTGCATTGTGCATTTCCATCTTAGTTCTATACTTTTTTCTTAAATCAAAACTTGAGTTTTCACTTTCCCTTCATCTTGTAAAGAAGAAAAGAGATAAAGGGCAAATAGATTTCAACAAAACGAAAATTTTAGACATTATGTATCGAAAGAATTTAAAGCAATAACAAATTTAAGTAAAGAAAATTTAATCACACACCACAGATGAACACAAAATTTTTGATATTCAAGTTTGGGAAATTCCACTAGTTTAACCCTAATAGCTCAGAATTTTATATGCTAGAGATTTTTCGTCGCATGTTTTAAAAAATGGATATGCATGCTTGAAACATGTTAAAGATGCAAAAGACCGATGGATCCAAACCTTTTAAAGGGACTAACAATAAATTCCCAAGTAAACGTGCGGTGGGATATTTACCTGAGGCAAACAAGCCATAATTTTGCCCATTTACATAAAGCTGACCTAACGATCATAGAAGATAGTAAAGTGATCTATCATGCATAACGGGCTGTATTTTTTTAAGGAATGACTTATGGATTGGGAGTCAACACTCAGTTAAAAATCTCCCGCCTCCCCCTTTTCCCGACGATTGCAGAACCTCATATATAAAAATTAAAAAGAGTTCCCAATCCCTAAAAATTACAGGCAGTTTTTGGACTTATCTTTCTCTACATTTATGATTTGTGCATTTCCATTTTAGATGTATACTTTTTTCTTAAATCAAAACTTGAGTTTTCACTTTCCGTTCATCTCGTAAACAAAAAAAGAGATAAAATTCAAAAATATCACAACAAAATGAAAATTTTAGAGTTTATGTATGGAAAGAATTTAAAGCAATAAAAAATTTAAGTAAATAAAATTTATTCACACACCACAAATGAACACAAAAGTTTTCTTTTCCAAATTTCGGAAATTCCACTAGTTCAACCCGAATAGCTCGGAATTTTATAAGAAAGAGATTTTTCTACATATGTTTAAAAAGTCGTATGCATGCTTGAAACATGTTAAATATGCAAATAACCTCTGGATTCAAACCTTTTAAAGAGAATAACATATATTTCCAAGTGAACGTGCGATGGGATATTTACCCAAGTAAAACAAGCCATTACTTTGACCATTTACAAAAAGCTGACCTAACGATGATAGATGACTGTAAAGTGACTTATCAAGCATAATGGGCTATATTTTTGTAAAGAATGGCTTATGGATTGGGAGTCAACACTCAGTTAAAAATCCTCCGCCTCCCCCTTTTCTCGACTATTGCAGAACCTGATATATAAAAACTGAAAAGAGTATACTATCCATTAAAATTACAAATACTTTTTGGAATTATCTCTCTCTACATTTGTGAATTGAGCATTTCCATTTTAGATTAATACTTTTTTCTAAAATAAAAACTTGAGTTTTCACTATCCCTGCATCTCGTAAACAAAAAAAGAGATAAAAGGCAAATCGATTACAAGAAAATGAAAATTTTAGAGTTTAAGTGTGGAAAGAATTTAAAGCAATTACAAATGTAAGTAAAGAAAATTTATTCACACACCACAAATGAACACAAAAGTTTTGTTATCCAAGTTTGGGAAATTCCACTAGTTTAACCCTAATAGCTCGAAATTTTATAAGAAAGAGATTTCTCTACACATGTTTTAAAACATGGATATGCATGCTTGAAACATGTTAAAGATTCAAATAACCTATGTATCCAAACCATTTAAAGAGAATAACATTAAATTCCCAAGTGAACGTACGATGGGATATTTACCCGAGTTAAACAAGCCATTTTTTGGCCCATTTACAAAAAGCTAACCTAAGGATCATAGATGATTGTAAAATGATTTATCATGCGTAACAGGCTATATGTTTGTAAGGAATGGCTTACGGATTGGGAGTCAACACTCAGTTAAAAATCCCATGCCTCCCCCTTTTCCTCACTATTGCAGAACCTGATATATAAAAAATGAAAAGAGTTTACAATCCCTAAAAAGTGCAGACACTTTTTGGAATTATCTCTCTCTACATTTGTCCATTGTGCATTTCCATTTTAGATGAATACTTTTCTCCTAAATAAAAATGTGAGTTTTCACTTTCCCTTCATCTCGTAAACAAATAAAGAGATAAAAGACAAAAAGATCACAACAAAATGAAATTTTTAGAGTTTATGTATGAAAAGAATTTAAAGCTATGAATAATTTAAGTAAATAAAATTTTTTCACACTCCACAAATGAACACAAAAGTTTTGTTATCCAGGTTTCGGAAATTCCAATAGTTCAACCATAATAGCTCGGAATTTTATAAGAAAAAGATTTTTCTACACATGTTTTAAAAAATGGATATGCATGCCTGAAACATGATAAAGATGCAAATGACCTATGGATCCAAAAGTTTTAAAGAAAATAACATTAAATTCCCAAGTGAACGTGCGGTGGGATATTTATCCGAGTCAAACAAGTAATTATTTTGCCCATTTAAAAAATGCTGACCTAACGATCATAAGGTATTGTAAAGTGATTTATCTTGCGTAATGGGCTTTATTTTTTTAAGGACCTACTTATGGATTGGGAGTCAACAATCAGTTAAAAATCTCCAGCCTCCCCCTTTTTTTAAAGATTGCAGAACCTGATATATAAAAACTAAAAAGAGTTTCCAATCCCTAAAAATTACAGGCACTTTCTAGAATTATCTTTCTCTACATTTGTGCATTGTGCATTTCCATTTTAGATGTATACTTTTTTCTTAAATCAAAACTTATTTTTCACTCTTCGTTCATCTCGTAAACAAAAAAAGAGATAAAAGGCAAATACATCACAACAAAATGAAAAGTTTAGAGTTTATGTATTGAAAGAATTTAAAGCAATAACAAATGTATGTAAAGAAAATTTATTCACACACAACAAATGAACACAAAATTTTTGTTATCCAAGTTTGGGAAATTCCACTGGTTCAACCCTAATAGCTCGAAATTTAATAAGAAAGACATTTTTCTACACATGTTTTAAAAAATGGATATGCATGCTTCAAACATGTAAAATATGCAAATGACCTGTGGATCCAAACCTTTTAAATAGAATAACATTAAATTCCCAAGTGAACGTGTGGTGGGATATTTACCCGAGTCGAACAAGCCATTATTTTGCCCATTTACAAAAAGCTGACATAACGATCATAGATGATTGGAAAGTAATTTATCATGCGTAACGGGCTATATTTTTGTATGGAATGACTTATGTATTTGAAGTCAACACTCAGTTAAAAATCCCATGGCTCTTCTTATTCCCGACGATTGCAGGACCAGATATAAAAAAAGTACAAAGAGTTTACAATCCCTAAAAATTACAGACACTTTTTGGAATTATCTCTCTCTATATTTTTGCATTGTGCATTTCCATTTTAGATGTATACTTTTTTCTTAAATCAAAACTTGAGTTTTGACTTTCCCTTCTTCTCGTTAACAAAAAAAGAGATAAAAGGCTAATAGATCACTACAAAATGAAAATTTTAGAGTCATGTATCGAAAGAATTTTAAGAATTAACAAATGTAGGTAATGAAAGTTTATTCACACACCACAGTTGGACACAAAAGTTTTGTTTATCCAAGTTTAGGAAATTCCACTAGTTCAACCCTAATAGCTCGAAATTTTATAAGAAAGAGATTTTTCTACACATGTTTTAGAAAATGGATATGCATTCTTTAAACATGTTAAAGATGCAAATGATTTGTGGATCCAAACATTTTAAAGAGAATAACATTAAATTCCCAAGTGAATGTGCGGTGGGATATTTACCCAAGTCAAACAAGCCATTATTTGGCCCATTTATAAAAATCTAACCTAACGATCATAGGTGATTTTAAAGTGATTTTCATCCATATCAGGCTATATTTTTGCAAAGGAATGACTTATGGAGTGGGAGTCAACACTCAGTTAAAAATCCCCTGCCTCCCCCTTTTCCCGACGATTGCAAAACCTGATATATATAAACTAATAAGAGTTTATTATCCTTTAAAATTACAGACACTTTTTGGAATTATCACTCTCTTCATTTGTGCATTGTGCATTCCATTTTAGATGTATTCTTTTCTCTTAAATAAAAACATGATTTTTCACTTTCCTTCATCTCGTAATAAAAAAAAGAGATAAAAGGCGAATAGATTACGAAAAAATAAAAATTTTAGAGTTTGCGTATGGAAAGAATTTAAAGTAATAAAAAATGTAAGTAAAGATAATTTATTCACACACCACAAACGAACACAGAAGTTTTGGTATCCAAGTTTGGGAAATTCCATTAGTTCAACCCTAATTGCTAAGAAATTTATAAGAAAAAAAATTTTCTACAAAAGTTTAAAAAAATGGCTATGCATGATTGAAACATGTTCAAGATGAAAATGACCTATGGATCCAAACCTTTAAAAGAGAATAACATTAATTCCCAAGTGAACGTGTAGTGGGATATTTACTCGAGTCAAACAAGCCATTATTTTGCCCATTTACAAAAACCTGACCTAACGATGATAGATGATTGTAAAGTGATTTATCATGCGTAACGGGCTGTATTTTTTTAAGGAATGACTTATGGATTGGGAGTCAACACTCAGTTAAAAATCCCCCGCCACCCCCATTTCACTATCATTGCAGAACCTAATATATAAAAACTAAAAAAAGTTTACAATCCCTAAAAATTATAGACACTTTTTGGAATTATCTCTCTCTACATTTGCGCAATGTGCATTACAATTTTAGAAGTTAGCTTTTTCTTAAATCAAAACTTGAGTTTTCACTTTCCCTTCATCTTTTAAACAAAAAAAGTGATAAACGGCAAATAGATCACAATAAAATGAAAATTTTGGAGTTTACGTATGGAAAAAATTGAAAGCAATAACAAATGTCAATAAAGAAAATTTATTCACTCACCACCAATGAGCACAAAAGTTTTGTTATCCAAGATTTGGAAATTTCAGTAGTTCAACCCTAATTGATAGAATTTAATAAGAAAGAGATTTTTCTGCAAATGTTTTAAAAAATGGATATGCATGCTTGAAACATGTTAAAGATGCAAATGACCTATGGATCCAAACCTTTTTATGAGAATAACATTAAATTCCCAAGTGAACTTGCAGTGGGATATTTACCCGAGTCAAACAAGCCATTATATTGCCCATTTACAAAATGCCGACCTAACGATCATAGATGATTGTAAAGTAATTTATCATGCGTAACGGGCTAGATTTTTTTAATGAATGACGTATGGATTGAGAGTCAACATTAAGCTAAAAATTCCACACCTCCCCCTTTTCCCGTCTATTGTAGAAACTGATATATAAAAACTAAAAAGAGTTTACAATCCCTAAAAATTATAGGCACTTTTTGGAATTATCTCTCTCTACATTTATGCATTGTGCATTTCCATTTTAGATGTATACTTTTTTCTTAAATCAAAACAAGAGTTTTCACTTTTCTTTCATCTCGTAGACAAAAAAAGAGCTAAAAGGAACACAGATCACATCAAAAAGAAAATTTTGGAGTTGATGTATGGAAATAATTTAAAGCAATAACAATTGTAACTAAAGAAAATATATTCACACACGACAAATGAACACAAAAGTTTTGTTACCCAAGTTTGGAAAATTGCACTAGTTCAACCCTAATAGCGCATAATTTTATTAGAAAGAGATTTTTCTACACATGTTTTTAAAAACTGGATATGCATGCTTGAAACTTGTTAAAGATGCAAATGACCTATGGATCCAAACCATCTAAAGAGAATAACATTAACCCAAGTGAACCTGCGGTGGGATATTTACCCGATTCAAACAAGCCATTATTTTGCCCATTTACAAAAAGCTGTCCTAACGATCATAGATGATTGAAAAATTATTTATCATGCGTAACGTGCTATTTTTTATAAGGAATGACTTATGGATTGGGAGTGAACACTCAGTTAAAAATCCCCTGCCTCCCCCTTTTCCCGATGATTGGAGAACCAGATATATAAACTAAAATGAGTTTACAATCCCTAAAAATTACAGACACTTTTTGAATTATCTCTCTCTACATTTGTGTATTGTGCATTTCCATTTTATATGTATACTTTTTTCTAAAATCAACACTTGAGTTTTCATTTTCCCTTCATCTCTTCAACAAAAAAAAAAAAAAAGATAAAAGGAAAATAGGTCACAACAAAATGAAAATTCTAGAGTTTATGTATGGAAAGAATTTATAGGAATAACAAAGGTTTTTTTATCCAAGTTTGGGAAATTTCACTAGTTCAACTCTAATAGCTCTGAATTTTATAAGAAAGATTTTTCTACACATGTTTTAAAAAATGGATATGCATGCTTGATACATGTTAAAGATGAAAATGACCTATGGACCAAACCTTTTAAAGAGAATAACAATAAATTCCCAAGTGAACATGCGGTCGAATATTTATCCCAGTCAAACAAGCCATTAATTTGCCCATTTACAAAAAACTTACCTAACGATCATAAATGATTGTAAAGTGATTTATCATGAGTAACGGGCTATATTTTTTTAAGGAATGACTTATGGATTGGGAGTCAACACTCAGGTAAAAATCCTCTGCCTCCCCCTTTTCCCCACAATTGCCGAACTTGATATATAAAAACTAAAAAGAGTTTACAATCCTAAAAAATTACAAACAATTTTTGGAATTATCTCTCTCTACATTTTTGCATTGTGCATTCAATTTTATATGTATACTTTTTTCTTAAATAAAAACTTGAGTTTTCATTTCCCTTCATCTCTTCAACAAAAAAAAAAGATAAAAGGAAAATAGGTCACAAAAAAATGAAAATTCTAGAGTTTATGTATGGAAAGAATTTATAGGAATAACAAAGGTTTTTTTATCCCAGTTTGGGAAATTTCACTAGTTCAACTCTAATTGCTCTGAACTTTATAAGAAAGATTTTTCTACACATGTTTTAAAAAATGGATATGCATGCTTGATACATGTTAAAGATGAAAATGACCTATGGACCAAACCTTTTAAAGAGAATAACAATAAATTCCCAAGTGAACATGCAGTCGGATATTTATCCCAGTCAAACAAGCCATTAATTTGCCCATTTACAAAAAACTTACCTAATGATCATAAATGATTGTAAAGTTATCTATCATGCGTAATGGGCTATATTTTTTTAAGGAATGACTTATGGATTGGGAGTAAACACTCAGTTAAAAATCCCCCGCCCCCCCCCCCCCCCCCCCCCCCCCCCCCCCCCCATTTTCCCAACGATTGAAGAACCTGATATACACAAACTAAAAAGAGTTTACAATCCCTAAAAATTACAGACACTTTTTGGAATTATCTCTCTCTACTTTTGTGCATTGTGCGTTTTCATTTTAGATGTAAACTTTTTTCTTAAATGAAAACTTGAATTTTCACTTTCCCTTCATCTCGTAAACAAAAAAAGAGGTAAAAGGTAAATAGATCAAAACAAAATGAAAATATTAGAGTTTATGTATGGGAAGAATTTAAAGCAATAACAAATGTAAGTAAAGAAAATTTATTCACACACCACAAATGAACACAAAAGTTTTGTTATCCACTGTTTGGGAAATTCCTCAAGTTCAATCGTAATAGCTCGGAATTTTATAAGATAGAGATTTTTCTACACAAGTTTTAAAAAAATGGAGTTGCATGCTTAAAACACGTTAAAGATGCAAATGACCTATAGATCCAAGCCTTTTTAAGAGAATAACTAAAAAGAGTTTACAATCCCTAAAAATTACGAACACTTTTTGGAATTATCTCTCTCTACATTTGTGCATTGTCCATTTCCACTTTAGATGTCTACTTTTTTCTTAAATCAAAACTTGAGTTTTCACTTTCCCTTCATCTTGTAAACAAAAAAAGAGATAAAAGGCCAAAATAGATCACAACAATATGAAAATTTTAGAGTGTATGTATGGAAAGAATTTAAAGCAATAAAAAATTTAAGTAAAGAAAATTTATTCACACACCACAAATGAACACAAAAGTTTTGTTATCCAAGTTTGGGAAATTCCACTAGTTCAACCCTAATAGCTTGGAATTTTATAAGAAAGAGATTTTTCTACACATGTTTTAAAAAATAGGTATGCAGGATTGAAACATGTTAAAGATGCAAATGACCTATGGATCCAAACCTTTTAAAGAGAATAACATTAAATTCTCAACTAAACGTGCGATGGGTTATTAACCCGAGTCTTACAAGCCATTATTTTGCCCAATTTCAAAAAGCTGACCTAACAATCATGGATGATTATAAAGTGATTTATTATGTGTAAAGGGCTATATTTTTTGCAAGGAATGATTTATGGATTTGGTGTCAACACTCAGTTAAAAAATCACCCACCTCCCCTTTTTACCGACGATTGCAAAGCCAGATATATAAAAATTAAAAAGATTTTACTATCCGTAAAAATTACATACACTTTTTGGAATTATCTCTCTCTACATTTGTGCATTGTGCATTTCTATTTTAGATGTATACTTTTTTATTCAATCAAAACTTGAGTTTTCACTTTCTCTTCATCTTGTAAACACAAGGAGAGAGAAAGGCAAAAATAGATCACAACAAAATGAAAATTTTAGAGTTTATGTATGGTAAAATTTTAAAGCAATAGCAAATGGAAGTAAATAAAATTTATTCACACACCACAAATGAACACAAAAGTTTTGTTATCTAAGTTTGGGAAATTCCACTTGTTAAACCCTAATACCTTGGAATTTTATAAGAAATTTTTTTTTCTCCACATGTTTTAAAAAATGGATATGAATGCTTGAAATATTTTGAAGATGGAAATGACCTATGGATCGAAACCTTTCGAAGAAAATAACATTAAATTCTCAAGTAAACGTGCGTTGGGATATTTACCCGAGTCAAACAAGTCATTATTTTGCCCATTTACAAAAACCTGACATAACAATCTTGGATGATTGTAAAGTGATTTATCATGCGTAACGGGCTATATTTTTGTAAGGAATGACTTATAGATAGGGAGTCAACACTCAGTTAAAAATTCCCACCTCCCCCTTTTCCCGACGATTGCAAAACTTAATATATAAAAACTAAAAAGAGTTCACAATCCCTAAAACTTACATACACTTTTTGGAATTATCTCTCTCTTATTTTTGTCCATTGTGCGTTTCCATTTTAGATTTATACTTTTTTCTTAAATCAAAACTCGAGTTTTCACTTTCCCTTCATCTCGTAAACAAAAAAAGTGTTAAAAGGCAAAAGTAGATCACAAAAAAATGATAATTTTAGAGTTTATGTATTTAAAGAGTTTAAAGCAATAACAAATGAAAGTAAAGAAAGTTTATTCACCCACCACAAATGAACACAAAAGTTTTGTTAAGAAAATTTGGGAAATTTCAATAGTTCAACCCTAATAGCTTGGAATTTTATAAGAAAGAGATTTTTCTACACATATTTTAAAAAATGGATATGAATGCTCTCAACATGTTAAAGATGCAAATGACCTATGGATCCAAGCCTTTAAAAGAGAATAACATTAAATTCTCAATTGCATGTGCGGTGGGATATTTACCCAAGTCAAACAAGCCATTATTTTGCCCATTTAAAAAAATCTGACATCACGATCATAGATGATTGTAAAGTGATTTATCATGCGTAACGGGCTATATTTTTGTAAGGAATGACTTATGGATTGGATTTCAACACTCAGTTAAAAATCCCCCGCCTCCCCTTTTTTCCCGACGATTGCAAAACATGATATATAAAAACTAAAATAAGTTTACAATCCCTAAAAATTACAGGAACTTTTTGATATTATCTCTCTCTAAATTTTTGCATTGTGAATTTCCTTTTTAGATGTATACTTTTTCCTAAATCAAAACTTGAGTTTCACTTTTCCTTCTTCTCATAAACAAAAAAAGAGATAAAAGGCAAAAATAGATCATAAAAAAATGAAAATTTGTGAGTTTTTTTATGGAAAGAATTTAAAGCAATAAAAAATTTAAGTAAAGAAATTTTTTTTACACACCACAAATGAACACAAAAGTTTTGTCATCCAAGTTTGTAAAATTGCACTAGTTCAAGCCTAATAGCTTGGAATTTTATAAGAAAGAGATTTTTCTACACATGTTTTAAAAAATTGATATGCATGCTTGAAACATGTTAAAGATGCAAATGACCTATGGATCCAAACCTTTTAAGAGAATAACATTAAGTTCTGAATTGAACGTGCGGTGGGATATTTACCTGAGTCAAACAAGCCATTATTTTGCCCATTTACAAAATGTTGAACTAATGATCTTAAATGATTGTAAAGTGATTTATCATGCGTAACGGGCTATATTTTTGTAAGGAATGACTTATGGATTTGAACTCAACACTCAGTTAAAAATCCCCTGCCTCCCCTTTTCCCCGATGATTGCAAAACCGGATATATAAAAACTAACAAGAGTTTAAAATCTCTAAAAATTACAGACACTTTTTAATATTATCTCTCTCTACACTTGTGCATTGTGCATTTCCATTTTAGATGTATACTTTTTTCTTAAATCAAAACTTTACTTATCACTTTTCCTTCATCTCATAAACAAAAAAAAAGGAAAAGGCAAAACTAGATCACAACAAATAGAAAAGTTTAGAGTTTAGGTATGGAAATAATTTAATGCAATAACAATTGTGAATAAAGAAAATTTATTCACACACCACAAATGTACACAAAAGTTTTGTCATCCAAGTTTTGGAAATTCCACTAGTTCAACCCTAATAGCATAGAATTTTATAAGAAAGAAATTTTTCTACACATGGTTTTGAAAATGGATATGCGTGCGTGAAACATGTTAAAAATGCTATGGATCCAAACCTTTTAAAGAAAATAACATTAAATTCTCAAATGAGGGTGCAGTGGGATATTTACCCGAGTCAAAAGAGGCATTATTTTGCTCATTTACAAAAAGTTGACCTAACCATCATAGAAGATTGTATAGAGATTTATAATAAATAAAGGGCTATATTTTTGCAAGGAATTACTTATGGATTGGGAGTCAACACTCAGTTAAAAATCCCTTGCCTCCCCCTTTTCCCGTCAATTGCAAAACCTAATATATAAAAACTACAAAGAGTTTACAATCCATAAAAATTACAGATACTTTTTGGAATTTTCTCTCTCTACATTTGTGCATTGTGCATTTCCATTTTAGATGTATACTTTTTTCTTAAATCAAAACTCAAGTTTTCACTTTCCCTTCACCATGTAAAAAAAAAAAAAGAGATAAAATGCAAATAGATCACAAAAAAATGAAAATTTTAGAGTTTATGCATGGAAAGAATTTGAAGGAAAAAAAAATTTAAGGAAATAAAATTTATTCACACACCACAAATGAACACAAAAGTTTTGTTATCCACGTTTGGGAAATTCCTCTAGTTCAACCCTAATAGCTTGGAATGTTATAAGAAAGAAATTTTTCAACACATGTTTTAAAAAATGGATATGCATGCTTGAAACTTGTTAAAGATGCAAATGACCTATGGATCCAAAACTTTTAAATAGAATAACATTAAATTCTCAAGTGAACGTGCGGTGGGGTATTTACCAGAGTAAAAGAAGCCTTTATTTTGCCCATTTATGAAAAGCTGACCTAATGATTATTGTTGATTTTAAAGTGATTTATCATGCGTAACGCGCTATTTTTTTTAAGCAATAACTTATGGATTGGGTGTCAGCACTCAATTAAAAATCCCTAGCCTCCCCCTTTTCCCTACGATTGCAAAACATGATATTAAAAATTTAAAAAGTATTTGCAATACTTAAAAATTACAGAAACTTTTTGGAATTATCTCTCTCTAAATTTTTGCATTACTCATTTCCATTTTAGATGTGTACTTTTTTCTTAAATCAAAACATGAGTTTTCACTCTCCCTTCATCTCGTAAAAAAAAAAAAGAGATAAAAGGCAAAAATAGATCACAACAACATGAAAATTTTAGAGTTTATGTATTGAAAGAATTTAAAGCAATAAAAAATGTAAGTAAAGAAAATTTATTCACACACCACAAATGAACACAAAAGTTTTGTTATCCAAGTGTTGGAAATTCCACTAGTTCAACCAAAATAGCTTGGAATTTTATAAGAAAGAGATTTTTCTACACATGTTTTAAAAAATAGATATGCATGCTTGGAACTTGTTAAAGATGCAAATGACCTATGGATCCAAACATTTTAAAGACAATAACATTTAATTCTCAAGTGAACGTGCGGTGGGATATTTATTCGAGTCAAACAAGCCATTATTTTGTCCATTTACAAAAAAAACTGACCTAACGATCATAGATGATTTTAAAGTGATTTATCATGCATAACGAGCTATATTTTTGTATAGAGGGACTTATGGATTGGGAGTGAACACTCAGTTAAAAATCCCCCTCCTACCCCTTTTCCCGACGATAGTAGAACCTGATATATAAAAACTAAAAAGAGTTTCCAATCCCTAAAAATTACAGACACTTTTTGGAATTATCTCTCTTTTCATTTGTACGATGTGCATTTCCAATTTAGATCTATACTTTTTTCATAAATCAAAACTTGAGTTTTCACTTTCCCTTCATCTCGTAAACAAAAAAAGTGATAAAAGGCAAAAATAAATCACAACCAAACGAAACTTTTAGAGTTTATGTATGGAAAAATAATTTAAAGAAATAAAAATATGTAAGTAAATAAAATTTATTCACACACCACAAATGAACAAAAAAGTTTTGTTATCCACGTTTTGGAAATTCCACTAGTTCAACCCTAATAGCTTGGTATTTTTGAAGAAAGAGATTTTTCTACACATGTTTTAAAAAACAGATATACACACTCGAAACATGTGAAAGATGCAAATGAGCTATGGATCGAAACCTTTTAAAGAGAATAACATTAAATTCTCAAGTGAACTTGCGGAGGGATATTTACCTGAGTCAAACAAGCTACTATTTTGCCCATTTACAAAAATCTGACCTACCGATCATAGGTGATGGTAAAGTGATTTATCGAGCATAACGGGCTACATTTTTGTAAGGAATAATTTATAGATTGGGAGTTAAAACTCAGTTAAAAATCCCCACCTCCTTTTTTTCCCGAAGATTGCAAAACCTGATATATAAAGACTAAAAAAAGATTACAATCCCTAAAAAAAGTAGACACTTTTTGGAATTATCTCTCTCTACATTTGTGCATTGTTCATTTCCATTTTAGATGTATACTTTTTTCTTAAATAAAAACTTGAGTTTTCACTTTCCGTTCATTTCGTAAAAAATAAAATAAATAAAAGGCAAATAGATCAATACAAAATGAAAATTTTAGGGTTTATTAATGGAAATAATTTAAAGCAATAAAAAATGTAAGTAAAGAAATTTATTCACACACCACAAATGAACACAAAAGTTTTGTTATGCAGGTTTTAGAAATTCCACTAGTTCAACCCTAATATCTTGAAATTTTATAATAAAGAGAGTTTTCTACACCTGTTTTAAAAAATGGATATGCATGCTCGAAACATGTTAAACATACAAAGGACCTACGGATCCAAACCTTTTAAAGAGAATAACATTAAATTCTCAAGTGAATGTGCGGTGGGATATTTACCCGAGTCAAACAAGCCATTATTTTGCCCATTTACAAAAAGCTGACCTAACGATCATAGATGATTGTAAAGTGATTTATCATGTGTAACGGGCTATATTTTTGTAAGGAATGTCTTATGCATTGGGATTCAACAGTCAATTGAAAATCGCCGCCTCTCCCTTTTCGCGACGATTGCAAAACCTGATATATAAACACTAAAAAGAGTTTACAATACCTAAAAATTATAGACATTTTTTGGAATTATCTCTCTCTACATTTGTGAATTGTGCAATTTCATTTTAGATGTATACTTTTTTCTTAAATCAAAACTAGATTTTTCACTTTGCCATCATCTCGTCAAAAAATAAAGAGATAAAAGGCAAAAATAGATCACAACAAAACGAAAATTTTAGAGTTTATGTATGGAAAAAAAATTTGAAGCAATAACAAATGTAAGTAAAGAAATTTTTTTCAAACACCACAAATGAACACAAATATTTTGTTATCCAAGTTTGGGAAATTCCATTAGTTAGACCCTAATTTCTTGGAATTTTATAAGAAAGAGACTTTTCTACACATGTTTTAAAAAATGGATATCCATGCTCGAAACATGTTGAAGATGCAAATGACCTATGGATCCAAACCTTTTAAAGAGAATACATTAAATTCTCAAGTGATAGTGCGGTGGGATATTTACCCTAGTCAAACAAGCTATAATTTGCCCATTTACTAAAAGCTAACCATACGATCATAGATGATTTTAAAAAGATTTATCTTTCGTAACGGGCTATATTTTTGTAAGGAATGACTTTTGAATTGGGAGTCAACACTCAATTAAAAATCCTCCGCCTCCCCCTTTTCCTGACGATTGCAAAACCTGATTTATAAAACCTTAAAACAGATTACAATCCCTAAAAACTACTGACACATTTTGGAATTATCTCTCTCTACATTTTTGCATTGCGCATTTCCATTTTAGATGTATACATTTTTCTTAAATCAAAACTTAAGTTTTCACTTTCCCTTCATCTCGTAAACAAAAAAAGAGATAAAAAACAAATAAATTACAACAAAATAAAATTTTTTAGAGTTTATGCATGTAAAGAATTTAAAGCAATAAAAAATTTAAGTAAAGAAAATTTATTCACACACCACATATGAACACAAAAGTTTTCTTATCCAAGTTTGGAAAATTCCACTAGTTCAACCCTAGTAGCTAGGAATTTTATAAGAAAGAGATTTTTCTACACATGTTTTAAAAAATGGATATGCATGCTTGGAACATGTTAAAGATGCAAATGACCTATGCATCCAAACCTTTTAAAGAGAATAACATTCAATTATTTTGTTAACGTGCGGTGGGTTATTTACCTGAGTCAAACAAGCGATTATTTGGCCCATTTACAAAAAGCCGACCTAACGATCATAGATGATTGTAAAGTGATTTATCATGCGTAACGGGCTATATTTTTGTAAGGAATGACATATGGATTGGGAGTCAACACTCAGTTTAAAATCCCCCGCCTCCCCTTTTTCCCCATGATTGCAAAACGTGATATATCAAAACTGAAAAGAGTTTACAATCCCTAAAAATTACAGACACTTTTTGATATTATCTCTCTCTACATTTGTGCATTGTGCATTTCCATTTTAGATATATACTTTTTTCTTAAATCAAAACTTGATTTTTCACTTTTCCTTCCTCTTGTAAATAAAAAAAATATAAAGATCACAACAAAATGAAAATTTTAGAGTTTATTTATGGAAATAATATAAAGCAATAACAATTGTAAGTAAAGAAAATTTATTCACATAGCACAAATGAACACAACAGTTTTGTTATCAGAGTTAAGGAAATTCCACTAGTTAATCCCTTATAGACTGGAATTTTATAAGAAAGAAATTTTTCTATTCGTGTTTTAAAAAATGGATATGCATGCTTGAAACTTGTTAAAGATGCAAATGACCTATGTATCCAAACCTTCTAAAGAGAATAACATTAAATTCTCAAGTGAACGTGCAGTGGGATATTTACCTGAGTCAAACAAGCCTTTATTTTGCCCATTTACAAAAAGCTGACGTAACGATCATAGATGTTTGGATAGAGATTTATCATGCATAAAGGGCTATATAGTTTTCAAGGGATGACTTATGGATTGGGAGTCAACACTGAGTTAAAAATCTTCCGCCTCCCCCTATTCTCAACAATTGCAAAACCTGATATATTAAAACTAAAAAGAGTTTACAATATCTAAAAATTATAGACACTTTTTGGAATTATCTCTCTCTACATTTGTGCATTGTGCATTTCTATTTTAGATGTATACTTTTTTCTTAAATCAAAAATTGAGTTTCCACTTTCCCTACATCTCATAAACCAAAAAAGAGATAAAAGGCAAATAGACCATAGAAAAATTGAAATTAGAGAGTTTATGTATGGAAAGAGTTCAAAGAAATAAGAAATATAAGTAAAGAAAATTTATTCACACACCACAAATAACCACAAAAGTTTGGTTATCCAAGTTTGGGAAATTTCAATAGTTCAACCCTATTAGCTTGGAATTTTATTAGAAATATATTTTTCTACACATGTTTTAAAAAATGGATATGCATGCTTGAAACATTTTAAAGATGCAAATGACCTATGGATCATAACCTTTTAAAGAGAATAACATTAAATTCTCAAGTGAACTTGCGGTGAGATATTTACCCGAAACAAACAAGCCATTATTTTGCCCATTTACAAAAACCTGACCTGACGATTAAGATGATTGTAAAAAGATTTATCATGTGTAAAAGGCTATATTTTTGTAGGGAATGACTTATGGATTGGGAGTCAACACTCAGTTAAAAATCCCCCGCCACCCCCTTTTCCCTACGCTTGCAAAACCTGACATATAAAAACTAAAAAGAGTTTACAATCCCTAAAAATTACAGACACTTTTGGAATTATCTCTCTCTACATTTTTTCATTCTGCAATTCAATTTTACATGTATTCTTTTTTCTTAAATAAAAACGTGAGTTTTCACTTTCCATTCATCTTGTAAACAAAAAAAGAGATAAAAGGCAAAAATAGATCACAACAAGATGAAAATTTTAGAGTTTATGTATGGAAAGAATTTAAAGCAATAACAAATCTAAGTAAAGAAAATTTATTCACACACCACAAATGAACACAAAAGTTTTGTTATCCAAGTTTGGGAAATTCCACTTGTTCAACCCTAATAGCTTGGAATTTTATAAGAAAGAGATTTTTGTACACATGTTTTAAAAAATGGATATGCATGCTTGAAACTTGTTCACGATGCAAATGACCTTTGGATCCAAACTTTTTAAAGTGGATAACATTAAATTCTCAAGTGAACGTGCGGTGGGATATTTACCCGAGTGAAACAAGCCATTATTTTGCCCATTTACAAAATGCTGACCAAACGATCATAGATCATTGTAATTTGATTTATCATGCATAACGGGCTATATGTTTTGTAAGGAATGACTTATGGATTGGGAGTCAACACTTAGTTAAAAATCCCCCGCCTCCCCTTTTTCCCGACGATTGCAAAACCTGATATATAAAAACTAAAAAGAGTTTACAATCCCTAAAAATTAAAGACACTTTTTGGAATTATGTCTCTATACATTTGTGCATTGTGCATTTCCTTTTTAGATGTATAATTTTTTCTTAAATCAAAACTTGAGTTTTCACTTTCACTTCATCTCGTGAACAAAAAAAGAGATAACAGGAAAAACAAGATCACAACAAAACGAATATTTTAGAGTTTATGTTTGGAAAAAAATTTAAAGCAATAAAAAATGTAAGTAAATAAAATTTATTCACAAATGAACACAAAAGTTTTGTTATCCAAGTTCTGGATATTTGACTAGTTCAACCGTAATAGCTTGGTATTTTATAAGAAAGAAATTTTTCTACTCATGTTTGAAAAGATGGATATGCATGCTCGAAACATGTTAAAGATGCAAAAGACCTCTGGATCCAAACCTTTTAAGGAGATTAACATTACAATCTCAAGTCAACTTGTGGTGGAATATTTACTCGAGTCAAACAAGCTGTTATTTTTGTGTATTTACAAAAAACTAAACTAACGATCATAGATGATGATAAAGTGATTTATCATGCATAACGAGCTATATTTTTGTAAGGAATGTCTTATTGATTGGGAGTTAACACTCTGTTAAAAATCCACTGACTCGCTTTTTCCCCAAGATTAAAACTAAAAAAAGATTAAGACCCTTAAAAATTATAGACACTTTTTGGAATTATCTCTCTCTACATTTGTGCATTGTGCATTTCATTTTTAGATGTATACTTTTTTCTAAAATAAAAAATTATGTTTTCACTATCGCTTCAACTTGAAACAAAAAAATAGGTAAAAGGCAAATAGATCAATACAAAATGAAAATTTTAGAGTTTATGTATGGAAAGAATTTAAAGCAAATAAAAAATTTAAGTAAAGAAAATTTATTCACACACCACAAATGAACACAAAAGGTTTGTTATCCAAGTTCCGGAAATTCCACTAGTTTAACCCAAATAGCTTGGAATTTTATAAGAAAGAGATTTTTTTACACATGTTTTAAAAAATGGATATGCATACTTGAAACATGTTAAAGATGCGAACAACCTATGGATCCAAACCTTTTAAAGAGAATAACATTAAATTCTCAAGTGAAATTGCGGTGGGATATTTACTCAAGTTAAACAAGCCACTATTTTGCCCATTTACAAAAAGCTGACCTAATGATCATAGATGATTGTAAAGTGATTTATCATGTGTAACGGGCTATATTTATGTGAGGAATCACTTATGGATTAGGAGTAAACACTCAATTAAAAATCCCCCACCTCCCCCTTTTCCCGACAATTGTAAAATCGGATTATAAATATTAAAAAGTGATTACAATCCCTAAAAATGACTGACACTTTTTGGAATTATCTCTCTCTACATTTGTGAATTGTGCATTTCCATTTTAGATAAATACTTTTTTCTTAAATCAAAACTTGAGTTTTCACTTTCCCTTCATCTCGTAAACAAAAAAAGAGATAAATGGCAAAAATTGATCACAACAAAACGAAAATTTTAGAGTTTAAGTATGGAAAAAAATTTAAAGCATTAATAAAAGTAAGTAAAGAAAAAATTTTCACATACCACGAATGAACATAAAAGTTTTGTTATCCAAGTTTGGGAAATTCCACAAGTTCAACCCTAATAGCTTGGAATTTTATAAGAAAGAGATTTTTCTACGCATGTTTTAAAAAGTTGATATGTGTGCTAAAAACATGTTAAAGATGCAAATGACCTATGGATCCAAACCTTTTAAAGAGAATAACAAACAATTCTCAAGTGAATGTACGGTGGGATATTTACCAGAGTCAAACAAGCCATCATTTTGCCTATTTAAAAAAAGCTGACCTAACAATCATAGAAGATTTTAAAGTGATTTATCATGCGTAATGGGGATTCGGAGTCAGCACTCAGTTAAAATCCCCCGCCTCCCCCTTTTCCCAATGATTGCTAAACCTGATGTATAAAATCTAAAAAGAGTTTACAATCCCCAAAAATTACAGACACTTTTCGGAATTATCTCTCTCTACATTTGTTAATTGTGCATTTCCATTTTAGAAGTATACTTTTCTCTTAACTCAAAACTTGAGTTTTGACATTCCCTTCATCTCGTAAACAAAAAATGAGATAAAAGCAAATAGATCAATACAAAATGAAAATTTTAGAGTTTATATATGGAAATAATTTAAAGCAATAACAAATGTAAGTAAAGAAAAGTTATTCACACACCACAAATGAACACAATAGTTTTGTTATCCAAGTTCAGAAAATTCCACTAGTTCAACACTAATAGCTTGGAATTTTATAAGAAGGAGATTTTTCTACACTTGTTTTAAAAAATGAATATGCATGCTTGAAACATGTTAAAGATGCAAATGACCTATGGATCCAAACTTTTAAAGGGAATAACATGAAATTCTCAAGTGAACGTGCGGTGGGATATTTACCCAAGTCAAACAAGCCATTATTTTGCCCATTTACAAAACGCTGACCTAACGATCATAGATGATTGTAAAGTGATTTATCAAGCATACGGTCTATATTTTTGCAAGGAATGACTTATGGATCGGGATTCAACACTCAGTTTAAAATCCCCCACCTCCCCCTTTTTTCGATAACCTGATATATAAAAACTAAAAAGAGTATACAATCCCTAAAAAATACAGACACTTTTTGGAATTATCTCTCTCGTCATTAGTGCATTGTGCATTTCCATTTTACATGTATACTTTTATCTTAAATCAAAACTTGAGTTTTCACTTTCCCTTCATCTCATAAACAAAAAAAAAGATAAAAGGCAAAAATAGATCACCACAGAATGAAATTTTAGAGTTTATGTATGGAAAGAATTTAAAGCAATAAAAAGTGTAAGTAAAGAAAATTTAACCACACACCACAAATGAACACAAAAGTTTTGTTAGCCAAGTTTAGGAAATTCCACTAGATCAACCCTAATAAGTTGGAATTTTTTAAGAAAGAAATTTATCTACACATGTTTCAAAAAATGGATATGAATGATTGAAACATGTTAAAGATGCAAATGACTAGTGGATGCAAACCTTTTAAAGAGAATAAAAATAAAATATCAAGTGAACGTGTGGTGGGTAGTTAACCTAGTCAAACAAGCCATTATATTGGCCATTTACAAAAAGGTGACCTAACGATTATAGATGATTGTAAAGTGATTTATCATGCGTAACGGGCTATATTTTTTTAAGGAATGACTTATGGATTGGGAGTCAACACTCAGTTAAAAATCCTCGCCACCTCCTTTTTCCGACGATTGCTGAACCTGATGTATAAAAACTAAAAGGAGTTTAAAATCCCTAAAACTTACAGACAATTTATGGAATTATCTCTCTCTACATTTATGTATTGTTCATTTCAATTTTAGATGTATACTTTTTTCTTAAATCAAAACATAAATTTTCCCTTTCCTTTAATCTCGTAAACAATATAAAGAGATAAAAGGTAAATAGATCACTTCAAAATGAAAATTTTAGAGTTTATTTATGGAATGAATTTAGAGAAATAACATATGTAAGTAAATAAAATTTATTCACACACCACAAATGAACACAAAAGTTTTGTTATCCAAGGTTGGCAAATTCCACTTGTTCAACCCTAATAGCTCGGAATTTGATATGAAACAGATTTTCTACACATGTTTTTAAAAATGGATACGCATGCTTTAAACATGTTAAAGATGCAAATGACCTTTGGATCCAAACCTTTTAAAAAGAATAACAACAAATTCCCAAGTGAACATGCGGTGAGATATTTACCCGAGTCAAACAAGCCATTATTTTCCCCATTTACAAAAAGCTAACCAAATGATCTTAGGTGATTGTAAAGTAGTTTATCATGGGTAACGGGCTATATTTTTGTAATGAATGACTAATGGCTTGGGAGTCAACACTCAGTAAAAATTCCTCTACCGCCCCCTTTTCCCAATGATTCCA
Source organism: Aristolochia californica (assembly GCF_029961685.1). NCBI lineage: Eukaryota > Viridiplantae > Streptophyta > Magnoliopsida > Piperales > Aristolochiaceae > Aristolochia > Aristolochia californica. The sequence continues at coordinate 15,985,655 of NW_027181771.1, forward strand.
GAACCTGATATATAAAAACTAAAAAGAGTTTACAATCCCTTAAAATTATAGACACTTTTTGGAATTATCTCTCTTTACATTTGTGCATTGTACATTTCCATTTTAGATGTATACTTTTTTCATAAATTTAAACTTGAATTTTTACTTCCCCTTCATCTCGTTAACAAAAAAAGAGATAAAAAGCAAATAGATCACAACAAAATGAAAATTTAAGAGTTTAGCTATGGAAAGAATTTATAGCAATAACAAATGTAAGTAAAAAAAATTTATTCACACACCACAAATGAACACAAAAGTTTAGTTATCCAAGTTTGGGAAATTCTACTAGTTCAACCCTAATAGCTTGGAATTTTATAAGAAAGAGATTTTTCTACACAAGTTTAAAAAATGGAAATGCATGCTTGAAACATGTTAAAGATGCAAATGACCTATGGATACAAACCTTTTATAGAGAATAACATTAAATTCCCAAGTGAACGTGCGGTAGCATATTTACCCGAGTTAAACAAACCATTATTTTGCCCATTTACAAAAAGCTGATGTAACAATCATAGATGATTGTAAAGTGATTTATCATGCATAATGGGCTATATTTTTGTAAGGAATCACTTATGGATTGGGAGTAGACGCTCATTTAAAACTCCCCCCTCCCCCTTTTCCCGACGATTGCAAAACCTCATATTTAAAAACTAAAAAGATTTTAAAATCCCTAAAACTTATAGACACTTTATGGAATTATCTCTCTCTACATTTGTGCATTGTGCATTTCCATTTTAGATGTATACTTTTTTCCTAAATAAAAACATGAGTTTTCACTTTCCCTTCATCTCGTAAACTGTAAAAAGAGATAAAAAGCAAATAGATTGCTACAAAATGAAAATTTTAGAGTTTATGTATGGAAAGAATTTAAAGTAATAACATATGTAAGTAAATAAAATTTTTTCACGCATGACAAATGAACACAAAAGTTTTGTTATCCAGGTTTGGGAAATTCCACTAGTTCAACCCTAATTGCTCGGAATTTTATAAGAAAGATATTTTTCTACACATGTTTTTAAAAATGGATATGCATGCTTGAAACAAGTTAAAGATGCAAATGACCTATGGATCCAAACCTTTTAAAGAGAATAACATTAAATTCCCAAGTGAACGTGTGGTGGGTTATTTACCCAAGTCAAACAAGCCATTATTTTCCCAATTTACAAAAAACTGACCTAACGATCATAGATGGTTATAAAATGATTTATCATACGCAACACGTTATATTTTTGTAACGAATGACTTATGGATTGGGAGTCAACACTCTATTAAAAATCCCCCGCCTCCCCCTTTTCCCAACGATTGGACAACCCAATATATAAAAACTAAAAAAAGTTTACAATCCCTTAAAATTACAGAAACGTTTTGAAATTATCTTTCTCTATATTGTGCATTGTGCATTTACATTTTAGATGTATACTTTTTTCTTAATTCAAAACTTGTTTTTTCACTTTCCCTTCATCTCGTAAACAAAAAAAAGAGGAAAAAGGCAAATAGATCAATACAAAACGAAAATTTTGGCTTTTATGTATGGAAAGAATTTAAAGCAATAACAAATGTAAGTAAAGAAAATTTATTCACACACCACAAATGAAAACAATAGTTTTTGTTATCCAAGTTTGGGAAATTCCACTAGTTCAACCCTAATAGCTTGGAATTTCATAAATGAGAGATTTTTCTTCACATGTTGTAAAAGATGGAAATGCATGCTTGAAACATGTTAAAGATGCAAATGACCTATGGATCCAAACCTTTTAAAGAGAATAACATTAAATTCCCAAGTGAATGTGCGGTGGTATATTTACCCGAGTCAAACAAGCCATTATTTTGCCCATTTACAAAACGCTGACCTAACGATCAAAGATGTTTGTAAAGTGATTTATCATGCGTAACGGGCTTAATTTTTGTAAGGAATGACTTATGGATTGGGAGTCAACACTCAGTTAAAAATCCCCGGCCTCCCCCTTTTCCCGACGATCGTAAAATCTAATATATGAAAACAAAAACTAGTTTATAATCCCTAAAAATTACAGAATTTGTTTGAATTATATCTCTCAACATTTGTGCATTGTGCATTTGCATTTTAGATGTATACTTTTTTCTTAAATCAAAACTTGAGTTTTCACTTCCCCTTCATCTCGTAAAAAAAAAAGATAAAAGTTAAATAGATCACGACAAAATGAAAATTTTAGAGTTTATGTATGGAAAGAATTTAAAGCAACAAAAAAATTAAGTAAAGAAAATTTAATCACACACCACAAATGAACACAATAGTTTTGTTAGGCAAGTTTAGGAAATTCCACTAGTTCAACCCTAATAAGTTGGAATTTTTTAAGAAAGAGATTTATCTACACATGTTTTAAAAAATGGATATGAATGATTGAAACATGTTAAAGATGCAAATGACCAATGGATCCAAACCTTTTAAAGAGAATAACATAAAAATATCAAGTGATCGTGCGGTGGGATAGTTAACCGAGTCAAACAAGCCATTATTTTGCCCATTTACAAAAAGGTGACCTAACGATTATAGATGATTGTAAAGCGAATTACCATCCGTAATGCGCTATATATTTGTAAGGAATGACTTATGGATTGGGAGTCAACACTCAGTTAAAAATCCCCCGCCTCCCCCTTTTCCCGACGAATGTTGAATCTGATATATAAAAACTAAAAAGAGTTAACAATTCCTAAAACTTATAGACACTTTTTGGAATTATCTCTCTCTACATTTGTATGGAAAGAATTTAAAGCAATAACATATGTAAGTAAAGAAAATTTATTCACACACCACAAATGAACACAAAAGTTTTGTTATCCAAGGTTTGGAAATTCCACTTGTTCAGCCCTAATAGCTCAAAATTTTATATGAAAGAGACTTTTTTACACATGTTTTAGAAAATGGATATGCATGCTTGAAACATTTTAAAGATGCAAATGACCTTTGGATTCAAACCTTTTAAAAAGAATAACATCAAATTCCCAAGTGACCGTGTAGTGAGATATTTACCCGAGTCAAACAAGCCATTATTTTCCTCATTTTCAAAAAGCTGACCTAACGATCTTAAGTGATTGTAAAGTGATTTATCATGCGTAACGGGCTATATTTTTTGTAACGAATGACTAATGGCTTGGGAGTCAACACTCAGCTAATAATCCACTGCCCCCCCCCCCCCCCCCCCCCCCCCCCCCCCGCCCTCCCTTTTCTCGATGATTGCAGAACCTAAATTATAAAAACTAAAAAGAGTTTACAATCCCTAAAAATTACAGACACTTTTTGGAATGATCTCTCTCTACATTTGTGCATTGTGCATTTCCATTTCAGATGTATACTTTTTTCTTAAATTTGAACTTGAGTTTTCACTTCCCTTTCATCTCGTAAACAAAAAAAGAGATAAAAGGCAAATAGAACACCACAAAATGAAACTTTTAGAGTTTAGGTACATAAATCATTTAAAGCAATAACAATTGTAAGTAAAGAAAATTTATCCACATAACACAAATGAACACAAAAGTTTTGTTATCAGAGTTTGGAAAATTCCACTAGTTAAACCCTTATAGCTTGGAATTTTATAAGAAACAAAATTTTCAACACATGTTTTAAAATATTGATATGCGTGCTTGAAACTTGTTAAATATGCAAAGGACCTATGTATCCAAACCTTTTAAAGAGAATAACATTAAATTCTCAAGTGAGCGTGCAGTGCGATATTGACCCGAGTCAAACGAGCCATTATTTTTAACAAAAAGCTGACATAACTATCATAGATGTTTGGATAGAGATTATCATGCATAAAGGGCTATATTTTTTCAAGGAATGACTTATGGATTGGGAGTCAACACTCAGTTAAAAATCCACCGCCTCCCCCTTTTCTCGACGATTGCAAAACCTGATATATAAAAACTAGAAAGAGTTTACAATCCCTAAAAATTACAGACACTTTTTGGAGTTATCTATCTCTACATTTGTTCATTGTGCATTTCTATTTTAGATGTATACTTTTTTCTTAAATCAAAAATTGAGTTTTCACTTTCCGTACATCTCATAAACCAAAAAAGAGATAAAAAACAAATAGACCACAACAAAATTAAAATTAGAGAGTCTATGTATGGAAAGAATTTAAAGCAATAACAAATGTCAATAAATAAAATTTATTCACACACCACAAATAACCACAAAAGTTTTGTCATTCAAGTTTGGGAAATTACTATACTTCAACCCTAATAGCTTGGAATTTTATTAAAATATATTTTTCTACACATGTTTTAAAAAATGGATATGCATGCTTGAAACATTTTAAAGATAAAAATGACCTATGGATCATAAACTTTTAAAGAGAATAACATTAAATTCTCAAGTTAACTTGCAGTGGGATATTTACCCGAATCAAATAAGCCATTATTTTGCCCATTTAAAAAATGTTGACCTAACGATCATAGATGATTGTAAAGTGATTTATCATGTGTAACAGGCTATATTTTTGTAGTCAACGCTCAGTTTAAAATCCCCTGCCTCCCTCTTTTTTCTAACGCTTGCAAAACCTGATATACAAAAACTAAAAAGAGTTTACAATCCCACAAAATTACAGAAACTTTTTGTAATTATCTTTCTCTACATTTGTGCATTCTGAATTTCAATTTTACAAGTATTCTTTTTTCTTAAATCAAAACGTGAGTTTTCACTTTCCCTTCATCTCGTAAACAAAAGAACAGATAAAACGCAAAAATAGATCACAACAAAATAAAAATTTTAAAGTTTATGTATGGAAAAAATATAAAGCAATAACAAATCTAAGTAAAGAAAATTTATTTCCACACCACAAATGAACACAAATGTTTTGTTATCCAAGTTTGGGAAATTCCACTTGTTCAACCCTAATAGCTTGAAATTTTATAAGATTGAGATTTTTCTACACATGTTTTAAAAAATGGATATGCATGCTTGAAACTTGTAACAATGCAAATGACCTATGGATCCAAACCTTTTAAAAAGGATAACATGAAATTGTCAAGTGAACGTGGGGTAGGATATTTATCTGAGTCAAACAAGCCATTATTTTACCCATTTAAAAAATGCTGACCTAACGATCATAGATGATTGTAAACTGATTTATCATGCATAACGGGCTATATTTTTGGTAAGGAATGACTTATGGATTGGGTGTCAACACTCAGTTAAAAATCCCCCGCTTCCCCCTTTTTTCGACGATTGCCAAACACGATATATAAAAACTAAAAAGAGTTCACTATCCCTAAAAATTAAAGACACTTTTTGGAATTATCTGTCTATACATTTGTGCATTGTGCATTTCCTTTTTAGATGTATACTTTTTTCTTAAATCAAAACTTGAGTTTCACTTTCCCTTCATCTCGTGAACAAAAAAAGAGATAAAAGGAAAAAAAAGATCACAACAAAACGAAAATTTTAGAGTTTATGTTTGGAAACAAATTTAAAGCAATAAAAAATGTAAGTAAAGAAAATTTATTCACATACCACAAATGAACACAAAAGTTTTGTTATTCAAATTCTGGAAATTCTCTAGTTCAACCCTAATAGCTTGGTATTTTATACGAAAAAGATTTTTCAACACATGTTTGAAAAAATGGATTTGCATGCTCGAAACATGTTAAAGATGCAAATGACCAATGGATCCAAACCTTTTATGGAGAATAATATTACATTCTCAAGTGAACTTGCGGTGGAATATTTACCTGAGTCAAACAAGCCGTTATTTTGCCCATTTACAAAAAGCTGATGTAACAATCATAGATGATGGTAAAGTGATTTATCATGCATAACGGGCTATATTTTTGTAAGGAATGACTTATGGATTGGGAGTTAACACTCAGTTAAAAATCCCCCGCCTCCCTCTTTTCCCGACGATTGCAACACCTGATATATAAAAACTAAAAAAAGTTTACTATCCCTAAAAATTATGGACACTTTTTGGAATTATCTCTCTCTACATTTGTTCATTGTGCGTTTCCATTTTAGAAGTATACCTTTCTCTTAACTCAAAACTTGAGTTTTCACTTTCCGTTCATCTCGTAAACAAAAAATGAGATAAAAGGCAAATAGATCAATACAAAATGAAAATTGTTTATGTATGGGAAGAATTTAAAGCAATAACAAATTTAAGTAAACAAAATTTATTCACACATCACAAATGAACACAATAGTTTTGTTATCCATGTTTGGGAAATTCCACTAGTTCAACCCTAATAGCTTGGAATTTTATAAGAAGAAGATTTTTCTACACTTGTTTTAAAAAATGGATATGCATGATTGAAACATGTTAAAGATAGAAATCAACTATGGATCCAAACTTTTAAAGGGAATAACATGAAATTCTCAAGTGAACGTGCGGTGGGATATTTACCCGAGCCAAATAAGCCATTATTTTGCCCATTTACAAAAAGCTGACCTAATGATCATAAATGATTGTAAAGTGATTTATAAGATATCAAGTGAACGTGCGGTGGGATAGTTACCCGAGTCAAACAAGCCCTTATATTTCCCATTTACAAAAAGGTGACCTAACGATTATAGATGATTGTAAAGTGATTTATCATGCGTAACGGGCTATATTTTATAAGGAATAACTTATGGATTGGGAGTCAATGCTCTGTTAAAAATCCCCCGCCTCCCCCTTTTCTGAATGATTCCTGAACCTGATATATAAAAACTAAAAAGAGTCTACAATCCCTAAAACTTACTTACACTTTTTGGAATTATCTCTCTCTACATTTTTGCATTGTTCATTTCAATTTTGGATGTATACTTTTTTCTTAAAATAAAACATATGTTTTCACTTTCCCTTCATCTCGTAAACAATAAAAAGAGATAAAAGCTAAATAGATCACTTCACAATGAAAATTTTAGAGTTTATTTATTGAAAGAATTTAAAGGAATAACATATGTAAGTAAAGAAAATTTATTCACATACCACAAATGAACACAAAATTTTTTTTATCCAAGTTTAGGAAATTCGACTTGTTCAACCCAAATAGCTCAGAATTTTATATGAAAGAGATTTTTCTACACATGTTTTTAAAAAGAATATGCATGCTTGAAACAACATGTTAAAGATGAAAATGACCTATGGATCCAAACCTTTTAAAAAGAATAACATTAAATTCCCAAGTGAACGGTGGGATATTTACCCGAGTCAAACAAGCCATTATTTTCCCCATTTACAAAAAGTTGACCTAACGATCTTAGGTGATTGTAAATTGATTTATCATGCGTAACGGGCTATATTTTTGTAACGAATGACTTATGGTTTGGGAGTCAACACTCAGTTAAAAATCCTCTGCCTCCCCCTTTTCCCAATGATTGCAAAACCTGATATATAAAAACTAAAAAGAGCTGACAATCCGTTAAAATTACAAACACTTTTTGGAATTATCTCTCTCTACATTTGTGCATTGTGCATTTTCATTATAGATGTATACTTTTTTCTTAAATTTAAACTTCATTTTTCACTTCCCTTTTATCTCGTAAACAAAAAAAGAGATAAAAAACAAATAGATCACAAAAAAATGAAAATTTTAGAGTTTAGGTATGGAAATAATTTAAAGCAATAAAAAATGTAAGTAAAAAAAATTTATTCACACCACAAATGAACACGAAAGTTTAGTTATCCAAGTTCGGGAAATTCCACTAGTTCAACCCTAATAGCTTGGAATTTTATAAGAAAGAGATTTTTCTACACATGTTCTAAAAATGGATATGCATGCTTGAAACATGTTAAAGATGCCAATGACCTATGGATACAAACGTTCTAAAGAGAATAACATTAAATTCCCAAGTGAACGTGTAGTGGGATATTTACCCTTGTCAAACAAGCCATTATTTTTCCCATTCACAAAAAGCTAACCTAACGAACTTAGATGATTGTAAAGTGATTTATCATGCATAACGGGCAATATTTTTGTAAGGAATGACTTATGGATTGGGAGTCAACGCTCAGTTAAAAATCCCCCGTCTCCCCCTTTTCCCGAATAATGCAGAACCTGATATATACAAAATAAAAAGAGTTTACAATCCCTAAAACTTGCAAACACTTGTTGGAATTATCTCTCTCTACATTTGTGAAATGTGCATTTCCATTTTAGATGTATACTTTTTTCTTAAATGAAAACTTGAGTTTTCACTTCCCTTTCATCTCATAAACAAAAAAAGAAATAAAAGCCAAATAGATCACTACAAAATGAAAATTTTAGAGTTTATGTATGGAAATAATTTAAAGCAATAAAAAATTTAAGTAAAGAAAATTTATTCACACACCACAAATGAACACAAAAGTTTTGTTATCCAAGTTTGGAAAATTCCACTTGTTCAACCCTAATAGGTTGGAATTTTATAAGAAAAAGATTTTTCTACACATGTTTTAAAAAATAGATATGCATGCTTGAAACATGTTAAAGATGCAAATGACCTAAGGATCCAAACCTTTTAAAGAGAATAACATTAAATTCCCAAGTGAACGTGCAGTGGGATATTTACCCGACTAAAACAAGCCCTTATTTTGCCCATTTACAAAAACATGACCTAACGATCACAGATAATTGTAAAGTGATTTGTCATGCGTAACGAACCATATTTTTTTAAGGAATGACTTATGGATTGGAAATCATCACTGAGTTTAAAATCCCTCGCCTCCCCCTTTTCCTAACGATTGTAGACACTGATCTATAAAAACTAAAAAGTGTTTACAATCCTTAAAAATTAGAGACACTTTTTGGAATTATCTCTCTCCAAATTTGTACATGGTGCATTTTAATTTTAGATGTGTACTTTTTTCTTAAATCAAAATTTGAGCTTTCACTTTCCCTCCATCTCGTAAACAAAAAAAAGAAATAAAAGGCAAATAGATCACAACAAAATGAAAATTTTAGAGTTTATGTATGGAAAGAATTTAAAGCAATAACAAATGTAATTAAATAAAATTTATTCACACACCACAAATGAACACAAAAGTTTTGTTATCCAAGTTTTGGGAAATTGCACTAGTTCAACCCTAACAGCTCAGAATTTTATAAGAAAGAGATTTTTCAACACATGTTTTAAAATATGGATAAGCATGATTGAAACATGTTAAAGATGCAAATGACATATAGATCCAAACCTTTTAAGGGGAATAACATTAAATTCCCAAGTGAACGTGCGGTGGGATATTTACCCGAGTCAAATGAGCCATTATTTTTCTCATTTACAAAAAGCTGACTCAACGATCATAGAGGATGGTAACCTGATTTATCATGCGTAATGGGCTATATTTTTGTAAGGAATGACTTATGGATAGGGAATCAACACTAAGTTAAAAATCCCCCGCTTCCCTATTTTCCCAACGATTGCAGAACCTAAAATATAAAAACTAAAAATAGTTTACTATCCCTAAAAATTACAGACAATTTTAGGAATTATCTCTATCGACATTTGTGCATTGTGCTTTTTTTTTTATGTATAATTTTTTCTTAAATAGAAACTTGAGTTTTCACTTTCCCATCATCTCGTAAATAAAAAAAAGAGATAAAAGGGAAATAGATCACTACAAAATGAAAATTTTAGAGTTTATGTATGGAAAGAATTTAAAAAAATAAAAAATGTAAGTAAAAAAAATTGATTCACACACCACAAATGAATCAAAATTTTTTAATCCAAGTTTTGGAAAAACCACTAGTTCAACTCTAGTAGCTCGGAATTTTATAAGAAAGAGATTTTTCTACACATGTTTTAAAAAAAGGATATGCATGCTTGAAACAAGTTAAAGATGCAAATTACATATGGATCCAAACCTTTTAAAGAGAATAACATTAAATTCCCAAATGAACGTGATGTGGGATAGTTACCCGAGTCAAACAAACCATTATTTTGCCCATTTACAAAAAGCTGACCTAACAATCATAGATGAATGAAAAGTGATTTATCATGAGTAACGGGCTATATTTGTTTAAGGAACGACTTATGGATTTGGAGTCAACACTCAGTTAAAACTCCCCCGCCTCCCCCTTTTCCCGATGACTGCAGAACCTGATATATAAAACGTAAAAAGAGTTTACAATCCCTAAAACTTACAGACACTTTTTGGAATTATCTCTCTCTACATTTGTGCGTTATGCATGTACCTTATAGATGTATACTTTTTTCTTCCATCAAAACTTTAGTTTTCACTTCCCCTTCTTCTCGGAAACAAAAAAAGAGATAAAAGCCAAATAGATCACAACAAAATGAAAATTTTAGAGTTTATGTATGGAAAGAATTTAAAGCAATAAAAATTTAAGTAAATAAAATTTATTCACACACCTCAAATGAACACAAAAGTTTTGTTATCCAGGTTTGGGAAATTCCACTAGTTCAACCGTAACAGCTCGGAATTTTATAAGAAAGAGTTTTATCTAGACATTGTTTGAAAAATGGATTTGCTTGCTTGAAACATTTTAAAGATGCAAATGACCTATGGATCAAAACCTTTTAAAGAGAATAACATTAAACTCCCAAGTGAACGTGCGGTGGGATATTTACCCAAATCAAGCAAGCCATTATTTTGCCCATTTACTAAAAGCTGACCTAGCCATCATCGGTGATTGTAAAGTGATTTATGATGTGTAGCGGGGTATATTTTTTTTAAGGAATGACTTATGGATTGGGAGTCAACACTCAGTTAAAAATCCCACACCTCCCCCTTTTATCGACAATTGCAGAACCTAATATATAAAAACTAAAAAGTGTTTACAATCCCTAAATATTATAGAAACTTTTTGGAATTATCTCTCTCTACATTTCTGCATTGTGCATTTACATTTTAGATGTATACTTTTTTTTAATCAAAACATGAGTTTTCACATTCCCATCTTCTCGTGAACAAAAAAAGAGATCAAAAGGCAAATAGATCACAACAAAATGAAAATTTTAGAGTTTATGAATGAAAAGAATTTAAACAGATAACAAATGTAAGTAAAGAAAATTTACTCACACCCCATAAACAAACACAAAAGTTTTGTTATCCAAGTTTTTGAAATTCCACCAGTTCTACGCTAACAACTCATAATTTTTTTAAGTGAGAGATTTTTCTACACATGTTTTAAGAAATGGATTTGCATCCTTGAAACATGTTTAATGATGCAAATGACCTATGGATCCAAACGTTTTAAAGAGAATAACATTAAATTCCCAAGTGAACGAGCGGTGGGATATTTACCAGAGTCAAACAAGCCATTATTTTCCCATTGACAAAAAGCTGACCTAAGGATCATAGATGACTGTAAAGTTATTTATCATGGGTAACAGGCTATATTTTTGTAAGGAATGACTAATGGATTGGGAGTCAATAATCAGTTAAAAAATCCCGGCCACCCCCTTTTCCCGACCTTTGCAGAACCTGATATATAAAAATTAAAAAGAGTTTACAATCCCTAAAAATTATAGACACTTTTTGAAATTATCTCTCTCTACATTTGTGCATAGTGCATTTCCATTTTAGATGTATACTTTTTTCTTAAATCAAAACTTGAGTTTTCACTTTTTGTTCATCTAGTAAACAAAAAAAAAGAGATAAAAGGCATATAGATCACAACAAAATGAAAATTTTAGAGTTTAGGTATGGAAATAATTTAAACCAATAACAAAAGTAAGTAAAAAAAAATTTCACACACCACAAATGAACATAAAATTTTAGTTATCCAAGTTTGGGAAATTCCACTAGTACGACCCTAATAACTTTGAATTTTACAAGAAAGAGATTTTTCTACACATGCTTCAAAAATGGATATGCATGCTTGAAACATGTTATAGATGCAAATGACCTATGGATACAAACCTTTTAAAGAGAATAACATTAAATTCCCAAGTGAACGTGCGGTGGCATATTTACCCGAGCCAAACAAACCATTATTTTTCTCATTTACAAAAAGCTAACCTAACGATCTTAGATGATTGTAAAGTGATTTATCATTTATAACGGGTTATATTTTTGTAAGGAATCACTAATGGATTGGGAGTAGACGCTCAGTTAAAAATCCCCCGTCTCCCCCTTTTCCCGATGATTGCAGAACCTGATATATAAAAACTAGAAAGATTTTACAATCCCTAAAACCTACAAACACTTTTTTGAATTATCTCTCTCTACATTTGTGCTTTGTGCATTTCCATTTTAGATGTATACTTTTTTCTTAAATCAAAACTTGAGTTTTCACTTCCCCTTCATCTCGTAAACAAAAAAAGAGATAAAAGCCAAATAGATCACTACAAAATGAAAATTTTGTAGAAACTAAAAATAGTTTACTATCCCTAAAAATTACAGACAATTTTAGGAATTATCTCTATCGACATTTGTGCATTGTGCTTTTTTTTTTATGTATACTTTTTTCTTAAATAGAAACTTGAGTTTTCACTTTCCCATCATCTCGTAAATAAAAAAAGAGATAAAAGGGAAATAGATCACTACAAAATGAAAATTTTAGAGTTTATGTATGGAAAGAATTTAAAACAATAACAAATGTAAGTAAAAAAAATTGATTCACACACCACAAATGTACACAAATATTTTTTTATCCAAGTTTGGGAAATTCAACTAGTTCAACGCTAATAGCTCAGAATTTTAGAAGAAAGAGATTTTTCTACACATGTTTTAAAAAATGGATATGCATGCTAGAAACATGTTAAAAGCGCAAATAACCTATGGATCCAAACCTTTTGAAGAGAATAACATTAAATTCCCAAATGAACGTGGCATGGGATATTTACCTGAGTCAAACAAGCCATTATTTTGCCCATTTAAAAAAAGCTGACCTAACGCTCATAGATGAATGTAAAGTGATTTATCATGTGTAACGGGCTATATTTTTGTAAGGAATGACTTATGGATTGGGAGTCAACACTCAGTTAAAACTCCCCCGCCTCCCCCTTTTCCCGACGATTGCAGAATATGATATATAAAACGGAAAACGAGTTTACCATCCCGAAAACTTACAGACACTTTTTGGAATTATCTCTCTCTACATTTGTGCGCTATGCATTTACATTATAGATGCATACTTTTTTCTTCAATCAAATCTTCAGTTTTCACTTCCCATTCATCTCGTAAACAAAAAAAGAGATAAAAGCCAAATAGATCACAACAAAAATAAAATTTTAGAGTTTATGTATGGAAAGAATTTAAAGAAATAAAAAATTTAAAAGAAAATTTATTCACACACCACAAATGAACACAAAAGTTTTGTTATCCAAGTTTGGGAAATTCCACTAGTTCAACTGTAACAACTCAGAATTTTATAAGAAAGAGATTTGTCTACACATGTTTTAAAAAATGGATTTGCATGCTTGGAACATGTTAAAGATGCAAATGACCTATGGATCCAAATCTTTTAAAGTGAATAATATTAAATTCCCAAGTGAACGTGCGGTGGGATATTTACCCGAATCAAACAAGCCATTATTTTGCCCTTTTACAAAAAGCTAACCTAATGATCATTGATGATTGTAAAGTGATTTATGATGTGTAATGGGCTATATTTTTGTAAGGAATGACTTAAGGATTGGTAGTCAACACTCTATTAAAAATCCCCTGCCTCCCTTCTTTACCGACAATTGCAGAACCCGATATATAAAAACTAAAAAGTGTATACAATCCCTAAAAATTAAAGAAACTTTTTTTGGAATTATATCTCTCTACATTTGTGCATTGTGCATTTACATTTTAGATGTATACTTTTTTCTTAAATCAAAAAATAAGTTTTCACTTTCCCTTCATCTCATGAACAAAAAAAAGAGATCATAAGACAAATAGATCACAACAAAATGAAAATTTTAGAGTTTATAAATGGAAAGAATTTAAAAAAATTAAAAATGTAAGTAAAGAAATTTTACTCACACCCCATTAAAAGAACACAAAAGTTTTTTTATCCAAGTTTTTCGAAATTCCACTAGTTCTACCCTAACAACTTAGAATTTTTTAAGAAAGAGATCTTTCTACACATGTTGTTAAAAATGGATTTGCATGCTTGAAACATGTTAACGATGCAAATGACCTATGGATCCAAACCTTTTAAAGAGAATAACATTAAATTCCCTAGTGAACGAGCGGTGGGATATTTACCAGAGTCAAATAAGCCATTATTTTCCCATTTACAAAAAGCTGACCTAACGATATAGATGACTCTAAATTTATTTATCATGGGTAATGGGCTATATTTTTGTAAGGAATGACTTATGGAATGGGAGTCAACAATCAGTTAAAAATCCCCGCCTCCCCCTTTTCCAACCTTTGCAGAACCTGATATATAAAAATTAAAAAGACTTTACGATCCCTAAAAAATACAGACACATTTTGAAATTATCTCTCTTTAAATTTGTGCGTAGTGCATTTCCTTTTTAGATGTTTAATTTTTTCTTAAATAAAAACTTGAGTTTTCACTTTCCTTCATCTCGTAAACAAAAAAAGTGATAAAAGGCAATTAGATTACAACAAAATGAAAATTTTAGAGTTTATGTACGGAAAGAATTTAAAGCAGTAAAAAATGTAATTAAATAAAATTTATTCACACAATACAAATGAACACGTAAGTTTTGTTATCCAAGTTTTGGAAATTCCACTAGTTCAACCATAACAGCTAGGAATTTTATAAGAAAGAAATTTTTCTACACACGTTTTAAAAAATGGATTTGCATGCTTGAAACATGTTCAAGATGCAAATGACCTATGGATCCAAACCTTTTAAAGAGAATAACATTAAATTCCCTAGTGAATGAGCGGTGGGATATTTACGAGAGTCAAAAGAGCCATTATTTTCCCATTTACAAAAAGCTGACCAAACGATCATAGATGACTGTAAATTTATTTAGCATGCATAATGGGCTATATTTTTTGTACAGAATGACTTATGGATTGGGAGTCAACAATCAGTAAAAAATCCCTTTTCCCGACCTTGGCAGTACCTGATATATAAAAATTGAAAATACTTTACAATCTCTAAAAATTACAGACACTTTTTGAAATTATCTCTCTCTACATTTGTGCACAGTGCATTTCCATTTTAGATGTATACTTTTTTCTTAAATCAAAACTTGAGTTTTCACTTTCCCTTCATCTCGTAAACAAAAAATTGATAATTGGCAAATAGATTACAACAAAATGAAAATTTTAGAGTTTATGTATGGAAAGAATTTACAGCAGTAAAAAATGTAAGTAAATAATATTTATTCACACAATACAAATTTACACAAAAGTTTCGTTATCCAAATTTTGGGAAATTCCACTAGTTCAACCGTTACAACTCGGAATTTTATAAGAAATAGATTTTTCTACACATTTTTAAAAAATGGATTTGCATGCTTAAAACATGTTCAAGATGCAAATGACCTATGGATCCAAACCTTTCCCTAGTGAACGAGCGGTGGGATATTTACCAGAGTCAAAAGAGCCATTATTTTCCCATTTACAAAAAGCTGACCGAACAATCATAGATGACTGTAAATTTATTTAGCATGCATAATGGGCTATATTTTTTGTAAGGAATTACTTATGGATTGGGAGTCAACAATTAGTAAAAAATCCCCGCCACCCCCTTTTCCCGACCTTGGCAGAACCTGATATATAAAAATTAAAAAGACTTTACAATCCCTAAAAATTACAGACACTTTTTGAAATTATCTCCTTCTACATTTTTGCACAGTGCATTTCCATTTTAGATGTATACTTTTTTCTTAAATCAAAACTTGAGTTTTCACTTTCCCTTCATCTCGTAAACAAAAAAAAAGTGATAAAAGGCAAATAGATTACAACAAAATGAAAATTTTAGAGTTTATGTATGGAAATAATTTAAAGCAGTAAAAAATTTAAGTAAATAATATTTATTCACACAATACAAATGAACGTTTAGTTATCCAAATTTTGGGAAATTCCACTAGTTCAACCGTTACAACTTGGAATTTTATAAGAAAGAGATTTTTCTACATATGTTTTTAAAAATGGATATGCATGCTTGAAACATTTTAAAGAAGCAAATGACCCATGGATCCAAACCTTTTAAAAAGAATAACATTAAATTCCCAAGTGAACGTGCGGTGGGATATTTACCTGAGTCAAACTAGCCATTATTTTGCCCTTTTACAAAAAGCTGACTTATTGATCATAGATGATTGTAAAGTGATTTATCATGCATAACGGGCTATATTTTTTGTAAGGAATGACTTATGGATTGGGACTCAACACTCAGTTTAAAATCCCCCGCCTCCCCCTTTTCCCGACGATTGTAGAACCTGATATTTAAAAAATAAAAAGAGTTTACAATCCCTAAAAATTACAGAAACTTTGTGGAATTATCACTCTCTACATTTCTCCATTGTGCATTTCCATTTTAGATGTATACTTTTTTCTTAAATAAAATCTTGAGTTTTCACTTTCCCTTCATCTCGTAAACAAAAAATAGAAATAAAAGGCAAATAGATCACAAAAAAATGAAAATTTTAGAGTTTATATATGGAAAGAATTTAAAGCAATAAAAAAACTAAAGGAAATTTATTCACTCTCCACAAATGAACACAAAAGTTTTGTTATCAGAATTTTTGAAAATTCCACTAGTTCAACCATAACAGCTCGGAATTTTATAAAAAAGAGATTTTCTACACATGTTTTAAAAAATGGATATACATACTTGAAACATGTTAAAGATGCAAATGACCTATGGGTCCAAACCTTTTAAAAAGAATAACATTAAATTCCCTAGTGAACGTGCTGTGGGATATTTACCAGAGTCAAACAAGCCATTATTTCTCCCATTTAGAAAAAGCTAACCTAACGATCATTGATGATTGTAAAGTGATTTATGATGTGTAATGGCCTATATTTTTTTAAGGAATGACTTATGGATTGGGAGTCAACACTCAGTTAAAATCCCCCACTTCCCCACTTTCCCCTCGATAGCAGAACTTGATATATAAAAACTAAAAAGTATTTACAATCCCTAAAAATTAGATACACTTTTTGGAATTATCTCTCTACATCTATGCATTGAGCATTTACATTTTAGATGTATACTATTTTTTTAAATCAAAACTTGAGTTTTCACTTTCCCTTCATCTCGTGAACAAAAAAAGAGATTAAAGGCTAATAGATCACAACGAAATAAAAAATTTAGAGTTTATGTTTGGAAATAATTTAAACCAATAAAATATGTAAGTAAAGAAAATTTATTCGCACCCCACAAATAAACACAAAAGTTTTGTTATCCAAGTTTTTGGAAATTCCACTAGTTCAACCCTAACACCTCAGAATTTTATAAGAAAGAGATATCCCTACACATGTTTTAAAAAATGGATTTGCATGGTTGAAACTTGTTAAAGATGCAAATGACCTATGGATCCAAACGTTTTAAAGAGAATAACATTAAATTCCCAAGTAAACGAACGGTGGATATTTACCAGTGGCGATATTTTTGGAAGGAATGAATTATGGATTGGGAGACAATAGTCAGTTAAAAATCCCCCGCCTCCCCCATTTCCCGACGTTTGCAGAACCTGACATATAAAAACTAAAAAAAGTTTACAATCCCTAAAAATTACAGACACTTTTTGAAATTATATCTTCATTTGTGCATTTTGCATTTCCATTTTAGATGTATACTTTTTTTCTTAAATCAAAACTTGAGTTTTCACTTTCCCTTCATCTCGTAAATAAAAAAAAGAGATTAAAGGCTAATAGATCACAACAAAATGAAAATTTTAGAGTTAATGTACGGAAGGAATTTAAAACAATAAAAAATTTAAGAAAATAAAATTTATTCACACACCACAAAAGTTTTGTTATCCAAGTTTGGGAAATTCTACTAGTTCAACCCTAATAGCTCGGAATTTTATAAGAAAGAAATTTTTCTATGCATGTTTTAAAAAATGGATATCCATGCTTGAAACACGTTAAAGATGGAAATGACCTATGGATCCAAACCTTTTGAAGAGAATAACATTAAATTCCCTAGTGAACATGCGGTGGGATATTTACTCTAGTCAAACAAGCCATTATTTTGCCCATTTATTAAAAGCTGACCTAACGATCATCGATGATTGTAGAGTGATTTATCATGCGTAAAGGGCTATATTTTTTTAAAGATTGACTTATGGATTGGGAGTCAACACTCAATTAAAAATCCTCCGCCTCACCCTTTTCCCGACGATAGTAGAACCTGAAATATAAAAACTAAAAAGAGTTTACAATCCCTAAAAATTACAGACACTTTTTGGAATTATCTCTCTCTATATTTCTGCATTGTGCGATTCCTTTTTAGATGTATACTTTTTTCTTAAATAAAAACTTGAGTTTTTCACTTTCCCTTCATCTCGTTTACAAAAAAATCGATAAAAGGCAAATAGATCACAACAAAATGAAAATTTTAGAGTTTATGTATGGAAAGAATTTAAAGCAATAAGAAATTTAAGAAAATAAAATTTATTCATACACCACAAACTAACAAAAGAGTTTTGTTATCCAAGTTTGGGAAATTCCACTAGTTCAACCCAAATTGCTTGGAATTTTATAAGAAAGAGATTTTGCAACACATGTTTTGAACAATGGATATGAATGCTTGAAACATGTTAAAGATGCAAATGACCTATGGATCCAAACATTTTAAAGAGAATAACATTAAATTCCCAAGTGAACATGTGTTGGGATATTTACCCGAGTGAAACAAGCCATTATTATGCCTATTTACAAAAAGCTGACCTAACTATCATACATGACTGTAAAGTGATTGATCATGTGTAACGGGTTATATTTTTGTAAGGAATAACTCATGGATTGGAAGTCAACACTCGATTTGAAAATCCCCTGCCTCCCCTTTTCCTGACGATTGCAAAACCTTATATATAAAAACCAAAAAGAGTTTACAATCCCAAAACATTAAAGAAACTTTTTGGAATTATCTCTTTCTACATTTGTGCATTGTGTATTTCCATTATTGTGTTGCGCATTTCTATTTTTATGTATACTTTTTTTTTGAAATCGAAACTTGAGTTTTCACTTGTCCATCATCTCGTAAACAAAAAAACAAATAAAAGGCAAATAGATCACAACAAAATAAAAATTTTAGAGTTTATGTATGGAAAGAATTTAAAGCAATAACAAATGTAAGTAAAGAAAATTTATTCACACACCACAAATGAACACAAAATTTCTGTTATCCAAGTTTGGGAAATTCCACTAGCTCAACCCTAATAGCTGGAATTTTATAAAAAAAAATTTTCTACACATGTTTTAAAAAATGGATATGCATGCTTGAAACATGTTAAAGATGCAATTGACAAATACATCCAAACCTTTTAAAGAGAATAACATTATATTCCCAAGTGGACGTGTGGTGGGATATTTACCCAATTCAAACAAAACATTATTTTGCCCATTTACACAAAGCTGACCTAATGATCATAGATGATTGTAAAGTGATATAGCATGCGTAACGGGCTGCACTTTTGTAAAAAATGACTTATGAATTGGGAGTCAACACTCATTTTAAAAATCCCCGCCTTCCCCTTTTCCAGATGATCGCAAAAGCTGATATATAAAAACTAAAAAGAGTTTATAGTCCCAAAAAATTACAGACATTTTTTGGAATTATCTCTCTCTAGATTTGTGCATTGTGCATTTCCATTTTTCATGTATACCTTTTTCTTAAATAAAACTTTAGTTTTCACTATCCCATCATCTCATAAAAAAAATAAAGATAAAAAGGCAAATAGATCAAACCAAAATGAAAATTTTAGAGTTTATGTGTGGAAAGAATTTAAAGCAATAATAAATGTAAATAAAGAAAATTTATTCACACACCTCAAAAGAACACAAAATTTTTGTAATACAAGTAAGGGAAATTCCACTAGTTCTACCCTAATTGTTTGAAATTTTATAAGAAAGAAATTTTTCTATGCATGTTTTAAAAAATAGATATGCATGCTTGAAACATGTTATAGATGAAAATTGCCTATGGATCCAAATCTTTTAAAGAGAATGACATTAAATTCCCAATTGAACGTGCGGTGGGATATTTACCCGAGTCAAACAAGCCATTGTTTTGCCCATTTAAGAAAAGTTGACCTAAAGATCATAGATGATTGTAAAGTAATTTAACATGTGTAACGGGCTATATTTTTTTTAAGGAATGACTTATAGATTGGGAGTCAACACTCAGTTAAAAATCCCCCGCCTCCCCCTTTTCCCGACGATTGCATAACCTGATATATAAAAACTAAAAAGAGTTTACAATCCCTAAAAATTACAGACACTTTTCGGAATTATCTCTCTCCACATTTTTGCATTGTGCATTTACATTTTAGATGTATACTTTTTTCTTAAATAAAAACTTGAGTTTTCACTTTCCCTTCATCTAGTAAACAAAAAAAAGAGATAAAAGGCAAATAGTTCACAACAAAATGAATTTAAGAGTTTATGTATGGAAAGAATTTAAAGCAATAACAAATTTATGTAAGGAAAATTTATTCACACACCACAAATGTACACAAAAGTTTATAATCCAAGTTTGGGATGTTCCACTAGTTCTACCCTAATAGCTCGGAATTTTATAATAAAGAGATTTTTCTACACATGTTTTAAAAAATGGATATGCATGCCTGAAAAATGTTAAAGACACAAATGACTTATGGATAAACACCTTTTAAGAGAATAACATTAAATTCCCAAGTGAATTTGTAGTGGGATATTTACCCGAGTCAAACAAGCCATTATTTTGCTCATTTTCAAAATGCTGACCTAACGATCATAGATGATTGTAATGTGATTTATAATGTGTAACAAACTATATTTTTGTAAGGAATGACCTATGGATTGGGAGTCAACACTCAGTTAAAAATCCCCTGCCTCCCCCTTTTCCTGATGATTACAGAACCTAATATATAAAAACTAAAAAGAGTTTAAAATCCCTAAAAGTTAGAGACTCTTTTTGGAATTATCTCTCTCTACATTTGTGCATTGTGCATTTCAATTTTAGACTGATACTTTTTTCTTAAATCAAAACTTGACTATTCACTTTCCTTTCATTTTGTAAAAAAAAAAAAAAAACAAATAAAAGCCAATTAGATCATAACAAAATGAAAATTTTAGAGTTTATGTATGGAAAGAATTTAAAGCAATAACAAATGTAAGTAAAGAAAATTTATTCACACACGCAAATGAATGCAAAAGTTTTGTTATTTAAGTTTGGGAAAATTCTACTAGTTCAACCCTAATAGCTCGGAATTTAATAAGTAAGAGATTTTTCTACACATGTTTTAAAAAATAGATATGCATTCTTGAAACATGTTAAAGCTGCCAATGACTTAGGGATCCAAACCTTTTAAAGAGAATAACATTAAATTCCCAAGTGAACGTGCGGTGGGATATCTACCCGAGTCAAAGAAGCTATTATTTTGCCCTAACGATCATAGATGATTGTAAAGTGATTTATCTTGTGTAACAGGGTATATTTTTGTAAGGAATGACTTATGGATTGGGAGTCAACACTCAGTTAAAAATCCCCCGCCTCCCCCTTTTCTCGACGATTGCAAAACCTGAGATATAAAAACTAAAAAGAACTTACAATACCTAAAAATTACAGACACTTTTTAGAATTATGTCTCTCTACATTTCTGCATTGTGCATTTTTCTTTTAGATGTATACTTTTTTCTTAAATAAAAACTTGGGTTTTCACTTTCCCTTCATCTCGTAAACAAAAAAAGAGATAAAGGCCAAATACATCACAACAAAAACTAAAACTTTAGAGTTTAAGTATGAAAATAATTTTAAGTAATAACAAATGTAAGTAAAGAAATTTTTTTCACACACCACAAATGAACCCAAAAGTTTTGCTTTCCAAGTATGGGAAAATTCCACTAGTTCAACCCTAATAGCTCGGAATTTTATCAGAAAGAGATTTTTTTACACGTGTTTTAAAAATTGGATATGCATGCATGAAACATGTTAATGATGCAAATGACCTATGGATCCAAACGTTTTAAAGAGAATAATGTTAAATTCCCAAGTGTACGTGCGGTGGGATATTTACCCGAGTCAAACAAGACATTATTTTGCCCATTTACAAATAGCTGACCTAATGATCATAGATGATTGTAAAGTGATTTATCATCCATAACGGGCGATATTTTTTGTTAGTAATGACTTATGGATGGGGAGTCAACACTCAGTTAA
Source organism: Aristolochia californica (assembly GCF_029961685.1). Classification (NCBI taxonomy): domain Eukaryota; kingdom Viridiplantae; phylum Streptophyta; class Magnoliopsida; order Piperales; family Aristolochiaceae; genus Aristolochia; species Aristolochia californica. The sequence goes on from NW_027181771.1 coordinate 16,007,885, forward strand.
AAATCCGCTGCCTCCCCGTTTTCCTCACCATTGCAGAACCTGATATATAAAAACTAAAAAGAGTTTACTATCCCTAAAAATTACAGACACTTTTTGGAATTATCTCTCTCTAAATTTGTGCATTGTGAATTTCCATTTTAGATGTATACTATTTTCTTAAAATAAAACTATAGTTTTCACTTTCTCTTCATCTCGTAAACAAAAAAAGAGATAAAAGGCAAATAGATCACAACAAAAATGAAAATTTTTGAGTTTATGTATGGAAAGAATTTAAACCAATAACAAATGTAAGTAAATAAAATTTATTCACATACCACAAACGAACACAAAAGTTTTTCTATCCAAGTTTTGGAAAATTCCACTAGTTCAACCCTTTTTGCTCGGAATTTAATAACCAAGATATTTTTCTACATGTGTTTAAAAGTGGATATGAATGTTTGAAACATGTTAAAGACGTGAATGACCTATGGATCCAAACCTTTTAAAGTGAATAACATTAAATTCCCAAGTGAACGTGCGGTGGGATAATTGCCTGAGTCAAACAGGCCATTATTATGCCCATTTACAAAAAGCTGACCAAACGATTTTAGATGATTGTAAAGTGATTTATCATGCGTACCGGCCTATATTTTTGTAAGGAATGACTTATCGTTTGGGAGTCAACACTCAGTTAAAAATCCCCTACCTCCAGCTTTTCCCGACGATTGCAAAACCTGAGATATAAAAACTAAAAAGAGCTTGCAATACCTAAAAATTACAGACACTTTTTTGAATTATCTCTCTCTACATTTTTGCATTGAGCATTTCCATTTTAGAAGTATATTTTTTCTTAAATAAAAACTTGAGTTTTCACTTTCCTTTCATCTCGTAAATCAAAAAAAAGATAAAAGGTGAATAGATCACATGAAAAACATAAATTTTAGAGTTTATGTATGGAAAGAATTTAAATAAATAAAAAATGTAAGTAAATAAAATTTACTCACACACCAAAAATTAACACAGAAGTTTTTCTATTCAAGTATGGTAAATTTCCAATAGTTCAACCCTAATAGCTCAGAATTTTATCAGAAAGAGATTTTTTTACACCTTTTTTAAAAAATGGATATCCATGCTTGAAACATGTTAATGATGCAAATGACCTATGGATTCAAACCTTTTAAAGAGAATAATATTAAATTCCCAAGTGAACGTGTGGTGGGATATTTACCTGAGTCAAACAAGCCATTATTTTGCCCATTTACAAAAAGTGGACCTAACGATCATATATGATTTATCATGCATAACGGGCTATATTTTTGTTAGTAATGACTTATGGATGGGGAGTCAACACTCAGTTAAAAATCCCCCGCCTCCCCCTTCTCCTGACGATTGTAGAACCTGATATATAATAACTAAAAAAAGTTTACAATCCCTAAAAATTATAGACACTTTTTTGAATTATCTCTCTCTAAATTTGTGCATTATGCATTTCCATTTTAGATGTATACTTTTTTCCTAAAATAAAACTTTATTTTTCACTTTCCCTTCATCTCATAAACAAAAAAAGAGGCAAAAGGCAAATAGACCACAACAAAATGAAAATTTTAGAGTTTAGGTATGGAAATAATTTAAAGAAAAAACAAATGTAAGTAAAGAAAATTTATTCATCAACCACAAATGAACACAAAAGTTTTGCTATCCTAGTTTGGAAAAATTCCACTAGTTCAACCCTAATTGCTCGGAATTTTATAAGAAAGATATTTTTCTACAAGTGTTTTAAAAAAAGGATATGCATGCTTGAAACAAGTTAAAGATGGAAATGACCTATGGATTCAAACCTTTTAAAGAGAATAACATTAAATTCCCAAGTGAACGTGCGGTGGGATATTTACCTAAGTCAAACAAGCCATTATTTTGACCATTTAAAAAAAAACTGACCTAACAATCATATACAATTGTAAAGTGATTTATCATAGATAATAGGCTATATTTTTGCAAGGAATGACTTATGGATTGGGAGTCAGCACTCAATTAATAATCCCCCGCCTCTCGCATTTCCCAACATTGCAGAAATTGATATATAAAAACTAAAAAGAGTTTACAATCCCTAAAAATTAGAAACACTTTTTGGAAGTATCTCTCTCTACATTTGTGCATTGTGCATTTCCATTTTAGATGTATACTTTTTTCATAAATCAAAACTTGAATTTTAACTTTCCCTTCATCTTGGAAAAAAAGAAGAGAGAAAAGGCAAATAGATCTCAACAAAATGAAAATATTAGAGTTTATGTATTGAAAGAATTTAAAGCACTTAAAATTTTAAGTAAAGAAAATTTTATTCAACACCACAAATGAACACAAAATTTTGCTATCCAAGTATGGGAAAATTCCACTAGTTCATCCCTAATAGCTCGGAATTTTATAAGAAAGAGATTTTTTTACACGTGTTTTAAAAAATGGATATGCATGCTTGAAACATGTTAAAGATACAAATGACCTATGGATTCAAACCTTTTAAAGAGAATAACATTAAATTCCCAAGTAAACGTGCGGTGGGATAGCTACCCGAGTCAAACAAACCATTATTCTGACCTAACGATCATAGATGATTTTAAAGTGATTTATCATGCGTAACGGGCTATATTTTTTATGTAAATACATATGGATTGGGAGTCAACACTCGGTTAAAAATCCTCCGCCTCCCCCTTTTCTTTCGATTGTAAAACCTGAGATATAAGAACAAAAAAGAGCTTACAATCCCTAAAAATTACAGAAACTTTTTGGAATTATCTCTCTCTACATTTGTGCAATGTGCATTTCCATTTTAGATATACACTTTTTTCTTAAATCAAAACTTGAGTTTTCACTTTCCCTTCATCTCGCAAACAAAACAAGAGATAAAAGGCAAAAAGATCACTACAAAAACTAAAATTTTAGAGTTTATGTATGGAAAGAATTTAAAGCTATAACAAATGTAACTAAAGAAAATTTATTCACACGCCTCAAATGAACACAAAAGTTTTGCTATCCAAGTATGGGAAAATTCCACTAGTTCAACCCTAATAGCTCATAATTTTATAAGAAAGAGAATTTTTTACACATGTTTTAAAAAATGGATATGTGTGCTTGAAACATGTTAAAGATGCCAATGATGTATGGATTCAAACCTTTTAAAGAGAATAACATTAAGTTCCCAAGTGAACATGTGGTGGGATACTTACCCGAGTCAAACAAGCCATTATCTTGCCCATTTAAAATAAGCTAACCTAACGATCATAGATGATTGTAAAGTGACTTATCATGCGTAACATGCTATATTTTTGTATGTAATGACTTATGGAGTGGGAGTCAACACTCAGTTAAAATTCCCCCACCTCCCCATTTCCCCACGAGTGTAGAACCTAATATATAAAAACTAAAAAGAGTTTACAATCCCTAAAAATTACAGACACTTTTTGGAATTATCTCTGTCAACATTTGTGCATTGTGCATTTCCATTTTAGAAGTATACTTTTTTCTTAAATCAAAACTTGAGTTATCACTTTCACTTCTTCTCGTAAATTAAAAAAGAGATAAAAGGCAAATATATCACAACAAAATAAAAATTTAAAGTTTATGTTTTAAAATAATTTAAAGCAATTAAAAATGTAAGGAAAGAAAAATTATTCATACAGTAGAAATGAACACAAAAGTTTTGTTATCCAAGTTTGGGAAAATTCCACTAGTTCAACGCTAATAGCTTGGATTTTTAAAAGAAAGAGATTTTTCTACACATGTTTTAAAAAATGGATATGCATGCTTGAAACAAGGTAATGATGCAAATGACTTATGGATCAAAACCTTTTAAAGAGAATAACATTAAACTCCCAAGTGAACATGCGGTGAGATATTTACCCGAGTCAAACAAGCCATTATTTTGCCCGTTTATAAAAAGCAAACCAAATGATCATAGATGATTGCAAAGTGATTTATCATGCGTAATGGGCTATATTTTTTTAAGGAATGACTTATGGATTGGGAGTCAACACTAAGTTAAAAATCCCCTGCCTCCCCCTTTTCCCAAAGATTGCAAAACCTGAGATATAATAACTAAAAAGTGCTTACAATCCCTAAAAATTACACACACTTTTTGGAAATATCTCTCTCTACATTTGTGCAATGTGCATTTCCAATTTAGATGTATACTCTTTTCTTAAATCAAACTTGAGTTTTCACTTTCCATTCATCTCGTAAAAAAAAAAAAATAGATAAAAGGCAAATAGATCACAACAAAAACTAAAATTTTAAACTTTATGTATGGAAAGAATTTCAAGCAATAACAAATGCAAGTAAAGAAAACTTATTCACCCACCACAAATGAACACAAAAGTTTTGCAATCCAAGTATTGGAAAATTCCACTAGTTCAACCCTAATAGCTTAGAATTTTATAAGAAAGAGATTTTTCTACACATGTTTTAAAAAATGGATATGCATGCTTGAAACATGTTAAAGATGCAAATGACCTACGGATCCAAACCTTTTAAAGAGAATAACATTAAATTTCCAAGTAAATGTGCGGTGGGATATTTACCCGAGTCATACAAACCATTATTTTGCCCATTTACAAAAAGCTGACCTAACGATCATAGATGATTGGAAAGTGATTTATCATGCATAAAGAGCTATATTTTTTTTATATAATGACTTATGGATTGTGAGTCAACACTCAGTTAAAAATCCCCCGCCTCCCCGATGTCCCGACGACTGCAGAACCTGATATATAAAAACTAAAAAACGTTTACAATCCCTAAAATTACAAAGACTTTTTGGAATTATCTCTTTCTACTTTTGTTCATTGTGCATTACCATTTTAGATGCACACTTTTTTCTTAAATCAAAACTTGAGTTTTCACTTTCCCTTCATCTCGTAAACAAAAAAAGATATGAAAGGCAAATAGTTCACAATAAAAACTAAAATTTTATAGTTTATGTATGGAAAGAATTTAAAGCTATAACTAATGTAAGTAAAGAAAATTTATTCACACACCCAAAATGAAAACAAAAGATTTGTTCTCCAAGTTTGGGAAAATTCTACTAGTTCAACCCTTATAGCTCGGAATTTTATAAGAAAGAGATTTTTCTACACATGTTTTAAAAAATGGATATGCATGCTTGAAACATGTTAAAGATACAAATGACCTACAGATCCAAACCTTTTAAATAGAATAACATTAAATTCCCAAGTGAACATGCGGTGGGATATTTACCTGAGTCAAACAAGCCATTATTTTGCCCATTTACAAAAAATAGGCCTACCGATCATAGATGATTGTAAAGTGATTTATCATGCATACCAGGCTATATTTTTGTAAGGAATGACTTATGGATTGGGAGTCAACACTCAGTTAAAAATCCCTAGGCTCCCCCTTTTCCCGACGATTGCAAAAACTGAAATAAAAAAACTAAAAAGAGCTTACAATCCCTAAAAATAATTGAAATGTTTTAGAATTATCTCTCTCAACATTTGTGCACTGAGCATTTCCATTTTAGATGTATACTCTTCAGTTTTCACTTTCCCTTCATCTCGTAAAAAAAAAAAAGAGATAAAAGGCAAAAAGATCACAACAAAAACTAAAATTTTAGAGGTTATGTATGGAAAGAATTTAAAGGAATAACAAATGAACACAAAAGTTTTGCTATCCAAGTATGGGAAAATTCCACTAGTTCAACCCTAATAGCTAGGAAATTTATAACAAAGAGATTTTTTTACACGTGTTTTAAAAAATGGATATGCATTCTTGAAACATGTGAAAGATGCAAATAACCTATGGATTCAAACCTTATAAAGAGAATAACATTAAGTTCCCAAGTGAACGTGCGGTGGGATATTTACTCGAGTCAAACAAGCCATTATCTTGCCCATTTACAATAAGTTGTTCTAACGATCATAGATGATAGTAAAGTGATTTACCATGCGTAACAGGCTATATTTTTGTATGTAATGACTTGTGCATTGGGAGTCAACACTCAATTAAAAATCCCCCACCTCCCCCTTTTCCCGACGATTGCAGAACCTGATATATAAAAACTAAAAAGCGTTTACAATCCCTAAAAATTACAGATACTTTTTGGAATTATCTCTCTCTACATTTGTGCAAACTCCATTTTCATTTTAGATGTATAGTTTTTTGTTAAATCAAAACTTGAGTTTTAACTTTCCCTTGATCTCGAAAAAAAAATGAGAGAAAAGGCAAATAGATCTCAACAAAATGAAAATTTTAGAGTTTATGTATTGAAAGAATTTAAAGCAATTAAAAATGTAAGGAAAGAAAATTTATTCATGCACAAAAAATGAACACAAATGTTTTGTTATCCTAGTTTGGGAAAATTCCACTAGTTCAAACGTAATAGCTAGGATTTTTAAAAGAAAGAGATTTTTCTACATACGTTTTAAAAAATGGATATGCATGCTTGAAACAGGTTAATGATGCAAATGACCTATGGATCCCAACCTTTTGAAGAGCATAACATTAAATTCTCAAGTAAACATGGGGTGGGATATTTACCTAAGTCAAAAAAGCCATTATTTTGCCCATTTTCAAAGAGTAGACCAAACAATCATAGATGCTTGTAAAGTGATTTATCATGCATAACGGGCTATATTTTTGTAAGGAATGTCTGATGGATTGGGATTCAACACTCAGTCAAAAATACCCCGCCTCCCCCTTTTCCCTACGATTGCAAAACATGGTGTATAAAAACTAAAAAGAGCTTACAATCCCTAAAAATTACACACACTTTTTGGAAATATCTCTCTCTATATTTGTGCATTGTACATTTTCAATTTAGATGTACACTTTTTTCTTAAATCAAACTTGAGTTTTCACTTTCCCTTCATCTCGTAAAATAAATTGAGATAAAAGCCAAATAGATCACAACAAAAACTAAAATTTTAGGGTTTATGTATGGAAAGAATTTAAATCAATAAAAAATATAAGTAAAGAAAATTTATTAACACACCACAAATGAACACCAAAGTTTTGCTATCCAAGTACTGGAAAATTCCACTAATTCAACCCTAATAGCTTGGAATTTTATCAGAAAGAGATTTTTCTACACATATTTTAAAAAATAGATATGCATGCTTGAAACATGTTAAAGATGCAAATGACCTAAAGATCCAAACCTTTTAAAGAGAATAACATTAAATTCCCAAGTGAACGTGTGGTGGGATATTTATCCGAGTCAAACTAGCAATTATTTTGCCCATTTACTAAAAACTGACCTAATGATCATAGATGATTGTAAAGTGATTTTTCATGCGTAATGGGCTATATTTTTTTAAGGAATGACTTATGGATTGGGAGCCAACACTCAGTTAAAAATCCCATGCCTCCCCCTTTTCCTGACGGTTACAGAACCTGATATATAAAAACTAAAAAGAGTTTACTATCCCTAAAAATTACATACACCTTTTGGAATTATCCCTCTCTAAATTTTTGCATTGTGCATTTCCATTTTAGATGTATACTTTTTTCTTATATCAAAATTTGAGTTTTCACTTTCCCTTCATCTCGTTAACAAAAAAAGAGATAAAAGGGAAATGGATCACAACAAAATGAAAATTTTAGAGTTTATGTATGGAAAGAATTTAAAGCAATAACAAATGCAAGTAAAGAAAATTTATTCACACACCACAAATGAACACAAAAGTTTTGCTATCCATGTATCGAAAAATTCCACTAGTTCAACCCTAATAGCTCGGAATTTTATAAGAAAGAGATTTTTCTACACATGTTTTAAAAAATGGATATGCATGCTTGAATCATGTTAAAGATGCAAATGACTTATGGATCCAAACCATTTAAGGAGAATAAAATTAAATTCCGAAGTGAACGTGTAGTGGGATTTTTGCCCGAGTCATACCAGCCATTATTTTGCGCATTTACAAAAAGCTGACCTAATGATCATAGATGATTGTAAAGTGATTTATCATGCGTAACGGGCTATATTTTTGTATATAATGACTTATGGATTGGGAGTCAACACTCAGTTAAAAATCCCCCACCTCCCTCTTTTCCCAACGATTGCAGAACTTGATATATAAAAATCAAAAGAGTTTACAATCCCTAAAATTACAGACACTTTTTGGAATTATCTCTCTTTAAATTTTTTCATTGTGCAATTCCATTTTAGATGTACACTTTTTTCTTAAATCAAAACTTGAGTTTTCACTTTCCCTTCATCTCGTAAACAAAAAAATAAAAAAATGAAAGGCAAATAGATCACAACAAAAACTAAAATTTTGGAGTTTATGTATGGAAAGAATTTAAAGCTATAACTAATGTAAGTAAAGAAAATTTATTCACACACCCAAAATGAACACAAAAGTTTTGGTCTCCAAGTTTGGGAAAATTCCACTCGTTCAACCCTTACAGTTCGGAATTTTATAAGAAAGAGAATTTTCTACACATGTTTTAAAAAATGGATATGGATGCTTGAAACATGTTAAAGATACAAATGACCTAATGATCCAAACCTTTTAAATATAGTAATATTAAATTCCCAAGTAAACATGCGGTGGGATATTTACCTGAGTCAAACAAGCCATTATTTTGCCCATTTATAAAAAAACAGATCTACCGATCATAGATGATTGTAAAGTGATTTATCATGTCTTCTGGAATATATTTTTGTAAGGAATGTCTTATAGATTTGGAGTCAACACTCAAATAAAAATCCCTAGCCTCCACCTTTTCTCTACGATTGCAGAACCTGATATATAAAAATAAAAAGTTTACAATCCCTTAAAAGTAAAGACAGTTTTTGGAATTTCTCTCTATACATTTGTGCAGTGTACATTTCCAATTTAGATGTATACTTTTTTCTTAAATCAAAACTTGAGTTTTCACTTTCCCTTCATCTCGTAAACAAATAAAAAGAGATAAAAGGCAAATAGATCTCAACAAAATAAAAAATTTAGAGTTTATGTATGGAAAGAATTTAAAGCTATAACAAATGTAAGTAAAGAAAATTTATTCACACACTAGAAATGAACACTAAATTTCTGTTATCCAAGTTTGGGAAAATTCCACTAGTTCAACCCTAATAGCTTGGATTTTTAAAAGAAAGAGATTTTTCTACAAATGTTTTAAAAAATCGATATGCATGCTTGAAACAGGTTAATGATGCAAATGACTTTTGGATCCAAATCTTTTAAAGAGAATAACATTAAATTCCCAAGTGAACGTGCGGTGGGACATTTACCCGAGTCGAACAAGCCATTCTTTTGCCCATTTACAAAAAGGTGACCTGACGATCATAGATGATTTTAAAGTGATTTATAATGCATAACAGGCTATATTTTTTTGTAAGGAATGACTTTTGGATTGGGAGTCAACACTCAGTTAAAAATCCCCAGCCTCCCTCTTTTCCCGACGATTGCAAAATATTAGATATAAAAACTAAAAAGAGCTGACAATCCCTAAAATTACACACACTTTTTTGAAATATCTCTCTCTACATTTGTGCATTGTGCATTTTCAATTTAGATGTATATTTATTTCTTAAATCAAACTTGAGTTTTCACCTTCCCTTCATCTGGTAAAAAAATTAAGATAAAAGGCAAATAGATCACAACAAAAACTAAAATTTTAGAGTTTATGTATGGAAAGAATTTAAATCAATACCAAATGTAAGTCAAGAACAATTATTCGCTCACCACAAATGATCACAAAAATTTTGTTATCCAAGTTAGGAAAATTTCCACTAGTTCAACCCTAATTGCTCGGAATTTTATAAGAAAGAGATTTTTCTAGATATGTTTTAAAAAATGGATATGCATGCTCGAAACATGTTAAAGATTCAAATGACTTATGGATCCAAACCTTTTAAACAGAATAACATTAAACTCCCAAGTGAACGTGCGGTTGGATATTTACTAGAGTCAAACAAGACATTATTTTACCAATTTACATAAACCTGACCTAACGATCATAAATGATTGTAGTGTGATTTATCTTGTGTGACATGCTATAGTTTTGCAAGGAATGACTTATAGATTGGGATTCAACACTCAATTTAATATTCCCTGCCTCCCCCATTTCCCGACGATTGCAAAACCTGAGATAAAAAAACTAAAAAGACCTTACAATCCCTAAAAATACAAACACTTTTTGGAATTTCTCTCTCTACATTTGTGCATTGGGAATTTCCAATTTAGATGCATACTTTTTTCTTAAATTAAAACTTGAGTTTTCACTTTCCCTTCATCTCGTAAACAAAAAAAGAGATCAACGGTTAATTGATCACAACAAAATGAAAATTTTAGAGTTCATGTATGAAAAGAATTTAAAGCAATAACAAATGTAAGTAAAGAAAATTTATTCACACACTACAAATGAACACAAAAGTTATGCTATCCAAGTTTGGGAAAATTCCACTAGTTCAACCCTAATTGCTCGGAATTTTATAAGAAAGATATTTTTCTACACGTGTTTAAAAAAATGAATATGCACGCTTGACACAGGTTAAAGATGCAAATGACCTATGGATCCAAATATTTTAAAGAGAATAACATAAAATTCCCAAGTGAATGTGCGGTGGGATATTTACCCGAGTCAAACAAGCCATTCTTTTCCCATTTACAAAAAGCTGACCTAACGATCATAGATGATTGTAAAGTGATTTATCATGCGTAATGGGCTATATTTTTGTAAGGAATGACTTATGGATTGGGAGTCAACACTCAGTTAAGAATCCCCCGGCTCCCCCTTTTCCCGGTGATTGAAAACCCGAGATATAAAAACTATAAAGAGCTTACAATCCCTAAAAATTACACACACTTATTGGAAATATCTCTCCCTACATTTGTGCATTTGAATTTTCAATTTGGATGTATACTTTTTTCTTAGATCAAACTTGAGTTTTCACTTTCCCTTCATCTCGGAAACAAAAATTGAGATAAAAGCCAAATAGTTCACAACAAAAACTAAAATTTTAGAGTTTATATATGGAAAGAATTTAGATCAATAAAAAATTAAAGTCAAGAAAATTTATTCACACACCACAAATGAACACAAAAGTTTTGTTATCCAAGTATTGGAAAATTGCACAAGTTCAATCCTAATCGCTTGAAATTTTATAAGAAAGAGATTTTTCTACACATGTTTTAAAAAATGGATATGCATGCTTGAAACATGTTAAAGATGCAAATGACCTATGGATCCAAACCTTTTAAAGAGAATAACATTAAATTACCAAGTGAACATGGGGTGGGATGTTTACCTGACTCAAACAAGCCAATATTTTGCCCTTTTACAAAAAACTGACCTAACAATCATAGATGATTTTAAAGTGATTTATCATGCGTACCGGGCTATATTTTTGTAAGGAACGACTTATGGATTGGGAGTCAACACTCAGTTAAAAATCTCCAGCCTCTCCCTTTTCCTGATGATTGCAGAACCTGGTATATAAAAACTAAAAAGAGTTTACAATCCCTACAAATTACAGACACGTTTTTGAAATTTCTCTCTCTAGATTTGTGCATTGTGCATTTCCAATTTATATGTATACTTTTTTCTTATATCAAAACTTGAGTTTTCACTTTCCCTTCATCTCGTTAACAAAAAAAGAGATAAAAGGCAAATAGATCACAACAAAATGAAAATTTTAGCGTTTATGTATAGAAAGAATTAAAAGCAATAATAAATGTAAGTAAAGAAAATTTATTCACACACAACAAATGAACAAAAAATTTTTGCTTTCCATGTATGGGAAAATTCCACTAGTTCAACCCTAATACCTCGGAATTTTATCAGAAAGAGATATTTCTACACATGTTTTAAAAAATGGATATGCATGCTTGAATCTTGTTAAAAATTAAAATGACGTACGGATCCAAACCTTTTAAGGAGAATAACATTAAATTCCCAAGTGAACGTGCGGTGGGATATTTGCCCGATCAAACAAGCCATTATTTTGCCCATTTACAAAATGTTGAGCTAATGATCATAGATGATTGGCAAGTGATTTATCATGCGTAACGGGCTATATTTTTGTATACGATGACTTATGGATTGGGAGTCAACACTCAGTTAAAAATCCCCCGCCTCCCCCTTTTCCCGACGATTGTAGAACCTGATATATAAAAACTGAAAAGAGTTTACAAACCCTAAAATTATAGACACTTTTTTGAATTATCTCTCTCTACATTTTTTCATTGTGCATTTCCATTTTAGATGTACACTTTTTTCTTAAACAAAAAAAGATATGAAAGACAAATAAATCACAACAAAAACTAAAATTTTAGAGTTTATGTAAGGAAAGAAATTAAAGCTATAACTAATGGAAGAAAGAAAATTTATTAACACACCAAAAATGAGCACAAAAGTTTTGTTCTCCAAGTTCGAAAAATTCCACTAGTTCATCCGGTATAGCTCAGAATTTTATAAGAAAGAGATTTTTCTACACTTGTTTTAAAAAATGGATATGCATTCCTGAAACATATTAAAGATACAAATGACCTATGGATCCAAACCTTTTAAAGATAATAACATTAAATTCTCAAGTGAACGTGCGGTAGGATAATTACCCGAGTCAAACAAGCCATTATTTTGCCCATTTACAAAAACTTGACCTAACGATCGTAGATGATTCTAAAGTGATTTATCATCCGTAACGGGCTATATTTTTGTAAGGAATGACTTATGGATTGGGAGTCAACACTCAGTTACAGATCCCCCGGCTCCCCCTTTTCCCGACGATTGCAAAACATGAGATATAAAAACTAAAAAGTGCTTACAATCGCTAAAAATTACAGACACTTTTTAGAATTATCACTCTCTACATTTGTTCATTGTGCATTTCCAATTTAGAAGTATACTTTTGTCTTAAATCAAAATTAGAGTTTTCACTTTCCCTTCATCTCGTAAATAAATAAAGAGATAAAAGGCAAATTGATCACAACAAAATGAAAATTTTAGAGTTTATGGATGGAAAGAATTTAATGCAATAAAAAATTTTAGTAAAGAAAATTTTTTCACACACAACAAATGAACGAAAAAGTTATGCTATCCAAGTTTGGGAAAATTCCACTAGTTCAACCCTAATTCCTCGGAATTTTATAAGAAAGATATTTTTCTACACGTGTTTTAAAAAATGGAAATGCATGCTTGAAACATGTTAAAGATTAAAATGACCTATGGATCCAAACCTTCTAAAGAGAATAACATTAAATTCCCAAGTAAACGTGGGGTGGGATATTTACCTGAGTCAAACAAGCCATTATTTTGCCCATTTACAAAACCTTACCTAACGGTCGTAGATGATTGTTAAGTGATTTATCATGCATAATGTGTGATATTTTTGTAAGGAATGACTTATGGATTTGGAGTCAACACTTAGTTAAAAATCCCTCGCCTCCCCCTTTTCTCAACGATTGCAATACCTGAGATATAAAAACTAAAAAGAGCTTACAACCCCTATAACTTGCACACACCTTTTGGAATTATCTCTCTCTATATTTTTGCATTGTGCATTTCCGTTTTAGATGTATATTTTTTTCTTAAATCAAACTTGAGTTTTCATTTTCCCTTCATCTCATAAACAAAAATATAGATAAAAGGCAAATAGATCACAACAAAAATTAAAATTTTAGAGTTTATGTATGGAAAGAATTTAATGCAATAACAAATGTAAGTAAATAAAATTTATTCACATACCACAAATGAACACAAAACTTTTGCTATCCAAGTTTGGGAAAATTCCACTAGTTCAACCTTAATTGGTCGGAATTTTATAAGTAAGAGATTTTTCTAGACATGTTTTAAAAAATGGATATGCATGCTTGAAACATGCTAAAGATGCAAATGGCTTATGGATCCAAACCTTTTAAAGAGAATAACATTATACTCCCAAGTGAACGTGCGGTGGGATATTTACCCGTGTCAAACAAGCCATTATTTTACCAATTTACAAAAACCAAACCTAACGATCATAGTTGATTGTAGTGTGATTTATCATGTGTAACGGGCTATATTTTTGTATGGAATGACTTATGGATTGGGAGTCAATACTATGTTAAAAATCCCCCACCTCCCCTTTTTCCCAATGATGGAAGAACCTGATATATAAAAACTAAAACGAGTTTACATTCCCTAATAATTATAGATACTTTTTGGAATTATCTCTATCAAAAATAGTGCATGGTGCATTTCCATTTTAGCTGTATAATTTTTCCTTAAATCAAAACTTGAGTTTTCACTTTCCCTTCATCTCGTAAACAAAAAAAGACATAAAAGGCAACAAGATCACCACAGAAAAGAAAATTTTAGTGTTTATGTAAGGAAAGAATTTAAAGGAATAACAAATGTAAGTAAAGAAAATTTATTCACACACCACAAATGAACACAAAAGTTTTGCTATCCAAGTATTTGAAAATTCCACTAGTTCAACCCTAATAGCTCAGAATTTTATAAGAACGAGATTTTTCTACACGAGTTTTAAAAAATGGACATGCATTCTAGAAACATGTTAAAGATACAATTGACCTACGGATCCAAACCTTTTAAAGAGAATAAAATTAAATTCCCAAGTGAAAATACGGTGGGATATTTACCCGAGTCAAACAAACCATTATTTTGCCCATTTACAAAAAAACAGACCTACCGATCATAGATGATTGTAAAGTGATTTATCATGCGTGGCGGGCAATATTTTTTTAAGGAATGAATTATGGATTGGGAGTCAATATTTAGTTAAAAATCCCCAACCTCCCCCTTTTCCCGATGATTGTAGAACCTGATATATAAAAACTAAAAAGAGTTTACAATCCCTAAAAATTACTGACACTTTTTGGAATTTCTCTCTCTACATTTGTGCAATGTGCATTTCCAATTTGATGTATACTTTATTCATAAATCAAAACTTGAGTTTTCATTTCCTCTTTATCTCGTAAAAAAAAAAGAGATAAAAGGCAAATAGATCAGAACAAAAAGAAAATTTTAGAGTTTATGTAAGGAAAGAATTTAAAGCAATAACAAATGTAAGTAAAGAAAATTTATTCACACACCAGAAATGAACACAAAAGTTTTGTTATCCAAGTTAGGGAAAATTCCACTAGTTCAACCCTAATAGCTCAGAATTTTATAAGTAAGAGATTTTTTCTACACATGTTTTAAAAAAAGGATATGCCTGCTTGAAACATGTTAAAGATGCAAATAACTTATGGATCCAAACCTTTTAAAGAGAATACATTAAATTCCCAAGTGAACATGAGGTGGGATATTTACCCGCGTGAAAAGCGCCATTATTTTGCCCATTTACAAAAACTAACCTAACGATCATAGATGATTCTAAAGTGATTTATCATCCGTAACGAGCTATATTTTTGTGTGGAATGACTTATCGATTGGGTGTCAACACTCAGTTAAATATCCCCAGCCTCCCCCTTTTCCCGACGATTGCAAAACATTAGATATAAAAACTAAAAAGTGCTTACAATCCCTAAAAATAACAGAAACTTTTTAGAATAATCACTCTCTACATTTGTGCATTGTGCATTTCCAATTGAGAAGTATTCTTTTTTATTAAATCAAAACTTGAGTTTTCACTTTCCCTTCATCTCGTAAACAAAAAAAGAGATAAATGGCAAATTGATCACAACAAAATAAAAATTTTAGAGTTTATGTATGATAAGAATTTAAAGCACTAACAAATGTTAGTAAAGAAAATTTAATCACACACTACAAATAAACACAAAAGTTATGCTATCCAAGTTTGGGAAAATTCCACTAGTTCAACCCTAATTGCTCGGAATTTTATAAGGAAGAAATTTTCTACATGTGTTTTAAAAAATGGATATGCATGCTTGAAACATGTTAAAGATTCAAATGACCTATGGATCCAAACCTTTTAAAGAGAATAACATTAAATTCCCAAGTAAATGTGCGGTGGGATATTTACCCGAGTCAAACAAGCCATTCTTTTGCCCATTTACAAAAAGCTGACCTAACGATCATAAATGATTGTAAAGTGATTTATCATCCTTAACGGGCTATATTTTTGTATGGAATGACTTATGGATTGGGAGTCAACACTCAGTTAAAGATCTCGAGCCTCCCCCTTTTCCCGACGATTGCAAAACATTAGATATAAAAACTAAAATGTGCTTACAATCCCTAAAAATAACAGCCACTTTTTAGAATTATCACTCTCTACATTTGTGCATTGTGCATTTCTAATTTAGAAGTTTACTTTTTTCATAAATCAAAACTTGAGTTTTCACTTTCCTTCCATCTCGTAAACAAAAAAAGAGATAAAAGGCAAATATATCACAACAAAATGAAAATTTTAGAGTGTATGTATGGAAAGAATTTAAAGCAATAACAAATGTAAGTAAAAAAAAATTATTACACACACTATAAATGAACACAAAAGTTATGCTATCCAAGTTTGGGATAATTCCACTAGTTCAACCCTAATAGCTCGGAATTTTATAGGAAAGGTATTTCTCTACACGTGTTTTAAAAAATGGATATGCATGGAATTTTATAAGAAAGGTATTTCTCTACACGTGTTTTAAAAAATGGATATGCATGGTTGAAACATGTTAAAGATTCAAATGACCTACGGATCCAAACCTTTTGAAGGGAATAACATTAAATTCTTAAGTGAACGTGCGGTGGGATATTTACTTGAGTCAAACAATCCATTCTTTTGCCCATTTACAAAAAGCGGACCTAACGATCATAGATGATTGTAAAGTGATTTATCATTTGTAACGGGCTATATTTTTTTAAGGAATGACTTATGGATTGGGAGACAACACTCAGTTAAAAATCCCCCGCTTCCCCCTTTTCCAGACAATTGCAGAACCTGATATATAAAAACTAAAAATAGTTGACTTTCAATAAAAAGTACAGAGAATTTTTTGAATTATCTCTCTCTACATTTGCGCATTGTGCATTTACATTTTTGACGTATACTTTCTTCTTAAATCAAAACTTGAGTTTCACTTTTCCTTCATCTCGTAAAAAAAACGAGATAAAAGGCAATTAGATCACAACAAAATGAAAATTTTAGAGTTTATTTACTGAAAGAATTTAAAGCAATTAAAAAAGTACGTAAATAAAATTCATTCACATACGAAAAAGGATCACAAAATTTTTATTATCCAAGTTTGGGAAAATTCTACAAGTTCAACGCTAATAGCTCAGAATTTTATAAGAAGGAGATTTTTCTACACATGTTTTAAAAAATGGATCTGCATGCTTGAAACATGTTGAAGATGTAAATGACCTATGGATCCAAACCTTTTAAAGAGAATAACATTAAATTCCGAAGTGAACGTGCGGTGGGATATTTACCCGAGTCAATCAAGCCATTATTTTGCCCATTTTAAAAAACCTGACCTAATGGTCATAGATGATTGTCAAGTGATTTATCATGTGTAACGGGCTATATTTTTATAAGAAATGACTTATGGATTGGGAGTCAATACTCAATAAAAAATCCCCCACCACCCCCTTTTCCCTACGATTGCAGAACCAGATATATTAAAACTAAAAAGAGTTTACAATCCCTAAAATAATAGACACTTTTTGGAATTATCTCTCTCTACATTTGTGCATTGTGCATTTACATTTTAGACGTATACTTTATTCTTAAATCAAAACTTGAGTTATCACTTTTCCTTCTTCTCGTAAACAAAAAAAGACATAAAAGGCAAGTAAATCACAACAAAAAGAAAATTTTAGAGTTTATGTATTGAAAGAATTTGAAGAAATTAAAATAGTAAGTAAAAAAAAATTATTCACACATAAAAAATGAACAAAAAAGTTTTGTTATCCAAGTTCGGGAAAATTCAACAAGTTCAACCCTTATTGCTCGGAATTTTATAAGAAAGAGATTTTTCTTCACGTGTTTTAAAAAATGGATATGTATGCTTGAAACATATTAAAGATGCAAATGACCTATGGATACAAACCTTTTAAAGAGAATAACATTAAATTCCCATGTGAACGTGCGGTGGGATATTTACCCGAGTCCAACAAGCCATTACTTTGCCCATTTACAAAAACCTGACGTAATGGTCATAGATGATTGTAAAGTGATTTATCATGCGTCACGGGCTATATTTTGACAGGATTATCTTATGGATTGGGATTCAACACAGTTGAAAATCCCAAACCTCCTGCTTTTCCAAACGATTACAAAACCTAATAAATAAAAACTAAAAAGAGTTTACATTCCTTAAAAATTACAGACACTTTTTTGAATGATCTCTCTCTACATTTGTCCTTTGTGCATTTAAATTTTAGATGTATACTTTTTCTTAAATCAAAAATTAAGTTTTCAATTTTCCTTCATCTCGTAAACAAAAAAAGAGATAAAAGGCAATTACATCACAACAAAATGAAAATTTTAGAGTTTATGTATTGGAAGAATTTAAATCAATTAAAAAAGTAAGTAAAGAAGATTTATACACATACCAAAAATGAACACAAAAGTTTTGTTATCCAAGTTTGAGAAAATTCTACAAGTTCAACCCTAATAACTCGAAAGTTTATAAGAAAGAGATTTTTCTACACGGGTTTTAAAAAATAGATATGCATGTTTGGAACATGTTAAAGATGAAAATGACCTTTGGATCCAAACCTTTTAAAGAGAATAACATTAAAGTCCCAAGTGAACTTGCGGTGGGATATTTACCCGAGTCAAACAAGCCATTATTTTACCCATTTAGAAAAACCTGACCTAACCATCATAGATGATTTTAAAGTGATTTATCATGCATAACGGGCTATATTTTTGTACGGAATGACTTATGGATTGGGAGTCAACACTCATTAAAAAATCCCCTGCCTCCCCCATTTCCCGACGATTGTAGAACCTGATATATAAAAACTAAAAAGAGTTTACAATCCCTAAAAATAACAGACACTTTTTGGAATTATCTCTCTCTACATTTTCGTTGTGCATTTAAATTTTAAACGTATACTTTTTTCTTCAATGAAAACAAGAGTTTTCACTTTTCCTTCAACTCGTAAACAAAAAAAGAGATAAAAAGCAAATAGATCACAACAAAATGAAAATTTTAGAGCTTATGTATTGAAAGAATTTAAAGCAATTAAAAAATTAAGTAAAGAAAATTTATTCACCCACCAAAAATGAACACAAAAGTTGTGTTATCCACGTTTTGGAAAATTCCACAAGTTCAACCCTAATAGCTCAGAATTTTATAAGAGTGAGATTTTTCTTCACGTTTGTTAAAAAATGTTAAAGATGTAAATGACCTATGGATACAAAATTTTTAAAGAGAATAACATTAAATTCCCAAGTGAATGTGCGGTGGGATATTTACCTGAGTCAAACAAGCCATTATTTTGTCCATTTACAAAAACCTGACCTAAGGGTCATAGATGATTGTAAAGTGATTTATAATGCCTAAAGGGCTATATTTTTGTAAGGAATGACTTATGGATTGGGGGTCAACACTTAGTTAAAAATCCCCCGCCTCCCCCTTTTCCCGACGATTGCAAAATCTGAGATATAAAAACTAAAAAGAGCTGACAATCCCAAAAACTTACACACACCTTTTGGAATTATCTCTCTCTACATTTTTCCATTGTGCTTTTCAATTTTAGATGTATATTTTTTTCTTAAATCAAACTTGAGTTTTCACATTCCCTTCATCTCGTCAACAAAAATTGAGATAAAAGGCAAATAGATCACAAAAAAAACTAAAATTTAAGAGTTTATGTATGGAAAGAATTTAACGCAATAAAAAATGTAAGAAAAGAAAATTTATTCACACACTACAAATGAACACTGAAGTTTTGTTATCCAAGTTAGGGGAAATTCCACAAGTTTAACCCTAATTGCACAGAATTTTATAAGTAAGAGATTTTTCTACACATGTTTATAAAATGGATATGCATTCTTGAAAAATGTTCAAGATGCAAATAACTTATGGATCCAAACCTTTTAAAGAGAATAACATTAAACTCCCAAGTGAACATGCTATGGGATATTTACCCGAGTCAAACAATCCATTATTTTATCAATTTACAAAAACCAGACCTAACGATCATAGATGATTTTAGAGTGATTTATCATGTGTAATGGGCTATATTTTTGTAAGGAATGACTTATGGAACTGGAGTCAACACTCAGTAAAAAATCCCCCACCTCCCCCTTTTCCCAACGATTGCAGAACCTGATATATAAAAACTAAAAAGAGTTTTCAATCCATAAAAATAACAGTGACTTTTTGGAATTATCTCTCTCTACATTTGTGCATTGTGCATTTACATTTTAGACGTATACTTTTTTCTTAAATTATAACTTGATTTTTCACTTTTCCTTCATCTCGTAAACAAAAAAAAGACATAAAAGGCAAATAGATCACAAAAAAAAGAAAATTTTAGAGTTTATGTATTGAAATAATTTAAATAAATTAAAAAAGTAAGTAAAACAAATTTATTCACACACAAAAAATGAACACAAAATTTTGGTTATCCAAGTTTGGGAAAATTTCACAAGTTCAGCCCTTATAGCACGGAATTTTATTAGAAATAGATTTTTCTACACATGTTTTAAAAAATGGATATGCATGTTTGAAACATATTAAAGATGCAAATGACCTATGGATAAAAACCTTTTAAAGAGAATAACATTAAATTCCCAAGTGAAATTCCCGCGCCTCCCCCTTTTCTAGACGATTGCAAAACCTGAAATATAAAAACTAAAAAGAGTTTACATTCCCTAAAAATTACAGACACTTTGTTTAATTATCTCTCTCTACATTTGTGCATTGTGCATTTACATTTTAGACGTATACTCTTTTCTTAAATCAAAAATTGAGTTTTCACTTTTCCTTCATCTCGTAAATAAAAAAAGAGATAAAAGGCAATTAGATCACAACAAAATGAAAATTTTAGAGTTTATGTACAAAAAGAATTTAAAGCAATTAAAAAAGTAAAGAAAGAAAATTTATTCACATACCAAAATGAGCACAAAAGTTTTGTTATCCAAGTTTGGGAAAATTTTACAAATTCAACCCTAATAACTCGGAAGTTTATAAGAAAGAGATTTTTCTACATGGGTTTGAAAAAATGGATATGCATGCTTGAAACATGTTAAAGATGCAAATGACCCGTGGATACAAACCTTTTAAAGTGAATAACATTAAATTCCCAAGTGAACGTACAGTGGGATTTTTACCTGAGTCAAACAAGCCATTATTTTGCCCATTAACAAAAACCTGACCTAAAGGTCATAGATGATTGTAAAGTGATTTATCATGGATAACGGGCTCTATTTTTTTAAGGAATCAGTTATGGATTGGGAGTCAACACTCAGTTAAAAATCCCCCACCTACCCCTTGTCCCGACGATTGCAAAACCTGAGATATAAAAACTAAAAAGAGCTTACAATCCCTAAAACTTACACACACCTTTTGGAATTATCTCTCTCTACATTTTTCTATTGTTCATTTCCATTTAAGATGTATACTTTTTTCTTAAACAAAAACTTGAGTTTTCACTTTCCATCACCTCGTAAACCAAAAAATAGATAAAAAGCAAATAGATCACAACAAATTGAAAATTTTAGAGTTTATGTATGAAAGAATTTAAGTCAATAACAAATGTAAGTAAAGAAAATTTATTCACACACGAAAAATGAACACAAAAGTTTTGTTATCCAAGTTTGGGAAAATTCCACTAGTTCAACCCTAATAGCTCGGAATTTTATAAGTAAGAGATTTTTCTACACATGTTTTAAAAATGGATAGGCATGCTTGAAACATGTTAAAGATGCAAATGACCAATGGATCCAAACCTTTTAAAGAGAATAACAATAAATTCCCAAGTTAACGTGCGGTGGGATATTTTACCGAATAAAACAAGTCATTATTTTGGCCATTTGGAAATAGCTGACCTAACGATCATAGATGGCTGTAAAGTGAATTATCATGCATAATGGGCTATATTTTTTAAGGGAATGACTTATGGATTGGGAGTCAACACTCAGTTAAAAATCCTTCGCCTCCCCCTTTTCCTGACGGTTGGAAAACCAAAGATATAAAAACTAAAAAGAACTCACAATCCCTAAAAATTACACAAACTTTTAGGAATTATTTCTCTCAAAATTTGTGAATTGTGCATTTCCATTTTAGATGTATGCTTTTTTCTTAAATCAAAACTTGAGTTTTCACTTTCCCTTCATCTCGTAAACAAAAAAAGACTTAAAAGGCAATAGATCACAACAAAAAATAAAATTTTAGAGTTTATGTATGGAAAGAATTTAAAGGAATAACAAATGTAAGTAAAAAAAATTTATTCACACACCACAAATGGACACAAAAGTTTTGGTATCCGAGTATGGGAAAATTCCATTAGTTCAACCCTAATAGCTTGGAGTTTTATAAGGAGGAGATTTTTGTACACGTGTTTTACAAAATGGATATGCATGCTTGAAACAAGTTAAAGATGCAAATGACCTATGGATTCAAACCTTTTAAAGAGAATAACAATAAATTTCCAAGTGAACGTGTGGTGGGATATTTACCCAAGTCAAACAAGCCATTATTTTGCCCATTTACAATAAGCTGATATAACGATCATAGATGATTGTAAAGTGATTTATCATGCGTAACGGGCTAAATTTTTGTATGTAATGACTTATCGATTGGGAGTCAACACTCAACTAAAAATCCCCCGTCTCCCCCTTTTACGGACGATTCCAGAACCTGATATATAAAAACTAAAAAGAGTTTACAATCCCTAAAATTTATAGAAACTTTTTGGAATTATATCTCTCAACATTTGTGGATTGTAAATTTCCATTTTAGATGTAAAGTTTTTTGTTAAATCAAAACTTGAGTTTTAACTTTTCCTTCAGCTCCGAAAAAAAAAAGAGAGAAAAGGTAAATAGATCTCAACAAAATGAAAATGTAAGTAAAGAAAATTTATTCACACAACAGAAATGAACACAAAAGATTTTGTTATCCAAGTTTGGGAAAATTCCACAAGTTAAACCCTAATAGCTTGGATTTTTAAAAGAAAGAGATTTTTCTATAAATGTATTAAAAATTGGATATGCATGCTTGAAACAGCTTAATGATGCAAATGACTAATGGATCCAAACCTTTTAAAGAGAATAAAATTAAATTCCCAAGTGAGAATGCGGGGGGATATTTACCCGAGTCAAACAAGCCATTATTTTGCCCATTTACAAAAAGTTGACCTAACGATCATAGATGATTGTAAAGTGATTTATCATGTGCAACGGGCTATATTTTTTTAAGGAATGACTTATGGATTGGGAGTCAACACTCAATTAAAAATTCCCCGCCACCCCTTTTTCCCAACGATTGTAAAACCTGAGTTTTCAGTTTCCCTTCATCTCGTAAACAAAAATTGAGATAAAAGGCAAATAGATCACAACAAAAACTAAAATTTTAGAGTTTATGTATGGAAATAATTTAAAGGAATAACAAATGTAAGTAAAGAAAATTTATTCACACACCACAAATGAACACAAAAGTTTTGCTATCCAACTATATGAAAATTCCACTAGTTCAACCCTAATCGCTCAGAATTTTATAAGAAAGAGATTTTTCTACACATGTTTTTAAAAATTGCTATGCATGTTTGAAACATGTTAAAGATGCAAATGACCTACGGATCCAAACCTTTTAAAGAGAATAACATTAAACTCCCAACTGAACGTGCGGTGTGATATTTACCCGAGTCAAACAATCCATTATTTTACCAATTTTCAAAAACCTAGCCTAACGATCATAGATGATTGTAGAGTGACTTATCATGGGTAACTGGCTATATTTTTGTAAGGAATGACTTATGGATTGGGAATCAACCCTCAGTTAAAAATACCCCGCCTCCCCCTTTTCCCAATGGTGGCAGAACCTGATATAGAAAAAAATAGTAAGAGTTTACAATCCCTAAAACTTATAGACACTTTTTGGAATTATCTCTCTCTACATTTGTGCATTGTGCATTTCCATTTTAGATGTACACTTCTTTCTTATATCAAAACTTGAGTTTTCACTTTCCCTTCATCTCGTAAACAAAAAAAGAGATAAAAGGCTTATAGATCAACCGAAAATGAAAATTTTAGAGCTTATGTATGAAAATAATTTAAAGCAATAACAAATGTAAGTAAAGAAATTTTTTTCACACACCACAAATAAACTGAAAAGTTTTGCTATCCAAGTATGGGAAAATTCCACTAGTTCAACCCTAAAAGCTCAGAATTTTATAAGAAAAAGATTTTTCTACACATGTTTTCAAAAATGGATATGCATGCTTGAATCATTTTAAAGAAACAAATGACCTACGGATCCAAACCTTTTCAGGAGAATAACATTAAATTCCCAAGTGAACGATAATAGATGATTGAAAAATGATTTATCAGGCGTAACGAGCTATATTTTTGTATATAATGACTTATGGATTGGGAGTCAACACTCAGTTAAAAATCCCCTACCTCCCTCTTTTCCTGATGATTGTAGAAACTGATATATAAAAACTTAAAAGAGTTTACAATCCCTTAAATTAAAAACACTTTTTGGAATTATCTCTCGCTACATTTGTTCATTGTGCATTTACATTTTAGATGTACACTTTTTTATTAAATCAAAACTTGAGTTTTCAGTTTCCCATCTTCTCGTAAACAAAAAAAGATATGAAAGGCAAATAGATCACAACAAAAACTAAAATTTTAGAGTTTATGTATGGAAAGAATTTAAAGCTATAACTAATGTAAGTAAAGAAAATTTATTCACACAACAGAAATGAACACAAAAGTTTTGTTCTCCAAGTTTGGGATAATTCCACCAATTCAACCCGTATAGCTCGGAATTTTGTAAGAAAGAGATTTTTCTACACATGTTTTAAAAAATGGATATGCATGCTTGAAACATGTAAAAGATACAAATTACCTACGGATCCAAACATTTTAAAGAGAATAACATTAAATTCCCAAGTAAACGTGCGGTGGGATATTTACCCGAGTCAAACAACTCATTATTTTGCCCATTTACAAAAAGCATACCTACCGATCATAGATGATTGTAAAGTGATCTATCATGTGTACCGGGCTATATTTTTTTAAGGAATGATTTATGGATTGTGAGTCAACACTTTGTTAAAAATCCCAGTCTCCCCCTTTTCTCGATGATTACAGAATCTCGTATATAAAAACTAAAAAGAGTTTACGATCCCTAAAAATTACAAACACTTTTTTTCAATTTCTCTCTCTAGATTTGTGCATTGTGCATATCCAATTTAGATATATACTTTTTTCTTAAATCAAAACTGGAGTTTTCACTTTCCCTTCATCTCGTAAACAAAAAAAGAGATAAAAGGCAAATAGATCACAACAAAATGAAAATTTTAGAGTTTATGTATGGAAAAAATTTAAAGCAATAACAAATGTAAGTAAAGAAAATTTATTCACACACCAGAAATGAACACAAAAGTTTTGTTATCCAAGTTAGGGAAAATTCCATTAGTTCAACCCTAATAGCGGGGAATTTTATAAGTAAAAGATTTTTCAACAGATGTTTTAAAAAATGGATATGCAAGCTTGAAAAATGTTAAAGATGAAAATAACTTAATGATCCAAATCTTTTAAAGAGAATAACATTAAATTCCCAAGTGAACGTGCGGTGGGATATTTACCCGAGTCAAACAAGCCATTATTTTGCCCATTTACAAAAAGCTGACCTAACGATCATAGATGATTGAAAAGTGATTTATCAGGCACAACGGGCAATATTTTTGTATATAATGACTTATGGATTGGAAGTCAACACTCGGTTAAAAATCCCCCACCTCCCTCTTTTCCTGATGATTGTAGAACCTGATATATAAAAACTTAAAAGAGTTTACAATCCCTAAAATTACAAACACTTTTTGGAATTATCTCTCTCTACATTTTTTTATTGTGCATTTACATTTTAGATGTACACTTTTTTATTAAATCAAAACTCGAGTTTTCAGTTTCCCATCATCTCGTAAACAAAAAAAGATGTGAAAGGCAAATAGATCACAACAAAAACTAAAATTTTAGAGTTTATGCATGGAAAGAATTTAAAGCTATAACTAATGTAAGTAAAGAAAATTTATTCACAAAACAGAAATGAACACAAAAGTTTTGTTCTCCAAGTTTGGGATAATTCCACTAATTCAACCCGTATAGCTCGGAATTTTATAAGAAAGAGATTTTTCTACACATGTTTTAAAAAATGGATATGCATGCTTGAAATATGTTAAAGATACAAATGACCTATGGATCCAAACCTTTTAAAGAGAATAACATTAAATTCCCGAATGAACATGCGGTGGGATATTTACCCAAGTCAAACAACCCATCATTTTGCTCATTTACAAATAACATACCTACCGATCATAGATGATTGTAAAGTGATTTATCATGCGTACCGAGCTATATTTTTGTAAGGAACGACTTATGGATTGGGAGTTGATAGATGCCATATTCTGACATGAGAACTAAGTTAATTATAATAGAATAACCTTTATAATTGTGTTATAGGTGGTTATTTATCAGTTTTCAAATGAAATGAGCATTTATTGAATTTGGCATTAATCACTGTCAATATTGCATATTTTTCTCTCCTGAATTATATTTCATTGTTTTTAAGGTTTATTTCTTCCTGAAATGCTTTTTATAGATTCAATTACGGAATTTGAGGAGAATTTGGGTGGAGAAGAAGATATTTACCAAAATGCCCTTAGTGAAATGGAGGTAATTTTTAGGGCAAATCGTTTTAAAATAAGAAAAATTGTATTTAAAGCAAAGGGGGAGCGTCGAAGAAAGGGGACCCGGGAGGGAAAACCCGAGAGGGGAGACCCGAGGGGGGAAACGTGAAGAGAAAACAAAAACGGAGACCAAAACAGAGGATTTTGACCGGAAACAGGGGAGGACCCGAGAGGAGTTTGATGTAGAATTTTAGTTACATCGGCTTTAAAACCTCGCAAGCGTACAAATCGTTCATGTAATTTAGCAGGAAGCGAGGGTCATATCCACAGGGAGGACTGAATTTTGTGTATCCTTCAGTCAACTAGCCTAACCAAATATGATGAATAAATCTAAACTAAATACTAATTATATCCTAAATTATCAAGTAATAATTTATTTAACTACTTGCACAACAGGAAACATCAACTTTGGATTTTAACGTGATTCGTGCCTCTCTCGAGCGCCACGTAACCACGAATCCGGATTCTCAATCCTTGCGTCTAACCCCTCTCGGGCGCCTAGAGTTAATGACAAAGATCGGATTACAATAGAATGCAGAGAATCAATTTCCTATTGTGATGATGCTAAAATTATTAACTCTGGATTTTATCGTGATTCGTGCCTCTCTCGAGCGCCACGTAACCACGAATCCGGATTCTCAATCCTTGCGTCTAGCCCCTCTTGGACGCCTAGAGTTAAGGACAGAAATCGGATTAAAATACCAAAATCCAACCTAAATTATAATCCTACCCTAACTAGTCAATTTAATAAAATATCCGGAAAACAAATATTCAATAAACATTAATTATCAAATCACATTTAATAAACATTCAAAACCTAAGTTCAAACTATATAAAAGATGAAATTCAAAAATGACGAATTACTCCCCTTCTCCTTCCTCTCACTCGGGCAGCAACTCGTTCTCACGGGTGTTGCAATTTCCCGAAATTGGTGGCATCGGGTAGCAATAGTGAGTGGCCGGAGGTAGAGACGACGCCGGTGATGACAAATAGAAGCCGACGGACAGAGGTTACATCCAGCGAAGAACGAAACAGAGGTGAAGTTCTCTAACCGGCTCTCTCGTGTCTAGGTCGGAGTCGGAATCACTCCGGGAATGGTCGGAAATATGTAACCGACACCAGAGGATGGTCGGAAAGCGGATTTGGCACCGGAGAAGCCCTCTCGGATCACTTCTCGGCCTGGCGAACGACGACTGTGGAACTCACCTCGACGGAGACTCTCTCGAGCTCTCCTCGGGTTTGTTCTTGGTTGCTGGACGGCGGTAGACGGCGGTGGATGACGGTGGACGACGGTGGCGCGGTGACCGACGGTGGGAAACTCCTCTCGGGTCTTCCCCTGTTTCGGTCGACGGTGCTCCCCTGTTTTGGTCGATACTCTGTTTTCTGTTCACGCTCCCCTCTCGGGTCTCCCCTCTCCGGTCTCCACCAAAATTCTCCTGAAATTCCATAATTAAATCTATAAAAAGTATTTCAGGAAGAAATAAACCTTAAAACAATGAAATATAATTCTGGAGAGAAAAATATGCAATATCGACAGTGATTAATGCCAAATTCAATAAATGCTCATTTCATTTGAAACCCGACAAATAACCACCTATAACACAATTATAAAGGTTATTCTATTATAATTAACCTAGTTCTCATGTTAGAATATGGCATCTATCACACCCCCAAACCTAAATCTTTGCTAGTCCCTAGCAAAACAACAATCGAACCAAAATTAAGCCGAGGAAAACAAAATGCCACTTTCTTAGGGAGCACGATTGCATTTAGCGCATGCAACAACCCGTTAAACCCCTACTCTACAGTAGTGGACGAGTTATGTCTCGTGAGGGTTTGCATGGAATTTACCCACAAAATTCATCTAAATCAATAATATAAAAAGAAAAACTGAAGAAAATTTACTCCTCATTAGCATATGACTAACACTTAGTATCGTAAAATATCTGAAAATCATATGAGATCTTGCGAAATTTGAAAACCTGTGTAAAATATAGCCTATTATCAATCCAAATACACTCATTGTTACTCCACCTGAACCAATGTGACCCATAAGCTATTACTTCAAAAGAACAAAGAGGCAACAAATAACAATAAAATCCTGGTCACATCACAATTAAGAGAAAATAGTAGAGTAAGCCTATTGTCTGACAATCTCACAAAAGAAATATACTAATTTCAATCTTGACTTGCAACTTCTTTCAAATTACAATTCATCATTAAAGTTAAGGAAACTCATTGCTTCCAGATTTAAAACCATTTTACGCTATTACCAACGCACTTTTGCTATTACCAGCGTAATTTTTTTCTTCATTGAATACTTTTGGTATTACCACCATTTTGTATTCATCTTCACTGCACATGCACTTATTTTTAAGTAACCGACTGTTCTGGTGCATGTCCCTGGGTTTGCCCAGGCTGTTTCTGAAGTTGTCTGTCTTTTGCAAGCAAGAGCATTTCCATTCGCATTCATACATTACAACAAGGAATTTCACTGAGGTATAAAAAAGATTGAGTTCAAACAGGCATACAAGACTATTCAGACTAACATAGATCAACACTAGATTTACATGTTCTCTTTTGCAACTAAGTTCCAAGTCTAATGTCTAATGCAATAGTAAGTTATCCCACTGAATTCTCATGAATTACAACAAATGATATAAGATTTCTAATAGGCATATTCTACACAAATTTGCGAAAACTTTTGAAACACATTTGAACAACTTTTTTTAACTCTACTAATGTTAACCACATACTAAGAGGAGTAATTTGAAAACCGGGAATAGAAATCAAAAGAAAATTATTGGTAAGACATAAAAGAGTCGTTCTCTCCCCCCCCCCCCCCCCCCCTCCCCCTGAAACCTAAACCTGACATTGTCCTCAATGGGGAAAAGTTAAAATACTAGAACGACTACAAAAAGGAATAACAACTTAGCTAGTTATACTCCAGCAGGTTGAGGGTTAAGCTCCCTCAGGGCTCCTAAATCCATAGGTGGGACCATATGTGTTTGGTCATCAACAATAGTACCGAAAAGTCAATAAAGACCCCCAGGAATGATACATAGTCTCCCTCGAATAAGGTTTACTCGTATCAGTCGTACCCATAGGTAATCATCCGTAGATGAAACCGCTATCCCACATCACACTTTGAAGAAATCTCCGTGTGACTGGCCACTTAAGGCAGCAGGAATCATGCGCTGAACACAAGTCCTTAAGTTACTCACCATAAGGTTTTCATTCAATACTTCAAGATCGAACTGGTCAATCCCAGAACGGTTGTTTGAGTACAGACCTCTCAAACTAGGGACCAAAAGTCTAGTCATCGACTACCGGAACCATTTATGCTCTCAACCTGCAAATAAGAATGAATAAACCAAAAAAAAAAAATAAATAAATAAATAATAAAAAAATAACATAAAATAAAAATAAAACTGTAATGTACAAAGGGATAGAAACGTGGGGATTGCCCACAATGTGCTAAGTTTATAGTCGTAAGCAAGACTCTGACGCATTCAAGATGAAATGACAGGTTCCTCCAAGAAAATCACCATCACCTCCTCCGATGTGGGGATATTCTTAAGATACGGTTTGAGCCTCTGACCGTTAACTTTGAAGACCGACCCGTCTCCGTGATTGCGGATCTCAATAGCGCCATGAGGAAACACATGTGTGACCTCAAATGGACCGGACCACCTGGATCTTAGCTTCCCTGTTGCAGGTAACTGTAATGGTTCACCCTGATTGGCCATGGTAGCTCCTACTTTGACTTCGGGTGTTTTCCTACAAATCTATTCTACCTCTTCAACAAAGGGAGCTAATGGTCCACCTAGGGAGCGGTGCCCGTGGATAAAAACACAAAAAGAAACAAAACGAACTATCAAATTAAGCTAACAAACTCACTACTAAAAATATAAACTAACTAGAAGAAATAAAAATAATTCCATAAAAAAAATCACCAAGCTAAAATTATGAAAGCAAAAAAAATAAAAAATAAAAATAAAAATAAAAATAATAAAATAATAAGATAATAAAATAAAATAAAAATAAATCTAACCTAAGACCATGGAGAACAAAGAAATACACTTAATACGTGCCCCCCCGGCAACGGCGCCAAAAACTTGATGTAGAATTTTAGTTACATCGGCTTTAATACCTCGCAAGCGTACAAATCGTTCATGTAATTTAGCGGGAAGCGAAGTCATATCCATAGGGAGGACTGAATTTTGTGTATCCTTCAGTCAACTAGACTAACCAAATATGATGAATTAATCTGAATTAAACACTAATTATATCCTAAATTATCAAGTAATAATTTAATTAACTACTTGCACAACAGGAAACGTCAACTCTGGATTTTAACGTGATTCGTGCCTCTCTCGAGCGCCACGTAACCACGAATCCGGATTCTCAATCCTTGCGTCTAACCCCTCTCGGGCGCCTAGAGTTAATGACAAAGATCGGATTACAAAAGAATACAGAGAATCTATTTCCTATTGTGATGATGCTAAAATTAGTAACTCTGGATTTTACCGTGATTCGTGCCTCTCTCGAGCGCCACGTAACCACGAATCCGGATTCTCAATCCTTGCGTCTAGCCCCTCCCGAGCGCCTAGAGTTAAGGACAGAAATCGGATTAAAATACCAAAATCCAACCTAAATTATAATCCTACCCTAACTAGCCAATTCGATAAAATATCCGGAAAAAAAAAAATTCAATAAACATTAATTATCAAATCACATTTAATAAACATTCAAAACCTAAGTTCAAACTATATAAAAGATGAAATTCAAAAATGACGAATTTCTCCCCTTCTCCTTCCTCTCGCTCGGGCAGCAACTCGTTCTCACGGGTGCTGCAATTTCCCGAAATTGGTGGCGTCGGGTAGCAATAGTGAGTGGCCGGAGGTAGAGATGACGCCGGCGATGACGAATAGAAGCTGACGGACGGAGGTTACATCCGGCGAAGAACAAAACATAGATGAAGTTCTCTAACCGGCTCTCTCGAGTCTCGGTCGGAGTCGGAATCGCTCCGGAAATGGTCAGAAATACTAACCGACGCCGGAGGATGGTCGGAAAGCGGATTTGGCACCGGAGAAGCCCTCTCGGATCACTTCTCGGCCTGGCAAGCGACGACTGTCGAACTCACCTCGACGGAGACTCTCTCGAGCTCTCCTCGGGTTTGTTCTCAGTTGCTGGATGGCGGTGGACGACAGTGGACGACAATGGTGCGGCGACCGACGGTGGGAAACTCCTCTCGGGTCTTCCCCTATTTCGGTCGACGGTGCTCCCCTGTTTTGGTCGATACTCTATTTTCTGTTCATGCTCCCCTCTCGGGTCTCCCCTCTCGGGTTTTCCCTCTCGGGTCCCCCCTCTCGGTTCTCCCCTCTCCGGTCTCCACCAAAATTCTCCTGAAATTCCATAATTAAATCTATAAAAAGTATTTCAGGAAGAAATAAACCTTAAAAACAATGAAATATAATTCAGGAGAGAAAAATATGCAATATCGACAGTGATTAATGCCAAATTCAATAAATGCTCATTTCATTTGAAACCCGACAAATAACCACCTATAACACAATTATAAAGGTTATTCTATTATAATTAACCTAGTTCTCATGTCAGAATATGGCATCTATCAGAGTTCCCCACCGTCGTTCGCCGGGCCAATACCTTCTGCTGCGCCACCGTCGTCCACCGCCGTCCAGCAACCGAGAACAAACCCTAGGAGAGCTCGAGAGAGTCTCCGTCGAGGTGAGTTCGTCAGTCGTCATTCGCCAGGCCGAGAAGTGATCCGAGAGGGCTTCTCCGGTGCCACTTCCGCTTTTCGACCATCCTCCGGCGTCGGTTACATATTTCCGACCATTCCCGGAGTGACTCCGACTCCGACCGAGATTCGAGAGAGCCGGTTAGAGAACTTCACCTCTGTTTTGTTCTTCGCCGGACGTTACTTCCATCCGTCGGCTTCCAACCTTCATCACCGGCGACGTCTCCACTTCCGGCCACTCACTCTTGCCAACCCAAAGCCATTAATTTCAGGAAATTGCAGCACCAGTGAGAACGAGTTGCTGCCCGAGTGTGAGGAAGGAGAAGGGGAGTAATTCGTCATTTTTGAATATCATCTTTTATATAGTTTGAACTTAGGTTTTGAATGTTTATTAAATGTGATTTGATAATTAATGTTTATTGAATATTTGTTTTCCGGATATTTTATTAAATTTGCTAGTTAGGGTAGAATTATAATTTAGGTTGGATTTTGGTATTTTAATCCGATTTCTGTCTTTAACTCTAGGCGCCCGAGAGGGGCTAGACGCAAGGATTGAGAATCCGGATTCGTGGTTACGTGGCACTCGAGAGAGGCACGAATCACGATAAAATCCAAAGTTGATAATTTTAGCATCATCACAATAGGAAATTGATTCACTCCATTCTATTGTAATCCGATCTTTATCATTAACTCTAGGCGCCCGAGAGGGGCTAGACGCAAGGATTGAGAGTCCGGATTCGTGGTTACATGGCGCTCGAGAGAGGTACGAATCACGGTAAAATCCAGAGTTGACGTTTCCTGTTGTGCAAGTAGTTAATTAAATTATTACTTGGTAATTTAGGATATAATTAGTGTTTAGTTTAGATTAATTGATCATATTTGGTTAGGCTAGTTGACTGAAGGATACACAAAATTCAGTCCTCCCTGTGGATATGACCCTCGCTTCCCACTAAATTACATGAACGATTCGTACGCTTGCGAGGTATTAAAGCCGATGTAACTAAATTTCACATCAAGTTTTTGGCACCGTTGCCAGGGAGGCACGGATTAAGTGTATTTCTTTGTCAACACTCTGTTAAAAATCCCCAGTCTCCCCCTTTTTTCGATGATTGCAGAACCTGGTATAAAAAAAATAAAAAGAGTTTACAATCCCTAAAAATTACAGACACTTTTTTGCAATTTCTCTTTCTAGATTTGTACATTGTGCATTTCATATTTAGATGTATACTTTTTTCTTCAATCAAAATTTGAGTTTTCACTTTTCCTTCATCTCGTAAACAAAAAAAGAGATTAAAGGCAAATAGATCACAACAAAATGAAAATTTTAGAGTTTATGTATGGGAAAATTTTAAAGCAATAACAAATGTTAGTAAAGAAAATTTATTCACACACCAGAAATGAACACAAAATTTTTGTTATCCAAGTTAGGGAAAATTCCACTAGTTCAACCCTAATAGCTGGGAATTTTATAAGTAAAATATTTTTCAACAGATGTTTTAAAAAATGGATATGCAAGCTTGAAAAATGTTAAAGATGAAAATAACTTCTGGATCCAAAGCTTTTAAAGAGAATAACATTAAATTCCCAAGTGAACGTGCGGTGGGATATTTACCCGAGTCAAACAAGCAATTATTTTGCCCATTTACAAAAAGTGAACCTAACGATCAGAGATGATTCTAAAGTGGTTTATCATCCGTAATGGGATTTATTTTTGTAAGGAATGACTTATGGATTGGGAGTCAACACTCAATTAAAATTCCCCGCCTCCCCCTTTTCCCAACGATTGCAAAACATGAGATATAAAAACTAAAAAGAGCTCACAATCCCTAAAAATTACAGGCACTTTTTAGAATTATCTCTCTCTACATTTGTGCATTGTGCATTTCAATTTTAGATCTATACTTTTTTCTTAAATCACAACTTGAGTTTTCTGTTTGCCTTCATCTCGTAAAGAAAAAAAGAGTTGAAAGGCAAATTAATCACAACAAAATGAAAATTTTAGAGTTTATGTATGGAAAGAATTTAAAGCAATAACAAATGTAAGAAAAGAAAATTTATTCACACACCACAAAAGAACACAAAAGTTTTGTTATCCAAGTTTTGGAAAATTCCACTAGTTACCCTAATAGCTCGGAAATTTATAAGAAAGATATTTTTCAACA
Organism: Aristolochia californica; assembly: GCF_029961685.1. NCBI lineage: Eukaryota > Viridiplantae > Streptophyta > Magnoliopsida > Piperales > Aristolochiaceae > Aristolochia > Aristolochia californica. The sequence goes on from NW_027181771.1 coordinate 16,042,583, forward strand.
CATGTTCTAAAAAATTGATATGCATGCTTGAAACATGTTAAAGATGCAAATGACCAACGGATCCAAACCTTTAAAAAAGAATAACATTAAATTCCCAAGTGAACGTGCGGTGGGATATTTACCTGAGTCAAACAAATCATTATCTTGCCCAGTTACAAAAAACTGACCTAACAATCATAGATGATTGTAAAGTGATTTATCATGCATAACGGGCTATATTTTTGCAAGGCATGGCTTATGGATTGGGAGTCAACACTCACCTAAAAATCCCCCGCCTCCCCCTTTTCCCGAAGATTGCAGAACCTGATATATAAAAACAAAAAAGAGTTTATAGTCCCTAAAAATTACAGACACTTTTTGGAAATATCTCTCCGTATATTTGTGCATTTTGCATTTCCATTTTAGATGTCTATTTTTTTCTTAAACCAAAACTTGAGTTTTCACTTTCCCTTCATCTCGTAAAAAAAAATAGAGATAAAAGGAAAATAGATCACAACAAAAACTAAAATTTTAGAGTTTATGTATGGAAAGAATTTAAAGCAATAAAAAATGTAAGTAAAGAAAATTTATTCACACACCACAAATGAACACAAAAGCTTTTCTATCCAAGTATGGGAAAATTTATTCACACACCACAAATGAACACAAAAGTTTTTCTATCCAAGTATGGGAAAATTCCACTAGTTCAACCCTAATAGCTAGGAATTTTATAAGAAAGAGATTTTTCTACACATGTTTTAAAAAATGGATATGCATGCTTGAAACATGTTAAAGATGCAAATGACCTACGCATCCAAACCTTTTAAATAGAATAACATTAAATTCCCAAATGAACATACGATGGGATATTTACCCGAGTCAAACAAGCCTTTATTTTGCACATTTACAAAAAACTGACCTTAGGATCATAGATGATAGTAAAGTGATTTATCATTTGTAATGGGCTATATTTTTTTAAGGAATGACTTATGGATTGAGAGTCAATACTCAGTTAAAATTTCCCCGCCTCACCCTTTTCCTGACGATTAGAGAACCTGATATATAAAAACTGAAAAAGAGTTTAAAATCCCTAAACATTACAAACACTTTTTTGGATGATATCTCTCTACATTTGTGCACTGTGAATTTAGTTTTAGATGTATATTTTTTTCTAAAATCAAAACTTGAGTTTTCACTTTCCCTAGATCTCGTAAACAAAAAAAGATATAAAAGGCAAATAGATCACAACAAAAATAAAAATTTTAGAGTTTATGTATGGAAATAACTTATAGCAATAACAAATGTAAGGAAAGAAAATATATAGATACACTACAAATGAACACAAAAGTATTGTTATCCAAGTTTGGGAAAATTCCACAAGTTCAACCCTTTTAGCCCAAAATTTTATTAGAATGAGATTTTTCTACGCATGTTTTAAAAACTGGATATGCATGCTTGAAACATGTTAAAGATGCAAATGACCTATAGATCCAAAACTTTTAAAGATAATAACATTAAAATCCCAAGTGAACGTGCGAGGGGATATTTACCCGAGTCAAACAAGCCATTATATTACCCATTTACTAAAAGCTGACCTAACAATCATTGAGGATTGTAAAGTGATTTATCATAGGTAACGGACTATATTTTTGTAAGGAATGACTTATGGACTGGGAGTCAACACTCAGTCAAAAATCCCCCGCCTCCCCCTTTTCCCGACGATTGCAGAACCTAATATATAAAAACAAAAAAGAGTTTACAATCCCTAAAAATTACACACACTTTTTGGAATTATCTCTCTAAATTTGTGCATTATGCATTTCAATTTTAGATGAATACTTTTTTCTTACATCAAAACTTGAGTTTTCACCTTCCCTTCATCTCGTAAACAAAAAAAGAGATAAAAGGCAAATAAATCGCAACAAAATGAAAATTTTAGAGTTTATGTATGGAAAGAATTTAAAGCAATAACAAATGTAAGTAAATAAAATTTATTCACACACCACAAATGAACAAAAAAGTTTTTCTATCCAAGTATGGGAAAATTCCACTAGTTCAACCCTAATAGCTCGGAATTTTATATGAAAGAGATTTTTCTACACGTGTTTAAAAAAATGGATATGTATTCTTGAAACAGGTTATAGATGCAAATGACCTATGGATTCAGACCTTTTAAAGAGAATAACATTAAATTTCCAAGTGAACGTGTGGTGGGATATTTACCCAAGTCAAACAAGCCATTATTTTGCCCATTTAAAAAAAAAACTGACCTAACGATCATAGATAATTGTAAAGTGATTTATCATGCATAATGGGCTATATTTATGTAAGGAATTACATATTAATTGGGAGTCAACACTCAATTAAAAATCCCCGACCTCCCCCTTTTCCCGACGATTGCAGAACCTGATAAATAACAACTAAAAAACTGTTTACAATCCCTAAAAATTACAGACATTTTTCTGAAATATCTCTCTATACATTTGTGCAATGTGCATTTATTTTTAGATGTATACTTTTTTCTTAAATCAAAACTTTAGGTTTCACAATCCCTTCATCTCGTAAACAAAAAAATATTTAAAAAGCAAATAGATCACAAAAAACAAAAATTTTAGAGTTTATGTGTGGAAAGAATTTGAAGCAATAAAAAATGTAAGAAAAAAAAATTTATTCACATACCAAAAAAAACACAAAAGTTTTGTCATCCAAGTTTTGGAAAATTCAACTAGTTCTACCGAAATAGTTCAGAATTTTTTAAGAATCATATTTTTCTACTCTTTTTTTCAAAAAATGGATATGCATGCTCTAAACATGTTAAAGATGCAAATGACCAATGGATCCAAACCTTTTAAAGAGAATAACATTAAATTCCCAAGTGAATGTGCGGTGGGATATTTACCCGAGTTAAACAAGCCATTATTTTGCCCAAATACAAAAAACTGACCCAACAATTATAGATGATTGTAAACTGATTTATCATGAGTAGCGGGCTATATTTTTGTACGGAATGACATATGGATTGGGATTCAACACTCTGTTGAAAATCCCCCCGCCTCGACCTTTTCCCAACGATTGCAAAACCAGAGATATAAAAACTAAAAAGAGCTTACAATACCTAAAAACTACAGATACTTTTTAGAATTATCTCTCTCTACATTTGTGCATTGTGCATTTCCATTTTAGATGTATATTTTTTTCTTAAATAAAAACTTTGAGTTTTCACTTTCCCTTCATCTCGTAAACAAAAAAAGAGATAAAAGGAAAATTGATCACAACAAAATGAAAATTTTAGAGTTTATGTATGGAAAGAATTTAAAACAATTACAAATTTAAGTAAAGAAAATTTATTCACACACCAAAAATGAACACAAAATTTTTGTTATCCAAGTTAGGGAAAATTTCACTAGTTCAACCCTAATCCCTCAGAATTTTATAAGTAAGAGTTTTTTTTCTACACATGTTTTAAAAAATGTATATGCATGCTTGAAACATGTTAAAGATTCTTGTGACTTATGGATACAAACCTTTTAAAGAGAATAACATTAAATTCCCAAGTGAACATGCGGTGGGATATTTACCCGAGTTAAACAAACCATTATTTTGCCCATTTACAAAAAGCAGACCTAACAATCATAGATGATTCTAAAGTGGTTTATCATCCATAACGGGCTATATTTTTGTAAGGAATGACTAATGGATTCGGAGTCAAGACTCAGTTAAAAATGGCCCGCCTCCCCCTTTTCCTAGCGATTGCGAAACCTGAGATATAAAAACTAAAAAGAGCTCACAATCCCTAATAATTACAGACACTTTTTAGAATTATCTCTCTCTAAATTTTTTCATTGTGCATTTCAATTTTAGATGTATGCATTTTTTCTTCAATCAAAACTTGAGTTTTCACTTTCCCTTCATCTCGTAAAAAAAAAAAGAGATAAAACGCAAATTGATCACAACAAAATGAAAATTTTAGAGTTTATGGATGGAAAGAATTTAAAGAAATAACAAATGTAAGTTTTAGAAAATTTATTCATACACTACAAATGAACACAAATGTTTTGCTATCCAAGTTTCAGAAAATACCACTAGTTCAACCCTAATTACTCAAAATTTTGAAAGAAAGATACTTTTCTTAACGTGTTTTTAAAAATGGATATGCATGCTTGAAACATATTAAAGATGCAATTGACCTATGGATCCACAATTTTTAAAGAGATTAACATTATATTCCCAAGTGAACGTGCCGGGGGATATTTACCAGAGTGAAACAAGCCATTATTTTGCCCATTTAAAAAAAAACTGACCTAACGATCATAGATGATTCTAAAGTGATATATCATGCGTAATAGGCTATATTTTTGTAATCAATGACTTATGGATTTGGAATCAACAATCAGTTAATAATCCCCCGCCTCCCCGTTTTCCTGATGATTGCAGAACCTGATATATTAAAACTAGAAAGAGTTTAAAATCCAAAAAAATTACAGACACTTTTTGGAAATATCTCTCTCAACATTTTTCCATTGTGAATTTATTTTTAGATGTTTACTTTTTTCTTGAATCAAAACTTGAGTTTTCACTTTCCCTTCATCTCGTAAACAAAAAAAGATTTAAAAGCAAAAAGATCACAAAAAAACAAAAAATTTAGAGTTTATGTATGGAAATAATTTAAAGCAATAACAAATGTAAGTAAAGAGAATTTATTCACACACCACAAATGAACACAAAGGTTTTTTTATCCAAGTTTGGAAAAATTCCACTAGTTCAACCCTAATAGCTTAGAATTTTATAAGAAAGAGTTTTTTCTACAAATGTTTTAAAAAATGGATATGCATTATTGAAACATGTTAAAGATGCAAATGTTTTTTGGATCCGGACCTTTTAGAGAGACTAACGTTATATTCTCAAGTGAACATGCGGTGGGATATTTACCCAAGTCAAAGAAGCCATTATTTTGCCCATTTACAAAAACATGACCTAACGTTCATTGATGATTGTAAAGTGATTTATCATGCATAACGGGCTATATTTTTGTAAGGAATGATTTATGGATTGGGAGTCAACACTCAGTTAAAAATCCCTTGTCTCCCCCTTTTCCCGACGATTGTAGAACTTAATATATAAAAATAAAAAAGACTTTATATTCCCCAAAAATTATAGAACACTTTTTGGAATTACCTCTCTCTACATTTGTGCATTGTGCACATTTTTAGATCTATACTTTTTTCTTACATCAAAACTTGAGTTTTCACCTTCCCTTCATCTCGTAAACAAAAAATGATATAAAAGGCAAATAGATCACAACAAAAAACAAAATTTTTAGAGTTTATTTAGGGAAAGAATATAAAGCAATAACAAATGTAAGGAAATAAAATTTATTCACACACCACAAACGAACTCAAAATTTTTGTCATCCAAGTTTGGGAAAATTCCACTAGTACAACCCTAATAGCTCGGAATTTTATAAGAAAGAGATTTTTCTACTCATGTTTTAAAAAATGGATATGCATGCTTGAAATATGTTAAAGATGCAAATGACCTACGGATCCAAGCCTCTTAAAGAGAATAACATTAAATTCCCAAGTGAATGTGTGGTGGGATATTTACTTGAGTCAAACAAGCCATTATTTTGCCCATTTACAAAAAGCTGACCTAACGAGCATAGATGGTTGTAAAATGATGTATCATGCATAACGGGCTATATTTTTGTAAGGAATCACTTATGGATTAGGAGTCAACACTCAGTTAAAAATACCCCACCTCCCCCTTTTCCCGACTATAGCAGAACCTGATATATAAAAACTACAAAGAGTTTACAATCCCTAACAATTAAAGAAAATTTTTGGAATTATCTCTCCCTACATTTGTGCATTTTGCATTTCAAATTTAGGTGTATACTTTTTTCTTAAATAAAAACTTTAGTTTTAACTTTCCCTTCATCTCGTAAACAAAAAAAAGAGATATAAGGCAAATAGATCACATCAAAATGAAAATTTTAGAGTTTATGTATTGAAAGAATTTAAAGAAATTAAAAATTTAAGTAAAGAAAATTTATTCACACACCACAAATGAACACAAATGTTTTTTTCTCCAAGTTTGGGAAAATTCCACTAGTTCAACCGTAATAGCTCAGAATTTTATAAGAAAGAGAATTTTCTACACATGTTTTAAAAAATGGATATGCATGCTTGAAACTTGTTAAAGATACAAATGACCAATGGATCCAAACCTTTTAGAGAGAATAAAATTAAATTCCCAAGTAAACGCGCGGTGGGATATTTACCCGAGTCAAACAAGCCATTATTTTTCCCATTTACAAAAACCTGACCTAATTGTCATAGATTATTGTAAAGTGATTGATCATGCGTAATGGGCTATATTTTTTTAAGGAATGACTTATGGATTGGGAGTCAACACTCAGTAAAAAATCCCCCGCCTCCCCCTTTTCCCGATGATTGCAGAACCTGATATATAAAAATTAAAAAGAGTTTACAATCCCTAAACATTATAGACACTTTTTTCGATGATCTCTCTCTTGATTTCTGCTTTGTGCAATTATTTTTAGATGTATACTTTTTTCTTAAATAAAAACTTGAGTTTTCACTTTCCCTTCATCTCGTAAACACAAAAAGATATAATAGGCAAATAGATGACAACAAAAACAAAAATTTTAGAGTTTATGTATGGAAAGAATTTATAGCAAAAACAAATGTAAGCAAAGAAATTTTATTCATACACCACAAATGAACACAAAAGTTTTGCAATCGAAGTATGGGAAAATTCCACTAGTTCAACCCTAACAGCTCAGAATTTTATCAGAAAGAGATTTTTTTACACGTGTTTTAAAAAATGGATATCCATGCTTGAAACATGTTAAAGATGCAAATGACCTTTGGATCCAAACCTTTTAAAGAGAATAACATTCAATTCCCAAGTGAACGTGATGTGGGATATTTACCCGAGTCAAACAAGCCATTATATTGCCCAATTATTAAAAGCTGGCCTAACAATCTTAGATGATTGTAAAGTGATTTATCATGCGTAACGGGCTATATTTTTGCAGGGAAAGACATATTGATTGGGAGTCAACACTCAGTTAAAAATCCCTCGCCTCCCCCTTTTCCCGACGACTGCAGAACTTGATATATAAAAGCAAAAAAGAGTTTACAATCCCTAAACATTCCAGACACTTTATGGAATTATCTCCCTCTAAATTTTTGCATTTATGCAATTCCGTTTTAGTTGTATACTTTTTTCTTATATCAAAATTTGAGTTTTCACTTTCCCGTCATCTCGTAAACAAAAAAAGAGATAAAAGGCAAATAAATCACAACAAATACTAAAATTTTAAATTTTATGTATGGTAAGAATTTAAAGCAATAACAAATGTAAGTAAATAAAACTTATTCACACACCACAAATGATCACAAAAGTTTTGCCATCCTAGTATGCGAAAATTCCACTAGTTCCACCCTAATAGCTTGGAATTTTATAAGAAAGATTTTTTTACACGTGTTTTAAATAATGGATATGCCTGCTTGGAAAATGTTAAAGATGAAAATGACCTATGGATCCAAACCTTTTGAAGAGAATAACATTAAATTCCCAAATGAACATGCGATGGGATATTTACCCGTGTAAAACAAGCCATTATTTTGCGATTTAAAAAAACTGACCTAACCATCATAGATGATTGTAAGGTGATTTATCATGCATAATGGGCTATATTTTTGTGAGGAATGACTTTTAGGTTTGAAGTCAACACTCAGTTAAAAATCCCCCGCCTCCCCCTTTTCACGACGATTGCAGAACCTGATATATAAAAATTAAAAAGACTTTACCTTCCATAAAAATTACAGACACTTTTTGGAATTACGTCTCTCTACATTTGTGCATTGTGCATTAATTTTTAGAGCTAAACTTTTTTCTTAAATAAAAACTTGAGTTTTCACTTTCCCTTCATCTCGTAAACAAAAAAAGATATAAAAGGCAAATAGATCACAACAAAAAACAAAAAAATTTGAAGTTTATGTATGGAAATAATACAAAGCAATAAAAATTTAAGGAAATAAAATTTATTCACACACCACAAACGATTACAAAAGTTTTGATATCACAATTTGGAAAAATTCCACTAGTTCAACCCTAATAGCTCGGAATTTTATAAGAAAGAGATATTTCTACACATGTTATAAAAAATGGATATGCATGCTTGAAAATTGTTAAAGATGCAAATGACCTATGGATCCAAACCTTATAGAGAGAATAAAATTAAATTCCCAAGTGAATGTGCGGTGGGATATTTACCCGAGTCAAACAAGCCATTATTTTGCCCATTTACAAATACCTGACCTAAGGGTCATAGTTGATTGTAAAGTGATTTATCATGCATAACGGGTCATATTTTTTTAAGGAATGACTTGTGGATTGGGAGTCAACACTCAATAAAAAATTCCCCGCCTCCCCCTTTTCCCGACGATTGCAGAACCTGATATATAAAAACTAAAAAGAGTTTACAATCCCTAAACATTACAAACACATTTTGAGATGACCTCTCTCTGTATTTGTGTATTGTGCATTTATTTTTAGATCTATACTATTTTCTTAAATAAAAACTTGAGTTTTTCGCATTCCCTTCATCTCGTAAACAAAAAAATATATAAACAGCAAATAGATCACAACAAAAAAAAAAAAAATTTAGAGTTTATGTATGGAAATAATTTATAGAAATAAAAAATGTAAGTAACGAAAATTTATTCACACACGACAAATGAACACAAAAGTTTTGCAATCGAAGTAAGGAAAAATTCCAATAGTTCAACCCTAACAGCTCATAATTTTATCAGAAAGAGATTTTTTTACACATGTTTTAAAAAATGGATATCCATGCTTGAAACATGTTAAAGATGCAAATGACCTTTGGATCCAAACCTTTTAAAGCGAATAACATTAAATTCCCAAGTGAGCCTGCTGTGGGATATTTACCCGAGTCAAATAAGTCATTATATTGCCCATTTATTAAAAGCTGACCAAACAATCATAGATGATTGTAAAGCGATTTATCATGCGTAATGGGCTATATTTTTGTAGGGAAAGACTTATAGATTGAGAGTCAACACTCAGTTAAAAATCCCCCGCCTCCCCTTTTCCCGACGACTACAGAAACTGATATATAAAAACAAAAAAGAGTTTACAAGCCCTAAAAATTACAGACACTTTTTGGTATTATCTCTCTCTACATTTTTGCATTGTGCATTTCCATTTTAGACGTACACTTTTTTCTTATATCAAAACTTGAGTTTTCACTTTCCCTTCTTCTCTTAAACAAAAAAAGAGATAAAAGGCAAAGAGTTCACAACAAAATGAAAATTTTAGACTTTATGTATGGAAAGAATTCAAAGCAATAAAAAAATGAAGGAAAGAAAATTTATTCACACACCACTAATGAACATTAAAGTTTTGTATTGCAAGTTTGGGAAAATTCCACTAGTACCCTAATAGCTTAGAATTTTTTAGAAAGAGATTTTTGTACACATTTTTTAAAAAATGGATATGCATGCTAGAAATATGTTCAAGGTTCAAATGACCTATGGATCCAAACCCTTGAGAAAGAATAACATTAAATTCCCAAGTGAACGTGCAGTGGGATATTTACCCGAGTCAAACAAGCCATTATTTTGCCCATTTACAAAAAGATGACCTAAGAATCGTAGATGATTGTAAAGTGACTTATCATGCGTAACGGGCTATATTTTTGTAAGGAATGATTTATGGATTGGGAGTCAACACTCAGTTAAAAATCCCTCGCCTCCCCCTTTTCCCGATGACCGCAGAACTTCATATATAAAAACTAAAAAGAGTTGACAATCCCTAAAAATTACAGACACTTTTTGGAATTATCTCTCTCTACATTTGTGCATTGTGCATTTCCATTTCAGAAGTACACTTTTTTCTTAAATCAAAACTTGTGTTTTCACTTTCCCTTCATCTTGTAAACAACAAAAAGAGTTAAAAGGCATAAAGATCACAACAAAAACTAAAAATTTTAGATTTTATGTATGGAAATAATTTAAAGCAATAAAAAATGTAAGTAAATAAAATTTATTCACACACCAAAAATAAACACAAAAGTTTTGGTATCCCAGTATGGGAAAATTCCACTAGTTCAACCTTAATAGCTCGGAATTTTATAAGAAAGAGATGTTTTTACACGTGTTTTAAAAATTGCATATGCATGCTTGAAACATGTTAAAGATGCAAATGACCAATGGATGCAAACCTTTTAAAGAGAATAACTTTGAATTCCCAAGTGAACGTACGGTGGGATATTTACCCGAGTCAAACAAGCCATTATTTTGCCAATTTACAAAAAACTGACCTAACGATCATAGATGATTGTAACGTGATGTATCTTGAGTAATGGGATATATTTTTGTAAGGAATGACTTATGGATTGGGAGTCAACACTCAGTTAAAAATCCCTCGCCTCCCCCTTTTCCATTTTAGATGTATAATTTTTCCTTAAGACAAAACATGAGTTTTAACTTTCCCTTCATCTCGTAAACAAAAAAAAAAGATAAAAGGAAAAAGAGTTCACAACTAAATGAAAATTTTAGATTTTATGTATTGAAAGAATTTAAAGCAATTAAAAATGTGGTTAAAGAAATTTTATTCACACACCACAAATGAACATTTGTAATCCAAGTTTGGGAAAATTCCACTAGTTCAACCCTAAAGGCACAGAGTTTTAAAAGAAAGAGATTTTTCTACACATGTTTTAAAAAATTGATATGCATGCTTGAAACTTGTTAAAGATGCAAATGAGTTATGGACTCAAACCTTTTAAAGAGAATAAAATTAAATTCCCAAGTGAACGTGCAATGGGATATTTACCCGAGTCAAACAAGCCATTATTTTGCCCTTTTACAGAAAGCTAACCTAATGACCATAGATGATTGTAAAGTGATTTATCATGTGTAACAGGCTATATTTTTGTAAGGAATGACTTATGGATTAGGAGTCAACATTAAGTTAAAAATCCCCCGCCTCCCCCTTTTCCCAACGATTGCAAAACCTGAGATATAAAAACTAAAAAGAGCTTAGAATCCCTAAAAATTACAGACACTTTTTGGAATTATCTCTCTCTACATTTGTGCGTTGTGCATTTCCATTTTTGATGTATACATTTGTCTTAAATCAAAACTTGAGTTTTCGCTTTCCCTTCATCTCGTAAACAAAAAAAGAGATAAAAGGCAAAAAGATCACAACAAAAACAAAAATTTTAGAGTTTATGTATGGAAAGAATTTAAGGCAATAACAAATGTAAGTAAAGAAAATATATTCACACACCACAAATGAACACAATAGTTTTGCTATCCAAGTATGGGAAATTTGCACTTATTAACCCCTATTAGCTCAGAATTTTATAAGAAAGTGATTTTTCTGCACATATTTTAAAAAATGGATATGCATGCTTGAAACATGTTAAAGATGCAAATGACCTTCGGATCCAAACCTTTTTAAAGAGAATAACAATAAATTCCCAAGTTAACATGTGGTGGGATATTTACCCAAGTCAAACAAGCCTTTATTATGCCCATTTACAAAAAAAATGACCTAACGATCATAGATGATTGTAAAGTGATTTATCATACATAACAGGCTATATTTTTTTAAGGAATGACTGATGGATTGGGAGTCTTCACTCAGTTAAAAATCCCCCGCTTTCCCCTTTTCCCAATGATTGCAAAACCTGATAAATAAAAACTGAAAAGAGTATACAATCCCTAAAAATTACTGACACTTTTTGGAATTATCTCTCTCTAAATTTGTGCATTGTGCATTTTCATTTAAGAATTACACATTTCTCCTTAATCAAAACTTGAGTTTTCACTTTCCCTTCATCTCATAAACAAAAAAAGAGATAAAAGGCAAATAGATCACAAAAAAATGAAAATTTTAGAGTTTATGTATGGAAAGAATTTAAAGTAATAACAAATGTAAGTAAAGAAAATTTATTCCCTCACCCCGAATGAAAACAAAAGTTTTGTTATCCAAGTTTGGAAAAATTCCACTAGTTCAACCCTCATAGCTCGGAATTTTATATGAAAGGGATTTGTTTACATATGTTTTAAAAAATGGATATGCATGCTTGAAACTTGTTAAAGATGCAAATGATCTATGGATTTAAACCTTTTAAAGAGAATAACATTAAATTCCCAAGTGAACGTGCGGTGTAATATTAACTGGAGTCAAACAAGCCACTATTTTGCCCATTTACAAAAAGCAGACATAACGATCATAGATGATTGTAAAGTCATTTATCAAGTATACGGGCTTTACATATGTAAATAATGACTTATGGATTGGGAGTCAACACTCAGTTAAAAATCCCCACCCTCCCCCTTTTCCCGACGATTGCAAAACCTGAGATATAAAAACTAAAAAGAGCTTATAATCCCTAAAAATTAGGTACACTTTTTGGAATTATCTCTCTCTAATTTTGTGCATTGTGCATTTCCATTTTAGATGTATACTTTTTATTAAATCAAACTTGAGTGTGCATTTTCCCTTCGTCTCGTAAACAAAAAAAAAAAAGATAAAAGGCAAATAGATCACAACAAAAAACTAAAATTTTAGAGTTTATTTAAGGAAAGAATTTAAAGAAATAACAAATGTAAGTAAAGAAAATTTATTCACACACCAAAAATGAACACAAAAGTTTTGCTATCCAAGTATGGGAAAATTTCACTTGTTCAACCCTAATAGCTCGGAATTTTATAAGAAAGAGATTTTATTACACATGTTTTAAAAAATTGATCTGCATGCTTGAAACATGTTAAAGATGCAAATGACCTAGGGATCCGAACCTTTTAAAGAGAATAACATTAAATTCCCAAGTAAACGTGCAGTGGTATATTTATCCGTGTCAAACAAGCCATTATTTTGCCAATTACAAAAAGCTGACCTAACGACCAGAGATGATTGTAAAGTGATTTATCTTACATAACGGGCTATATGTTTGTATATATTGACTTATGGATTGGGAGTCAACACTCAGTTAAAATCCCCTGCCTCCCCCTTTTCCCGACGATTGCAGAACCTGATATATAAAAACTAAATAGAGTTTACAATCCCTAAAAATTACAAACACTTTTTGGAATTATCTCTCGCTATACTTTTGCATTGTGCATTTCCATTTTAGATGTATACTTTTTTATTAATCAAAACTTGAGTTTTAACTTTCCCATTATCTCGTTAACAAAACAAAATGAAAGTTTTAGAGCATATGTATTGAAATAATTCACAGTAATTAAAAATGTAAGTAAAGAAAATTTAATCACACACCACAAATAAACAAAAAAGTTTTGTTATCCTGGTTTGGGAAAATTCCGCTAGTTCAACCTAAAGGTAGGGACATTTATAAGAAATAGATTTTTCTACACATGTTTTAAAAAAAGGATATGCATGCTTGAAAAATGTTAAAGATGCGAAAGACCTACGGATCCAAACCTTTTAAAGAGAAGAACATTAAATTCCCAAGTGAACGTGAGGTGAGATATTTACCCGAGTCAAACAAGCCATTATTTTGCCCATTTACAAAAAGCTGACCTAACGATCATTGATGATTATAAAGTGATTGGTCATGCATAATGGGATATATTTTTGTAAGGAATTACTTATGGATTGGGAGTCAACACTCAGTTAAAAATCCCCCGCCTCCCCCTTCTCCTGACAATTGGAAAACACGATATATAAAAACTAAAAAGAGTTGACTATCCCTAAAAATTATAGACACTTTTTTTGAATTATCTCACTCTACATTTGTGCATTGTGCATTTCCATTTTAGATGTATTCTTTTTTATTAAATCAAAACTTGAGTTTTCACTTTCCCTTCATCTCGTAAACAAAAAAAGAGGTTAAAGGCAAATAGATCAAACCAATATGAAAATTTTAGAGTTTATGTATGGAAATAATTTAAAGAAATAACAAATGTAAGTAAAGAAAATTTATTCACACACCACAAATGAACTCAAAAGTTTTGTTATCCAAGTTTAAGAAATTCCACTAGTTCAACCCTAATAGCAAGGAATTTTATCAGAAAGAGAGTTCTGTGCACATGTTTTAAAAAATGCATATGCTTGTTTGAAACATGTTAAAGATGCAAATGACCTATGGGTCCAAACCTTTTAAAGAGAATAACATTAAATTCTCAAGTGAACATGCGGTGGGATATTTACTCGATTCAAACAAGCCATTATTTTGCCCATTTACAAAATGCTGACCTAACAATCATAGATGATTGTAAAGTGTTTATCATGCATAATGGGCTATATTTTTGTAAGGAATGACTTATGGATTGGGAGTCAACACTCAGTTGAAAATTCCCCGCCTCCCCCTTGTCCTGATGAATGTAAAACCTGGTATATAAAAACTAAAAAGAATTTACAATCCCAAAAAATAACTGACACATTTTCGAATTATCTCTCTCTACGTTTGTGCATTGTGCATTTCCATTTTAGGTGTAAACTTTTTTCTTAAATGAAAACATGAGTTTTCACTTTCCCTTCATCTTGTACACAAAAAAAGAGATAAAAGGATAAAAAAGATCACAACAAAATGAAAATTTTGTTGTTTATGTATGGAAAGAATTTAAAACAATAAAAAATGTAAGTAAAGAGAATTTATTCACACACCACAAATGAACCCAAAAGTTTTGTTATCCAAGTTTTGGAAATTCCACAAGTTCACCCGTTTCATCTTGGAATTTTATAAGAAAAATATTTTTCTACACATGTTTTAAAAAATGGATATGCATGCTTGAAACAAATTAAATATGAAAATGACCTACAGATCCAAACCTTTTAAAGAGAATAATATTAAATTCTCAAGTGAACGTGCGGTGGGTTATTTACCTGAGTCAAACAACTATTATTTTGCCATTTAAAAAAAGCTGACCTAATGATAATAGATGATTGTAAAGTGATTTATCATGCACAACGGGCTATATTTTTGTAAGGAATGACTTATGGATTGGGAGTCAACACTCAGTTAAAAATCCCCTGCCTCCCCCTTTTCCCAACGATTACAAAACCTAATATATAAAAACTAAAAAGAGTTTACAATCGCTAAAAATTAGAGACAATTTTTGGAATTATCTCTCTCTAAATTTAAGCATTATGCATTTCAATTTTAGATGTAATCTTTTTTCTTAAATCAAAACTTGAGTTTTCACTTTCCCTTCATCTCGTATACAAAAAAAGAGATAAAAGGAAAAAATAAATCACAACAAAATTAAAATTTTAGAGTTCATGCATGGAAAGATGATAAAGCAATAAAAAATTCAAGTAAATAAAATTTATTCACACATCACAAATAAACAAAAAAGTTTTGTTATCCAAGTTTGGGAAATTCCACTACTTTAACCCTAATAGCCCTGAATTTTATAAGAAAGAGAATTTTCTACACATGTTTTAAAAAATGGATATGCATGCTTGAAACATGTTAAAGATGCAAATGTCCTATGGATCCAAAACTTTTTAAGAGAATTACATTAAATTCCGAAGTGAATGTGTGGTGGGATATTTACCTAAGTCAAACAAGCCATTATTTTGCCCATTTTCAAAAAGCTGACCTAACGATCATAGATGATTGTAAAGTGATTTATCATGCGTAATGGGCTATATTTTTGTAAGGAATGACTCATGGCTTGGGAGTCAACTCTCAGTTAAAAATCCCCCGCCTCCCCCTTTTCCCGATGATTGCAAAACATGATAAATAAAAACTGAAAAGAGTTTACAATCCCTAAAAATTAAAGACACTTTCTGGAATCATCTCTCTCTACATATGTGCATTGTGCATTTTCATGTTAGATATACACTTTTTTCTTAAATGAAAACTTGAGTTTTCACTTTCCCTCCATCTCGTAAACCAAAAAAGAGGTAAGAGGAAAAAAAAGATCACAACAAAATGAAAATTTTGGAGTTTATGTGTGGAAAGAATTTAAAGTAATAAAAAATGTAAATAAAGAAAATTTATTCACACACCACAAATGAATACAAAAGTTTTGTTATCCAAGTTTGGGAAATTCCACTAGTTCAACCCTAATAGCTTGGAATTTTATAAGAAAGAGATTTTTCTACACATGTTTTAAAAAATGGATATGCATACTTGAAACATGTTAAACATGCAAATGACCTATGGATCCAAACCTTTTAAAGAGAATAACTTTAAATTCTCAAGTGAACGTGCGGTGGGATATTTACCCAAGTCAAACAAGCTATTATTTTGCCCATTTACAAAAAGTTGACCTAACGATCATAGATGGTTGTAACCTGATTTATCATTCGTAACAGGCAATATTTTTTGTAAGGAATGACTTATGGATTTGGAGTCAACACTCAGTTAAAAATCCCCCGCTTCCCTTTTTTCCCGACAATTGGAAAATCTGATATATACAAACTAAAAATATTTTACAATCCCTAAAAGTACTGAAACTTTTTGAAATTATCTCTCTCTACATTTATGCATTGTGCATTTCAATTTTAGATTTATACTTTTTTCATAAATAGAAATAGGAGTTTTCACTTTCCCTTCATCTCATAAATAAAAAAAGAGATAAAAGGAAAAAATAGACCACAACAAAATGAAAATTTTAGATTTTATGTATGGAATGAATTTAAAGCAATAACAAATGCAAGTAAAGAAAATTTATTCACACACCACAAATTAACACAAAAGTTATGTTATCCAAGTTTGGGAAATTCCACTAGTTAAACACTAATAGCTAGGAATTTTATAAGAAAAATATTTTTCTACACATGTGTTAAAAAATGGATATGCATGCTTGAAACATGTTAAAGATGCAAATGACCTATAGATCCAAACCTTTTAAAAAGAAAAACATTAGATTATCAAGTGAATGTGCGGAGGGATATTTACCCGAGTCAAACTAGCCTTTATTTTTCCCATTTTAAAAAAGTTGACCCAATGATACTAGATGATTGTAAAGTGATTTATCATGTGTAACGGGCTATATTTTTGCGAGGAATGACTCATGGATTGAGAGTCAATACTCAATTAAAAATCCCCTGCCTCCTCCTTTTCGCGACCATTCCAAAACCTGATAAATAAAAACTAAAAAGAGTTTACAATCCCTAAAAATTACAGAAACTTTTTGGAATTATCTCTCTCTACATTTGTGCATTGTGCATTTCCATTTTAGATGTATATTTTTTTCTTAAATCAAAACTTGAGTTTTCACTTTCCCTTCATCTTGTAAAAAAAAAGGATTAAAAGGCAAAAATAGATCACAATAAAATGAAAATTTTAGACTTTATGTATGGAAAGAATTAAAAGCAATAACAAATAAAAATAAATAAAATTTATTCACACACCACAAATGAACACAAAAGTTTTGTTATCCAAGTATTGGAAATTCCACTAGTTCAATCCTAATAGATTGGAATTTTATAAGAAAGTGTTTTTTCTACACGTCTTAAAAAATGGATATGCATGCTTGAACCTTGTTAAAGATGCAAATGAACTATGGACCCAAACCGTTTAACGAGAATAACATTAAATTCTCAAGTGAACGTGTGCTAGGATATTTACCCGAGTGAAACAAGGCATTGTTTTGCCCATAACCAAAAAGCTGACCAAATGATCATAGATCATTGTAAAGAGGTTTATCATGCGTAATGGGCTATATTTTTGTAAGGATTGACTTATGGAACTGGAGTCAACACTCAGTTAAAAATCCCATGCCTCCCGCTTTTCCCAACGATTGAGAAACCTTGTCTATCAAAACTAAAACGAGTTTACAAACCCTAAAATTTATGGACACTTTTTTGAATTATCTCGCTCTACATTTGTGCATTGTGCATTTATATTTTAGATGTATACTTTTTTATTAAATCAAAACTCGAGTTTTCACTTTCCCTTCATTTCGTAAACAAAAAAGAGATAAAAGGAAAAAATAGATAAAAAAATGAAAATTTTAGAGTTTATGTCCAGATAGAATTTAAAGAAATAAAGAATATAAGTAAAGAAAATTTATTCACACAACAAAAATGAACACCAAAGTTTTATTATCCAAGTTTGGGAAATTCCACTAGTTCAACCCTAATAGCTTGGAATTTTATAAGAAAGAGATTTTTGTACACATGTTTTTAAACATGGATATACATGCGTGAAACAAGTTAAAAATGCAAATGACCTATGGATCCAAACCTTTTAAAGCGAATAACAATAAATTCTCAAGTGAACGTGAGGTGGGATATTTACCCAAGTAAAACAAGCCATTATTTTGCCCATCTACAAATAGGAGACCTAACGATCAATGATGATTGTAAAGTGATTTATCATTTGTAACGGGCTATATTTTTTTAAGGAATGACTTATGGACTGGGTGTCAACACTAAGCTAAAAATCCCCTGCATCCACCTTTGCCTGACGATCGGAAAACCTAATATATAAAAATACAAAAGAGTTTACAATCCCAAAAAATTATAGACACATTTTGGAATTATCACTCTCTACATTTGTGCATTGTGCATTTCCTTTTTAGTAGTATAATTTTTTCTTAAATGAAAAGTTGAACTTTCTCTTTCCCTTCATCTCGTAAACAAAAAAAGAAGGCAAAAATAAATCACAACAAAATGAAAATTTTAGAGTTTATGTATGGAAAGAATTAAAAGCAATAACAAATATAAGCAAAGAAAATTTATTAACACACCAAAAATGAATACAAAAGTTTTATTACCAAAGTTTTTAAATTCCACTAGTTCAACCCTAATAGCTTGCAATTTTATAAGAAAAAGATTTTTCTACACATTTTTCAAAAAAATGGATATGCATGCTTGAAACATGTTAAAGATGCAAATGACCTATGGATCGAAACCTTTTAGAGAGAATAACATTAAATTCTTAAGTGAACGTGCGGTGGGATATTTATCCGAGTCAAACAAGCCATTATTTTGCCCATTTACAAAAAGCTGACCTAACGATCATAGATGATTGTAAAGTGCTTTATCATGCGTAACGGGCTATATTTTTTTAAAGAATGACTAATGGATTGGGGGTCAACCCTCAGTTAAAAATCCCCCACCTCCCCCTTTTCCTGACGATTGCAAAACGTGATATATAAACTCTAGAAAGAGTTTACAATCCCAAAAAATTATAGACACTTTTTGGAATTATCTCTCCAAACATTTGTGCATTGTGCATTTACCTTTTAGATGCATACTTTTTTCTTAAATCAAAACTTGAGTTTTCACTTTCCCTTCCTCTCATAAACAAAAGATATAAAAGGCAAAAAGATCACATAAAAATTAAAATTTTGAGTTTATGTATGAAAAGAATTTAAAGCAATAAAAAATGTAAGTAAAGAAATTTTATTCACAAACCACAAATGAACACAAAAAATTTGTTATCCAAGTTTAGGAAATTCAGCTAGTTCAACCGTAATAGCTTGGAATTTTATAAGAAAGAAATTTTTCTACATGTGTTTTAAAAATACATATGCATGCTTGAAACATGTTAAAGATGCAAATGACCTATGGATCGAAACCTTTTAAAGAGAATAATATTAAATTCTCTAGTGAACGTGCGTTGGGAAATTTACCCATGTCACAAGCCTTTATTTTGTCCAGTTACAAAAAGTTGACCTAACGATCATAAATGATTGTAAAGTGATTTATCATGTGTAATGGGCTATATTTTTGTAAGGAATGACTTATGGATTAGGAGTCAACACTCAGTTAAAAATCCCCCGCCTCCCCCTTTTCCTGACGATTCCAAAACCTGATATATAAAAACTAAAAAGAGTTTACAATCCCTAAATATTATAGACACTTTTTGGAATTAGCAATCTCAACATTTGTGCATTTTGCATTTCCATTTTAGAAGTATACATTTTTCTTAAATAAAAACTTGAGCTTTCACTTTCCCTTCATCATGTATACATAAATAGAGATAAAAGCCAATTAGATCAAAACGAAATGAAAATTTTAGAGTTAAATAATGGAAAGAATTTTGAGCAATAACAAATTTAAGTAAAGAAAATTTTTTCACACACCACAAATGAACACAAAATTTTTGTTATCCAAGTTTGGGAAATTCCACTAGTTCAACCCTAATTGTTTGGAATTTTATGGAAAAAGATTTTTTTACACATGTTTTAAAAGATGGATATGTATGCTTGAAACATGTTAAAGATGCAAATGACCCATGGATCCAAACCTTTTAAATAGAATAACATTAAATTCTCTATATTTTTGTATGGAATTACTTATGGATTAGCAGTCAACACTCAGTTAAAAATTCCCCGCCTCCCCCTTTTCTCGACAATTGTAAAACCTGATATATAAAAACTAAAAAGAATTTAAAAACCCTAAACATTACTGACAATTTTTTGAAATTATCTCCCTCTAAATTTGTGCATTGTGATTTTCCATTTTAGATGTATACTTTTTTCTTAAATAAAAACTTGAGTTTTCACTTTCCCTTCATCTCGTAATCCAAAAAAGAGATAAAAGGCAAATAGATCACAACAAAATGAAAATTTTAAAGTTTATGTATGGAAAAAATTTAAAGAAATGACAAATATATGTAAAGAAAATTTATTCACACGCCACAAATGAATTATCAGAGTTTGGGAATATCCACTAGTTCAACCATAATAGCTTGGAATTTTATTAGAAAGAGCTTTTTCTACACATGTTTTAAAAAATGGATATACATTCTTAAAACATGTTAAAGATGCAAATAACCTATGGATCCAAACTTTTCAAAGAGAATGACTTTAAATTCTCAAGTGAACGAGCAGTGGGATATTTACCCGAGTCAAACAAGCCATTATTTTGCCCATATACAAAAAGTTGACCTAACAATCATAGATGATTGTAACGTGATTTATCATGCGTAACGGGCTATATTTTTTTAAGGAATGACTTATGGACTGGGTGTCAACACTCAGTTACAAATCCCCTACCACCCCCTTTTGCCGATAATTGGAAAACCGGATATATAAAAACTAAAAAGATTTTACAATCCTGAAAAATAACAGACACTTTTTTGAATTATCTCTCTCTACATTTGTGCATTGTGCATTTCCATTTTAGGTGTAAACTTTTTTCATAAATCAAAACATGAGTTTTCACTTTCCCTTCATTTTGTAAACAAAAAAAGAGATAAATGGATAAAATAGGTCACAACAAAATGAAAATTTTGTTGTTTATGTATGGAAACAATTTAAAGAAATAACAAATGTAAGTAAAGAAAATTTATTCACACACCACAAATGAACACAAAATTTTTGAAATCCAAGTTTGGGAAATTCCACAAGTTCAACCGTTTCATCTTGGAATTTTATATCAAAAATATTTTTTTACACATGTTTTAAAAAATGGATTTGCATGCTTGAAACATGTTAAAGATGAAAATGACCTACAGATCCAAACCTTTTAAAGAGAATAAAATTAAATTCTCAAGTGAACGTGCGGTGGGATATTTACCCGAGTAAAACAAGATATTATTTTGCCCATTGAAAAAAAGTAAACTAAATGATCGTAGATCATTGTAAAGTGGTTTATCATGCAAAACGGGCTATATTTTTTTAAGGAATGACTTATGGATTTGCAGTCAATACTCAGTTAAAAATCCCCCGCCTCCCCCTTTTCCTGACGATTGCAAAACCTTATATAAAAACTAAAAAGAGTTTACAATCCCTAAACATTACAGACACTTTTTGGAATTATCTATCTCTACATTTGTGCATTGTGCATTTCCATTTTAGATGTATTCATTTTTCTTAAATAAAAACTTGAGTTTTCATTTTCCCATCATCTCGTATACAAAAAAAGAGATAAAAGGCAAATAAATCAAACCAAAATGAAAATTTTAGAGTTTATGTATAGAAAGAATTTAATGCAATAACAAATGTAAGTACACGACAAATGAACACAAAAGTTTTGCCATCCAAGTTTAGGAAATTCCGCTAGTTTAAACCCAAATAGCTTGGAATTTTATCAAAAGATATTTTTGTCCACATGTTTTAAAAAATGCATATGCATGCTTGAAACATGTTAAAGATGCAAATGAACTATGGGTCCAAACCTTTTAAAGAGAATAACATTAAATTCTCAAGTGAACGTGCGGTGGGATATTCACTCGAGACGAACATGCCATTATTTTGCCCATTTACAAAAAGCTGACCTAACGATCATAGATGATTGTAAAATGATTTATCATGTGTAACGGGCTATACTTTTGTAAGGAATGAGTTATGGATTGGGAGTCAACACTCAGTTAAAAATCCCCTGCCTCCCCCATTTCTTGATGATTGCAAAACCTTATATACAAAAACTAAAAATAGTTTACAATCCCGAAAAAGAACAGACACTTTTTCTAATTATCTCTCTCCACATTTGTGCATTGTACATTTCCATTTTAGGTGTAAACTTTTTTCTTAAATCAAAACTTGAGTTTTCACTTTCCCTTCATTTCGTAAACAAAAAAAGAAATAAAAGGATAAAATAGATCACAACAAAGATGAAATTTAGAGTTTACGTATGGAAAGAATTTAAAGTAATAACAAATGTAAGTAATGATAATTTATTCACACTCCACAAAAGAACACAAAAGTTTTGTGATCCAAGTTTGAAAAATTGCACAAGTTCAACCATTTCATCCTGGAATTTTATTAGAAAGATATTTTTCTACACATGTTTTAAAAAATGGATATGCATGCTTGAAACATGTTAAAGATGCAAATGAACTATAGATCCAAACTTTTGAAAGAGAATAATATTAAATTCTCAAGTGAACGTGTGGTGGGTTATTTACCCGAGTCAAACAACCATTATTTTGCCCATTTACAAAAAGTTGACCTAATGATAATAGATGATTGTAAAGTGATTTACCACGCATAACGGGCTATATTTTTGTCAGGAATGACTTATAGATTGGGAGTCAACACTCAATTAAAAATCCCATGCCTCCTCCTTTTCCTGATGAATGCAAAACCTGATAAATAAAAACAAAAAAGAGTTTACAATCCCTAAAAATTATAGACACTTTTTGGAATTATCTCTCTCTACATTTGTGCATTGTGCATTTCCATGTTAGATATATACTTTTTTCTTAAATCAAAACTTGAGTTTTCACATTCCCTTCATCTCATAAACAAAAAAGGAGATAAAAGGAAAAAAAAGATCACAACAAAATGAAAATTTTAGAGTTTATGTATGGAAAGAATTTGAAGTAAAACAAATGTAATTAAAGAAAATTTATTCACACACCACAAATGAACACAAAAGTTTTGTTATCCAAGTTTGGCAAATTCCACTAGTTCAACCCTAATAGCTTGGAATTTTATAAGAAAGTGATTTTTCTACACATGTTTTAAAATATGGATATGTATGTTTGAAACATGTTAAAGATGCAAATGACCTATGGATTCAAGCCTTTAAAAAGAATAACACTAGATTATCAAGTGAATGTGCGGAGGTATATTTACCCGAGTCAAACTAGCCATTATTTTTCCCATTTACAAAAAGTTGACCCAATGATAATAGATGATTGTAAAGTGATTTATCATGCCTAACGGGGTATATTTTTGTAAGGAATGACTTATGGATTGGGAATCAACACTCAATAAAAAATCCCCCGCCTTCTCCTTCTCCCGACGATTCCAAAACCTGATAAATAAAAGCTAAAAAGAGTTTACAATCCCTAAAAATTACAGATACTTTTTGGAATTATCTCTCTCTACATTTGTGCATTGTGCATTTCCATTTTAGATGTATACTTTTTGATTAAATCAAAACTTGAGTTTTCACTTTCCGTTCATCCCGTAAAAATAAAAGCGATACAAGGCAAAAATAGATCACAATAAAATGAAAATTTTAGAGTTTATGTATGGAAAGAATTAAATCAATAACAAATAAAAGTAAAGAAAATTTATTCACACACCACAAATGAACACAAAAGTTTTGTTATCCAAGTTTGGGAAATTCCACTAGTTCAATCCTAATAGCTTGGAATTTTATAAGAAAGTGTTTTTTCTACACATGTTTTAAAAAATGGATATGCATGCTTGAACCTTGTTAAAGATGCAAATGACCTAAGGATCCAAACCTTTTAAAGAGAATAACATTAAATTCTCAAGTGAACGTGCGCTGGGATATTTACCGAGTCAAACGAGCCATTGTTTTGCCCATAACCAAAAAGCTGACCAAATGATCATAGATCTAAAGTATACATCTAAAACCTGATATATAAAAACAAAAAAGAGTTTAAAATCCCAAAAAATTACAGATACTTTTTGGAATTATCACTCTCTACATTTGTGCATTGTGCATTTCCTTTTTAGTCGTATACTTTTTTCGAAAACGAAAACATGAGTTTTCACTTTCCCTTCATCTCGTAAATAAAAAAAAAGGCAAAAATTGATCACAACATAATGAAAATTTTAGAGTTTATGTATGGAAAGAATTAAAAGCAATAACAAATATAAGCAAAGAAAATTTATTCACACACCATAAATGAATACAAAAATTTAATTACCCAAGTTTTAAAATTCCACTAGTTCAACCCTAATGGCTTGCAATTTTATAAGAAAGACATTTTTCTGCACGTTTTTAAAAAAATGGATATGCATGCTTGAAACATGTTAAAGATTCTATGACCTACGGATCCAAACCTTTTAAATAAAATAACATTAAATTCTTAAGTGAACGTGCGATGGGATATTTACCCGAATCAAACTAGCCATTATTTTGCCCATTAACAAAAAGTTGACCTAACGATCATAGATGATTGTAAAGTGATTTATCATGCGTAACGGGCTATATTTTTTGTAAGGAATGACTACTGAATTGGGAGTCAACCCTTAGTTAAAAATCCCCCGCCTCTCCCTTTTCCCGACGATTGCAAAACGTGATATATAAAACCTAAAAAGGGTTTACAATCCCTAAAAATTATAGATACTTTTTGGAATTATCTCTCTCAATATTTGTGCATTGTGCATTACTTTTATATGGATACTTTTTTCTTAAATCAAAACTTGAGTTTTCACTTTCCCTTCATCTCATAAACAAAAAAAGTGATAAAAGGCAAAAAGATCACATAAAAAATAAAACTTCAGAGTTTATGTATGGAAAGAATTTAAAGCAATAAAAAATATAATAAAAGAAAAATTATTCACACACCACAAATGAACACAAATTTTTTTTTATCCAAGTTTAGGAAATTCAGCTTGTTCAACCCTAATAGCTTGGAATTTTATAAGAAAGAAATTTTTCGACACATGTTTTTAAAAATACATATGCATGCGTGAAACATGTTCAAGATGCAAATGACCTATGGATCGAAATATTTTAAAGAGAATAACATTAAATTCTCAAGTGAACGTGCGTTTGGAAATTTACCCATGTCAAACAAGCCATTATTTTTCCCAGTTACAAAAAGCTGACCTAACGATCATAGATGATTGTAAAGTGATTTAACATTACAGACACTTTTTGGAATTAGCTGTCACAACATTTGTGGATTTTGAATTTTCATTTTAGAAGTATACTTTTTTCTTAAATAAAAACTTGAGCTTTCACTTTCCCTTTTTCTTGTATACAAAAATAGAGATAAAAGCCAAATAGGTCACAGCAAAATGAAAATTTTAGAGTTAATTAATGGAAATAATTTAAAGCAATAACAAATTTAAGTAAAGAAAATTTATTCACACACCACAAATGAACACAAAATTTTTTTTATCCAAGTTTGGGAAATTCCACTAGTTCAACCCTAATTGTTTGGAATTTTATCAGCAAGAGATGTTTCTACACATATTTGAAAAAATGGATATGCATGCTTGAAACATATTAAAGATGCAAATGACCTATGGATCCAAACCTTTTAATTAGAATAACATTAAATTCTCTATATTGTTTTATGGAATGACTTATGGATTAGCAATCAACACTCAGTTAAAAATCCCCCGCCTCCCTCTTTTCTCAACGATTGCAAAACCCGATATATAAAAAATAAAAAGAGTTCAAAATCCCTAAAAATCGCTGAAACGTTATTGGAATTATCACTCTCTACATTTGTGCAATGTGATTTTCCATTTTAGATGTATACTTTTTTCTTAAATCAAAACTTGAGTTTTCACTTTCCCTTCATCTCGTAAACAGAAAAAGAGATAAAAGGCAAATAGATCACAACAAAATGAAAATTTTAGAGTTTTTGTATGGAAACAATTTAAAGCAATAACAAATGTAAGTAAATAAAATTTATTTACACACACAAATGAACACAAATTTTTTGTTATAGCTTGGAATTTTAAGAAAGAGAATTTTAAGAAAGAATTTTCTACACTTGTTTAAAAAAAAGGATATGCATGCTTGAAAAATCTTAAAGATGCCAATAACCTATGGATCCAAACCTTTCAAAGTGAATAACATTAAATTCTCAAATGAACATGTGGTGGGATATTTACTCGAGTTAAAAAAGCCATTAATTGTCCCAATTACAAAAAGCTGCCCTAATGATCATAAATGATTGTAAAGTGATTTATCATGCGTAACGGGCTATATTTTTTCTAAAGAATGACTTATGAAATGGGAGTCAACACTCAGTTAAAAATCCCCAGCCTCCCCCTTTTCCCGTCAATTGCAAAACCTGATATACTAAAACTAAAAAGAGTTTACAATCCCAAAAAATTAAAGACACTTTTTGGTATTATCTATCTCTACATTTGTGCTTTGTGAATTTCCATTTTAGATGTATACTTTTTTCTTAAATCAAAACTTGAGTTTTCACTTTCCCTTCATCTCGTAAACAAAAGAAGAGATAAAAGGCAAATATATCACAACAAAATGAAAATTTTAAAGTTTATGTATAGAAAGAATTTAAAGCAACAACAAATGTCAGTATAGAAAATTTATTTACTCACTACAACTAAACACAAAAGTTTTGTTATCAAAATTTGGCAAATTCCACTTGATACCCCCAAATTGTTTGGAATTTTATAACAAAAGAGATTTTTCTACACATGTTTTCAAAAATGGATATGCATGCTTGAAACATGTTAAAGATGCAAAAAACCTATGGATCAAAACCTTTTAAAGAGAAAAACATTAAATTCTCAAGTAAACGTGCGGTGTGATATTTACTCGAGTCAAACGAGCCATTATTTTGCCCATTTACAAAAAGCTGACCTATTGATCATAGTTGATTGTAAAGTGATTTATCATGCGTAACGGGCTATATTTTATTAAGGAATGACTTATGGATTGCGAGTCAACATTCAGTTAAAAATCACCCATCTCCCCCTTTTCCCAACGATTGCAAAACCTACTATATAAAAACTAAAAAGAGTTTTCAATCCATAAAAATTACAGACAATTTTTGGGAATCATCTCTCTCTACATTTAAGCATTGTGCATTTCCATTTTAGATGTATACTTTCTTCTTAAATCAAAACTTGAGTTTTCACATTCCCTTCATCTCGTTAACAAAAAAAGAGATAAAAGGCAAAAATAGATCACAACAAAATGAAAATTTTGGAGTTTAAGTATGGAAAGAATTTAAAGCAACAAAAAATGCAAGAAAAAAAAATTTATTCACAAACCAAAAATGAACACGAAAGTTTTGTTATCCAAGTTTGGGAAATTCCAGTTGTTCAACCTTAATTGTTTGGAATTTTTTAGGAAAAATATTTTTCTACACATGTTTTAAAAAATAGATATGCATGTTTGAAACATGTTAAAGATGCAAATGACCTATGGATCCAAACCTTTTAAAGAGAATAACATTAAATTCTTTAGTGAATGTGCGGTGGGATATTTACCCGAATCACACAAACCATTATTTTGCCTTTTACAAAAAGCTGACCTAACGATCATAGATGATTGTAAAGAGATTTATCATGAGTAACGGGCTATATTTTTGTAAGGAATGACTAATGGATTGGGAGTCAACACTCAGTAAAAAATCCACCGCCTCCCCCTTTTCCCGCCGATTGCAAAACTTGATATGTATAAAAAAAAAAAATTACACTCCCTAAAAATTACAGACTTTTTTTGGAATTATCTCTCTCTACATTTGTGCATTGTGCATTTCCATTTTAGATGTATACTTTTTTCTAAAATCAAAACTTGAGTTTTCATTTTCCCTTCATCACGTAAACAAAAAAAGAGATAAAAGGCAAATAGATCACAACAAAATGAAAATGTTTGAGTTTATGTAGGGAAAGAATTTAAAGCAATAAAAAATTTAAGTAAATAAAATTTATTCACACTCTACAAATGAATACAAAAGTTTAATTATCCAAGTTTGGGAAATTCCACAAGTTCAACTCCATCAACTTGGAATTTAAAAGAAAGAGAATTTTCTACACATGTTTTTAAAAATGGATATGCATGCTTGAAAAATGTTAAAGATGCAATTGACCTATGGAACCAAACATTTTAAAGAGAATAACATTAAATTGTCAAGTGAACGTGCGGTGGGATATTTACCCGAGTCAAACAACCCGTTATTTTGCCCATTTACAAAAAGCAGACCTACTGATAATAGATTATTGTATAGTGATTTATCATGCATAGCGGTCTATTTTTTTGTAAGGAATGACTTGTGGATTGGGAGTCAAAATTCAGTAAAAAATCTCCTCCTCCCCCATTTCCCGATGATTGCAAAACCTGATATTTAAAAACTAAAATTAGTTTAGAATCCCTAAAAATTAAAGAAACTATTTGGAATTATCTCTCTCTACATTTGTGCAATGTGCATTTCCATTTTAGATGTATACATTTTTCTTAAATCAAAACATGACTTTTCACTTTCCCTTCATCTTGTAAACAAAAAAAGAGATAAAAGGAAAAAATAGATCACAACAAAATGAAAAGTTTAGAGTTTATGTATGGAAAGAATTAAAAGCAATAACATATATAAGTGAAGAAAATTTATTCACACACCACAAAAGTTTTGTTATCAAAGTTTGGGAAATTCCACAAGTACAAACCTAATAGCTTGGAATTTTATATGAAAGAGAGTTTTATACACATACATTAAAAAATGGATATGCATTCTTGAAACATGTTAAAGATGCAAAAGACCTATGGATCAAAGCCTTTTAAAGAGAATGACTTTAAATTCTCAAGTGAACGTGTGGTGGGATATGTACCTGAGTAAGGAATGACTTATGGATTGGGAGTCAACACTCAATTTAAAAACCCCCGCCTACCCCTTTTCCCGACGATTGCAAAACCTGATATATAAAAACTAAAAAGAGTATAGAATCCCTAAAAATTATAGACACTTTTTGGAACATTTTTCCATTGTGCATTTCAAGTTTAGATGTATAAGTTTTTCTTAAATCAAAACTTCATTTTTCACTTTCCCTTCATCTCATAAACAAAAAAAGAGATAAAAGGAAAAATAGATCACAACAAAATGAAAATTTTAGAGTTTATGTATGGAAAGATTTTAAATCAATAACAAATGCAAGTAAAGAAAATTTATTCACACACCACAAATGAATACAAAAGTTTTGTTATGCAAGTTTGGGAAATTCCACAAGTTCAACCCTTATAGTTTGGAATTTTATAAGAAAGATTTTTCTACACATGTTTTAAAAAATGGATATGCATGCTTGAAACATGATAAAGATGCAAATGACCTATGGATCCAAACCTTTTCAACAGAATAACATTAAATTCACAAGTGAACGTGCGGTGGGATATTTCCCTGAGTAAAACAAGCCATTATTTTTCCCGTTTACAAAAAGTTGACCCAACGATCATAGATGATTGTAAAGTGATTTATCATTCATAACGGGTTATAATTTTGTAAGGAATGAGTTATGGATTGGTAGTCAACACTTAGTTAAAAATCCCCCGCCTCCCCCTTTTCCAGATGATTGCAAAACCTGATATAAAAAAACTAAAAAGAGTTTACAATCCCTAAAAATTACAGACACTTTTTGGAATTATCTCTCTCTACATTTTTGCATTGTGCATTTCCCATTTTAGATATATACTTTTTTCTTAAATATAAACTTGATTTTTCACTTTCCCTTCATCTCGTAAACAAAAAAAAGAGATAAAAGGAAAAAATAGATCACAACAAAATGAAAATTTTAGAGTTTGTGTATGGAAAGAATTCAAAGTTATAAATAATGTAAGTAAATAAAATTTATTCACACAACAAAATTGAACACAAAAATTTTATAATACAAGTTTGGGATTTTCCACTTGTTCAACCCTAATAGCTTGGAATTTTTTAAGAAAGAGATTTTTCTACACACGTTTTAAAAAATGGATATGCATGCTTCAAACATGTTCAAGATGAAAATGACCTATGGATCCAAACTTTTTCAACTGAATGCAATCAAATTCTCAAGTGAACGTGTGGTGGGATATTTTACCAGTGTCAAACAAGCCATTATTTTGCCCATTTACAACAAGTTGTCCTAACGATAATGGATGATTGTAAAGTGATTTATCATGTGTAACAGGCTATTTGTTTTTAAGGAAAGATTTATGGATTGGGAGTCAACACTCAGTTCAAAATCCCTTGCAACCCCCTTTTCCCAACAATTGCAAAACCTAATAAATAAAAACTAAAAAAGGTTTACAATCCCTAAAAATTATAGACACTTTTAGGAATTATCTCCCTCTACATTTGTGCATTGTGCATTTCAATTTTAGATGTAAACTTTCTTCTTAAATCAAAACTTGAGTTTTCACTTTCCCTTCATCTCGTAAACAAATGTTAGTAAAGAAAATTTATTCACACACCACAAATGAACACAAAAGTTTTGTTATCCAAGTTTGGGAAATTCCACTAGTTCAAACCAAATAGCTTGGAATTTTAGAGAAAGATATTTTTCTACACATGTTTTAAAAAATGGATATGCATGCTTGAAACATGTTAAAGATGAAAATGACCCATGGATCCAATCCTTTTAAAGAGAATAACACTAAATTTTCAAGTGAACGTGCGATGGGATATTTACCGGAGTCAAAGAAGTCATTATTTTGCCAATTTACTAAAAGCTGACCTAGTGATCATAGATGATTGTAACGTGATTTATCATGCGTAACTGGCTATATTTTTGTAAGGAATGACTTATGGATTGGGAGTCAACACTCAGTTAAAAATCGCCCGCCTCCCCCTTTTTCCAATGATTGTAAAACCTGAAATATAAAAACTAAAAAGAGTTTAGAATCCCCAAAAATTACAGACACTTTTTGGAATTATCTCTCTCTACATTTGTGCATTGTGCATTTGTATTTTAGATGTAAACTTTCTTCTTAAATAAAAACTTGAGTTTTCACGTTCCCTTCATCTCGTATAAAAAAAGAGATAAAAGGAAAAATAGATCACAACAAAATGAAAATTTTAGAGTTTATGTATGGAAAAAATTTAAAGCAAATATGAACACAAAAGTTTTGTTATCCAAGTTTGGGAAATTCCACTAGATCAAGCCGAATAGCTTAGAAAATTTTAAGAAAGAGATTTTTCTACACATGTTTTAAAAAAATGGATATGCATGCTTGAAACTTGTTAAAGATGCAAATGACCTATGGATCCAACCCTTTTAAAGAGAATAACATTAAATTCTCAAGTGAACGTGTGGTGGGATATTTAACCTAGTCAAACAAGCCATTATTTTGCCCATTTACAAAAAGATGACCAAATGATCATGGATGATTTTAAAGTGATTTATCATGCGTAACGGGATATATTTTTGTAAGGAATGACTTATGGGTTGGGAGTCAACACTCAGTTAAAAATCCCCTCCCTCCCCCTTTTCCCAACAATAGCAAAACCTGATTTATAAAAACTAAAAAGAGTTTACAATCCCTAAAAATTACAGACACTTTTTGGTATTATCTCTCTCTACATTTGTACAGTGTGCATTTCCGTTTTAGATGTATACTTTTTTCTTAAATCGAAACTTGAGTTTTTACTTTCCCTTCATCTCGTAAACAAAAAAAGAGATAAAAATAAAAAATAGATCACAACAAAAGGAAAATTTTAGAGTTTATCTATGGAAAGAATTTAAATCAATAAAAACTGTAAGTAAATAAAATTTATTCATACACCACAAATGAACAAAAAAGTTATGTTATCTGAGCTTGGAAAATTCCACTGGTTCAAACCTAATAGCTTGGAATTTATAAGAAAGAAATTTTTCTACATATGTTTTAAAAACTGGATATGCATGCTTGAAAAATGTTAAAGGTGCAAATGACCTATGGATCCAAACCTTTTAAAGAGAATAACAATAAATTCTCAAGTGAATGTGCGGTGGGATATTTACTCGACTAAAACAAGCCATTATTTTGCCCATATACAAAAAGCTGACCTAACGATCAAAGATGATTGTAAAGTGATTTATCAAGCGTAACGGGGTATATTTTGTAAGAAATTACTTATGGATTGGGAATCAATAGTCAGTTAAAAATCCCATGCCTCCCTTTTTTCCCGACGATCGCAAAAGCTGATATTTTAAAACTAAAAAGAGTTTACAATCCCTAAAAATTTCAAACACTTTTTTGGAATTATCTCTCTATAAATTTGTGCATTTTGCATTTCCTTTTTAGTTGTATACTTTTTCTTAAATCAAAACTTGTGTTTTCACTTTCCCTTCATCTCATAAACAAAAAAAGAGATAAAAGGCAAAAATAGATCACAACAAAACGAAAATTTTAGAAGTTATGTATGGAAAGAATTAAAATAAATAACATATATAAGTAATGAAAACTTATTCACACGCCACAAATGAACACAAAAGTTTTGTTATCAGAGTTTGGGAAATTCCACTAGTACAACCCTAATAGCTTGGAATTTTATAAGAAAGAGATTTTTTTACACATGTTTTAAAAAAAAAGGATATATGCTTGAAACATGGTAAAGATGCAAATGACCTATGAATCCAAACCTTTTAAAGAGAATGACTTTAAATTCTCAAGTGCACGTGCGGTGGGATATTTACTTGAGTCAAACAAGCCATTATTTTGCTCATTTACAAAAAGCAAACCGAACGATCATAGATGGTTGTAACGAAATTGATCATGCGTAACAGGCTATATTTTTGTAAGTAATGACTTATGGATTGGGAGTCTACAATCAGTTAAAAATACCCCACCTCCCCCTTTCCCCGACGTTTGCAAAACCTTATATACAAAAACTAAAAAGAGTTTACAATCCCTAAAAATTACAGACGCTTTTTGGAATTATCACTCTCTACATTTGTGCATTGTGCATTTAAATTTTAGATGTATACGTTTTTCTTAAATCAAAACTTCATTTTTCACTTTCCCTTTATCTCATAAACAAAAAAAGTGGTAAAAGGAAATAGTAGATCACAACAAAATAAAATTTTTTGATTTTATGTATGGAAAGATTTTAAATCAATAACAAATGTAAGTAAAGAAAAAAATTTCACACACCACAAATGAACACAAAAGTTTTGTTATGCAAGTTTGGGAAATTCCACTAGTTCAACACTTATAGCTTAAAATTTTATAAGAAAGAGATTTTTCTACACATGTTTTAAAAAATGGATATGCATGCTTGAAACATGTTAAAGATGCAAATGACTTATGGATCCAAACCTTTTAAAGAGAATAACATTAAATTCCCAATTGAACATGCGGTGGAATATTTACCCGAGTCAAACAAGCCATTAATGTGCCGATTTACAAAATGCTGACCTAATGATCATAGATGATTGTAAAGTGATTTATCATGCGCAACGGGCTTTATTTTTTTAAGGAATGACTTATGGATTGGGAGACAACACTCAGTTAGAAATCCTTCGCCTCCCCCTTTTCCTGATGATTGCAAAACCTCATAATATAAAAACTATAAAGAATTTACAATCCCTAAAAGTTACAAACACTATTTGGACTTATCACTCTCTGCATTTTTGCATGGTGCATTTCCATTTTAGTCGTATACTTTTTTCTTAATTCAAAATTTGAGTTTTCACTTTCGCTTCATCTCACACACAAAAAAAGAAATAAAAGGCAAAAATAGATCACAACAAAATGATAATTTTAGAGTTTGTGTATGGAAAGAATTTAAAGCAGTAACAAATATAAGAAAAGAAAATTTATTCATACACCACAAATGGACACAAAAGTTTTGTTATCCAAGTTTGGGAAATTCCACTAGTTCAACCCGAATAGCTTGGAAATTTTTAAGAAAGAGATTTTTCTACACATGTTTTAAAAAAAATGGATATGCATGCTTCAAACTTGTTAAAGATGCCCATATACAAAAAGCTGACCTAATGATCCTAGATGATTGTAAAGTGATTTATCTTGCGTAATAGGGTATATTTTTGTAAGGAATTACTTATGGACTAGGAGTCAACAGTCAGTTAAAATTCCCTCGCCTCCCTTTTTTCCTGATGATCGCAAAACCTGATATTTTAAAACTAAAAGGAGTTTACAATCCCTAAAAATTACTAACACTTTTTGGAATTATCTCTCTATAAATTTGTGCATTGTGCATTTCCTTTTTAGCCGTATACTTTTTTCTTAAATCAAAACTTGTGTTTTCACTTTCCCTTCATCTCATAAACAAAAAAAAGAGATAAAAGGGAAAAATAGATCACAGCAAAACGAAAATTTTAGAGGTTATGTATGGAAAGAATTAAAAGCAATATCATATATAAGTAATGAAAACTTATTCACACACCACAAATGAACACAAAAGTTTTGTTATCAGAGTTTGGGAAATTCCACTAGTACAACCTTAATAGCTTGGAATTTTATAAGAAAGAGATTTTTCTACACATGTTTTAAAAAAAGGATATATGCTTGAAACATGGTAAAGATGCAGATGACCTATGAATCCAAACCTTTTAAAGAGAATGATTTTAAATTATCAAGTGCACGTGCGGTGGGATATTTACTTGAGTCAAACAAGCCATTATTTTGCCCATTTA
Organism: Aristolochia californica; assembly: GCF_029961685.1. Classification (NCBI taxonomy): domain Eukaryota; kingdom Viridiplantae; phylum Streptophyta; class Magnoliopsida; order Piperales; family Aristolochiaceae; genus Aristolochia; species Aristolochia californica. The sequence goes on from NW_027181771.1 coordinate 16,077,523, forward strand.
AAAAAAGCAAACCGAACGATCATAGATGGCTGTAACGATATTGATCATGCGTAACAGGCTATATTTTTTTAAGGAATGACTTATGGATTGGGAGTCAACAATCAGTTAAAAATACCCCGCCTCCCCCTTTCCCCAACGATTGGAAAACATGATATATAAAAACTAAAAAAAGTTTACAATCCCTAAAAATTACAGACGCTTTTTTGAATTATCTCTCTCTACATTTGTGCATTATGCATTTAAATTTTAGATGTATACGTTTTTCTTAAATCAAAACTTCATTTTTCACTTTCCCTTCATCTCATAAAAAAAAAAAGAGATAAAAGGAAAAAATTGATCACAACAAAATGAAAATTTTAGAGTTTATGTATGAAAAGATTTTAAATCAATAACAAATGCAAGTAAAGAAAATTGATTCTCACACCACAAATGAACACAAAAGTTTTGTTATGCAAGTTTGGGAAATTCTACTAGTTCAACCCTTATAGCTTGGAATTTTATAAGAAAGTGATTTTTCTACACATGTATTAAAAAATGGATATGCATGCTTGAAACATGTTAAATATGCAAATGACCTATGGATTCAAACCTTTTAAAGAGAATAACATTAAATTCCCAAGTAAACGTGAGGTGGGATATTTACCCGCGTCAAACAAGCCATTATTTTGGCCATTTACAAAAAGCTGACCTAACGATTAGACATGATTGTAAAGTGATTTATCATGCGTAACGGGCTATATTGTTGTAAGAAATGACTTGTGGATTGGGAGTCAACACTCAGTTAAAAATCCCCCGCCTCCCCCTTTTGTCATCGATTGCCAAACCTGATATATAAAAACTAAAAAGACTTTAAAATCCCCAAAAATGACAGAGACTTTTGAAATTATCTCTCCTTCCTTTTTTGCATTGTGCATTTCCATTTTAGACGTATATTTTTTTCTTAATTCAAAACTTGAGTTTTCACTTTCCCTTCTTCTCGTAAACAAAAAAAGATATAAAAGGCATAAATAGATCACAACAAAATGAAAATTTTAGAGTTTATGTATGGAAAGATTTTAAATCAATAACAAATGCAAGTAAAGAAAATTTATTCACACACCACAAATAAACACAAATATTTTATTATGCAAGTTTGGGAAATTCCACTAGTTCAACCCATATAGCTTGGAATTTTATAAGAAAGAGATTTTTCTACACATGTTTTATAAAATGGATATGCCTGCTTGAAACATGTTAAAGATGCAAATGCCCTATGGATCCAAACCTTTTAAAGAGAATATCATTAAATTCCCAAGTGAATGTGCGGTGGGATATTTACCCATGTCAAACAAGCCATTATTTTGCCCATTTACAAAAAGCTGACCTATCGATCATACATGATTGTAAAGTGATTTATCATGTGTAACAAGCTATATTTTTTTAAGGAATGACTTATGGATTAGGAGTCAACACTCAGTTAAAAATCCTTCACCTCCCCTTTTTCCCATCGATAGAAAAACCTGATATATAAAAACTAAAAAGAGTTTACAATCCATAAAAATGACAGAGACTTTTTGGAATTATCTCTCCCTAATTTTTTGCAAGCTGCATTTCCATTTTAGTCGTATACTTTTTTCTTAATTCAAAACTTGAGTTTTCACTTTTTCTTCATCTCGTAAACAAAAAAAGAGATAAAGGCAAAAATAGATCACAAGAAAATGAAAATTTTAGAGTTTATGTAGGAAAATAATTTAAAGCAATAACAAATATAAGAAAATAAAATTTATTCACACACCACAAATGAACACAAAAATTTTGTTATCCAAGTTTGGGAAATTCCACTAGTTCAACCCGAATATCTTGGAATTTTTTAAAAAAGAGATTTTTCTACACATAGTTTGAAAAAGGGATATGCATGCTTGAAACTTGTTAAAGATGCAAATGACCTATGGATCTAATTGTTTTAAAGAGAATAACATTAAATTCTCAAGTGAACGTGCGGTGGGATATTTACCAGAGTCAAACAAGCCATTATTTTACACATTTCCAAAAAACTGACCTAACGATCATAGATGATTGTAAAGTGATTTATCATGCGTAATAGGCTATTTTTTGTAAGGAAAGACTTATGGATTGGGAGTCAACACTCAATTAAAAATCCCCCGCCTCCCCCTTTTCCCGAAGATTGCAAAACCTGATATATAAAAACTAAAAAGAGTTTACAATCCCTAAAAATTATTGAATCTTTTTGGAATTATCTCTCTCTCCATTTGTGCATTGTGCATTTCCATTTTAGATGTATACATTTTTCTTAAATCAAAACTTGAGTTTTCACTTTCCCATCATCTGGTAGACAAAAAAAAAGATAAAAGGAAAAAATAGATCTCAACAAAATGAAAATTTTAGAGTTTGTGAATGGAAAGAATTTAAAGCAATTAAAAGGGTATGTAAAGAAAATTTATCCACATACCACAAATTAACACAAAAGTTTTATTATCCATGTTTGGGAAATTCCACTTATTCAACCCTAATAGCATGGAATTTTATAAGAAAGATATTTTTCTACACATGTTCTAAAAAATCTATATGCATGCTTGAAACATGTTAAAGATGATAATGACCTATGGATTGAAACCTTTTCAACCGAATAACATTAAATTCCCAAGTGAATGTGCGGTGGGATATTTACCCAAGTGAAACTAGCCATTATTTTGCCCATTTACAAAAAGTTGACCTAACGATCATAGATGATTATAAAGTGATTTATCATGCGTAACTGGCTATAGTTTTGTAAGGAATAACTTATGGATTGGGAGTCAACACTCAGGTAAAAATCCCTCGCCTCCCCCTTTTCCGAACGATTGCAAAACCTGATATATAAAAACTAAGAAGAGTTTACAATCCCTAAATATTACATACACGTTTTTGGAATTATCTCTCTCTTCATTTTTTTCATTGTGCATTTCCATTTTAGATGTATACTTTTTTCTTAAATCAAAACTTTAAGTTTTCACTTTCTCGTCATCTCGTAAAAAAAGAAAGAAAGAGATTAAACGCAAATAATTTAGAGTTTATGTATGGAATGCATATAAATAAAAAAATGTAAGATAGAAAATTTATTCACGCACCACAAATGAACACTATAGTTTTGTTACCCAAGTTTGGGAAATTCCACTAGTTCAACCCTAATAGCTTGGAATTTATAAGAAAGAAATGTTTCTACATATGTTTTAAAAACTGGATATGCATGTTTGAAACATGTTAGAGATGCAAATGACCTATGGATCCAAACCTTTTTAAGAGAATAACAATAAATTCTCAAGTGCATGTGCGGTGGGATATTTACCCGAGCCATTATTTTGCCCATTTACAAAAAGTTGACCTAACGATCATAGATGCTTGTAAAGTGATTAATCATGCATAACGGGCTACTTTTTTGTAAAGAATGACTTATGGACTGGGAGTCAACAGTCAGTTAAAAATCCTATGCCTCCCCGTTTTCCCGACGATCTCAAAATCGGATTTATAAAAACTAAAAAGAGTTTACAATGCCATAAAATTACAGACAATTTTTGGAATTATCTCTCTCTACTTTTGTGCATTGGGCATTGTGCATTTCCTTTTTAGTCGTATACTTTTTTCTTAAATCAATACTTGAGTTTTCACTTTCCCTTCATCTCGTAAACAAAAAAAGAGAAAAATGGCAAAAATAGATCACAAAAAAATAAAAAATTTAGAGTTTATGTATGGAAAGAATTCAAAGCGATAACCAATATAAGTAAAGAAAATTTATTCACACACCACTAATGAGCACAAAAGTTTTGTTACCAGAATTTGGGAAATTCCACTAGTTCAACCCTAATAGCTTGGAATTTTATAAGAAAGAGATTTTTCTAAAAATGTTTTAAAAAATGGATATGCACACTTGAAACATGTTAAAGATGTAAATGACCTATGGATCCAAACCTTTTAAAGAGAATGACTTTAAATTCACATGTGAAAGTGCGGTGGGAAATTTACCCGAGTCAAAGAAGCCATTATTTTGCCCATTTACAAAAAGCTAACCAAACGATCATAGATGATTGTAACGAGATTTAGCATGCGTAACAGGCTATATTTTTGTAAGGATTGAGTTATGGATTCGGAGTCAATACTCAGTTAAAAATCACCCGCCTCCCCCTTTTCCCGACAATTGCAAAACCTGATATATAAAACTAAAAAGACTTTACAATCCCTAAAAATTATTGACACTTTTTGGAATTATCTCTCTCTACATTTTTGCATTGTGCTTTTCAATTATAGTTGTATACTTTTTTCTTAAATCAGTACTTGAGTTTTCACTTTCCCTTCATCTCGTACACATAACAAGAGATAAAAGGAAAAAATTGATCACAACTAAATGAAAATTTTATAGTTTATGTATGGAAAAAATTTAAAGCAATAAGAAATGTAAGTAAAGAAAATTTATTCACACACCACAAATGAACACAAAAGTTTTGTTATCAGAGTTTGGGAAATTGCACTATTTCAACCCTAATATCGTGGAATTTTATAAGAAAGAGATTTTTCTACACATGTTTTTAAAAATGGATATGCATGCTTGAAAAATGTTAAAGATGCAAATGACCTATGGATCCAAACCTTTTAAAGAGAATAACATTAAATTCTCAAGTGAACGTGTGGTGGGATATTTACCTGAGTCAAACCAGCCATTATTTTGCCCATTTACAAAAAGTTGACCTAATGATCATAGATGATAGTGAAGTGATTTATCAAGCATAAAGGGCTATATTTTTGTAAGGAATGACTTATGGACTAGGAGTCAATAGTCAGTTAAAAATTATTTGCCTCCTCCTTTGCTCGACGATAGCAAACCTAATTTATAAAAACTAAAAAGTGTTTAAACTCCCTAAAAATTATAGACACTTTTTTGGATTTTCTCTATCTATATTTGTGCATTGTGCATTTTCTTTTTAGTCGTATACTATTTTCTTAAATCAGAACTTGAGTTTTCACTTTCCCTTCATCTCGTAAACAAAAAAAGAGATAAAAGGCAAACATAAATCACAAGAAAACGAAAATTTTAAAGTTTATGTATGGAAAGAATTAAAAGAAAAAAATATAAGTAAAGAAAATTTATTCACACACCACTAATGAGGACAAAAGTTTTGTTATCAGAGTTTGGGAAATTCAAATAGTTCAACCCTAACAGCTTGGAATTTTATAAAAAAATGATTTCTCCACACATGTTTTAAAAAATGGATATGCATGCTTGAAACATGTTAAAGATTCAAATGACCTATGGATCCAAACATTTTTATGAGAATAACATTATATTCTCAACTGAACATGCGGAGGGATATTTACTTGAGTCAAACAAGCCATTATTTTGCCAATTACAAAAAGGTAACCTAACGTTTATAGAAGATTTTAAAGTGTTTTATCATGCGTAACAGGTAACATTTTTTTAAGGAATGACTTATGGATTCGCTGTCAACACTCAGTTAAAAATCCCCCGTCTCCCTATTCCCGATGATTGCAAAACCTGATATATTAAAATTAAAAAGAGTTTGCAATCCTTAAAAATTACAGACTCTTTTTTCAATTATCTCACTCTACATTTTTGCATTGTGAATTTCCATTTTAGATGTATACTTTTTTCTTAATTCAAAACTTGATTTTTCACTTTCCCTTCATCTCGTAAACAAAAAAAGAGATAAAAGGCAAAAATAGATCACAACAAAATGAAAATTTAGAGTTTATGTATGGAAAAAATTTAAAGCAAAAACAAAATGCAAGAAAAGAAAATTTATTCACACACCACAAATGAACACAAATGTTTTGTTATCAGAGTTTGGGAAATTCCACTATTTCAACCCTAATATCGTGGAATTTTATAAGAAAGAGATTTTTCTACACATATTTTTAAAAATGGATATGCATGCTAGAAAAATTTTAAAGATGCAAATGACCTATGGATCCAAACCTTTTAAAGAGAATAACATTAAATTTTCAGGTGAACGTGAGGTGGGATATTTACTTGAGTCAAAGAAGCCATTATTTTGCCCATTTAGAAAAAGTTGACCTAACGATCATAGATGATAGTGAAGTGATTTATCATGCGTAACGGGCTTTGTTTTTTTAACGAATGACTTATGGACTAGGAGTCAACAGTTGGTTAAAACTTCCTTGCCTCCCCCTTTTCCCGACGATTACAAAACCTGATTCATAAAAATAAATAGAGTTTAAAATCCCTAAATATTACAGAAATTTTTTAGTATTTTCTCTATCAACATTTTTGCATTGCGCATTTTATTTTTAGTCGTATAATTTTTTCTTAAATCAAAACTTGAGTTTTCACTTTTCCTTCATCTCGTAAACAAAAAAGGAGATAAAAGCCAAAACTAGATCAGAACAAAACGAAAATTTTAGAGTTTATGTATGGAAAGAATTAAAAGCAATAACAAATATAAGTAAAGAAAATTTATTCACACACCACTAATGAGGACAAAAGTTTTGTTATCAGAGTTTGGGAAATTCCACTAGTTCAACCATAATAGCTTGGAATCTTATAAGAAAGAGATTTCCCTACACATGATTTAAAAAATAGATATGCATGCTTGAAACATGTTAAAGATGCAAATGACCTATGGATCCAAACATTTTTATGAGAATGGCAATAAATGCTCAAGTGAACAAGCGGTGGGAAATTTACCCGAGTCAAACAAGCCATTATTTTGCCCATTTACAAAAAGCTGACCTAACGATCATAGATGATTGTAAAATGATTTATCATGCATAACGGGCTATATTTTTGTAAGGAATGACTTATGGATTGGGAGTCAACACTCAGTTAAAAATCCCCCGCCTCCTCCTTTTCCTGACGATTGCAAAACCTGATATATCAAAAGTAAAAAGAGTTTACAATCCCTAAAAATTACAGACACTTTTTGAAATTATCTCTCTCTATATTTTTGCATAGTGCATTTCCATTTTAGATGTACACTTTTTTCTTAAATCAAAACTTGAGTTTTCACTTTCCCTTCATCTCGTAAAAAAAAAAGACATAAAAGACAAAATAGATCACAATAAATTGAAAATTTTAGAGTTTATATATAGAAAGAATTAAAATCAATAATAAATATAAGAAAAGAAAAAATATTCACACACCACTAATGAGGAGAAAATTTTTGTTATCAAAGTTTGGGAAATTCCACTAGTTCAACCCTAATAGCTTGGAATTTTATAAGAAAAACATTTTTCTACACATCTTTTAAAAACTGGATATGCATGCTTGAAACATCTTAAAGATGCAAATGACCTATGGGTCCAAAACTTTTGAAGTGAATAACACTAAATTCTCGAGTGAACGTGCGGTGGGATATTTACCCGAGTAAAACAAGCCGTTATTTTTCCCATTTACAAAAAGCTGACCTAACGATTATAGATGATTGTAATGTGATTTATCTTGAGTAAAGGGCTATATTTTTCTAAGGAATGACTTATGGACTAGGAGTCAACAGTCAGTTAAAAGTCCCCAGCCTCCCCCTTTTCCGGACGAACATAAAACCGGATTTATAAAAAATCAATAGAGTTTACAATCGCTAAAAATTACAGACACTTTTTAGAATTTTCTCTCTCTACTTTTGTGTATTGTGCATTTCCTTTTTAGTCGTATACTTTTTTCATAAATCAAAACATGAGTTTTCACTTTCCCTTCATCTCGTAATAAAAAAAAAAAGAGATAAAGGGAAAAAATAGATCACAACAAAATGAAAATTTTAGAGTTTATGAAAGGAAAGAAATTAAAATAAATAAAAAATATAAGTAAATAAAATTTATTCACACACAACTAATGAGCACATAATTTTTGTTATCAAAGTTTGAGAAATTCCACTAGTTCAACCCTTATAGCTTGGAATTTTTTAAGAAAGAGATTTCTCTGCACATGTTTTAAAAAATGGATATGCATGCTTGAAACTTGTTAAAGATGCAAATGACCTATGGATCCAAACTTTTTTAAGAGAATGACTTTAAATTCTCAAGTGACCGTGCGGTTGGAAATCTACCCGAGTCAAACAAGCCATTATTTTGCTCAATTACAAAAAGCTGACCTAACAATCATAGATGATTGTAAGGTGATTTATCATGTGTACCGGGCTATATGTTGGGTGTCAACGTTCAGTTAAAAATCCCCCCCTCCCCCTTTTCCTGACGATTGCAAAACCTGATATTTGAAAACTAAAAAGATTTTACAATCCCTAAACATTTCAAATCCTTTTTGAAATTATCTCTCTCTACATTTGTGCATTGTGCTTCTCAATTTTAGTTGAATACTTTTTTCTTAAATCAAATCTTGAGTTTTCACTTTCCCTTTATCTCGTCAACAAAAAATGAGATAAAAGGAAAAAATAGATCACAAAAAAATGAAAATTTTAAAGTTTATGTATGGAAGGAATTTAAAGCAATAAGAAATGCAAGTAAAGAAAATTTATTCACACACCACAAATGAACACAAAAGTATTGTTTTCCAAGTTTTTAGAAATTCCACTAGTTCAACCCTAATAGCTTGGAATTTTTTAAGAAAGATATTTTTCTACACATGTTTTAAAAAATGTATATGCATGCTTGAAACAAGTAAAAGATGCAAATGACCTATGGATCTAAACCTTTTAAAGAGAATAACATTATATTCTCAAGTGAACGTGTGGAGGGATATTAACCCAAGTCAAACAAACCATTATTTTGCCCATTTCAAAAAAGCTGACCTATCAATAATCGAAGATTGTAAAGTGATTTATCATGTGTAACGGGCAATATTTTTGTAACGAATGACTTATGGATTGGGAGTCAACACTTAGTTCAAATCCCCTGCCTCCCCCATTTCCCGACCATTGCAGAACCTGATATATAAAAACTAAATAGAGTTTACAATCCCTAAAATTTACAAACACTTTTTGGAATTATCTCTCTCTATATTTTTGCGTTGTGCGTTTCCATTTTAGATGTATACTTTTTTCATAAATCAAAACTTGAGTTTTCACTTTCCATTCATCTCCTAAACAAAAAAAGAGATGAAAGGCAAAAATAGATCACAACAAAATGAAAATTTTAGAGTTTCTGTATGGAAAGAATGTAAAGCAATAACAAATTTTAGTAATGAAAATTTATTCTCACGCTACAAATGAACACAAAAGTTTTGTTATCCATGTTTGGGAAATTCTACTAGTTCAACCCTAATAGCATGCAATTTTATAAGAAAGAGATTTTTCTAAACATGTTTTAAAAAATGGATATCTTGCTTGAAAAATGTTAAAGATGCAAATGACCTACGGATCCAAACTTTTTAAAGAGAATAACATTAAATTCTCAAGTGAACGTGTGGTGGGATATTTACCCGAGTCAAACAAGCCATTATTTTGCCCATTTAAAAAAAGCTGACCTACCGATTAGATGATTGTAAAGTGATTTATCATGCGTAACGGACTTTATTTTTGTAAGCATTGACTTATGGATTGGGAGTCAACACTCAATTAAAAATCCCCCGCCTCCCCCTTTTCTCGACAATTGCAAAACCTATTATATAAAAACTGAAAAGAGTTTACAATCCCAAAAAATTACTGACACTTTTTGCAATTATCTCTCTCTACATTTGTCCATTGTGCATTTCCTTTTTATATGTACACTTTTTTCTTAAATAAAAACTTGATTTTTCACTATCCCATCATCTTGTAAACAAAAAAAGAGCTAAAAGGCAAAAATAGATCACAACAAAATGAAAATTTTAGAGTTTAAGTATGGAAAAAATTTAAAGCAATAAAAAATACTAGAAAAGAAACTTTATTAACACACCACAAATGAACACAAAAGTTTCGTGATCCAAGTTTGGGATATTTCGCTAGTTCAACCCTAAAGAAAGAGATTTTTCTGCAAATGTTTTAAAAAATGGATATGCATGCTTGGAACCTTTTAAAGATGTTAATGATCAATGGATCCAAACCTTTTAAAGAGAATAACATTAAATTATCAAATGAACGTGCGGTGGAAGATTTACTTGAGTCTAACAAGCCATTATTTTGCTCATTTACAAAAAGCAGACCTAACGATCATAGATGATTGTAATGTGATTTATCATATGTAACGGTCTTTTTTTTTCAAAGGAACGACTTATAGATTGGGAGTCAGCACACAGTTAAAAATCCCCCGCCTCCACCTTTTCTCAACGATTGCAAAACCTCATTTCTAAAAACTAAAAAGAGTTTACAATCCCTAAAAATTATACACACTTTTTGGAATTATCTCTCTCTACATTTTTTCATTGTGCATTTCTATTTTAGATGTATACTTTTTTCATAAATCAAAACTTGAGTTTTCACTTTCCCTTCATCTCATAAAAAAAAAAGAGATAAAAGAAAAAAATAGATCACAACACAAATGAAAATTTTAAAGTTTATGTATGGAAAGAATTTAAAGAAATAACAAATGAAAGTAAAGAAAATTTATTCACACACCACAAATGAACACAAAAGTTTTGTTATCAGAGTTTGGGAAATCACTAGTTCAAGCCTAATTTCATGGAATTTTTTAAGAAAGAGATATTTCTACACATGTATTGAAAAATGTAGATGCATGCTTTAAACATGTTAAAGATGCAAATGACCAATGGATCCAAACCTTTTAAAGAGAATAAGATTAAATTCCCAAGTGAACGTGCGGTGGGATATTTACCGGAGTCAAACGAGCCATTGTTTTGCCCATTTACAAAAAGTTGAACTATCGATAATAGATGATTGTAAAGTGATTTATCATGCATAACGGGCTATATTTTGTAAGGAATGATTGATGAATTGGGAGTCAACACTCAGATAAAAATCCCTCGCCTCCCCCTTTTCCCAACGATTGCAAAACCTTATATATAAAAACTAAAAAGAGTTTAGAATCCCTAAAAATTACAGACACGTTTTGGAGTTTTCTCTCTCTACATTTGTGCATTGTGCATTTCCATTTTAGATGTATACTTTCTTCAAAAATCAAAACTTGAGTTTTCTCTTTCCCTTCATCTCGTAAATAAAAAAAGAGATAAAAGGAAAAAATAGATCACAACAAAATGAAAATTTTCGAGTTTATGTATGGAAAGAATTTAAAGCAATAAGAAAGTGAAGTAAAGAAAATTTATTCACACACCACTAATGAACACAAAAGTTTTGTGATCCAAGTTTGGGAAATTCCACTAGTTCAACCCTGATAGCTTGGAATTTTATAAGAAAGTGATTTTTCTACACATGTTTTAAAAAATGGATATGCATACTTGAAACATGTTGAAGATGCAAATGACCTATGGATCCAAACCTTTTAAAGAGAATAACATTATATTCTAAAGTGAACGTGCGGAGGGATATTTACCCGACTCAAACAAGCCATTATTTTGCCCATTTAAAAAAATGATGACCCATCGATCATAGATGATTGTAAAATGATTTATCATGCGTAACGGGCTATTTTTTTAAGGAGTGATTTATGGATTGGGAGTCAACACTCATTTAAAAATCCCCCGCCTCCCCCCTTTCCCGGCGATTGTGAAAACAGATATATAAAAACTAAAAAGAGTTTACAATCCCTAAAAATTACTGACACTTTTGGGAATTATCTCTCTCTACATTTGTGCAGTGTGCATTTCATTTTAGATGTAAACTTTTTTCATAATTCAAAACTTGAGTTTTCACTTTCCCTTCATCTTGTAAACAAAAAAAGAGATAAAAGGAAAAAAAAATCACAACAAAATGAAAATTTTAGAGTTTATGTATGGAAAGAATTTAAAGCATTAACAAATGTAAGTAAAGAAAATTTATTCACACACCACAAATCAACACAAAAGTTTTTTTATGCAAGTTTGGGAAATTCCACTTGTTCAACCCTAATTGCTTGGAATTTTGTAAGAAATAGATTTTTCTACACATGTTTTATAAAATGGATATGAATGCTTGAAACATGTTAAAGATGCAAATCACCTACGAATCCAAACCTGTTAAATAGAATAACACTCAATTCTCGAGTGAACGTGCGGTGGGATATTTACCCGAGTAAAACAAGCGATTATTTTGCCCATTTACTTAAAGCTGACCTAACGATCATAGATGATTGTAAAGTGATTTATCATACGCAACGGGCTATATTTTTGTAAGGAATAACCTATGGACTGGGAGTCAACAACCAGATAAAAATCCCCTACCTCCCCCTTTTCCCGACGATCGCTAAACTTGATTTATAAAACCTAAAAAGAGTTTAAAATCCCCAAAATTTATAGACCCTTTTTGGAATTATTTCTCTCTAATTTTGTGCATTGAGTAATTCATTTTTAGTTGTATACTTTTTTGTTAAATCAAAACTTTGAGTTTTCACTTTCCCTTCATCTCGTTAACAAAAAAAGAGATAAAAGGCAAAAATAGATCACAACAAAATGAAAAAGTTAGAGTTTATGTATGGAAAGAATTAAAACAATAAAAATATAAGTAAAGAAAATTTATTCACACACCACTAATGAGCACAAATGTTTTGTCATCAGAGTTTGGGAAATTCCATTAGTTCAACCCTAATAGCTTGGAATTTTATAAGAAAGAGATTTTTCTACACATGTTTTAAAAAATGGATATGCATACTTGAAACATGTTAAAGATGCAAATGACCGATGGATCCAAACCTTTTAAAGAGAATGACTTTAAATTCTCAGGTTAACGAGCGGTGGGAAATTTACACGAGTCAAACAAGCCATTATTTTGTCCATTTACAAAAACCTGACCTAACCATCATAGATGATTGTAACGTGATTTATCATGCGTCACATGCTATATTTTTGTAAGGAATGACTTATGGATTGGGTCTCAACGCTCAGTTAAAAATCCCCCGCCACCCCCTTTTCCCGACGACTGCAAAACCTTATATTTAAAAAGTAAAAAGATTTTAAAATCCCTAAAAATAATAGACACTTTTTGAAATTATCTCTCTCTACATTTTTGCATTGTGCTTTTCAATTTTAGTTGTAAACTTTTTTGTTAAATCAAAACTTGAGTTTTCACTTTCCCTTCTTCTCGTAAACAAAAAAATATATAAAAGACAAATAGATCACTACAAAATGAAAATTTAAGAGTTTATGTATCGAAATAATTTTAAGAATTAACAAGTGTAAGTAAATAAAATTTATTCACACACCACAGATGAAGACAAAAGTTTTGTTATCCAAGTTTGGGAAATTCCACTAGTTCAACCCTAATTACTCAGAATTTTATAAGAAAGAGATTATTCTTCACATGTTTTAAAAAATGGATATGTATGCTTGAAAGATCTTAATGATGCAAGTGACCTATGGATCCAAACCTTTTAAAAAGAATAACATTATATTCTCAAGTGAACGTGTGGAGGGATATTTAGCCATCATTTTGCCCAATTACAAAAAGCTGACCTATCGATAATAGAAGATTGTAAAGTGATTTATCATGCGTAACGGGCTATATTTTTGTAAGGAATGATTTATGGATTGGGAGTCAACAATCAGTTAAAAATCCACCGCCTCCTCCTTTTCTCGACGATTGCAAAACCTGATATACAAAAACTAAAAAGAGTTTACAATCGCTAAAAATTATAGACACTTTTTTGAATTAGCTCTCTCTATATTTGAGCATTGCGCATTTCCATTTTAGATGTATACTTTTTTCATAAATCAAAACTTGATTTTTCACTTTCCCCTCATCTCATAAACAAAAAAAGAGATAAAAGGCAAAACAAGATCACAACAAAATGAAAATTTTAGAGTTTATGTGTGGAAAGAATTAAAAGCAAAAACAAATATAACTAAAGAAAATTTATTATCACACCAAAAATGAACTCAAAAGTTTTGGTATCCATGTTTGGGAAATTCCACTAGTTCAACTCTAAATGCTCGGAATTTTATAAGAAAGAGATTTTTCTACACATGTTTTATAAATGGATATGCATGCTTGAACCTTATTCAAGATGAAAATGACCTATGGATCCAAACCTTTCAAAGAGAATAACATTAAATTCTCAAGTGAACGTGTGGTGGAATATTTACCCGAGTCATACAAGTCATTATTTTGCCCATGTACAAAAAGCTAAGCTAACGATCATGGATGATTTTAAAGTGATTTATCATGTGTAAACAGGCTATATTTTTGTAAGGAAAGACTTATGGATTGGGAGTCAACACTCAGTTAAAAATCCTCTGCCTCCTTCTTTTCCCACCGATTGCAAAACCTGATATATAAAAACAAAAAAGAGTTTACAATCCCTAAAAATTAAAGACACTTTTTGCAATTTTTTCTCTCTAAATATCTGCATTGTGCATTTCCATTTTAGGTGTATACTTTTTTCTTAAATCAAAACTTGAGTTTTCACTTTCCCTTCATCTCGTATACAAAAAAAGAGATAAAAGGCAAAAAAGATCACAAAAAAATGAAAATTTAAGAATTTAAGTATGGAAAGAATTTAAGGCAATAAAAAATACAAGAAAAGAAAATTTATTAACACACCAGAAATGAACACAAAAGTTTTGTTATCCAAGTTTGGGAAACTCCACTAGTTCAACCCTAATAGCTTGGAATTTTATAAAAAAGAGATTTTTCTACACATGTTTTAAAAAAAGGATATGCATGCTTGAAACATGTTAAAGATGCAAATGACCAATGGATCCAAACCTTTTAAAGGGAATAACATTAAATTCTCAAGTGAATGTGCGGTGGGATATTTACCCGAGTCAAACAAGCCATTATTTTGTCCTTTTACAAAACGCAGACCTAACGATCATAGATGATTGTAACGTGATTTATCATGTGTAACGGACTATATTTTTTAAGGAATGACATATGGATAGGGAGTCAACACTCAGTTAAAAATCTCCTGCCTCCCCCTTTTCCTGACGATTGCAAAACCTGATTTATAAATACTAAAAAGAGATTACAATCCCAAAAAATTATAGACACTTTTTCGAATTATCTCTCTCTAGATTTATGCATTGTGCAATTACATTTTAGATGTATAATTTTTTCATAAATCAAAACTTGAGTTTTCACTTTCCCTTTATCTCATAAGCAAAAAAGTGATAAAAGGAAAAAATAGATCACAACAAAATGAAAATTTTAGAGTTTATTTATAGAAAGAATTTAAAGCAATAACAAATGTAAGTACTGAAAATTTTTCACACACCAAAAATGAACACAAAAGTTTTGTTATAAGAGTTAGGGAAATTCCACTAGTTCAACCCTAATTTCATGGAATTTTTTAAGAAACAAATTTTTCTACAGATGTTTTAAAAAATGGATATGCATGCTTGAAACTTGTTAAAGATGCAAATGACCTATGGATACAAACCTTTTAAAGTGAATAACATTAAATTCCCAAGTGAACCTGCGGTGGGATATTTACCCGAGTCAAACAAGCCATTATTTTGCCCATTGAAAAACTGCTGACCTAACGATCATAGATTATTGTAAAGTGATTTATCAGCTGTATTGGGCAATATTTTTTTAATGAATTACTTATGGATTGGGATTCAATACTCACTTATAAATCCCCTGCCTCCCCTTTTTCCCGATCATTGCAAAACCTAATTGATAAAAACTTAAAAGAGTTTCCAATCCCTAAAAATTACAAACACTTTTTGGAATTATCTCTCTCTACATTTGTGCATTGTGCTTTTCAATTTTAGTTGTATACGTTTTACTTAAATCAAAACTTGAGTTTTAACTTTCCCTTGATCTCTTAAACAAAAAAAAAAGACATAAAAGGAAAAAATAGTTCACAACAAAATGAAAATTTTAGAGTTTATGTATGGAAAGAATTCAAAAGAATAAGAAATGAAAGTAAAGAAAATTTATTGACACACCACAAATGAACACAAAATTTTTTTTATCCAAGTTTGGGAAATTCCACTAGTTCAACCCTAATAGCTAGGAGATTTATAAGAAAGAGATTTTTCTACAGTTGTTTTAAAAAAATGGATATGCTTGCTTGAAACATGTTAAAGATGCAAATGACCTATGGATCCAAACCTTTTAAAGAGAATAACATTAAATTCTCAAGTGAACATGCGGTGGGATATTTACTTGAGTCAAACATCCCATTATTTTGCAGATTTACTTAAAGTTGACCTAACGATCATAGATGATTGTAAAGTGATTTATCATGCGTAACGGTCAATATTTTTTTAAGGAATGACTTATGGATTGGTAGTCAACACTTAGTTAAAAATCCTCCACCTCCCCCTTTTTCCCGATTATTGCAAAACCTGATATATAAAAACTAAAAAGAGTTTTCAATCCCTAAAAATTACAGTCACTTTCTGGAATCGTGTCTCTCTACATTTTTTTATTGTTCATTTCCATTTTAGATACATTCTTTTTTCTTAAATCAAAACTTGAGTTTTCACTTTTCCTGCATCACGTAAACAAAAACAGAGATAAAAGGCAAAAAAAGATCACAAGATAATGAAAATTTTAGAGTTAATGTATGGAAAGAATGTAAAGCAATAAAAAATTGAAGTAAAGAAAATTTATTCACACACCATAAATGAACACAAAAGTTTTGTTAGGCATGTTTGGGAAATTCCACTTGTTCAACCCTAATAGCTTCGAATTTTATAAGAAAGAGATTTTTCTACACATGTTTTAAAAAATGGATATGCAATGTTGGAACATGTTCAAGTTGCAAATCCTATGGATCCAAACCTTTTAAAGAGAATAACATTAAAATCTCAAGTGAACGTGCGGTGGGATATTTACACGTGTAAAAAAAGCCATTATTTTGCACATTTACAAAAAGCTGACCTAACGATCATAGATGATTGCAAAGTGATTTACATGCCTAACGGGCCATTTTTTTGTAAGGAATGACTTATGGATTGGGAGTCGACACTCAGTTAAAAATCATCCGCCTCCCCCATTTCCCGACGATTTTAAAACCTGATATATAAAAACTAAAAAGAGTTTACAATCCCTAAAAATTATAGACATTTTTTTGAATTATCTCTCTCTACATTTGTGCATTGTGCATTTCCATTTTAGAGGTATACTTTTTTGTTAAATCAAAACTTGAGTTTTCACTTTCCCTTCATCTTGTAAAGAAAAAAAGAGATAAAAGGCAAATAGATCACAAGAAATTGAAAATTTAAGAGTTTATGAATGGAAAGAATATAAAGGATTAAGAAATGCTAGTAAAAAAAATTTATTCACACACCACAAATGAACACAAAAGTTTTGTTATCCAAGTTTGGGAAATTCCACTAGTTCAACACTAATAGCTTAGAATTTTATAAGAAAGAGATTTTTCTACACATGTTTTAAAAAATGGATATGAATGCTTGAAACATGTTAATAATGCAAATGACTTATGGATCCAAACCTTTCTCAAGAGAATGACATGAAATTTTCAATTGAACGTGCGGTGGGATATTTACCTAAATCAAACAAGCCATTATTTTGCCCATTTACAAAAAGTTGACCTAACGATCATAGATGATTGTAACGAGATTTATCATGCGTAACGGGCTATATTCTTTTAAGGAATGACTTATGGATCAACACTCAGGTAAAAATCCCCCGCCTCCCCCTTTTCCTGACGATTGCCAAATCTGATATATAAAAACTAAAAAGAAATTACAATCCCGAAAAATACTAACACTTTTGGAATTATCTCTCTCTACATTTGTGCATTGTGCATTTCCATTTCAGATGTATACTTTTTTCTTAAATCAAAACTCAAGTTTTCACATTCCCCTCATCTCGTTAACAAAAAAAGTGATAAAAGGAAAAAATAAATCACAACAAAATGAAATTTTTAGAGTTTATTTATGGAAATAATTTAAAGCAATAACAAATGCAAGTTAAGAAAAGTTATTCACACACAACAAATGAACACAAAAGTTTTGTTATCCAAGTTTGGGTAATTCCACTAGTTCAACCCTAATAGCATGGAATTTTATAAGAAAAATATTTTTCTACACATGTTTTAAAAAATGGATGTGCATGCTTGAAACATGTTAAAGATGCAAATGACCTATCTACCTGAGTCAAACAAGCCATTATTTTTCCCATTTAAAAAAAGCTGACCAAACGAACATTGATGATCGTAAAGTGATTTATCATGCCTAACGGGCTATATTTCTGTAAGGAATGATTTATGGATTGGGAGTCAACACTCAGTTAAAAATCCCCCGCCTCCCCCTTTTCCTGATGATTGCAAAATGTGATATATAAAAATTAAAAAGAGTTGACAATCCCTAAAAATTATAGACACTTTTTGGAATTATCTCTCTCTACATTTGTGCATTGTGCATTTCCATTTTAGATGTATACTTTTTTCTTAAATCAAAACTTGAGTTTTCACTTTCCCTTCATCTCGTAAACAAAAAAGAGATAAAAGGCAGATTGATGACAACAAAATGAAAATTTTAGTGTTTATGTATGGAGAGAATTTTGAAGGAATAACAAATGCAAGTAAAGAAAATTTATTCAGACACCACAAATGAACACAAAAGTTTTGTTATCAGAGTTCGGGAAATTCCACTAGTTCAACCTGAATATCATCAAATTTTTTAAGAAAGAGATTTTTCTACACATGTTTTAAAAAATGGATATGCGTGATTGAAACATGTTAAAGATGCAAATGACCTATGGATCCTGACCTTTAAAAGATAATGATATTAAATTCTCAAGTGAACGTGCGGTGGAATATTTTCCCGAGTCAAACAAGCCATTATTTTTCCCATTTTCAAAAAGCTGACCTAACAAACATAGATTATTGTAACGTGATTTATCATGCATAACGGGCTATATTTTTGTAAGGAATGACTTATGGATTGGTAGTGAACACTCAGTTAAAAATCCCCTACCTCCCCCTTTCCCAACGATTGCGAAATCTGATATATAAAAAATAAAAAGAGTTAGAATCCCTAAAAATCACAGACACTTTTTGGAATTATCTCTCTCTACATTTGTGCATTATGCATTTCCACTTTAGATGTATACTTTTTTCTTAAATGAAAACTTGAGTTTTCACTTTCCCTTCATCTCGTAAACAAAAAAAGAGATTAAAGGCCAAAATAGATCACAATAAAATGAAAATTTTAGAGTTTATGTCTGGAAAGTATTTAAAGCAATAACAAATGCAAGTAAAGAAAATTTATTCACACACCACAAATGAACACAAAGTTTTAGTTATCCAAGTTTGGGTAATTCCACTAGTTGAACCATGACAGCTTGGAATTTAATAAGAAAGAGATTTTTCTACACATGCTCTAAAAAGCGATAAAAAATGCAAGTAATAAAAATTTATTCACACACCACAAATGAACACAAAAGTTTTGTTATCAGAGTTTCAGAAATTCCACTAGTTCAACCCTAATATCATGGAATTTTTTTAGAAAGAGATTTTTGTACACATGTTTTAAAAAATGGATATGTATGCTTGAAACATGCTGAAGATGAAAATGACCTATGGATCCAAACCTTTTAAAGATGATTGTATTAAATTCTCAAGTGAACGTGCGGCGGGATATTTACGCAAGTCAAACAAACCATTATTTTTCCCATTTACAAAAAGCTCACCTAACGATCATAGATGATTGTAAAGTGATTTATCATGCGTAATGGGCTAAATTTTTGTAAGTAATAACTTATGGATTGGGAGTCAACACTCAGTTAAAAATCTCCCACATCTCCCATTTCCCGAAAATTGCAAAACCTAATATATAAAAACTAAAAAGAGTTTACAATCCCCAAAAATTAAAGACACTTAAATCAAAACTCTAGTTTTCACTTTCCCTTCATCTCGTAAACAAAAAAAAAGATAAAAGGCAAAAATAGATCACAAAAAAATGAAAATTTTAGAGTTCATGTATGCAAAGAATTTAAAGCAATAAAAAATGCAAGTAAACATAATTTATTCACACACCTCAAATGAACACAAAAGTTTTGCAATTCTAGTTTGGGATATTCCACTAGTTCAACCCTAATAGGTTGGAATTTTATAAGAAAGAGATTTTTCTACACATGTTTTAAAAAATGGATATGCATACTTGAAACATGTTAAAAATTCAAATGACCTATGGATCCAAATATTTTAAAGAGAATAACATTAAATTCTTAAGAGAACATGTTGTGGGATATTTAACCGAGTCAAACAAGCCATTATTTTGCCGATTTACAAAAAGCTGACCTAACGATCATAGATGATTGTAAAGTGATTTATCATGAGTAACGGGCTATATTTTTGTTTGGAATGATTGTTGGATTAGGAGTCAACACTCAGTTAAATATCCCCAACCTCCCCCTTTTCCCGACGATTGCAAAACTTGTGATATAAAAATGTAAAAGAGTTTACAAGCACTTAAAATTATAGACAATTTTCTAAATTATCTCTATCAACATTTGTGCATTGTGCAAATTTTAGATGTATACCATTTTTGTTAAATCAGAACTTGAGTGTTCACTTTCACTTCATCTCGTAAAAAAAAAAAGAGATAAAAGGCCAAAATACATCACAACAAAATGATAATTTTTGAGTTTATGTATGGAAAGAATTTAAAGCAATAACAAATGTAAGTAAAGAAAATTTATTCACACACCACATATGAACAAAAAAATTTTTTTATCCAGGTTTGAGAAATTCCACTAGTTCAACCCTAATATCATGGAATTTTTTTAGAAAGAGATGTTTCTACACATGTTTTAAAAAATGGATATGCATGCTTGAAACATGTTGAAGATGAAAATGATCTATGGATCCAAACCTTTTAAAGATGATGATATTAAATTCTCAAGTGAACGTGCGGTGGGATATTTACGCGAATCAAACAAGCCATTATTTTTCCCTTTTACAAAAAGCTCACCTAACGATCATAGATGATTGTAAAGTGATTTATCATGCGTAATGGGCTAGATTTTTTTAAGTAATGACTTATGGATTGGGAGTCAACACTCAGTTAAAAATCTCCCACATCTCCCATTTCTCGACGATTGCAAAACCTGATATATAAAAACTAAAAAGAGTTTACAATCCCCAAAAATGAAAGACACTTAAATCAAAACTCTAGTTTTCACTTTCCCTTCATCTCGTAAACAAAAAAAAAAAAGATAAAAGGAAAAAATAGATCACAACAAAATGAAAATTTTAGAGTTTATGTATGCAAAGAATTCAAAGCAATAAAAAATGCAAGTAAACAAAATTTATTCACACACCACAAATGAACACAAAAGTTTTGCAATTCTAGTTTTGGATATTCCACTAGTTCAACCCTAATAGGTTGGAATTTAATAAGAAAGAGATTTTGCTACACTTGTTTTAAAAAATGGATATGCATACTTGAAACATGTTAAAAATTCAAATGACCTACGGATCCAAATATTTTAAAGAGAATAACATTAAATTCTCATGAGAACGTGCTGTGGGATATTTAACTGAGTCAAACAAGCCATTATTTTGCCGATTTACAAAAAGCTGACCTAACGATCATAGATGATTGTAAAGTGATTTATCATGAGTAACGGGCTATATTTTTGTTTGGAATGATTGTTGGATTAGGAGTCAACACTCAGTTAAAAATCCCCTACCTCCCCCTTTTCCCGACGATTGCAAAACTTGTGATATAAAAATGTAAAAGAGTTTACAATCACATAAAATTACAGACAATTTTCTGAATTATCTCTATCTACATTTGTGCATTGTGCATTTCCATTTTAGATGTATACCATTTTTTTTAAATTAGAACTTGAGTTTTCACTTTCACTTCATCTCGTAAAAAAAAAAAAAAGATAAAAGGCCAAAATAGATCACAACAAAATGATAATTTTTGAGTTTATGTATGGAAAGAATTTAAAGCAATAACAAATGTAAGTAAAGAAAATTTATTCACACACCACATATGAAAAAAAAAAAAAATTTATCCAAGTTTGGGAAATTCCACTAGTTCAACCCAATTAGCTTGGAATTTTATAACAAAGAGATTTTTCTACACATGTTTTAAAAAATGGATATGCATGCTTGAAACATGTTAAAGATGCAAATGACCTATGGATCAAAACCTTTTAAAGAGAGTAACATTAAATTCTCAAGTGAACGTGCGATGGTTATTTACCCAAGGCAAACAAGACATTATTTTGCCCATTTAGAAAAAGCTGACCTAATGATCATAGATGATTGTAAAGTGATTTATTATGTAGAACTGGAAATATTTTTTGTAAGGAATTACTTATGGATTGAGAGACAACACTTAGTTAAAAGTCCCCCACCTCCCCTTTTTCCCGACGATTGCAAAACCTGATATATAAAAACAAAAAAGAGTTTACAGTCCCTAAAAATTACATACATTTTTTGGAATTATCTCTCTCTGATTTTTTTGCATTGAGCATTTCCATATTAGATGTATACTTTTTTCTTAAATCAAAACTCGAGAATTCACATTCCCTTCATCTCGTAAAAAAATAAAAAGAGATAAACGACCAAAATAGATTAAAAAAATGAAAATTTTACAGTGTATGTATGCAAAGAATTTAAAGCAATAGCAAATGCAAGTAAAGAAAATTTATTCACACACCACAAATGCACACAAAAGTTTTGTTATCCAAGTTTGGGAAATTCCACTAGTTCAACCCTAATAGCTTGGAATTTTATAAGAAAGAGAATTTTCTACACATGTTTTAAAAAATGGATATGTGTTGGGCTATATTTTTGTAAGGAATGACTTATGGAATAGGAGTCAACACTCAGTTAAAAATCCCCCGCCTCCCCCTATTCCCGATGATCGCAGTACCATATATATGGTAAATAAAAAGAGTTTACAATCCCTAAAAACTACAGACACTTTTTGGAATTATCTCTCTCTACATTTGTGGATTGTGCATCTCCATATTTGACCTATACTTTTTTCTGAAATCAAAACTTGAGTTTTCACTTTCCCTTCATCTCGTAAACAAAAAAAGATATAAAAGGCAAATAGATCACAACAAAATGAAAATTTTAGACTTTATGTATGGTATGAATTTAAAGCAAAAAAAAATGTAAGTAAAGAAAATTTATTCACACAACACAATTGAACACAAAAGTTTTGTTATCCAAGTTTGGCAAATTCCATTTGTTAACCCCTAATAGCTCGAAATTTTATAAGAAAGAGATTTTTCGACACATGTTTTAAAAAATGGATATGTATGCTTGAAAGATGTTAAAGATGTAAATGTCCTATGGATCCAAACCTTTTAAAGAGAATAACATTACATTCCCAAGTGAATGTGTGGTGGGATATTTACCCGAGTCAACCAAGCCATTATTTTGCCCATTTACCAAATGCTGACCTAGCGATCATAGATGACCGTAAAGTGATCTATCATGCGTAACGGGCTATTTTTTTTCTAAGGAATGACTTTATGGATGTGGAGTCCACACTCAGTTAAAAATCCCCCGCCTCCCCCTTTTCCCGACGATTGTAGAACCTGATATATAAAAACTAAAAAGAGTTTACAATCCTTAAAAAGGATAGGAACGTTTTGGAATTATCTCTCCCTAAATTTGTGCATTTTACATTTCCATTTTAGATGTATACTTTTTTCTTAAATCAAAACTTGACCTTTCACTTTCCCTTCAACTCGTAAAGTAAAAAAAGAGATAAAAGGCAAATAGATAAAAAAAATGAACTTTTAGAGTTTATGTATGGTAAGAATTTAAAGCAATAAAAAATGTAAGTAAATAAAATTTATTCACACACCACAAATGAACACAAGTTTTATTATTCAAGTTTGGGAAATTCCACTAGTTCAAACCTAACAGCTCGAAATTTTATAAGAAAGAGATTTTTCTACACATGTTTTAAAAAATGGATTTGCATGTTTGAAACATGTAAAATATGGAAATGGCCTATGGATCCAAACCTTTTAAAGAGAAAAATATTAAATTACCAAGTGAACGTGCAGTGGGATTTTTACTCGAGTCAAACAAGCCATTATTTTGCCCATTTACAAAAACCTCACTTAATGATCATATATGAGTGTAACGTGATTTATCATGCGTAGCGGGGTATATTTTTGTAAGGAATGACTTATGGATTGGGAGTCAACATTCAATTAAAAATCCCTCACCACGCCCTTTTCACGACGATTGTAGAACCAGATTAATAAAAACTAAAAAGAGTTTAAAAACCCTAAAAATTACTGAAACGTTTTGGAATTATCTCTCTCTACATTTGTGCATTGTGAATTTCTATTTTAGATGTATACTTTTTTCTTAAATCAGAACTTGAGTTTTCACTTTCCTTTCATATCGTAAACAAAAAAAGAGGTAAATGGCAAATAGATCACAACAAAATGCAACTTTTTGAGTTTATGTATGCAAAGAATTTAAAGCAAATAAATGTAAGTAAAGAAAATTTATTCACACACAACAAATGAACACAAAAGTTTTGTTATCCAAGTTTGAGAAATTCCACTAGTTCAACCCTAATAGCTCGGAATTTTATAAGAAAGAGATTTTTCTTCACATGTTTTAAAAAATGAATATGCATGCTTGAAATATGTTAATGATGCAAATGACCTACGGATCCAAACCTTTTAAAGAGAATAACTTTAAAATCCCAAGTGAACGTACGATGGGATATTTACGCGAGTCCAACAAGCAATTTTTTGCCCATTTACAAAAAGCTGACCTAACGATCATAGATGATATTATAGTGATTTATCCTACGTAACGGGCTATATTTTTGTAAGGAATCAATTATGGATTCGGAGTCAATACTCGGTTAAAAATCCCCTACCACCCCCTTTTCCCGACGATTGCAGAACCTGATATATCAAAACTAAAAAGAGTTTACAATCCCTAAAAATTATTTCTCTCTACATTTTTGCATTTTGCATTTTCATTTTAGATATATAATTTTTTCTTAAATTAAAACTTCAGTTTTCACTTACCCTTCATCTCATTAAAAAAAATAGATAAAAGGCAAGTAGATCACAACAAAATGAAAATTTCAGAGTTTATGTAAGGAAAAAATTTGAAGCAATAACAAATGTTAGTAAATAAAATTTATTCACACACCAAAAATGAGCACAAAAGTATTGTTATCCATGTTTGGGAAATTCCACTAGTTCAACCCTAATAGCTCGGAATTTTATAAGAAAGAGATTTTTCTACACATGTTTTAAAAAATGGATATGCATGCTTGAAGCATATTAAAGATGCAAATGACATATGGATCCAAATATTTTAAAAAGAATAACATTAAATTCCCAAGTGAACGTGCGGTAGGATATTTACCCGAGTCAAACAAGCCATTATTTTGCACATTTACAAAAACTTGACCTAACGATCATAGATGATTGTAAAGTGATTTATCATGCGTAACGGGCTCTATTTTTGTATGGAATGACTTATGGATTGGGAGTTAACACTCAGTTAAAAATCCTCCGCCTCCCCCTTTCCCCGACGATTACCGAACCTGATACATAAAAACAAAAAAAGT
Source organism: Aristolochia californica (assembly GCF_029961685.1). Lineage (NCBI taxonomy): Eukaryota > Viridiplantae > Streptophyta > Magnoliopsida > Piperales > Aristolochiaceae > Aristolochia > Aristolochia californica. Next base: position 16,103,012 of record NW_027181771.1, read on the forward strand.
GTTTACAATCCCAAAAAATTACAGACACTTTTTGGAATTATCTCTCGTTATATTTGTGCATTGTGCATTTCCCTTCTAGATTTATACTCTTTTCTTCAATCAAAACTTGAGTTTTCACTTTCCCTTCATCTCATAAACAAAAAAAGAGATAAAAGGCAAATAGATCACAACAAAAAAAAATTTTAGAGTTTATGTATGGAAAGAATTTAAAGCAGTAAAAAATGTAAAGAAAATTTATTCGTACACCACAAATGAATTCAAAAACTTTTTATCCAAGTTTGGGAAATTCCACTAGTTCAACCCTAATAGCTTGAAATTTTATAAGAAAGAGATTTTTCTACACTTGTTTTAAAAAATCGATATGCATGCTTGACAAATGTTAAAGATGCAAATGACCTATGGATCCTAACCTTTTAAAAAGTATAATATTAAATTCCCAAGTGAACGTGCGGTGGGATATTTACCCAAGTCAAACAAGCCATTGTTTTGCCCATTTACAAAAAGTTGACCAAACGATCATAGATGATTGTAATGTGATTTATAATGTGTAATGGGTTATCTTTTTGTAAGGAATGACTTATGGATTGGGCATCAACACTCAGTTAAAAATCCTCCGCCTCCCCCTTTTCCTCACGATTGCAGAACCTGATATATAAAAACAAAAAAGACTTTACTACCCATAAAAATTACAGATAGTTTTTAGAATTATCTCACTCTACATTAGTACATTGTGCATTTCCATTTTAGATGTTTACTTTTTTCTTAAATCATAACTTGATTTTTCACTAACCCTTCATCTCGTAAACAAAAAAGGAGATAAAAGGAAAATAGATAGCAACAAAATGAAAATTTTAGAGTTGATGTATGGAAAGAATTTAAAGCAATAACAAATGTAAGTTAAGAAAATTTATTCACACACCACAAATGACCACAAAAGTTATCTTATCCAAGTTTGGGAAATTCCACAAGTTCAACCCTAATAGCTCGAAATTTTATAAAAACGAGATTTTTCTACACATGTTTTAAAAAATAGATATGCATGCTTGAAACATGTTAAAGATGCAAATGACCTATGAATTCAAACCTTTTAAAGTAAACGTGCGGTGGGATATTTACCCAAGTCAAACAAGCCAGTATTTTGCCCATTAACAAAAAACTGACCTAAAAATCATAGATAATTGTAAAATGATTTATCGTGCGTAACAGATTTTATTTTTTTAAGGAGTGACTTATGGATTGGGAGTCAACACTCAGTTAAAAATCACCCGCCTCCGTCTTTTCCTGACGATTGCAGAACCTGATATATAAAAACTAAAAAGAGTTTAAAATCCCTAAAACTTACAGACACTTTTTGGAATTATCTATCTCTACATTTGTGCTTTGTGCATTTCAATTTTGGATGTATACTTTTTTCTTAAATCAAAACTTGAGTTTTCACTTTCCCTTCATCTCGTAAACAAAAAAAGAGATAAAAGGCAAATAGATCACAAAAAAATGAAAATTTTAGAGTTTATGTATGGAAAGAATTTAAAGCAATAGAAAAAGTAAGTAAAGAAAATTTATTCACACACCACAAATGAATACAAGTTTTGTTATCCAAGTTTGGAAAATTCCACTAGTTCCACCCTAATTGCTCGAAATTTGATCAGAAAGAGATTTTTCTACACATGTTTTAAAAATAGATATGCATGCTTGAAACATGTTAAATATGAAAATGACCTATGGATCCAAACCATTTAAAGAGAATAACGTTAAATTCCCAAGTGAACGAGCGGTGGGATATTTACCAGGGTCAAACAAGCCATTATTTTGCCCATTCACAAAAAGTTGACCTAGCGATCATAATTGATTGTAAAGTGATTTATCAAGAGTAACGGGCTATATTTTTGTATGGAAGGACGTATGGATTGGGAGTCAACACTTAGTCAAAAATGCCTCGCCTCTCCCTTTTTCTGACGATTACAGAACCTGATATATACAAACTAAAAAGAGTTTACTATCCCTAAAAATTACAGATACTTTTTTTGAATTATCTCTCTCTACATTTGTGCATTGTGCATTTCTATTTTAGATGTATACTTTTTTCTTAAATCAGAACATAAGTTTTCACTTTCCCGTTTTCTCGTAAACAAAAAAAGAGATCAAAGCTATAAAAATCACAACATAATGTAAATTTTAGAGTTTTTATATGGAAAGAATTTAAAGCAATAACAAATGTAAGTAAAGAAAATTTATTCACACACCACAAATGGACACTAAAATTTTGTTATCCGAGTTTGGGAAATTCCACTAGTTCAACCCTAATCGCTAGGAATTTTATAAGAAGGATATTTTTCTACACATGTTTTAAAAAATGGATATCAATGATTGAAACATATTAAAGTTGCCAATGACCTATGGATCCATACCTTTTAAAGAGAATAACATTAAATTTCCAAGTGAACATGTGGTGGGATATTTACCAGTGTCCAACAAGCTATTATTTAGCCAATTTAGACAAAGCTGACCTAACGATCATAGATGATTTTATAGTGAGTTATCATGCGTAACGGGCTATATTTTTGTAAGGAATGACTTATGGATTGGGAGTCAACACTCAGTTGAAAATCCCCCGCCTCCCCTTTTCCTAACGATTTCAGAAGCTGATAGATAAACACTAAAAAGAGTTACAATCCCAAAAAATTACAGACACTTTTTGGAATTATCTCTCTCTACATTTGTGCATTATTCATTTCAATTTTAGATGTATACTTTTTTCTTAAATCAATACTTGAGTTTTCACTTTCCTTTCATCTCGTAAACCAAAAAAAGGAGATCAAAGGCAAATAGATCACAACAAAATGAAAATTTTAGAGTTTATGTATGGAAATAATTTAAAGCAATAAAAAATGTAAGTAAAGAAAATTTATTCACACACCACAAATGAACAAAAAAAATTTGTTTTCCAAGTTTGGGAATTTCTACTAATTCAACCCTAATAGCTCTGAATTTTATAAGAAAGAGATTTTTCTACACATGTTTTAAAAAATGGATATGCATGCTTGAAACATGTTAAAGATGCAAATGACCTATGGATCCAGCCCTTTTAAAGGGAATAACATTAAATTTCCAAGTGAACGTGCAGTGGGATATTTACTTGAGTGAAACAAGCCATTATTTTGCCCATTTAATAAAAGCTGACCTAACGATCATAGATGACTGTAAAGTGATTTATCATGCGTACCGGTCTATTTATTTGTAAGGAATGACTTATGGATTGGGAGCAACATTCAATTAAAAATCCCTCACCTCCCCCTTTTCCCGACGATTTCAGAACATGATATAAAAACTAAAAAGAGTTGACAATCCCTAAAAATTACTGACACTTTTTAGAATTATCTCTCTCTATATTTTTGCATTGTGAATTTTCATTTTTTATGTATACTTTTTTCTTAAATTGAAACTTGAGTTTTCACTTTCCCTTCATCTCGTAAACAAAAAAAGAGATAAAAGGCAAATAGATCACAACAAAATGAACATTTTTGAGTTTAAGTATGGTAAGAATTTAAAGCAATAAAAAATGTAAGTAAATTAAATTTATTTGCACACCACAAATGAACACAAAAGTTTTGTTATCCAAGTTTTGGAAATTCCACTAGTTCAACCCTAATAGCTCGAAATTTTATAAGAAAGAGATTTATCTACAAATGCTTCTAAAAATGGTTATGCATGCTTGAAACATGTTAAAGATGCAAATGACCTATAGATCCAAACTTTCTAAAAAGAATAACATTAAATTCCCAAGTGAACGTGCGGTGGAATATTTACCCGAGTCAAACAAGCCATTATTTCGAACACTTACAAATAGTTGACCTAACGATCATAGATGATTGTAAAGTGATTTATCATGTGCAACGGACTCTATATTTTTAAGGAATGACTTATGGATTTGGAGTTAGCACTCAGCTAAAAATCCTCCACCTCCCCCTTTCCTGACGATTGGAGAACGTGATATATAAAAACTAAAAAGGGTTTACCATCCCAAAAAATTACAAACACTTTTTGGAATTATCTCTCTCTACATTTTTGTATTGTACATTTCCCTTTTAGATTTATAATCCTTTCTTCAATCAAAACTTGAGTTTTCACTTTCCCTTCATCTCGTAAACAAAAAAAGAGATAAAAGGCCAATAGATCACAACAAAACGAAAATTTTAGAGGTTATGTATGGAAAGAATTTAAAGCAATAACAAATGTAAAGAAATTTATTCACACACCACAAATGAACTCAAAAGGTTTTTATCCAAGTTTTTGAAATTCCACTAGTTCAACCCTAATAGCTTGGAATTTTAAAGGAAAGAGATTTTTCTGCTCTTTTTTTAAAAAATCGATATGTATTCTTGAAGCATGTTAAAATTCAAATGACCTATGGATCCTAAATTTCTATAGAGATTCACATTAAATTCCCAAGTGAACATGCGGTGGGATATTTACCCGAGTCAAACAAGCCATTATTGTGCCCATTTATCATGCGTAACGGGCTATATTTTTGTAAGGAATGACATATGGATTGGGAATCACCACTCAGTTAAAAATCCTCCGCCTCGCCCTTTTCCTGACGATTACAGACCCAGATATATAAAAAAAAAAGACTTTACAATCCCTAAAAATTACTGACACTTTTTGGAATTATGTCTCTCTACATTGGTACATTGTGCATTCCATTTTAGATGTTTACTTTTTTCTTAAATCAAAACATGAGTTTTCACTATCCCTTCATCTCGTAAACAAAAAAAGGGATAAAAGGCAAATAGATCAAAACAAAATGAAAATTTTAGAGTTGATGTATGGAAAGAATTTAAAGCAATAAAAAATGTAAGCAAAGAAAATTTATTCACACACCACAATTGAAAACAAAATTTGTCTTATCCATGTTTGGGAAATTCCACCACTTCAACCCTAATAGATTAGAATTTTATAAGAAAGAGAATTTTCTACAGATGTTTTAAAAAATGGATATGCATGTTTGAAACATGTTAAAGATGCAAATGACCTATGAATCCAAACCTTTTAAATTGAATAACATTAAATTCCCAATTGAACGTGCGGTGGGATATTTACCCGAGTCAAAAAAGCAGTATTTTGTCCATTAACAAAAAACTGACCTAACGATCATAGATAACTATAAAGTGATTTATCATGCGTAACAAGTTTAATTTTTGGAATTATCTAGCTCTACATTTGTGCGTTGTGCATTTCTATTTTAGATGCATACTTTTTTCTTAAATCAAAACTTGAGTTTTCACTTTCCCTTCATCTCCAAAACAAAAAAAGAATAAAAAGCAAATAGATCACAACAAAATGAAAATTTTAGAGTTTTGTATGATAAGACTTTAAAGAAATAGCAAATGTAATTAAAAAAAATTTATTCACACACCTCAAATGAACACAAGTGTTGTTATCCAAGTTTGGGAAATTCCACTAGTTCAACCCTAATTGCTGGAATTTTATAAGTAAGAGATTTTTCTACACATGTTTTAAAAAATGGATATGCATCCTTGAAAAATGTTAAAGATGAAAATCACCTATGGATCCAAACCTTTTAAAGAGAATAACATTAAATTCCCAAGTGAACGTGCGGTGGGATATTTACCCGAGTCGAACAAGCCATTATTTTGCCATTCACAAAAAGCTGACCTAACGATCATAAATGATTGTAAAGTGATTTACCAAGTGTAACGGGCTATATTTTTGTAAGGAATGACTTATGGATTGGGATTCATCACTTAGTTAACAATGCCGCGCCTCTACCTTTACCCGACGATTCCAGAACCTCATATATAAAAACTAAAAAGAGTTTACGATCCCTAAAAATTACAGAGACTTTTATGAATTATCTCTCTCTAAATTTGTGCATTGTGCATTTCGATTTTAGATGTATACTTTTTTCATAAATCAAAACTTGAGTTTTCACTTTCCCTTCATCTTGTAAACAAAAAAAGAGATAAAAGGCAAAAAGATCACAGCAAAATGATAATTTTAGAGTTTTTGTATGGAAAGAAGTTAAAGCAATAAAAAATGTAAGTAAAGAAAATTTATTCACACACCAAAAATGACCACTAAACTTTTGTTATCCAAGTTTGGGAAATTCCACTAGTTCAATCCTAATCGCTCAGAATTTTATAAAAAATGGATTTTTCTTCACATGTTTTAAAAATGGATATCAATGCTTGAAACATATTAAAGAGACAAATTATTTATGGATCCAAACCTTTTAAAGAGAATAACATTAAATTCCCAAGTGAACGTGCGGTGGTATATTTACCTGAGTCCAACAAGCCATTATTTCGCCCATTTACAAAAAGCTGACCTAACGATCATAGATGATTTTATAGTGATTTATCATGCGTAATGGGCAATATTTTTGTGAGGAATGACTAATGGATTGGGAGTCAACACTCAGTTAAAAAGGCCTCGCCTCCCCCTTTTCCTGACGATTGCATAACCTGATATATAAAAACTAAAAAAAGTTACAATCCCTAAAAATTATAGACACATTTTGGAATTATCTCTCTCCACATTTGTGCATTGTGCATTTCAATTTTAGATGTATAATTTTTAGTTAAATCAAAACTTGAGTTTTCACTTTCCCTTCATCTCGTAAACAAAAAAAAGAGATAAAAGGCAAATACATCACAACAAAATGAAAATTTTAGAGTTTATGTATGGAAAGAATTTAAAGCAACAACAAATGTAAGTAAAGAAAATTTAGTCACACACCACAAATGAATACAAAAGTTTTTTTATCCGATTTTGGGAAATTCCACTAGTTCAAACCTAATAGCTCGGAATTTTATAACAAAAATTTTTTTCTTCACATGTTTTAAAAAATGGATATGCATGCTCGAAACATGTTAAAGTTGCAAATGACCTATGGATCCAAACCTTTAAAAAGAATAACAATAAATTCCAATGTGTACGTGCGGTGGGATATTAACGCGAGGCAAACAAGCCATTATTTTGCCCATTTACAAAAACTTGACCTAACGATCATAGATGACTGTAAAATAATTTATCATGCATAACGAGCTATATTTTTGTAAGGAATGAGTTATGAATTGGGAGTCAACACTGAGCTCAAAGCCCTGCGCCTCCCCCTTTTCCCGACGATTGGAGACCTAGATATATAAAAACTATAAAGAGTTTACAATCCCTAAAAATTTCAGACACTTTTTGGAATAAACTCACTCTTTATTTGTGTATTGTGCATTTCCTTTTCAGAAGTACACCCTTTTCTTTAATCGAAACTTGAGTTTTCACTTTCCTTTCATCTCGTAAACAAAAAAAGAGATAAAAGGCAAATAGATCACAAGAAAATTTATGTATGGTGAGAATTTAAAACAATAAAAAATGTTTTAGAGTTTATGTATGGTAAGTATTTAAAGCAATAAAAAATGTAAGTAAATAAAATTTTATTCACACACCACAAATGAACAAAAAATTTTAGTCATCCAACTTTTGGAAATTCCACTAGTTCAACCCTAATAGCTCGAAATTTTATAAGAAAGAAATTTTTCTACACATGTTTTAAAAAATTGATATGCATGATAGAAACATGTTAAAGATGCAAATGACCTATGGATCCAAACCTTTTAAAAGAATAATATTAAATTCCCAGATGAACGTGCGGTGGGATATTTACCCAAGTCAAACAAGCCATTATTTTGACCATTTACAAAAAGCTAACCTAACGATCATAGATGATTGTAAAGTGATTTATCATGTCTAACGGGTTATATTTTTGTTAGGAATGACTTATGGATTGGGAGTCAACACCCAGTTAAAAATCCCTGCTTTCCCCTTTTTTCAACGATTAGAGAACCTGATATATAAAAACTAAAAAAAGTTTACAATCCCTAAAAATTACAGACACTTTTTGGAATTATCTCTCTCTACATTAGTGCATTGTGCATTTCCATTTTTTATTTATACTTTTTTCTTTAATCAAAATTAGAGTTTTCACTATCCCTTCATCTCGTAAACAAAAAAAGAGATAAAAGGCAAATAGATCGCAACAAAATGAAAATTTTATAGTTTATGTATGGAAAGAATTTAAAGCAATAACAAATTTAAGTAAGGAAAATTTATTCACACACCACAAATGAACACAAAATTTGTCTTTTCCTAGTTTTGGAAATTCCACTAGTTTAACCCTAATAGCTCGGAATTTAATAAGAAAGAGATTTTTCTACACGTGTTTTAAAAAATGGATATGCATGCTTGAAACAAGTTAAAGAGATGCAAATGACCTATGGATCCAAAACTTTTAATGAGAATAACATTAAATTCCCAAGTGAACGTGCGGTAGGATTTTTACCCGAGTCAAACAAGCAATTATTTTGCCCATTCACAAAAAGAGTACCTAACGATCATAGATGATTGTAAAGTTATTTATCATGCGTAACGGGCTATATTTTTGTAAGGAAGGACATATGGATTGGGAGTCAAAACTCAGTTAAAAATCCCCCGCCTCCCCTTTTTTCCCGACAATGGCAAAACCTGATATATAAAAACAAAAAAGAGTTTACAATCCCTAAAAATTGCAGACACTTTTTGGAATTATCTTTCTCTACATTTTTGTATTTTGCATTTCCATTTTAGATCTATACTTTTTTATTAAATCAAAACATGAGTTTTCATTTTCCCTTCTTCTTGTAAACATAAAAAGAGATAAAAGGCAAATAGATCACAACAATATCAAAATTTTAGAGTTTTTGTATGAAAATAATTTAAAGCAATAAAGAATTTAAGTAAAAAAATTTTTTGACACACCACACTTGAACACAAAAGTTCTGTTGTCCAAGTTTGAGAAATTCCACTAGTTCAAATCTTATAGCTCGAAATTTTATAAGAAAGAGATTTTTCTACACATGTTTTTAAAAATGGATATGCATGCTTGAAACATGTTCAAAATGCAAACGACCTATGGATCCAAACCTTTTAAAGAGAATAACAATAAATTTCCAAGTGAACGTGCGTTGGGATATTTACCCAAGTCAAATAAGCCATTATGTTGCCCATTTACAAAAGGCTGACCTACAATCATTGATGAATGTAAAGTGATTTTTCAAGCGTAACGGGCTATATTTTTTTAAAGAATGACTTATGGATTGGGAGTCAACACTCAATTAAAAGTCGACCGCCTCCCCCTTTTCCTCACGATTGGACAACCCGTTATAAAAAAACTAAAATGAGTTCACAATCCCTAAAAATTAAAGACACTTGTTAGAATTATCTCTCTCTACATTTGAGGATTGTGCATTTCAATTTTAGATGTATAATTTCTTCTTAAATCAAACCTTCAGTTTTTCACGTTCCCTTCATCTCTTAAACAAAAAAAGAGATAAAAGGCAAATAGATCACAACAAAATGAAAATTTTAGAGTTTATGTATGGAAAGAATTTAAAGCAATAACAAATGTAAGTAAAGAAAAATTATTCACACACCGCAAATGAACACAAAAGTTTTCTTATCCTTGGGAAATTCCACTAGTTCAACACTAATAGCTCGGAATTTTATAAGAGAGTCATTTTTTACGCATGTTTTAAAAAATGGATATGGATGCTTGAAACATGTTAAAGATGCAAATGACCTATGGATCCAAACTTTTTTAAAGAGAATAAAATTAAATTCCAAAATGAATGTGCGGTGGGATATTGACCCGAGTCAAAGAAGCCATTATTTTGCCCATTTACAAAAATCTGACCTAATGATCATAGATGATTGTAAAGTGATTTATCATGCGGGCTGTATTTATGTAAGGAGTGACTTATGGGTTGGGAGTTAACACAGTTAAAAATCCCCCACCTCCCCCTTTTCCGGACAATTGCAGAACCCTATATATAAAAACTAAAAAGAGTTTACAATCCCCAAAAATTACAAACACTTTTTGGAATTATCTCTCTCTACATTAGTGCATTGTGCATTTCCATTTTAGATGTATACTTCTTTCTAAAATAGAAACTTGAGTTTTCTCTTTCCCATCATCTCGTAAACAAAAGAAGAGATAAAAGGCAAATAGATCACAACAAAATGAAACTTTTATTAGTTTATGTATGGAAAGAATTTTAAGAAAAAACAAATGTAAGTAAAGAAAATTTATTTACACTCCACAAATGAACATAAAACTTTTGTTATCCAAGTTTGCGAAATTCCTCTAGTTTAACCCTAATAGCTAGGAATTTTATAACAAAGAGATTTTTCTACACATGTTTTAAAAAATGGATATCCATGCTTGAAACATGTTCAAGATGCAAATGACCTATGGATCCAAACCTTCTAAAGAGAATAACATTAAATTCCCAAGTGAACGTGCGGGGGGATATTTACCCGAGTCAAATAAGCCATTATTTTACCCATTCACAAAAAATTGACTTAACGATCATAGATGATTGTAAAGTGATTTATCATGTGTCACGGGCTATATTTTTATAAGAAATGACTTATGGATTGGGAACCAACACTCAGTGAAAAACCCCTGCTTCCCCCTTTTCCCGGCGATTGCATAACCCGATATAAAAAAACTAAAAAGAGTTTACAATCCCTAAAAATTATTGACAAATTTTGCTATTATCTCTCTCTACATTTGTGCATTGTGAATTTCTATTTTAGATGTATAATTTTTTCTGAAATCAAAACTTGAGTTTTCACTTTCCCTTCATCTCGTAAACAAAAAAAAGTAATAAAAGGCAAATAGATCTCAACAAAATGAAAATTTTAGAGTTTATATATGGAAAGAATTTAAAGCAACAATAAATGTAAGTAAAGAAAATTTATTCACACACATCAAATGAATACAAAATTTTTGTTATCCAAGTTTGGGAAATTCCACTAGTTCAACCCTAATAGCTAGGAAATTTATAAGAAAGAGATTTTTCTACCAATGTTTTAAAAAATTGATATGCATGCATGAAACAAGTTCAAGACGCAAATGACCTATGGATCCAAACCTTTTAAAGGGAATAACATTAAATTCCCAAGTGAACTTGCGGTGGGATATTTAACAGAGTCAAACAAACCATTTTTTTGCCCATTAACAAAAAGTTGACCTACCGATCATAGATGATTGTAAAGTGATTTATCATGCATAACGGCCTATATTTTTGTAAGGAATGACTTATGGATTGGGTGTCAATACTTACTTAAAAATCCTCCGCCTCCCCCATTTCCCAACGACTGCAAAACCTGATATATAAAAACTAAAAAGAGTTTCCAATCCCTAAAAATTACAGACACTATTTGGAATTATCTCTCTCTACATTTGTGCATTGTGCATTTTGATTTTAGATGTATACTTTTTTTAAAAATCAAAACATGAGTTTTCACTTTCCCCTCATCTCGTACACAAAAAAAGAGATAAAAGGCAAATAGATCACATCAAAATGAAAATTTTAGAGTTTGTGTATGGAAAGAATTTAAAGCAATAGCAAATGTATGTAAAGAAAATTTATTCACACACCACAAATGAACACAAAAGTTTTGTTATCCAAGTTTGGGAAATTCCTCTAGTTCAACCCTTATAGCACGGAATTTTATAAGAAGGGGATTTTTCTACACATGTTTTAAAAAATGGATATGCATGCTTGAAATTTGTTAAAGACACAAATGATCTGTAGATCCAAAATTTTTTAAAGAGAATAACATTAAATTCCAAAGTTAACGTGTAGTGGGATATTTACCCGAGTCAAACAAGCCATTATTTTGCCCATTTAAAAAAAGTCGACCTAACAATCATAGATGATTGTAAAGTGATTTAGCATGTGTAACGGGCTATTTTTTTGAAAGGAATGACTTATGGATTGGGAGTCAACATTCAGTTAAAAATCCCTCGCCTCCCCCTTTTCCTGACGATTGCATAACCTGATATATAAAAACTAAAAAGAGTTTACAATCCCCTAAAATTACAGACACTTTTTGGAATTATCTCTTTCTACATTTGTGCATTGTGCATTTCAATTTTAGATGTATACTTTTTCCTCAAATCAATACTTGATTTTTCACTTTCCCTTCATCTGGTAAAAAAAACAAAGAGATAAAGGCAAATAGATCACAACAAAATGAAAATTTTAGAGTTTATGTATGGAAAGAATTTAAAGCAATAAAAAATTTAATTAAAGAAAATTAATTTACACACCACAAATGAACACAAAAGTTTTGGTATCCAAGTTTGGAAAATTTCACTAGTTCAACCCGGGCAACTCAGAATTTTATAAGAAAGAGATATTTCTACGCATGTTTAAAAAAAGGATATGCATTCTTGAAACATGTTAAAGATGTAAATGACCTATGGATCCAAACCTTTTAATGAGAATAACATTAAATTCCCAAGTGAAGCAGTGGGATATTTTCCCGAGTCAAACAAGTCATTATTTTGCCCATTTACAAAAAGTTGACCTAATTATCAAAGATGATTGTAAAGAGATTTATAATGCGTAATGGGCTACATTTTTTTAAGAAATGACTTATGGATTGGGAGTCAACACTCAGTTAAAAATCCTCCACCTCCCCCTTTTCCCGACGATTGCAGAACCTGATATATAAAAATTAAAAAGTGTTTACAATTCCTAAATATTAAAGACACTTTATGGAATTATCTCTCTCTAAATCTGTGCATTGTGCATTTCCATTTTAGATGTATACTTTTTTATTGAATCAAAACTTGAGGTTTCACTTTCCCTTCATTTCGTAAACAAAAAAAGAGATAAAAGGCAAATTAATCAGTACAAAATGAAAATTTTAGTGTTTATGTAAGGAATGAATTTAAAGCTATAACAAATGTAATTAAAGAAAATTTATTCACACACCACAAATGAACAAAAAAGTTTCGTTATCAAGGTTTGGGAAATTCTACTAGTTCAACACTAATAGCTCAGAATTTTATAAGAAAAAGATTTTTCTACACATGTTTTAAAAAAAAAGGATATGCATGCTTGAAACCTGTTACAGATGCAAATGACCTATGGATCCATACCTTTTAAAGAGAATAACATTAAATTCCCAGGTGAACGTGCGGTGGGATATTTACCTAAGTCAAACAAGCCATTATTTTGCCAATTCGCAAAAAGCTAACCTGACGATCATAGATGATTGTAAAGTGATTTATCATGTGTAACGGGCTATATTTTTTTTAGGAATGACTTATGGATTGGGAGTCAACACTCAATTAAAAATCCCCCGCCTCCCCCTTTTCACGACGATTGCAGAACCTGATATATAAAAACTAAAAAGTGTTTACAATCCCAAAAAATTATAGACAGTTTTTGGAATTATCTCTCTCTAAATTTGTGCATTGTGAATTTCCATTTTAGATGTATACTTTCTTCTTAAATCAAAACTTGAGTTTTCACTTTCCCTTTATCTCATAAACAAAAAAAGAGATAGAAGGCAAATTGATCACAACAAAATGAAAATTTTAGAGTTAATGTATGGAAAGAATTTAAAGCTATAACAAATGTAACTGAATAAAATTTATTCACACACCACAAATGTACACTGAACGTTTGTTATCCAAGTTTGGGAAATTCCAGTAGTTCAATCCTAGTAGCTTGGAGTTTTATAAGAAAGAGATTTTCTACACATGTTTTAAAAATTGATATGCATGCTTGAAACATGTTAAAGATGCAAATGACCTATGTATCCAAACCTTTTTAAAGAGAATAACATTAACTTTCGAAGTGAACGTGCAGCGGGATATTTAACCAAGTCAAACAAGCCATTATTTTGTCCATTTACAAAAAGCTGACCTAACAATAATAGATGATTATAAAGTGATTTATTATATGTAACGGGCTACTTTTTTGAATGGAATGACCTATGGATTCAGAGTCAACACTCAGTTAAAAATCCCCCGCCTCCCCCACTTCACGACGATTGCAGAACCTTATATATAAAAACTAAAAATAGTTTACAATCCCTAAAAATTACAGACACTTTTTGGAATTATCTCTCTCTCCATTTGTGCATTCTTCATTTCCATTTTAGATGTATACTTTTTTCTTAAATCAAAACTGGAGTTTTGACTTTACCTTCATCACGTTAACAAAAGAAGAGATAAAAGGCAAATGGATCACAACAAAATGAAAATTTTAGAGTTTATGTATGGAAAGAATTTAAGGCAATAACAAATGTAAGTAAAGAAAATTAATTCACACACCACAAATGACCACTAAACTTTCCTTATCCAAGTTTGGGAAATTCCACTAGTTCAACCCTAATAGCTTCGAATTTTATAAGAAAGAGATTTTGATACACATGTTTTAAAAAATGGATATGCATGCTTGAAAAATGTTAAAGATGCAAATGACCTATGGATCCAAACCTTTTAAAGAGAATAACCATAAATTCCCAAGTGAACGTCCGGTAGGATATTTACCCGAGTCAAAGAAGCCATTATTTTGCCCATTTAAAAAACGCGGACCTAACTATCATAGATGATTTTAAAGTGATTTATCAAGCATAACAGGCTATATTTTTGTAAGGAATGACTTATGGATTGGGAGTCAACACTCAGTTTAAAATCCCTCGCCTCCACTTTTTCCCGACTATTGCATACCTGATATATAAAAACTAAAAATAGTTTACAATTCTTAAAAATTACAGACACTTTTTGGAATTATCTCTCTTTACATTTGAGCATTGTGCATTTCATTTTTATATGTATAATTTTTTCTCAAATCAATACTTGAGTTTTCACTTTCCCTTCATCTCGTAAAAAAAAAAAAAGAGAAAAAGGCAAAAAGATCACAACAAAATGAAAAATTTTGAGTTTATGTATGGAAAGAATTTAAAGCAATAACAAATGTAAGTAAAGAAAATTTATTCACACACAAAAATGAACACAAAAGTTTTGTTATCCAAGTTTGGGAAATTCCACTAGTTCAACCCTAATTGTTCAGAATTTTATAAGAAAAAAGATGCAAATGACTTATTGATCCAAACCTTTTAATGAGAATAACATTAAATTCCCAAGTGAACGTGCGGTGGGATATTGACCTGAGTCAAACAAGCCATTATTTTGCCCATTTAAAAAAAGTTGACCTAACGATCATATATGTTTGTAAAATGATTTATCATGCATAATGGGCTATATTTTTTTTTAAAATGACTTATGGATTGCGAGCCAACACTCTGTTAAAAATCCTCCACCTCCCTCTTTTCCCGATGATTGCAGAACCTGATATATATATATATATATATACCAAAAAGAGTTTACAATCCATAAATATTACAGACGCTTTTTTGAATTATCTCTCTCTATATTTTTGCATTGCGCATTTCCATATTAGATGTATACTTTTTTCTTAAATCAAAACTTGAGTTTTCACTTTCCCTTCATTTCGTAAAAAAAAAAAGAGATAAAAGGGAAATAGATCACAACAAAATGAAAATTTTAGAGTTCAAGTAAGGACAGAATATACAAGAATAACAAATGTAAGTAAAGAAAGTTGATTCACACACCACAAATGAACACAAAAGTTTTGTTATCCAAGTGTGGGAAATTCCAGTAGTTCAACCCTAATAGCTCAGAATTTTATAAGAAACCGATTTTTTCTACACATGTTTAAAAAATGGATATGCATGCTTGAAACATGTTAAAGATGCAAATGACCTATGGATCCAAACTTTTGACAGAGAATAACATTAAATTCTCATGTGAACGTGCGGTGGGATATTTACCTTAGTCAAACAAACCATTATTTTGCCCATTTACAAAAAGCTGACCTAACGATCATAGATGCTTGCAAAGTGATTTATCATGTGTAACAGGCTATATTTTTGTTAGGAATCACTTATGGGTTGGGAGTCAACACTCAGTTAAAAATCCCTCACCTCCCCCTTTTCCCGACGATTGCAGAACCTGATACATAAAAACTAAAAATAGTTTACAATCCCAAAAAATTACAGACACTTTTTTGAATTCTCTCCCTCTCTACCTTTGTGCATTGTGCATTTACATTTTAGATTTATACTTTCTTCTTAAATCAAAACTTGAGTTTTCACTTTATCTTCATCTCGTAAACAAAAAAAAAAAAGTTTTTTCACATACACAAATGCACACTAAATGTTTGATATCCAAGTTTGGGAAATTCCACTAGTTCAACCCTAATAGCTCGGAATTTTATAAGAAAGTGATTTTTCTACACATGTTTTAAAAAATTGATATGCATGCTTGAAACATGTTAAAGATGCAAATGACTTAAGGATCCAAACCTTTTAAAGAGAATAACATTAAATTTCCAATTGAACGTGCGGTGGGATATTTACCCGAGTCAAACAAACCATTATTTTGCCCATTCACAAAAAGCTGACCTAACAATCATAGATGATTTTAAAGTGATTTATCGTGCGTAACGGGCAATATTTTTGTAAGGAATGACTTATGGATTTGGAGTCAACACTCAGTTAAAAATCCCTCGGCTCTCCCTTTTCCCGACGATTGTAAAACCCAATATATAAAAACTAAAAAGATTTTGCAATCCCAAAAAAATACTGACACTTTTTGGAATTATCTCTCTCATCATTTGTGCATTGTGCATTTCTTTTTTAGATATATACTTTTTCCTTAAATCAAAACTAGAGTTTTCACTATCCCTTCATAATGTAAACAAAAAAAGATATAAAAGACAAATAGATCACAACAAAAAAAAATTATAGTTTATGTATGGAAAGAATTTAAAGCAATGACAAATGTAAGTAACAGAAATTTTTTCACACACCACAAATGAACACAAAATTTTTGTTTTCCATGTTTGGGAAATTCCACTAGTTCAACCCTAATAGCTCAGAATTTTATAAGAAAGAGATTTTTTGCACATGTTTTAAAAAATGGATTTGCATTCTTTAAAGATGTTAAAGATGCAAATGACCTATTGATCCAAACCTTTTAAAAAGAATAACATTAAATTCCCAAGTGAACGTGTGGTGGGATATTTACCCGCGTCAAACAAACCTTTATTTTGCCCATTCACAAAAAACTGACCTAACAATCATAGATGATTGTAAAGTGATTTATCATGTGTAACGGGCTATATTTTTGTAAGGAATGACTTATGGATTTGGAGTCAACACTCAGTGAAAAAACCCCCGCCTCCCCCTTTTCCCGACGATTGCAAAACCCAATATATAAAAACTAAAAAGAGTTTACAATCCCAAAAAATTACAGACACTTTTCTGAAATATCTCTCTCTACATTTGTGTGTTGTGCATTTCCATTATAGATTTTTACTTTTTTCTTAAATCAAAACTTGAGTTTTCACTTTCCCTTCATTTAGTAATAAAAAAAAGATATAAAAGGCAAATCATTCAGAACAAAATCAAAATTTTAGAGTTTATGTATAGAAAGAATTTAAAGCAATAACAAATATAAGTAAAGAAAATTTTTTCACACACCACAAATGAACACAAAATTTTGTTATCCAAGTTTGAGAAATTCCACAAGTTCAACCATTATAGCTCAGAAGTTTATAAGAAAGAGATTTTTCTACACATGTTTTAAAAAAATGGATATGCATGCTTGAAACATGTTAAAAATGCAAATGACCTATGGATCCAAACCTATTAAAGAGAATAACATTAAATTCCCAAGTGAACGTGCCGTGGGATATTTACCCGAGTCAAAAGAGCCATTATTTTTCCCATTTACAAAAAGCTGACCTAATGATCATAGAAGATTGTAAAGTGATTTATCATGCATCATGGACAAATTTTTTGTAAGGAATGACTTATGGATTGGGAGTCAACACTCAGTTAAAAATCCCCCGCCTCCCTCTTTTCCTGACGATTGCAGAACCTGATATATAAAAACTAATAAGATTTTACAATGTCCAAAACTTACGGACACTTTTTGGAATTATCTCTCTCTACATTTGTGCATTGTGAATTTCCATTTTAGATATAAAAAATTACAGGCAAATAGATCACAACAAAATTTAATTTTTAGAGTTTATGTATGGAAAGAATTTGAAACAATGTAAGTAAAGAAAATTTATTCACGTCCCACAAATGAACACAACTTTTGTTACCCAAGTTTGTAAAATTCCACTAGTTCAACCCTAATAGCTTGGAATTTTATAAGAAAGAGATTTTTCTACACATGTTTTAAATAATTGATACGCATGCTTGAAACATGTTAAAGAAGCAAATGACCTTTGGATCCAAAGCTTTTTAAGATAATAACATTAAAATCCCAAGTGAACGTGCGGTGGGATATTTACCCGAGTAAAAAAAAGCCATTATTTGGCCCATTTACAAAAAGCTGACCTAACAATCATAGATGATTGTAAAGTGATTTATGATGCGTAACGGGCTATATTTTTGTAAGGAATGACTTATGGATTGGGAGTCAACACTCAGTTAAAAATCCCCCTCCTCCCCCTTTTCCTGACGATTGCAGAACTTGATATAAAAAAATTAAAAAGAATTTACAATCACTTAAAATTACCGACACGTTTTTGAATTATCTCTCTCTACATTTTTTCATTGTGCATTTCCATTTTAGATCTATTATTTTTTCTTAAATCAAAACTTGAGTTTTCACTTCCCCTTCATCTCGTAAACAAAAAAAAAAGATAAAAGGCAAATAGATCACAACAAAATGAAAATTTTAGAGTTTATGTATGGAAAGAGTTTAAGCAATAAAAAATGTAACTAAAGAAAATTTTCACACACCACAAATGAAAACAAAAGTTTTGTTATCCAACTTTTTGAAATTCCACTAGTGCAACCGTAATAGCTCGGAATTTTATAAGAAAGAGATTTTTCTACGCATGTTTTAAAAAATGGATATGCATGCTTGAAACATATTAAAGATGCAAATGACCTATGGATCCAAACCTTTGAATGAGAATGACATTAAATTCCCGAGTCAAACAAGCCATTATTTTGCCCATTTACATAAAGTTGACCTAACAATCATAGATGAATGTAAAGTGATTTATCATTCGTAACAGGCTATATTTTTCTAATGAATGACTTATGGGTTGGGAGTCAACACTCAGTTAAAAATCCCCCGCCTCCCTCTTTACCTGACAATTGCAGAACCTTATATATAAAAACTAAAAAGAGTCTACAATACCAAAAAATTACAGCCACTTTTTGGAATTATCCTCTCTACATTTGTGCATTGTGCAATTCCAATTTAGATGTATTATTTATTCTTTAATCAAAACTTGAGTTTTCGCTTTCCCTTCTTCTCGTGAATTAAAAAATAAAACATAAAAGGCAACTAGATCACAAAAAAATGAAAATTTTAGAGTTTATGTATGAAAAGAATTTGAAGCAATAACAAATGTATGTACAGAAAATTTATTCACACCCCACAAATGCACACAAAATTTTTGTCATCCAAGTTTTTAAAATTCCACTAGTGCAACCCTAATAGCTCGAAATTTTATAAGAAAGAGATTTTTCTACACATGTTTTAAATAATGGATATGCATGCTTGAAACATGTTAAAGATACAAATGACCTTTGGATCAAAACCTTTTAAATAGAACAACATTAAATTCCCCATGTGAACGTGTGGTGGGATATTTACCCGAGTTAAACAAGTCATTATTTTGCCCATTTACAAAAAGCTGACCTAACAATCATAGATGATTGTAATGTGATTTATCATGCGTAACGAGCTATATTTTTGTAAGGAAAGACTAATGGATTGGGAGGGAACACTCAGTTAAAAATCCCCCGCCTCCCCCTTTTCTCGACGATTACTGATTTGATATATAAATAAAAAAAAAGTTTACAATCACTAAAAATTACAGACACTTTTTGGAATTATCTCTCTCAACGTTTTTGCATTGTGCATTTACATTTTAGATGCATAATTTTTTCTTAAATCAAAGCTTGAGTTTTCACTTTCCCTTCTTCTCGTAAACAAAAAAAAGAGATAAAAGGCAAATAGATCACAACAAAATGAAAATTTTAGAGTTTATATATGAAAATAATTTAATGCAAAAAAAAATTAAGTAAAGAAAAATTATTCACACACCAAAAATGAACATAAAAGTTTTGCCATCCAAGTTTGGGTTATTCCACTAGCTCAACCCTGATAGCTTGAAATTTTAGAAGAAAGATAATTTTCTACACAAGTTTTAAACAATGGATATGCATGTTTGAAACATGTTAAAGATGCAAATGACCTATGGATCCAAACCTTTTAAAGAGAATAACATTAAAGTCCCAAGTGAAAGTGCATTTAGGATATTTACCCGAGTCAATCAAGCCATTATATTGCACACTTACAAAAAACTGACCTAACAATCGTAGATGATTGTGAAGTGATTGATCATGGCTAAAGGGCAATATTTTTGTAAGGAATGACTTATGGATTGGGAGTCAACACTCAGTTAAAAATCCCCCACCTCCCCCTTTTCCCAACTGTTGGTGAATCTGATATATAAAAACTAAAAAGAGTTCACAATCCCTAAAAATTACTGACACTTTTCTTAAATCAAACCTTGATTTTTCACTTTCCCTTCATCTTGTAAAAAAAAAAAAAGAGGTAAAAGGCAAATATATCACAACAAAATGAAAATTTTAGAGTTTATGGATGGAAAGAAATTAAAGCAATAGCCAATGTAAGTAAAGAAAATTTATTCACACACCACGAATGAACACAAAAGTTTTGTTATCCAAGTTTTGCAAATTCCACTAGTTCAACCCTAATAGCTCAAAATTTTTTAACGGATAGATTTTTTTACGCATGTTTTAAAAAATGGATACGGATGTTTGAAACATGTTAATGATGCAAATGACCTATGGATCCAAACCTTTTAAAGAGAATAACATTAAGTTCCCAAATGAACGTGCGGTGGGATATTTACCAAAGTCAAACAAGCCATTATTTTGCTCATTTACAAAAACCTGACCTAACGATCATAGAAAATTGTAAAGTGATTTATGTTGCATAACGGGCTATATTTTTTTAAGAAATGACTTATGGATTAGGAGTCAACACTCAGTTAAAAATCCCCCGCCTCCCCCTTTTCCTGACGATTACAAAACCAGATATTTAAAATATAAAAAGAGTTTACAATCCCTAAAAATTACAGACACGTTTTTGAATTATCTTTATCTTCATTTGTGCATTGTGCATTTCCATTTTAGATGAATAATTTTTCTTAAATCAAAACTTGAGTTTTCACTTTCCCTTCATCTCGTAAACAAAAAAAGAGATAAAAGGCAAATACATCACAACAAAATGAAAATTTTAGAGTTTACATATGGAAAGAATTTAAAGCAATAACAAATGTAAGAAAATAAAATTTATTCACACACCACAAATGAACTCAAAAGTTTTGTTATCCAAGTTTTGGAAATTCCACTACTTCAACCCTAATAACTCAGAATTTTATACGAAAGTGATTTTTCTACGCATGTTTTAAAAAATGGATATGCATGCCTGAAACCTGTTAAAGATGCAAATGACCTATGCATCCAAACCTTTTAAAGAGAATAATATTAAATTCCTAAATGAACGTGCAGTGGGATATTTACCCAAGTCAAACAAGCCATTATTTTGCCCATTTAAGAAAAGTTGACCTAACGATCATAGATGATTGTAAAGTGATTTATCATGCGTAATGGGTACATTTTTGTAAGGAATGACTTATGGATAGGGAGTCAACACTCAGTTACAATCCCAAAAAATTACCGACACTTTTTGGAATTATCTTTCTCTACATTTGTGCATTGTGCATTTCCAACTTAGAAGTATACTTTTTTATTAAAACAAAACTTGAGTTTTCACTTTCTCTTTATCTCGTAAACAAAAAGAGAGATAAAGGGCAAATAGATCACAACAAAATGAAAATTTTAGAGTTTTTGTATCCCAATAATTGTAAGAAATAACTATTGTAATTAAAGAAAATTTAGTCACACACCACAAATAAACTCAAAACTTTTGTTATTCAAGTTTGGGAAATTCCACTAGGTAGTTCAACCCTTATAGCTCGAATTTTATAAGAAAGAGATTTTCTACACAAGTTTTAAAAAATGGATATGCATGCTTGAAACATGTTAAAGATGCAAATGACCTATAGATCCAAACATTTTAAAGAGAATAACATTAAATTCCCAAGTGAACGTGCGGTGGGATATTTACCCGAGTCAAACAAGCCATTATTTTGCCCATTAAAAAAAAGTTGACCTAACGATCATAGATGATTGTAAAGTGATTTATGATGCGTAACGGGCTATATTTTTGTAAGGAATGCATATGGATCCAGAGTCAACACTCAGTTAAAAATACCCCGCCTCCCCCATTTCCCGATGATTGCAGAACCATATATTTAAAAACTCAAAAGAGTTTACTATCCCTAAAAATTACAGACACTTTTTAGAATTACCTCTCACTACATTTGTGCATTGTGCATTTCCATTTTAGATGTATACTTTTTTTTTAAATCAAAACTTGAGTTTTCACTTTCCCTTCATCTCGTAAACAAAAAAAGAGATAAAAGACAATTAGATCACAACAAGATGAAAATTTTAGATTTTATGTATGGAAAAAATTTAATGCAATAACAAATGAAAGTAAATAACATTTATTCACACACCACAAACGAATTCAATAGTTTTGTTATCCAAGTTTTGGAACTTCCACTAGTTCAACCCTAATAGCTCAAAATTTTATAAAAAAATAGATTTTTTTACGATTGTTTTAAAAATGGATATCCATGCTTGAAACCTGTTAAAGATGCAAATGACCTATGAATCGTAACATTTTAAAGAAAATAACAATAAATTCCCAAGTGAACGTGCGGTGGGATATTTACCCGAGTCAAACAAGCCATTATTATTCCTAGCTAAGACAAGCTGACCTAAAGATCATAGATGATTGTAAAGTGATTTATCATGCGTAATGGGCTATTATTTTTTAAGGAATGACATATGGATTTGGAGTCAACACTCAGTTAAAAATCCCTCGTCTCTCCCATTTCCCGACTATTGCAGAACCATATATTTAAAAACCCAAAAGAGTTTACTATCCCTAAAAATTACAAACACTTTTTGGAATTATCTCTCTCTACATTTATGCATTGTGCATTTCCATTTTAGATGTGTACTTTTTTTTTAAATCAAAATTGAGTTTTCACTTTCCCTTCATCTCGTAAACAAAAAAAGAGATAAAAGGCAATTAGATCACAACAAAATGAAAATTTTAGAGTTTATGTATGGAGAGAATTTAGAGCAATAACAAATGAAAGTAAAGAAAATTTATTCACACACCACAAATTAACACTAATAGCTCAGAATTTTATAAGAAAGAGATTTTTCTACGCATGTTTTAAAAAATGGATATGCATACTTGAAACCTGTTAAAGATGTAAATGACCTATGGATCCAAACCTTTTAAAGAGAATAACATTAAATTCCCAAGTGAATGTGCGGTGGAATATTTACCTGAGTGTAACAAGCCATTATTTTTCCTAGTTAAGAAAAGTTGACCTAACGATCATACATGATTGTAAAGTGATTTATCATGCGTAACGGGCTATATTTTTGTATGGAATGACTTATGGATAGGGAGCCAACACTCAGTTAAAAATCCCCTGCCTCCCTCTTTTCCCGACGATTACAGATCCTGATATATAAAAACTAAAAAGAGTTTACAATTCCTAAAAATTACAGAAACTTTTTGGAATTATCTCCCTCTACATTTGTGCATTTTGCATTTCCATTTTAGATTTTTACTCTTTTCTTAAATCAAAACTTGACTTTTCACTTTCCCTTCATCTGGTAATAAAAAAAAAAAGATCAAAGGCAAATAGATCACAACAAAAATTAAAATTTTAGAGTTTATGTATGGAAAGAATTTAAAGCAATAAAAAATTTAAGTAAAGAAAATTTATTCACACACCACAAATGAACACAAAAGTTTTGTTATCCAAGTTTGGGAAATTCCACTAGTTCAACCTTGATTCCTCAGAATTTTATAAGAAAAAGATTTTTCTACACTAGTTTTAAAAATGGATATGCATGATTGAAACATGTTAAAGAAGCAAATGACCTATGGATCCATACCTTTTAAAGAGAATAACATTAAATTCCTAAGTGAACGTGCGGTGGGATATTTACCTTAGTCAAACAAGCCATTTTTTTGCCCATTTACAAAAATTTGACATAATGATCATAGATGCTTGTAAAGTGATTTATCATGTGCAACGAGCTATATTTTTTTAAGGAATGACTTATGGATTGGGAGTCAACACTCTGTTAAAAATCCCCCACCTGCCCCTTTTCCCAACGATTACAGAACCTGATATATAAAAATTAAAAAGAGTTTACAATCCCTAAAAATTAGAGACATTTTTTTGAATTATCTCTCTTTACATTTGTGCATTGTGCATTGCCATTAGAGATCACTACTTTTTTCTTAAGTCAAAACTTGAGTTTTCACTTTCCCTTCATCTCGTAAAAAAAAGAGACATAAATGGCAAATATATCACAAGAAAATGAAAATTTTACAGTTTATGTATTGAAAGAGTTTAAAGAAATAACAAATGTAAGTAAAGAAAATTATTCACACACCACAAATGAACACAAAAGTTTTGTTATCCATGTTTGGGAAATTCCACTAGTTAAACCCTAGGAGATCAGAATTTTATATGAAAGAGATGCTACACATGTTTTAAAAAATAGTATGCATGCTTGAAATATGTTAAAGATGCAAATGACCTATGGATTCAAACCTTTTATAGAGAATAATATTAAATTCCCAAGTGAATGTGTAGTGGGATATTTACCTGAGTAAAACAAGCCATTATTTTGCCCATTTACAAAAAGCTGACCTAACGAACATAGATGATTGTAATGTGATTTATCATGTGTAACGGCTATATTTTTGTAAGGAATGACTAATGGATTGGGAGTCAACACTCAGTTAAAATCCCTCGCCTTCCCCTTTTCCCAACGATAGCAGAACCTGATATATAAAAACTAAAAAGAGTTTACAATCCCTAAAAATTACAGAAACTTTTTGAAATTATCTCTCTCTACATTTTTGCACTGTGCATTTACATTTTAGATGAATACTTTTTTCTTAAATCAAAACTTGAGTTTTCACTTTGCCTTCATCTCATAAACAAAAAAAGAGATAAAAGGCAATAGATCACAACAAAATGAAAATTTTTGAGTTTATGTATGGAAAGAATTTCAAGTAATCACAAATGTAAGTAAAAAAAATTTATTCATACAACAGAAATGAACACAAAAGTTTTGTTATCCAAGTTTGGGAAATACCATTAGTTCAACCCGAAAAGCTCAGAATTTTATAAGAAAGAGACTTTTCTACACATGTTTTAAAAAATAGATATGCATCCTTGAAACATGTGAAAGATGCAAATGACCTAAGGATCCAAACCTTTTAAAGAGAATAACATTAAATTCCCAAGTGAACGTGCGGTGGGATATTTACCCGAGTCAAACAAGCCATGATTTTGCCCATTTGCAAAAAGCCGACCTAACGATCATAGATAATTGTAAAGTTATTTATGATGTGTAACGGGCTATATTTTTATAAGGAATTACTTGTGGATTGGGAGTCAACACTCAGTTAAAAATCCTCCACATCCCCCTTTTCTCGATGATTGCAAAACCTCATATATAAAAACTAAAATGATTTTACAATACCTAAAAGTTAGAGACACTTTTTGGAATTATCTCTCTCTACATTTGTGCATTGTGCATTTCCATTTTAGATGTATACTTTTTTCTTAAATCAAAACTTGAGTTTTCACTTTCCCTTCATCTAGTAAACAAAAAAAGAGATAAAAGGCAAATAGATCACAACAAAATGAAAATTTTAGAGTTTAGGTATGGAAAGAATTTAAAGCAATAACAAATGTATAAGAAAAATTACTCACACACCACAAATGAATACAAAATTTTCGTTATCCAAGTTTCGGAAATTCCACTAGTACAACCCTAATTGCTCAAATTTTAAGAAAGAGATTTTTCTACGTATGTTTTAAAAAATTGATATGCATGCTTGAAACATGTTAAAGATGCAAATGACCTATGGATTCAAACATTTTAAAGAGAATATCATTAAATTCCCAAGTGAATGTGCGGTAGGATTATTACCTGAGTCAAACAAGCCATTATTTTACCCATTTAAAAAAAGCTGACCTAACGATCATAAATGATTCTAAAGTGATTTATCATGCGTAATGGGCTATATTTTTGTAAGGAATGACTTATGGATGGGGAGAACAACTCTGTTAAAAATCCCCCGCCTCCCCCTTTTCCCAACGATTGCAGAACTAGATATTTAAAAACTAAAAAGAGTTTACAATCCCTAAAAATTATAGAAACTTTTTTGAATTATCTCTCTCTACATTTTTGCATTGTGCATTTTCTTTTTAGATGTATACTTTTTACTTAAATAAAAACTTGCGTTTTCACTTTCCCTTCATCTCATAAACAAAGAAAGAGATAAAAGCCAAATAGATCACAACAAAATGAAAATTTTAGAGTTTATGGATGGAAATAATTTAAAGCAATTAAAAATTTAAGAAAATAAATTTTATTCATACACCACAAATAAACTCAAAAGTTTTGTTATCCAAGTTTGGGAAATTCCACTAGTTCAACCCTAATTACTCAAAATTTTATAAGGAAGTGATTTTTTACGCATGTTTTAAAAAATGGATATGCATGCCTGAAACCTGTTAAAGATGCAAATGACCTATGTATCCAAACCTTTTAATGAGAATAACATTAAATTCCCAAGTGAACGTGTGGTGGGATATTTACCCGAGTCAAACAAAGCCATTATTTTGCCCATTTAAGAAAAGCTGACCTAACGATCGTAAAAGATTATAAAATAATTTATCATGCGTAACAGGCTATATTTTTTTAAGGAATGACTTATGGATAGGGAGAACCACGGATAGGGAGAACCACTCAGTTAAAAATCCCCTGCCTCCCCCTTTTCCCGACAATTTCAGATCCAGATATTTAAAAACTAAAAAGTGTTTACATTCCCTAAAAATTACAAACACTTTTTGGAATTATCTCTCTCTACATTTGTGCATTGTGCATTTCCAATTTAGATGTATGCTTTTTTATTAAAACAAAACTTGAGTTTTCACTTTCCCTTCATCTCGTAAACAAAAAAAGAGATAAAGGGCAAATAGCTCACAACAAAATGAAAATATTAGAGTTTATGTATTGAAATAATTTAAAGCAATAACTAATGTAAGTGAAGAAAATTTATTCATACACCACAAATTAACTCAAAACTTTTGTTAACCAAGTTAGGGAAGTTCCACTAGTTCAACCCTAATAGTTTGAATTTTATAAGAAAGAGATTTTTCTACGCATGTTTTAAAAAATGGATATGCATAATTGAAACATGTTAAAGATGCAAATGACCTATAGATCCAAACATTTTAAAGAGAATAACATAAAATTCCCAAGTGAATGTGTGGTGGGATATTTACCTCAGTCAAACAAGCCATTATTTTGCCCATTTAAAAAAAGCAGACGTAACGATCATAGATGATTGTAAAGTGATTTATCATGCATAACGGGCTATATTTTTTTAAGGAATGACTTATGGATTCAAAGTCAACACTCAGTTAAAAATCCTCCGCCTCCTCCATTTCCCAACGGTTGCTGAACTAGATATTTAAAAACTCAAAAGAGTTTACAATCCCTAAAAATTACAGACACTTTTTGGAATTATCTCTCTTTACTTTTGTGCAATGTGCATTTCCATTTTAGATGTATACTTTTTTTTTAAATCAAAACTTGAGTTATCACTTTCCCTTCATCTCGTAAACAAAAAAAGAGATAAAAGGCAAATAGATCACTACAAAATGAAAATTTTAGAGTTTATGTATGGAAAGAATTTTAAACAATAACAAATGTAGTTAAAGAAAATTTATTCACACACCACAAATGAATTCAAAATTTTTGTTCTCCAATTTTGGGAACTTCCAGTAGTTCAACCCTAATAGCTCAGAATTTTATAAGAAAGAGATTTTTCTACGCATGTTTTAAAAAAATGGATATGCTTGCTTGAAACCTGTTAAAGATGCAAATGACCTATGGATCCAAACCTTTTAGAGAGAATAACATTAAATTCCCAAGTGAACGTGCGGTGGGATATTTACCGGAGTCAAACAAGCCATTATTTTTCCCAGTTAAGAAAAGCTGACCTAACGATCATAGATGATTGTAGAGTGATTTATCATGCATAACGGGCTATATTTTTGTAATGAATGACTTATGGACAGGGAGCCAACACTTAGTTAAAAATCCCCCGCCTCCCCCTTTTCTCGACGATTGGAGAATCTGATATATAAAAACTAAAAAGAGTTTACAATCCCTAAAAATTACAGACACTTTTTGGAATTATCTCTCTCTACATTTGTGCATTGTGGATTTCCTTTTTAGATGTTTACTTTTTTCTGAAATCAAAACTTGACTTTTCATTTTCCCTTCATCTCTTAAAAAAAAAAAGAGATAAAAGGCAAATTGATCACAACAAAATGAAAATTTTAGAGTTTATGTATGGAAAAAATTTCAAGCAATCACAAATGTACGTAAAGAAAATTTACAATAGAAATTAACACAAAATTTTTGTTATCCAAGTTTAGGAAATTCCACTTTTTCAACCCTAATAGCTCAGAAATTTATAACATAGTAATTTTTCTTCACATGTTTTAAAAAATGGATATGCATCTTTGAAACATGTTAAAGATGCAAATGACCTATGGATCCAAACTTTAAAAGAGAATAACATTAAATTCACAAGTGAACATGCGGTGGGGTATTTACCCGAGTCAAACAAGCCATTATTTTGCCCATTTACAAAATGTTGACCTAATGATCATAGATGATTGTAAAGTTATTTATCATGCGTAATAGGCTATATTTTTGTAAGGAATTACTTATGGATTGGGTGTCAACACTTAGTTTAAAATCCTCTGCCTCCCCTTTTTCTCGACGATTGCAGAACCTGATATATAAAATCTAAAATGATTTTACAATCCCAAAAAATTATTTTTTTCATAAATCAAAACTTTAGTTTTCAATTTCCCTTCATCCAGTAAACAAAACAAGAGATAAAGGGCAAATAAATCACAACAAAATGAAAATTTTAGAGTTTAGGAATGGAAAGAATTTAAAGCAATAACAAATGTAAGTAAATAAAATTTATTCACACACTAGAAATGAACTCAAAAGTTTTGTTATCCAAGTATGGGAAATTCCACTAGTTCAACCCGAATAGCTCGGAATTTAATAGAAAGAGATTTTTCTACGCATGTTTTAAAAAATGGATATGCATGCCTAAAACCTGTTAAAGATGCAAATGACCAATGGATCCAAACCTTTTAAAGAGAATAACATTAAATTTCTAAGTGAACGTGCGGTGGGATATTTACCCGTGTCAAACAAGCCATTTTTTTGCCCATTTAAGAAAAGCTGACCTAATGATCATAGAAGATTGTAAAGTGAATTATCATATGTTACGGGCTATATTTTTTTAAGGAATGACTTATGGATAGGGAGTCCACACTCAGTAAAAAATCCCCTGCCTCCCCCTTTTCCCAACGATTGCATAACCAAATATTTAAAAACTCAAAAGAGTTTACAATCCCCAAAAATTACAGACACTTTTTGGAATTATCTCTCTCTAAATTTTTGCATTGTGCAATTCCAATTTAGAAGTACACTTTTTTCTTAAATCAAAACTTGAGTTTTCACTTTCCCTTCTTCTCCTAAATTAAAAAATAAGAAATAAAAGGCAAATAGTACACAAAAAAATGAAAATTTTAGAGTTTATGTGTGGAAAGAATTTGAAGCAATAACAAATGTAAGTACCAAAATTTTTTTCGCACCCCATAAATGAACATAAAACTCTTGTTTCCAAGTTTGTAAAATTCCACTAGTTCAACCCTAATAGCTCGAAATTTTATGAGAAAGAGATTTTCTACACATGTTTTAAATAATGGATACGCAAGCTTGAAACATGTTAAAGATGCAAATGACCTATGGATCCAAACATTTTAAAGAGAATAACATTAAATTCCCAAGTGCATGTGCGGTGGGATATTTACTTGAGTCAAACTTATTTTGCCCATTTAAAAAAACCTGACCTAATGATCATAGATGATTGTAAAGTGATTTGTCATGTGTAACGGGCTATATTTTTGTAAGGAATGACTTAAGGATTCGGAGTCAACACTCAGTTAAAAATCCCCCGCCTCCCCCATTTCCTGACGATTGCATAACCAGATATTTAAAAACTCAAAATAGTTTACAATCCCTAAAAATTATAGATATTTTTAGGAATTATCTCTCTCTAAATTTGTTCATTGGGCATTTTCATTTTAGATGTATTCTTTTTTCTGCAATCAAAACTTGAGTTTTCACGTTTGCTTCATCTCGTAAACAAAAAAACCTAATAACTTGAAATTTAATAAGAAAAATATTTTTCTACACATGTTTCAAAAAATGGATATACATGCTTGAAACCTGTTAAAGATGCAAATGACCTAATGATCCAAACCTTTTAAAGAGAATAACATTAAATTCCCAAGTGAACGTGCGGTGGGATATTTACCCGAGTCAAACAAGCCATTATTTTTCCCATGTACAAAAAGCTGACCTAACGATCATAGATGACTGTAAAGTGATTTATCATGCGTAACGGGCTATATTTTTGTAAGGAATGACTTATGGATTGGGAGTCAACACTCTGTTAAAAATCCCCCCCCCCCCCCCTCCCTCTGTTCTCGACGATTCCAAAAGCTGATAAATAAAAACTAAAAAGAGTAGAAAATCCCCAAAAATTACAAATACTTTTTGGAATTATCTCGCTCTACATTTGTGCATTGTGCAATTCCAATTTAGATGTACACTTTTTCTTAAATCAAAACTTGAGTTTTCACTTTCCCTTCTTCTCGTAAATTAAAAAATAAACATAATAGTTTTGTTATCCAAGTTTGGGAATTTCCACTTGTTCAACCCTAATAGCTCGGAATTTTATAAGAAAGAGGATTTTCTGCAATTTTTTTGAAAAAAGGATATGCATGCTTGAAACATGTTAAAGATGGAAATGAACTATGGATCCAAACCTTTTAAGTAGAATAACATTAAATTCTAGAGTCAACGTGCGATGGGATATTCACCTGAGTCAAACAATCAATTATTTTGCCTATTAACAAAAAGCTGACCTAAGGAAATAAGATGATTGTAAAGTGATTTATCATACGTAAAGGGCTATATTTTTTTAAGGAATGACTTATGTTTTGGGAGTCAACACTCAGTTAAAAATCCCCCGCCTCCCCCTTTTCCCGACGATCGCAAAACCTGATGTATAGAAACTAAAAAGAGTTTACAATCCTAAAAATTACAGACCCTATTTGGAATGATCTCTCTCAATATTTGTGCATTGTGCTTTTCCATTTTAGATGTATATTTTTTTCTTAAAAAAACTTGAGTTTTCACTTTCTCTTCATCTCTTAAACAAAAAAAGAGATAATAGGCAAATAGATCACAACAGAATGAAGATTTTAGAGTTGATGTATGGAAAGAATTTAAAGCAATAAGAAACGTAAGTAAAGAAAATTTATTCACACACGACAAATTAACACTATAGTTCTGTTATCCAAGTTTGGGAAATTCCACTTGTTCAACCCTAATAGCTTGAAATTTTATAAGAAAGAGATTTTTCTACACATGTTTTAAAAAATGGATATGCATGCTTGAAACATGTTAAATATTCAAATGACCAATGGATCCAAACCTTTTGAAGAAAATAACATTAAATTCTCAAGTGAACATGCGGTGGGACATTTACCTGAGGGACACAAGTTCCCCATTTACAAAAAGCTGACCTAACGATCATAGTTGATTGCAAATTGAATTATCATGCGTAACGGGCTATACTTTTTGTAATGAAGGACTTATGGAATGGGAGTCAACACTCAATTAAAAATCCCCTGCCTCCCTCTATTCCCGACGATTGCAAAACCTGATATATAAAAAGTAAAAAGAGTTTATAATCCCTAAGAATTACAGACACTTTTTGAAATTATCTCTCTCTACATTTGTGCATTGTGCATTTCCATTTTAGATGTATACTTTTTTCTCAAATCAAAACTTGAGTTTTCACTTTCCTTCTTTTCTTAAACAAAAAATGAGATAAAAGGCAAATAGTTCAAAAGAAAAAGAAGATTTTAGAGTTTATGTATGGAAAGAATTTAAACCAATAACAAATGTAAGTAAAGAAAATTTATTCACACAACAAAAATGAACACAAAAGTTTTGTTATCCAAGTTTGGGAAATTCCACTAGTTCAACCCTAAAAGCTCAGAATTTTAAGAAAGAGATTTTTCTACACATGTTATAAAAAATGGATATGCATGCTTGAAACATGTTAAAGATGCAAATGACCTATGGACCCAAACCTTTTAAAGAGAATAACATTAAATTCTCAAGTGAACAGCGGTGGGATATTTACCCGAGTCAAATAAGCCATTATTTTGATCCATTGACAAAAAGCTGACCTAATGATCATAGATGATTGTAGAGTGATTTATAATGCTTAACGGGCTATATTTTTGTAAGGAATGACTTATGGAATGGGAGTCAACACTCAGTTAAAAATGCCCCGCCTCCCCCTTTTCTCGACGATTGTAGAACCTGATATCTAAAAACTAAAAAGTGTTTACAATCCCTAAAACTTACAGAAACTTTTTGGAATTATCTATCCCGACATTTGTGCATTGTGCATTTCCATTTTAGATGTATAGTTTTTTCTTAAATCAAAACTTGAGTTTTCACTTTCCCTTCATCACGTAAAGAAAAAAAAAGAGAAAAAAGGCAAATAGATCACAACAAAATGAAGATTTTAGAGTTTATGTATGGAAAAAATTTAAAGCAATAAATAATGTAAGGATCCGCCAGCCGCAGAGTTTGGGAGCTACCGTAGGAAGAAGACGAGTCCCAATTAAATTTCCTAACTTAGGAAAATTTAATCGGCCCGGTCCATTGAGTCGCACGCCGGACCGGGGTTCCTGAACCCAATCAGCCCAGGTTAACTCGAACCGGCCCAAAAAAAAAAGTGGGCAAACAGAGGGGGAGTCATAGCTATCGCAGATGCTACTTCGGCACCGGTGGAGACGTCAGCATACAGACACTACTTTCGAGCTTGAGGACAAGCTCGTCTTCCAACGGGGGTGTATTGTTATGCACGCAATAATATTATTATTTTAGTGTTTTCCTTAATTTACTTTATTTTATTTCAGTTTTAGGTCACAAGGGTATTTTTGGAATTATTTATTAATAGGGATATTTTTGGAATATTTTATTCATAGGGATATTTTTGTAATATTTTATTAAACCCTAACAGAGTGAACCCTATTGAAGGGGTAAGAGTAATGAAAAAAAAGAAAGCATTGAAGTATTAAGAATTAGGTTAAATCTAGCGTAAAGAGGCTTAGAGTTCTCCTCAACGAGCTCTATTGTTATCAAGCTTCCCTTAGGCTTGATCTTTCGATCTTCGTCTCCCCCATGTCTTCCTACTATCCCTATGGTAATGCCTGGAAGACCTGTAACCTGTGACAGTCCCCAGATCCTCCCAAAGAATCCTTGTGTCAGATCCGGGACCGTAACAACTGGTATCAGAGCGAGAACACAATGGGTTATTCTCTATCCCAAAAAGAAATTATTATTTTGGACAAGGTACGCGGTTTAATGGAAAAAGCATGCAAAGAACTGGGAGAAATTCGAGCATGGTATGAATATTCTGTTGAACATTCGTGCATTTCCATTTTAGGTGTATAGTTTTATCTTAAATCAAAACTTGTGTTTTCACTTTCCCTTCATCTCATAAACCAAAAAAAAAGATAAAAAACTCAAATAAATCACAACGAAATGAAGATTTTAGAGTTTAAGTATGGAAAGAATTTAAAGCAATAAAAAATTTAAGTGAATAAAATTTATTCACACACCACAAATAAACACAAAACTTTTGTTATCCAAGTTTGCTAAATTCCACTAGTTCCACCCTAATAGCTCAGAATTTTAAAAGAAAGAGATTTTCTACACATGTCTTAAAAAATGGATTTGCATGCTTGAAACATGTTAAAGATTTAAATGACCTATGGATCCAAACCTTTTAAAGACAATAACATTAAATTCTCAGGTGAACGTGCAATGGGATATTTACCCGAGTCAAACAAGCTATTATTTTGCCCATTTACAAAAAGTTGACCAAACGATCATAGATGATTGTAAAGAGATTTATCATGCGTAACGGGCTATATGTTTGTAAGGAATGAATTATGGGTTGGGAGTCAACCCTCAGTTAAAAATCCCCCCGCCTCCCCCTTTTATCGACGGTTGCAGAACCTGAGAAATAAAAAAAAAGAGTTTACAATCCCTTAAAATTACGGACACTTTTTGGAATTTTCTCACTCTACATTTCTGCATTGAGGATTTCCATTTTAGACGTATACTTTTTTCTTTAATCAAAACTTGATTTTTCACTTTCCCTTCATCTCGTAAACAAAAAAATAGATAAAAGGTAAATAGATCACAACAAAATGAAAATTTTAGAGTTTATGTATAGAAAGAATTTAAAGCAACACAAAATGTAAGTAAAGAAAATTTATTCACACACCACAAATGAACACTAAAGTTTTGTTATCCAAGTTTGGGAAATTCCACTAGTGCAACCCTAATAGCTTGGTATTTTATAAGAAAGAGATTTTTTTACACATGTTTTGAAAAATGGATATGCATTCTTGAAACATGTTAAAGATGCAAGTGACCTATGGATCCAAACCTTTTAAAGAGAATAACGTTAAATTCTCAAGTGAACGTGCGGTGGGATATTTACCTGAGTCAAACATGCCATTATTTTACCTATTTACCAAAAGCTAACCTAACGATCATAGATGATTGTAAAGTGATTTATCATGCGTAACGGACTATTTTTTTTTAAGGAATGACTTATGGATTGGGAGTCAACACTCAATTAAAAATCCCTCGCCTCCCTCTTTTCCAGACAATTGCAGAACCTGATATATAAAATATAAAAAGAATTTAAAATTTCTAGACACTTTTTGGAATTATCTCTCTTTACATTTGTGCATTGTGCATTTCCATTTTAGACGTATACTTTTTTTTTTTAAATCAAAACTTGATTTTTCACTTTCCCTTCTTCTCATAAAATAAAAAGAGATAAAAGGAAAATAGATCACAACAAAATAAATATTTTTAATGTTTATGTATGGAAAGAATTTACAGCAATAACAAATGTAAGTAAAGAAATTTATTCACACACCACAAATGATCACAAAACTTTTGTTATGCAAGTTTTGGAAAATCCTCTTGTTCAACCCTAATAGCTCGTAATTTTAAAGAAAGATTTTTTTCTACACATGTTTTAAAAAATGGAAATGCATGCTTGAAACATGTTAAAGATGCAAATGACCTAAGGATCCAAACATTTTAAAGAGAATAACCTTAAATTCCCAAGTAAACGTGCGGTGGGATATTTACCCAAGTCAAACAAGCCATTATTTTGCCCATTTATATAAAGTTGTCCTAACGATCATAGATGATTGTAAAGTGATTTATTATCCATAACGGTCAATATTTTATTAAGGAATGACTGATGGATTGGGAGCCAACACTCAGTTATAAATTCCCTGCCTCCCCCTTTTCTTGTCTATTGCAGAACCTGATATACAAAAACTAAAAAGAGTTTACAATACCTAAAAGTTACTGACACTTTTTTTGAAATTATCTCTCTCTACATTTGTGCATCGTGTATTTCCATCTTATATGTATACTTTTTTCTTAAATCCAAACTTGAGTTTTCGCTTTCCCTTCATCTCATAAACAAAAAAAAAGAGATAAAAGGCAAATAGATCACAACAAAATGAAAATTTTAAAGTTTATGTATGGAAAGAATTTCAAGCAATAAAAAAAGTAAGTAAAGAAAATTTATTCACACACCACAAATGAACACTAAAGTTTTGTTATCCAAGTTTAGGAAAATTCAAATAGTTCAACCCTAATAGCTCGGAATTTTTTAAGAAAGAGATTTTTCTACGCATGTTTTAAAAAATGGATATGCGTGCTTGAAACAAGTTAAAGATGAAAATTACCTAAGGATCCAAATAATTTAAAGAGAATAACCTTAAATTCCGAAGTGAACGTGCGGTGGGACATTTACCCAAGTCTAACAAGCCATTATTTTTCCCATTTACGTAAAGTTGACCTAACGATCATAGATGATTGTAAAGTGATTTATCATGCGTAATGGGAAATATTTTATTAAGGAATGACTTATGGATTGGGAGCCAACTCAGTTAAAAATTCCCAGCCTCCCCCTTTTCCCGTCTATTGGGGAACCTGATATACAAAAACTAAAAAGAGTTTACAATCCTTAAAATTTATAGACACTTTTTGGAATTATCTCTCTCTACATTTGTGCATCGTGCATTTCAATTTTAGATGTATACTTTTTTCTTAAATCAAAACTTTAGTTTTCACTTTCCCTTTATCGCGTAAACAAAAAAAGAGATAAAAGGCAAATAGATCACAAAAAAATTTAAATTTTACAGTCTATGTATGGAAAGAATTTAAAGCAATAAAAAATGTAAGTAAAGAAAATTTATTCACACACCACAAATGAACACTAAAGTTTTTTTTATCAAAGTTTGGGAAAATTCAATTAGTTCAACCCTAATAGCTCGGAATTTTATAAGAAAGAGATTTTTCTATGCATGTTTTAAAAAAATGGATATGCCTGTTTCAAACATCTTAAAGATTAAAATGATCTAAGGATCCAAACATTTTAAAGTGAATAACCTTAAATTCCCAAGTGAACATGTGGTGGGATATTTACCCGAGTCAAACAATCCATCATTTTGCCCATTTACAAAAAGCTGACCTAACGATCAAAGATCATTGTAAAGTGAATTATCATGTGTAACGGGCAATATTTTATTAAGGAATGAATTATGGATTGGGAGCCAACACTTAGTTAAAAATCTCCAACTTCCCCTTTTTCCCGTCTATTGCAGAACCTGATATACAAAAACTAAAAAGAGTTTGCAATACCAAAAAATTACAGACACTTTTTGGAATTATCTTTCTCTACATTTGTGCATTGTGCATTTCCATTTTAGATGTATACTTTTTTCTTAAATTAAAACTTGAATTTTCACTTTCCCTTCATCTCGTAAAAAAAAAAAAGAGATAAAAGGCAAATAGATCACAACAAAATGAAAATTTTACAGTTTATGTATGGAAAGAATTTAATGGAAGAACAAATATAAGTAAATGAAATTTATTCACACACCACTAATGAACAGAAAAGTTTTGTTATCCAAGTTTGGGAAAATTCCACTAGTTCAACCCTAATAGCTCGGAATTTAATAAGAAAGAGATTTTTCTACAAGTGTTTTAAAAAATGGATATGCATTCTTGGAACATATTAAATATGTAAATGACCTATGGATCCAAAACTTTTACAAAGAATAACATTAAATTCCCAAGTGAACGTGCGGTGGGATATTTACCCGAGTCAAACAAGCCATTATTTTACCCATTTACAAAAGCTGACCTAATGATCGTAGATGATTGTAAAGTAATGGGCTATATTTTTGTAAGGAATGACTTATGGATTGCGAGTCAACATTCAATTAAAAATCCCTCGCCTCCCCCTTTTCCAGTTGATTGCAGAACTTGATATATAAAAACTAAAAATATGTTACAATCCCTAAAAATTATCGACACTTTTTGGAATTATCTGTCTCTACATTTTTGCATTGTGCATTACCATTTTAGATGTATACTTTTTTTATTAAATCAAAACTTTTGTTTGCACTTTTCCTTCATCTTGTAAAAAAAAAAAAGAGATCAAAGGCAAATAGATCACAACAAAATCAAAATTTTAGAGTTTATGTATAGAAAGAATTTAAAAAAATAACAAATGAAAGTAATGAAAATATATTCACAAATCACAAATGAATACAAAAGTATTGTTACCCAAGTTTGGGAAATTCCACTAGTTCAACCCTAATAGCTCGGAATTTTATAAGTAAGATTTTTCTACACATGTTTTAAAAAATGGATACGCCTGCTTTAAATATGTTAAGATGAAAAGGACCTATGGATCCAAACCTTTTAAAGAGGATAACATTAAATTCGCAAGTGAACGTGCGGTGGGGTAATTACCCGAGTCAAACAAGACGTTATTTTTTCCATTTACAAAAAGCTAACCTAACGATCATAGATAATTGTAATGTGATTTATCATGCGTAAAGGGCTATATTTTTGTAAGGAATGACTTATGGATTGGGAGTCAACACTTAGTTAAAAATCCCCCTCCCCCTTTTTCTAACGATTGCAGAACCTGATATATAAAAACTAAAAATATTTTACAATCCCTAAAACTTATGGACACTTTTTGGAATTATATCACTCTACATTTGTGCATTGAGCCTTTCCATTTTAGATATATACTTTTTTCTAAAAAAAAAACTTGAGTTTTCACTTTCCCTTCATCTCGTAAACAAAAAAAGAGATAAAAGGAAAATAGATCACAATAAAATGAAAATTTTAGAGTTTATGTATGGAAAGAATTTAAAGCAATAACAAAAGTAAGTAAAGAAAATTTATTCACACACCACAAATGAACACAAAAGTTTTGTTATCCTAGTTTGGGAAATTCCACTAGTTCAACCCTAATAGCTCGGAATTTTATGAGAAAGAGATTTTTCTACACTTGTTTTAAAAAATTGATATACATGCATGAAACATGTTAAAGATGTAAATGACCTATAAATCCAAACCATTTAAAGAGAATAACATTAAATTCCCAAGTGAACGTGCGGTGGGATATTTAACCGAGTCAAACAAGCCATTATTTTGCCCATTTTCAAAAGGATGACCTAACGATCATAGATCATTGTAAAGTGATTAATCATGCATAACGGCCTATATTTTTTTAAGGAATGACTTATGGATTGGGAGTCAACAATCAGCCAAAAATCCCCCTCCTTTCCCTTTTCCCGACGATTGAAGAACCTGATATATAAAAACTAAAAAGAGTTTACAATCCCTAAAAATTATAGACACTTTTTGTAATTATCTCTCTCTATATTTGATCATTGTACATTTCCATTTCAGATGTATACTTTTTTTCTTAAATCAAAACTTGAGTTTTCACTTATCCATCATCTCGTAAACGAAAAAAGAGATAAAAGGCAAATAGATCGCAACAAAATGAAAATTTTAGAGATTATGTATGGAAAGAATTTAGAGAAATAACAAATTTAAGTAAAGAAAATTTATTCACACACCACAAATGAACACAAAAGGTTTTTATCCTAATTTTGGAAATTCCACAAGTACAACCCAAATAGCTCAAAATTTTATAAGAAAGAGATTTTTCGACACATGTTTTAAAAAATGGATATACATGCTTGGAACATGTTAAAGATGCAAATGACCTATGGATCGAAACCTTTTAAAGAGAATAACATTAAATTCCCAAGTGAACGTGCGGTGGGGTATTTACCCGAGCCAACCAAGCCATTAATTTGCCCATTTTCAAAAAGATGACCTAACGATCATAGATGGTTGTAAAGTGATTTATCATGCGCAACGGGCTATATTTTTTATAAGGTATGACTTATGGATTGGGACTCAACACTTAGTTAAAAATCCCACGCCTCCCCCTTTTCCCGACGATTGCAAAACCTAATATATAAAAAATTAAAAGACTTTACAGTCCCTAAAATTTACAGACACTTTTAGAATTATCTCTCTCTACATTTGTGCATTTTGCATTTTAGATGTATACTTTTTTTCTTAAATCAAAACTTGAGTTTTGACTTTTCCTTCAGCTCGTAAACAAAAAAAGAGATAAAAGGCAAATAGATCACAACAAAATGAAAATTTTAGAGCTTATGTATGGAAAGAATTTAAAGCAATAAAAATGTAAGTAAAAAAAAATTATTCAAACATAAAAAATGAATACAAAAGTTTTATTATCCAAGTTTGGGAAATTACACCAGTTCAACCCTAATAGCTCAGAATTTTATTAGAAAGATATTTTTTCTAGACATGTTTTAAAAAATGGATATGAATGCTTGAAACATGTTAAAGATGCAAATGACCTATGGATAAAAACCTTTTAAGGACAATAACATTAAATTCCAAAGTGAACGTGCAGTGGGATTTTTACCCGAGTCAAACAAGCCATTATTTTGCCCATTTACAAAAAGCTAACCTAACGATTATAGATGATTGTGAAGTGCTTTGTCATGATTAACGGGCTATATTTTTGTAAGGAATGACTAAACCCTAAACCCTAAAAATCCCCAGCCTCCCCCTTTTCCTGACGTTTGCAGAACTTGATAAATAAAAACTAAAAAGAGTTTACAATCCCTAAAATTTACGGACTCTTTTTGGAATTATCTCTCTGTACATTTGTGCATTGTGAATTTCCATTATAGATGTATACTTTTTTCTCAAATCAAAACATGGGTTTTCACTTTCCTTTCATCTCGTTAACAAAAAAAAAACATAAAAGGCAAAAAGATCACAACAAAATGAAAATTTAAGAGTTTATGTATGGAAAGAATTTTAAGCAATAAACAAATGTATATAAAGAAAATTTATTCACACACCACAAATGAACATGTTATGCACACAATAACTTTATTTTTTATTTTTTTCTTTAATTTACTTTATTTATTTCAGTTTTAGGCCACAGGTGTATTTTTGGAATATTTTATTTATAGGGGTATTTTTGTAATATTTTATTTAAAACCCTAACCGGGTGAACCCTATTTAAGGGGTAAGAGTAATGAGAAAAGGGAATTGAAGTATTAAGAATTAGGTTAAATCTAGCATAGAGAGGCTTGGGGTCACCTTCTTGATCTCGAGG
Organism: Aristolochia californica; assembly: GCF_029961685.1. NCBI lineage: Eukaryota > Viridiplantae > Streptophyta > Magnoliopsida > Piperales > Aristolochiaceae > Aristolochia > Aristolochia californica. Next base: position 16,143,984 of record NW_027181771.1, read on the forward strand.
TTAGGGTTTCCTCAAAAACACTCGTATTCTCTCATCCTCCATCGATCTTCGTCTTTCCCATGTCTTCCTATTATCCCTACGCAAGTGCCTGGAAGACCCGTAACCCATGGCAGATCCAAGATCCTCCCAAAGAATCCTTGTGTCAGATCCAGGACTGTAACAGAACACAAAAGTTTTTTTATTCAAGTTTGGAATATTCCACTAGTTCAACCCTTACAGCTCGAAATTTTATGAGAAAGAAATTTTTCTACACATGTTATAAAAAATGGATATGCAGGCTTGAAACATGTTAAAGATGCAAATAACCTATGGCTCCAAACCTTTTAAAGAGAATAACATTAAATTTTCAAGTGAACATGCGGTGGGTCATTTAACCGAGTCAAACTCGCCATTATATTGCCTCTTACAAAATTCTGACCTAACGAACCGAGATATTGTAAAGTGAATTATCATGTGTAACGGGCTGTATATTTGTACAGAATGACTTATGGATTGGGAGTCAACTCTAAGTTAAAAATCCTTCGCCTACCCATGTTCCCGTCGATTGTAGAACCTAATATATAAAAACTAAAAAGATTTTACAATCCCTAAAATCTACAGACACTTTTTGGAATTATATCTCTCTGCATTTGTGCATTGTGCATTTACATTTTAGATGTAAAATCAAAACTTGAGTTTTTACTTTCCCTTCATCTCAAAAACAAAAAAAATGATAAAAGCCAAATAGATCACACCAAAATGAAAATTTTAGAGTTTATGTATGGAAATAATTTAATGCAATAAAAAAATGTAAGTAAAGAAAATTTATTCACACGCCACAAAAGAACACAAAAGTTTTGTTATCCAAGTTTGGAAAATTCCTCTAGTTCAACCCTAATAGCTCGGAATTTTATAAGAAAAAATTATTTCTACACATGATTTAAAAAATGGATATGCATGCTTTAAAGATGTTAAAGATGGAAATAACCTATGGATCCAAACGTTTTAAATAGAATAACATGAAATTTTCAACTGAACGTGCGGTGGGATATTTACCCGAGTCAAACAAGCCATTATTTTACCTACTTACCAAAAGTTGACCTAACAATCATAGATGATTGTAAAGTGTTTTATCATGTGTAACAACCTATATTTTTTAATGGAATGACTTATGGATTGGGAGTCAACTCTAAGTTAAAAATCCCCCGCCTCCCCCTTTTCACGTCGTTTGCAGAACCTGATCAACAAAAACTAAAAAGAGTTTACAATCCCTCAAATTTACAGGCACTTTTTGGAATTATTTGTCTATGCATTTGTGCATTGTGAATTTCCATTATAGATGTATACTTTTTTCTTAAATCAAAACAAGGGTTTTCACTTTCCTTTCATCTCATTAACAGAAAAAAAAGAGATAAAAGCCAAATAGTTCACAACAAAATGAAAATTTTAGAGTTTATGTATGGAAAGAATTTTAAGCAATAAACAAATGTATATAAAGAAAATTTATTCACACACCACAAATGAACATGTTATGCACACAATAACATTATTTTTTATTGTTTTTTCTTTAATTTACTTTATTCATTTCAGTTTTAGGCCACAAGTGTATTTTTGGAATATTTTATTTATAGGGGTATTTTTGTAATATTTTATTTAAAACCCTAACTGCGTGAACCCTATTTAAGGGGTAAGAGTAATGAGAAAAGGGAATTGAAGTATTAAGAATTAGGTTAAATCTAGCCTAGAGAGGCTTGGGGTCACCTTCTTGATCTCGAGGTTAGGGTTTCCTCAAAAACCCACGTATTCTCTCATCCTCCGTTGATCTTCGTCTTTCCCATGTCTTCCTATTATCCCTACGTAAGTGCCTGGAAGACCCGTAACCCATGGCAGATCCAAGATCCTCCCAAAGAATCCTTGTGTCAGATCCGGGACTGTAACAGAACACAAAAGTTTTGTTATTCAAGTATGAAAAATTCCACTAGTTCAACCCTTACAGCTCGAAATTTTATGAGAAAGAAACTTTTCTATACATGTTATAAAAAATGGATATGTAGGCTTGAAACATGTTAAAGATGCAAATAACCTATGGCTCCAAACCTTTTAAAGAGAATAACATTAAATTTTCAAGTGAACATGCGGTGGGTCATTTAACCGAGTCAAACTTGCCATTATTTTGCCACTTACAAAATTCTGACCTAACGAACCGAGATATTGTAAAGTGAATTATCATGTGTAACGGGCTGTATATTTGTACAGAATGACTTATAATCTACAGACACTTTTTGGAATTATATCTCTCTGCATTTGTGCATTGTGCATTTACATTTTAGATGTAAAATCAAAACTTGAGTTTTTACTTTCCCTTCATCTCAAAAACAAAAAAAATGATAAAAGCCAAATAGATCACACCAAAATGAAAATTTTAGAGTTTATGTATGGAAATAATTTAATGCAATAAAAAAATGTAAGTAAAGAAAATTTATTCACACGCCACAAAAGAACACAAAAGTTTTGTTATCCAAGTTTGGAAAATTCCTCTAGTTCAACCCTAATAGCTCGAAATTTTATAAGAAAGAATTCTTTCTACACATGTTTTAAAAAATGGATATGCATGCTTGAAAGATGTTAAAGATGGAAATAACCTATGGATCCAAACGTTTTAAATAGAATAACATGAAATTTTCAACTGAACGTGCGGTGGGATATTTACCCGAGTCAAACAAGCCATTATTTTACCTACTTACCAAAAGTTGACCTAACAATCATAGATGATTGTAAAGTGTTTTATCATGTGTAACAACCTATATTTTTTAATGGAATGACTTATGGATTGGGAGTCAACTATAAGTTAAAAATCCCCCGCCTCCCCCTTTTCACGTCGTTTGCAGAACCTGATCAACAAAAACTAAAAAGAGTTTACAATCCCTCAAATTTACAGGCACTTTTTGGAATTATTTGTCTATGCATTTGTGCATTGTGAATTTCCATTATAGATGTATACTTTTTTCTTAAATCAAAACAAGGGTTTTCACTTTCCTTTCATCTCATTAACACACAAAAAAGAGATAAAAGCCAAATAGATCACAAAAAAATGAAAATTTTAGAGTTTATGTGTGGAAAGAATTTTAAGCAATAAACAAATGTATATAAAGAAAATTTATTCACACACCACAAATGAACATGTTATGCACACAATAACATTATTTTTTATTGTTTTTTCTTTAATTTACTTTATTTATTTCAGTTTTAGGCCACAAGTGTATTTTTGGAATATTTTATTTATAGGGGTATTTTTGTAATATTTTATTTAAAACCCTAACCGTGTGAACCCTATTTAAGGGGTAAGAGTAATGAGAAAAGGGAATTGAAGTATTAAGAATTAGGTTAAATCTAGCATAGAGAGGCTTGGGGTCACCTTCTTGATCTCGAGGTTAGGGTTTCCTCAAAAACCCACTTATTCTCTCATCCTCCGTTGATCTTCGTCTTTCCCATGTCTTCCTATTATCCCTACGTAAGTGCCTGGAAGACCCGTAACCCATGGCAGATCCAAGATCCTCCCAAAGAATCCTTGTGTCAGATCCGGGACTGTAACAGAACACAAAAGTTTTGTTATTCAAGTTTGGAAAATTCCACTAGTTCAACCCTTACAGCTCGAAATTTTATGAGAAAGAAAATTTTCTATACATGTTATAAAAAATGGATATGCAGGCTTGAAACATGTTAAAGATGCAAATAACCTATGGCTCCAAACCTTTTAAAGAGAATAACATTAAATTTTCAAGTGATCATGCGGTGGGTCATTTAACCGAGTCAAACTCGCCATTATTTTACCACTTACAAAATTCAGACCTAACGAACCGAGATATTGTAAAGTGAATTATCATGTGTAACGGGCTGTATATTTGTACAGAATGACTTATAATCTACAGACACTTTTTGGAATTATATCTCTCTGCATTTGAGCATTGTGCATTTACATTTTAGATGTAAAATCAAAACTTGAGTTTTTACTTTCCCTTCATCTCATAAACAAAAAAAAAAGTGATAAAAGCCAAATAGATCACACCAAAATGAAAATTTTAGAGTTTATGTATGGAAATAATTTAATGCAATAAACAAATGTAAGTAAAGAAAATTTATTCACACGCCACAAAAGAACACAAAAGTTTTGTTATCCAAGTTTGGAAAATTCCTCTAGTTCAACCCTAATAGCTCGGAATTTTATAAGAAAGAATTCTTTCTACACATGTTTTAAAAAATGGATATGCATGCTTGAAAGATGTTAAAGATGGAAATAACCTATGGATCCAAACGTTTTAAATAGAATAACATGAAATTTTCAACTGAACGTGCGGTGGGATATTTACCCGAGTCAAACAAGCCATTATTTTACCTACTTACCAAAAGTTGACCTAACAATCATAGATGATTGTAAAGTGTTTTATCATGTGTAACAACCTATATTTTTTAATGGAATGACTTATGGATTGGGAGTCAACTCTAAGTTAAAAATCCCTCGCCTCCCCCTTTTCACGTCGTTTGCAGAACCTGATCAACAAAAACTAAAAAGAGTTTACAATCCCTCAAATTTACAGACACTTTTTAGAATTATTTGTCTATGCATTTGTGCATTGTGAATTTCCATTATAGATGTATACTTTTTTCTTAAATCAAAACAAGGTTTTTCACTTTCCTTTCATCTCGTTAACAAAAAAAAAGAGTTAAAAGGCAAATAGATCGCAACAAAATGAAAATTTTAGAGTTTATGTATGGAAAGAATTTTAAGCAATAAACAAATATAAATAAAGAAAACTTATTCACACACTACAAATGAACACGTTATGCACACAATAATTTTATTTTTTTATTGTTTTTATTTAATTTACTTTATTTATTTCAGTTTTAGGCCACGTGTATTTTTGGAATATTTTATTTATGAGGGTATTTTTGTAATATTTTATCTTAAACCCTAACAGGGTGAACCCTATTTTAGGGGTAAGAGTAATGAGAAAAGGGAATTGAAATATTAAGAATTATGTTAAATCTAGCGTAAAGAGGCTTGAGATCTCCTTCTTGATCTCAAGGTTAGGGACTCCTCAAAAACCCATGTATTCTCTCATCCTCCATTGATCTTCGTCTTTCCCATGTCTTCCTACTATCCCTATGGTAATGCCTGGAAGACCCGTAACCCGTGGCAGATCCAAAATCCTCCCAAAGAATCCTTGTGTCAGATCCGGGACCGTAACAGAACTCAAAAGTTTTGTTATTCAAGATTCGGAAATTCCACTAATTCAACCCTAATAGCTCGAAATTTTATAAGAAAGATATTTTTCTACACATGTTATAAAAATTGGATATGCATGCTTGAAACATGTTAAAGATGTAAATGACCTATGGATCCAAACCTTTTAAAGAGAATAACATTAAAATTTTCAAGTGAATGTGCGGTGAGACATTTAACCGAGTCAAACAAGCCATTATTTTGCCACTTAAAAAAAGCTGACCTAACGATCCTAGTATTGTAAATTGATTTATCATGTGTAACGGGGTATATATTTGTAAGGAATGACTTATGGATTGGGAGTCAACTCTAAGTTACCCACGCCTACCGATTTTCCCATCGATTGTAGAACCTAATATATAAAAACTAAAAAGTGTTTACAATCCCTAAAAATTACAGACACTTTTTGGAATTATCTCTCTCTGCATTTGTGCATTGAGCATTTACATTTTAGATGTAGAATCAAAACTTGAGTTTTCACTTCCCCTTCATCTCGTAAACAAAAAAAAGAGATAAAAGGCAAATAGATCACAACTAAATGAAAATTTTAGAGTTTATGTGTGGAAATAATTTAATGCAATAAACAAATGTAAGTAAAGAAAATTTATTCACACGCCACAAATGAATACAAAAGTTTTGTTATCCAAGTTTGGGAAATTCCACTAGTTCAACCCTAATAGCTAGGAATTTTATAAGAAAGAGATTTTTCTACACATGTTTTAAAAAAAGGAAATGCATGCTTGAAAGATGATAAAGATGCAAATAACCTATGGATCCAAACCTTTTAAATAGAATAACATGATGGGATATTTACTCGAGGCAAACAAGCCATTATATTTCCCACTTACAAAAAGTTGACCGAACAATCATAGATGATTGAAAAGTGTTTTATCATGTGTAACGGGCTATATTTTTTAATGGAATGACTTATGGATTGTGAGTCAACTCTAAGTTAAAAATCCCCCGCCTCCCCCTTTTCTAGACGTTTGCAGAACTTGATAAATAAAAACTAAAAAGAGTTTACAATCCCTAAAAATTATAGACACTTTTTGGAGTTATCTCTCTATACATATGTGCATTGTGAATTTCCATTATAGATGTATACTTCGTTCTTAAATCAAAACATGGGTTTTCACTTTCCTTGCATCTCGTTAACAATAAAAAGAGATAAAAGGCAAATAGATCACAACAAAATGAAAATTATAGAGTTTATGTATGGAAAGAATTTTAAGCAATAAACAAATGTAAATAAGAAAATTTATTCATACACCAAAAATGAACATGTTATGCACACAATAACATTATTTTTTTAATGTTTTTATTTTTTTAATTTATTTATTTCAATTTTAGGCCACAGGTGTATTTTTGGAATATTTTATTTATAGGGTATTTTTGTAATATTTTATCTTAAACCTTAACAAGGTGAACCCTATTAAAGGGGTAAGAGTAATGAGAAAAGGGAATTCAATTATTAAGAATTAGGTTAAATATAGCGTAAAGATGCTTGAGATCACCTTCTTGATCTCAAGGTTAGGGTTTCCTAAAAAACCCACGTATTTTCTCATCCTCCATAGATCTTCGTCTTTCCCATGTCTTCCTACTATCCCTACGGTAATGCCATGAAGACCCTTAACACGTGCAAGATCCAAGATCCTCCCAAAGAATCCTTGTGTCAGGTCCGCGACCGTAACAGATCATAAAAGTTTTGTTATTGAAGTTTGGGAAATTCCTCTAGTTCAACCCTTATAGCTTGGAATTTTATAAGAAAGAGATTTTTCTACACATGTTACAAAAAATGGATATGCATGCTTGAAACATGTTAAAGATACGAATGACCTATGGATCCAAACCATTTTAAGAGAATGACATTAAATTTTCAAGTGAACGTTCGGTGGGACATTTACCCGAGTCAAACAAGCCATTATTTTACCACTTACAAAAGCAGACCTAACGATCCCAGATATTGTAAAGTGATTTATCATGTGTAACGGGCTATATTTTTGTAAGGAATGACTTATTGATTGGGAGTCAACTCTAAGGTAAAAATCACCCACCTCCCCGTTTTCCCGTCGATTGTAGAACCTAATATATAAAAACTAAAAAGAGTTTAAAATCCCTAAAAACTACATACACTTTTTGTAATTATCTCTCTCTGCATTTGTGCATTGTGCATTTACATTTTAGATTCAAAATCAAAACTTGACTTTTCACTTTCTCTTCATCTCGTCAACAAAAAAAAGAGATAAAAGGCAAATAGATCACAAAAAAATGAAAATTTTAGACTTTATGTTCGGAAATAATTTAATGCAATAAACAAATATAAGTAAAGAAAATTTATTCACACGCCACAAATGAACACAAAAGTTTTGTTATCCAAGTTTGGGAAATTCCACTAGTTCAACCCTAATAGCTAGATTTTTCTTCACATGTTTTAAAAAATGGATATGCATGCTTGAAAGATGTTAAAGATGAAAATAACCTATGGATCCAAACCTTTTAAATAGAATAACATGAAATTTTCAAGTGAACGTGCGATGGAATATTTACCCGAGTCAAACAAGCCATTATTTTAGCCACTTACAAAAAGTTGACCTAACAATCTTAGATGATTGTAAAGTGTTTTAACATGTGTAATGGGCAATATTTTTTAATGGAATGACTTATGGATTGGGAGTTACCTCTAAGTTAAAAATCCCCCGACTCCCCCTTTTCCCGACATTTGCAGAACCTGATAAATAAAAACTAAAAAGAGTTTACAATCCTTAAAAATTACGTACTCTTTTTGGAATTATCTCTCTGTACATTTGTGAATTGTGAATTTCCATTGTAGATGTATACTTTTTTCTGAAATCAAAACATGGGTTTTCACTTTCCTTTCATCTCGTTAACACAAAAAAAAGAGATAAAAGGCAAATAGATCACAACAAAATGAAAATTTTAGAGTTTATGTATGGAAAGAATTTTAAGCAATAAACAAATGTCAATAAAAAAAATTTATTCACACACCACAAATGAACATGTTATGCACACAATAACATTATTTTTTTTATTATTTTTATTTAATTTACTTTATTTATTTTAGTTTTATGCCATAGGTGTATTTTGGAATATTTTATTTATAGGGGTATGTTTATAATATTTTATCTTAAACCCTAACATGGTGAACCCTATTTAAGGGGGTAAAAGTAATGAAAAAAGGGAATTGAAGTATTAAGAATTAGGTTAAATCTAACGTTAAGAGGCTTGAGATCACCTTCTTGATCTCGAGGTTAGGGTTTCCTAAAAAACCCACGTATTCTCTCATCCTCCATTGATCTTCTTCTTTCCCATGTCTTCCTACTATCCCTACGGTAGTGCTTGGAAGACCCGTAACCCGTGGTAGATCCAAGATCCTCCCATAGAATCCTTGTGTCAGATCCAGGACCGTAACAGAACACAAAAGTTTTGTTATTCCAGTTTGGGAAATTTCACTAGTTCAACCCTTAGCTCAGAATTTTATAAGAAAGAGATTTTTCTACACATGTTATAAAAAATGGATATACATGATTTAAACATGTTGAAAATGCAAATGACCTATGGATCCAAACCTTTTAAAGAGAATATCATTAAATTTTCAAGTGAACTTGCGGTGGAATACCTAAGTCAAACAAGCCATTATTTTGCCCACTTACAAAATACAGACCTAACGAGTATACATGATTGTAAAATGATTTATCATGCGTAACGGCCTATATTTTTGTAAGGAATTACTTTTGGATTTGGAGTCAACTCTAAGTTAATAATCCCTCGCCTCCCCTTTTCTCGACGATTGTAGAACTTGATATATAAAAACTAAAACGAGTTTAAAATCCCTAAAAAATTCAGACACTTTTTCAAATTATCTCTCTCTACATTTGTGCATTATGCTTTTCCATTTTAGATGTATACTTTTTTCTTAAATAAAAACTTGAGTTTTCACTTTCCCTTCATCTCGTAAACAAAGAAAGAGAAAAAAGGCAAATATATCACAACAAAATAAAAATTTTAGAGTTTATTTATGGAAAGAATTTAAAGTAATAAACAAATGTAAGTAAAAAAAAATTATTCACACACCACAAATGAACACAAAAGATTTTTTATCCAAGTTTGTGAATTTCCACTAGTTCAACCCTAATAGCTCCGAATTTTATAAGAAAGAGATTTTCTACACAAGTTTTAAAAAATGGATATGCATGCTTGAAACATGTTAAAGATCCATATGACCTATGGATCCAAAACTTTTAAAGAGTATAACATTCAATTCTCAAGTGAACATTGTTGTGGACTCAATAGCACACCGAGTCACACAACGAAGAAGACAACAACAACTCACTCAATAGGATTTAATTCTTATATTTCTTTGAGTAGGATTTATTTCTTATATTGTTTTAAGTAGGAGTTATTTCTTATATTGTTTTAAGTAGGAGTTGTTTCTAATTACTTTATATGTAAGGGCATTATGGGGAATTATTGTAACCCCAACCCTAAAACTCCTTGACATGACCTATTTAAAGGAAAGGTATGAATGAAATAGGGAAGCTTTGAGATTTTAGAATAACCTAGTCTAAACAGGTTGAGATCACCTCTTGATCTCGAGTTTAGGGTTTACTCCAAAAATCCAACCTATCCTTCACCCCCCATTGCCATCCATCTTCACCCAAATTCATCCATCATCATCCATACTAAGAAGAGGAGCTTCCTGCCCCTTTTCCAAGCCCAAAGAGAGGGTTCTCCCTCTTCATCAACATCAGCCACCATCAAGGGGTCTAACCCTCTTGACGAGCAACAAGTAGAGAGTTTTCTGGTCATTCACGTGAAGGAGATTAATTGTTGTTCCTAAGCTTGGAGCCAGCAAGGAAAGAGAGGATAATAATTCATGCACGTGGGCGAAGGCTTGCTACAAGCCAGGTGTACATAGCTTGCCTTGCTACAACCAAATCAAGGGATGAAACCCTGATTTTCGTGAGAAGAAAAAGGTATTCTCCTTACTTTATTTTGGTCAACATTGATGGCTTAATTTCATATATTTATCAATCAAGATATTGTATCCATCAAGTCTTGTCCACGTGAGAGAAAACCAGCAAGGAAGATTTTTGTTTACACTCATACCGAGTCCAGCAACTCAGTACCAGTGCTGGATTCCCAAATCCAACGCCGTGTTACTCGATCCATGACTTGGGACTGTAACAACTTGGTATCAGAGTAGGGTAACATGGGGGATAATATCAGTAATGAAGAAATCCAAATCAGAATACAAAATATAGAAGATAGCCTTGAAACAGCACAACCAGTGTTGGGAAAGGTTTGTGGTTTGGAAGAAGAGATGAACCGAATCATTAGCATGCTACAGGAGTTGAGGACAGAGAGACATCAGAGTCCAGAGGTGAGAGAGGTTGCTCAACCATATCACAGAAGAGGGGAGTAGTGGCCTGGGCGCACTGCTGTCCAAGCACCTCAGGATGGAGGCACAATCCCAAGGTACACCAAGTTAGAGTTTCCCTCTTTCAATGGTTCTGTGGATCCCGTAATTTGGTTGCATAGATGTGAAAAAAAAATTTGAACCAAGGGACTACTGAATGGGATAAGGTGCAACTCGCCTCTTTCCATATGACAGATGAAGCCATGTTATGAGTGACTCACGTAGAGAAAGAGATACCGGGAATGACTTGGGAAGAATTTAAAAATCTATGTACAGTTAGATTTGGGCCTCTTGCCAACAGCAACCCCCTGGGAGAGTTAGTCCTATTGAGACAAACGGGTTCGGTGGAACAATATCAAAAACTATTCCAGGAAAAGTTGGCTCGTGCTTGGGAGAGGGTATTGGTTGACCAGCAGATCTCCTTATTCACAACAGGTCTCAATGAGTATTTACGGCTAGAGGTAGAACTCCTTATGCCCACGGATCTAGCTCATGCCATGAATATGGCCCGAGCAATGGAACAACGACAACAGCTGCAGCAACGTAAGCCGGGTTGGTCGAGTGAGAGGAACACTTCCTCCACGTGGCAAGGGCGCCACTATAATTCATATCAGGGAGCATCTACAACAGCACCATCCAGACACACTCCGACTACGACTCGGGTAGCCAATCCCTGCCCTGGTAATTCCCTACCTAGCTTTATAAAAAATTTGACGAGTGCAAAGATGGCAGAAAAGCGGTCCAAAAATCTCTGTTATAAATGCGATGAGCAGTATAGGGTGGAACACCAATGTAAACGATTATTTTGGCTCGAGGTGGAGGAGTCAGAGGATCCAGAGGAACCAGAGGATATTATCGAGGAGAAACCACCAGAGATATCCTTGCATGCTATTACTGGGCAGAAATCGCCTACTACAATGCAAGTCCGAGCTCATGTCATCGACCGCGAACTGGTGGGACTAGTCGACTCGGGGAGTACATACAATTTTCTGAGTTTGACAGCCGCACAGCATCTCCAGCTCCAGATACACACTCATCCTACAGCCACCGTCTCAGTGGCCAATGGCGAGAAGGTCCCTAGCTATGGTATTAGTAAGGCGGTAACTTTTTCCATTGGATTCACTTCATTTAATGCGGAATTTTTTGTTATTCCCTTGGCGGGATTTGATATGGTTTTAGGCATTAAATGGTTACAAACGTTGGGGCCCATTCCGTGAGACTTTTCAGCTTTAACCATGAGCTTTGATTTGGCCGAAAGTCGGGTGCTCTTACAGTGCTGTCAGGTGGACAGGGCCCACCGCATACACACTTTGTAGACACAGGATCAGCCTGACAGTACTAGTGATGGTCTGGTTGAGGAGTTCTCTGACCTCTTCCAGGAGCCTTCGGGGTTGCCTCCCATGAGGCACTGTGACCACAGGATCTGTCTGAAACCAGGTTCTAAGGTAGTGGTCGTGCGACCATACCGTTACCCACACCTTCAGAAGGACGAGATAGAGCGTCAGTGCCATGATATGTTGAAACATGGTCTTATTCGTCCCAGCCGCTCCCCATTCTCTTCACCCGTCTTACTTGTGAAGAAACATGATGGGGCATGGAGGTCCTGCATGGATTATCGGGAGTTGAACGTGCAGACAGTAAAAGACAAGTTCCCGATTCCAGTAGTGGATGAGCTTCTGGATGAGTTACATGGGTCTTGGTTATTCACTAAACTCGACCTCCGTCCGGGATACTGTTAAGCACCTAGCCAATACTACCCAAAAGACCGGCCTGTTAGGAGCGGAAGACATAGGTACTTAACCCAGGACCATAACATCACACCCCACCTTCGCGAGCCGACAACCACGACGGCGTAATGACACTGGCCCAACCCGGTGGCCTACTCTAGCGGCGGCCTACTCCTAGTGCCCCTTCGCAGTTCTCCAGGTCGCCCCCTCCGCTAGGTCGCCCCTTCCAAACCTACCAGTAATTTTAATCCAGCCTTTGCGTGCCACGGGACTCGAACTCACGACGTGGGAGCCCGCTCTGATACCAAATGTTAAGCACCTAGCCAATACTACCCAAAAGACTGGCCTATTAGGATCGGAAGACATAGGTACTTAACCCAAGACCATAACAGATACCATCAGGTCCGGATGCACCCCTCTGATATCGAGAAGATGGCGTTCCGCATGTACCATGGCCACTTTGAGTTCGTCGTCATGCCGTTCGGGTTATCCAATGCAACCTCCACTTTTCAAGCTTTGATGAACTAGGTATTTAGCCCCTATCTTCAAAATTTTGTTCTTGTATTTTTTTATGATATTTTGATATATAGCAAGCCGATTGAGGAGCACTTGGCGCACTTGAGGATTGTTTTTGACTTGTTAAGAGCACATCAGCTCTATTTGAAATATTCCAAGTGTTCTTTTGCGGCTTCACATGTGGAGTATTTGGGACACATTATCTCACATGTGGGCATTACGGTGGATCCCGAGAAGATCCAAGCTATTCAAGAGTGGCCGCAACCATAGTCGTGTTCTGCATTACGGGGTTTTCTAGGTCTTGCGGGCTACTACCGCAAATTTATTTAGAACTATGGGCCAGTGGCAGCACCATTGACGAGTTTACTCAAGAAAAATTCCTTTATTTGGAATGAGGGGGCCACCACGTCGTTTGTGGCACTCAAAACTGCCCTCGCATCCGCGCCAGTATTACAACTTCCCAACTTCGACGAATTGTTTGTGGTAGAGTGTGACGCTTCGGGCGTGGGCATAGGGGCCGTTTTACAGCAGTTGGGCCATCCTATTGCATATTTTAGCAGACAGTTGGCAGTCCGCCATCACAAGCTGGCAGCCTATGAGCGCGAATTGATTGGGTTGGCCAAAGCGGTCCAACATTGGAGGCCTTATCTCTGGGGCCGGGCTTTTCTCATACGCATGGATCACTGCAGCCTTACATTCCTACTAGAACAGCGTTTGACAATGTCGCCACAGTAGCACTGGATCAGTAAGTTGTTGGGGTTTGACTTCTAGGTAGAGTATCGTGCGGGGAGATTAAATAAGGCGGCAGATGCCTTATCACGATGTTTTGAAGATCAGCAGTTAGTCTATTCTATCAGCCAGCCGAGATTTCTCATTATGGACTTGGTGCGAGAAGCACATGCCACTAACCTTGCACTGCTGGAACTGCATCTGCAGATCTCAGAAGGGACAATGAATGTGAAGTGGTCCATCCAGGATTCACTTATTTATTACAAGCAGCGGATTTTCCTTCCACCTGAGTCCGAGTTGATTCCAGCTATTCTCTCGCCCTACCATGATAGTACACACGAGGGGATCCAGAAGTCCTTGCACAGAATTTGAGCTGATTTTTACTGGCAAGCCATGAAACCCTCTATTGCGACTTATGTGGGCGACTGTCAGGTATGTCAGTGCAACAAAGCCGAGCACTTGAGTCCAGCCGGTCTTCTCCAGCCTTTCGCCCTTCCTACACAGGTTTGGGCCGACATTTCAATAGATTTTGTGGAAGGCCTACCCCTGTCAGCCGGTAAATCCGTACTTTTTGTAGTGGTTGATAGATTCTCCAAGTACGGGCATTTTATATCGATGGCTCATCCGTATACAGCAACACGGGTTGCTCAAACTTTCCTAGAGTAGATAGTCCGCTTACATGGCATTCCAAAATCCATTGTGAGTGACAGAGATGCAGTTTTCACGAGCACCTTTTGGCGGGAACTGTTTCGCTTGAGTGGGACGAAATTGAAGTTCTCCTCTGCCTATCATCCACAGACAGACGGGCAAACCGAGGTGGTGAACTGCACCATTGAGATGTATCTATGGTGCTTGGTGGGGGATCATCCGCGACAATGGGTTCAATGGCTTCCGTGGGCCGAATACTGTTACAACACTTCGTTCCACTCTACATTGCAATCCACTCCTTTTTGGGTTATATATGGCCGGGATCCACCTCGCCTCCTCTCGTACAACCCAGGGTCCACCCGCGTGGACACGATTGATCAGGCACTCATACACAGGGATATACTGCTACAGATTATCACAGAACGGCTATGACGCGCCCAAGCTCGGATGAAGGATGTATACGATAGAGGCCACTGTGAGGTCTCTTTTGAGGTTGGGAAGTATGTGTGGCTACGGCTCCAGCCCTACCGTCAATAGTCTCTTGCGGGACCTCCACATCATAAGCTTTCACCCAGATTTTTTGGGCCGTTTCCCATTCTTCGACGCGTGGGACCAGTCGCCTATCAACTCAAATTATCGGACACAGCCAGAATTCACGATGTGTTTCATGTCTCTCTTTTGAAGCCACATTCCGGAGCACAGCTTACATCCACTCCATTCCTACCACCGGTTGATCATGGCGACGCTATTCTTCACCCAGCTGTGGTGTTACGCTTACGGCTGACCAATGACCATTGGGAGATTCTCGTCCAGTGGACGGATATTGACCCCGACGCTGCAACATGGGAACGTGTGGACATCTTCAAACAAGTCTACCCAGCTTTTGAGCTTGAGGACAAGCTCTTTCTCCATGGGGAGGCAGATGTTGTGGACTCAATAGCACATCAAGTCACACAACGAAGAAGACAACAACAACTCACTCAATAGGATTTAATTCTTATATTTCTTTGAGTACGATTTATTTCTTATATTGTTTTAAGTAGGAGTTATTTCTTATATTGTTTTAAGCAGGAGTTACTTCTAATTACTTTATATGTAAGAGCATTATGGGGAATTATTGTAACCCTAACCCTAAAACTCCTTGACGTGACCTATTTACAGGAAAGGTATGCATGAAATAGGGAAGCTTTGAGATTTTAGAATAACCTAGTCTAAACAGGTTGAGATCACCTCTTGATCTCGAGTTTAGGGTTTACTCCAAAAATCCAACCTATCCTTCACCCCCCATTGCCTTCCGTCTTCACCAAAATTCATCCTTCATCATCCATACTAAGAAGAGGAGCTTCCTGCCTCTTTTCCAAGCCCAACTTCATCAACGTCAGCCACCATCAAGGGGTCTAACCCTCTTGACGAGCAGCAAGTGGAGAGTTTTCTGGTCATTCACGTGAAGGAGATTAATTGTTGTTCCTAAGCTTGGAGCCAGCAAGGAAAGAGAGCATAATCATTCAAGCATGTGGGCCAAGGCTTGCTACAAGCCAGGTGTACATAGCTTGCCTTGCTACAACGAAATCAAAGGATGAAACCCTGATTTTCATGAGAAGAAAAAGGTATTCTCCTTACTTTATTCTGGTCAACATTGATGGCTTAATTTCATATATTTAGCAATCAAGATATTGTATCCATCAAGTCTTGTCCACATGAGAGAAAACCAACAAGGAAGATTTTTGTTTACACTCATACCGAGTCCAGCAACTCAGTACCAGTGCTGGATTCACAAATCCCACGCCGTGTTACTCGATCCATGACTTGGGACCGTAACAAACGTGCGGTGGAATATTTACCCAAGTCAAACAAGCCATTATTTTGCCCATTTAAAAAATGCTGACCTAACGATCATAGATGATTGTAATGTATTTTATCAGGCGTAACGGGCTATATTTTTTTAAGGAATGACTTATGGATTGGGATTCAACACTCAATTAAAAATCCCCCGCCTCCCCCTTTCCCGACGATTGCAGAACCTAATATATAAAAACTAAAAAGATTTTACAATCCCTAATAATTACAGATAGGTTTTTAAATTATCTCACTCTACATTTTTGCATTGTGAATTTCCATTATAGATGTATACTTTTTTCTTAAATCAAAGCATGAGTTTTCACTTTCCCTTCATCTCGAAAAAATAATGAGAAAAAAGGCAATTAGATCACAACAAAATGAAAATTTTAGAGTTTATGTATGGAAAGAATTTAAAGATTTAAAAAATGTAAATAAAGAAAATTTATTCACACACCACAAATGAACACAAAAGTTTTGTTATCTAAGTAAACGAAATACCACTTGTTCAACCATTGTAGCTCGGAATTTTATAAGAAAAAGATTGTTCTACACATGTTTAAAAAAATGGATATGCATTCTTGAAACAGGTTAAATATGTTAATGACCTATGGATCCAAACCGTTTAAAGAGAATAACATTAAATTTACAAGTGAACGTGCGGTGGGATATTTACCCGAGTCAATCAAGGCATTATTTTGCTCACTTACAAAAAGCTGACCTAACGATCATAGATGAATGTAAAGTGATTTATCATGTGTAACCGAAAATATTTTTGTAAGGAATGACTTATAGATTGGGAGTCAACTCTAAGTTAAAAATCCCCCGCCTCCCCCTTTTCCCAACGATTGTAGAACCTGATATATAAAAACAAAAAATAGTTTACAATCCCTAAAAATTACTGACACTTTTTGGAATTATCTCTCACTACATTTGTGCCTTGTGCATTTCCTTTTTAGATGTATAATTTTTCTTAAATCAAAACTTGAGTTTTCACTATCCCTTCATCTCGTAAAAAAAAAAAAAAAGAAATAAAAGGCAAATAGATCAGAACAAAATGAAAATTTTAGAGTTTATGTATGGAAAGAATTTAAAGTAATAAACAAGTGTAAGTAAAGAAAATTTATTCACACACCACAAATGAACACAAAAGTTTTGTTATCCATGTTTGGAAAATTCCACTAGTTCAACCCTAATAGCTCGAAATTTTATATGAAAGAGATTTTTCTACACATGTTTTAAAAAATGGATATGCATGCTTGAAACATGTTAAAGATGCAAATGATCTACGGATCCAAACCTTTTAAAGAGAATAACAATAAATTCTGAAGTGAACGTGCGGTGGGATGTTTACCCGAGTCATACATGCCATTATTTTGCCCATTTACCAAAAGTTGACCTAACGATCATAAATGATTGTAAAGTGATTTATCATGCGTAACGGGCTATATTTTTGTAAGGAATGACTTATGGATTGGGAGTCAACTCTAAGTTAAAAATCCCCCGCCTCCCCCTTTACTGACGATTGCACAACCTGATATATAAAAACTAAAAAGAGTTTACAATCCCTAATAATTACAGACAGTTTTTGAAATTATCTCACTCTACATTTTTGTATTGTGAATTTCCATTATAGATGTATACTTTTTTCTTAAATCAAAGCATGAGTTTTCACTTTCCCTTCAACTCGTAAACAAAAAAAAGAGATAAAATGCAAATAGATCACAACAAAATGAAAATTTGAGAGTTTAGAATTTAAATCAATTAACAAATGTAAGTAAAGAAAATTTATTCACACACCACAAATGAACTCAAAATTTTTGTTATCCAAGTTGTGGTATTTCCTCAAGTTGAACCCTTGTAGCTTGGAATTTTATAAGAAAGAGATTTTTCTACACATGTTTTAAAAAAAGGATATGCATGCTTGAAGCATGTTAAAGATTAAAATGGATCCAAACCTTTTAAAGAGAATAACATTAAATTCTCAAGTGAACGTGCGGTGGGATTTTTACCTGAGTCAAACAAGCCATTATTTTGCCCATTTACAAAAAGCTGACCTAACGATCATAGATGATTGTAATGTGATTGATCATGCTTAACGAGCTATATTTTTTTTTGGAATGACTTATGGATTGGGAATCAATAGTCAATTAAAAATCCCCTGCCTCCCCTTTTTCCCGACGATTACAGAACCAGATATATTAAAACTCAAAAGAGTTGAAAATCCCTAAAAATTACAGACACTTTTTGGAATTATCTCTCTTAACATTTGTGAATTGTGCATTTACATTTTAGATGTAAAATCAAAACTTGAGTTTTCACTTTCCCTTCATCTCGTAAATACAAGATGAGATAAAAGGATAATAGATCACAACAAAATGAAAATTTTAGAGTTTATGTATGGAAAGAATTCAACGCAATAAACCAATGTAAATAAAGAAATTTATTCACACACCAAAAATGAACACAACACTTTTGTCATTCAAGTTTGGGAAATTCTACTAGTTCAACTCTAATAGCTCCAAATTTTATAAGAAATAGATTTTTCTACACATGTTTTAAAAAATGGATATGGATGCTTGAAACATATTAAAGATGCAAATGACCTATGGATCCAAACCTTTAAAAGAGAATAACATTAAATTTTCAAGTGAACGTGCGATGGGAAATTTACCCGAGTCAAACAAGCCATTATTTTGCCCACTTACAAAAAGCTAACCTAACAATCATAGATGATTGTAAAGTGATTTATCATGCGTAATGGGCTATATTTTTGTTAGGAATGACTTATGGATTAGGAGTCTTATCTCAGTTAAAAATCCCCCGCCTCCCCCTTTTCCCGACAATTGTAGAACCTGATATTTAAAAACTAAAAGGAGTTTACAATCTCTAGAAATTACAGACACTTTTTGAAGTTATCTCTCTCTACATTTTTTCATTGTGGATTTCAATTTTAGATATATACTTTTGTCTTTAATCAAAACTTGAGTTTTCACTTTCCCTTCATCTCGTAAACAAAAAAAAGAGATAAAAGGCAAATAGATCACGACAAAATGAAATTTGAGAGCTTATGTATGGAAAAAATTTAACGCAATAAACAAATGTAAGTAAATAAAATTTACTCACACACCACAAATGAACACAAAAGTTTTGTTATCCAAGTTTGGGAAATTCCTCTAGTTCAACCCTAATAGCTCAGAATTTTATTAGAAAGAGATGTTTCTACACATGTTTTAAAAAATGGATATCAATACTTGAAACATGTTAAATATGCAAATGTCCTATGGATCCAAACCTTTTAAAGATAATAATACTAAATTCTCAAGTGAGCGTGCGGTGGGATATTTACCCGAGTCAAACAAACCATTATTTTGCCCATTTACAAAAAGCTGACATAACGATCATAGATGATTGTAAGGTGATTGATCATACGTAACGGGCTATATTTTTCTAAGGAATGATTTATGGATTGGGAGTCAACACTCAGTTAAAAATCCTCTGCCTCCCCCTTTTCCCGACGATTGCAGAACCTGATGTATAAGAACTAAAAAGATTTTACAATCCCTATGAATTATAGACACTTTTTGGAATTATGTCTCTCTACATTTGTGCAATGTGCATTTCAATTTTAGATGTATACTTTTTTCTTAAATAAAAACTTGAGTTTTCACTTTCCCTTCATCTCGTAAACAAAAAAAGGAGATACAAGGCAAATAGATCACAATAAAATGAAAGTTTTAGAGTTTATGTATGTAAAGAATTTAAAGCAATAAACAAATTTAAATAAAGAAAATTTATTCACACACCACAAATGAACACAAAAGTTTTGTTATTCAAGTTTGGAAAATCCACTAGTTCAACCCTAATAGCTCAGAATTTTATAGGAAAGAGATTTTTCTACAGATATTTTAAAAAATGGATATGCATCTTGAAAAACATGTTAAAGATGCAAGTGACCTATGGATCCAAACCTTTTAAAGCGAATAACAATAAATTTTCAAGTGAACAAGCGGTGGGATATTGACCTGACTCAAAAAATGCCATTATTTTGCCCACTTACAAAAATCTGACCTAACGATCATAGATGATTATAAAGTGATTTATCATTTGTAACCGGCTATATTTTTTGTATGGAATGACTTATGGATTGGGAGTCAATTCTAAGTTAAAAATCCCCGGCCTCCCCCTTTCCCGACAATTGTAGAACCTGATATTTAAAAACTAAAAAGAGTTTACAATCCCTAAAAATTATAGACACTTTTTGGAATTACCTCTCTCTACGTTTTTGCATTGTAAATTTATATTTTAGATGTAAAATCAAAACTTGAGTTTTCACTTTCCCTTCATCTCGTAAAAAAAAAAAAGATAAAAGGCAAATAGTCACAACTAAATGAAAATTTTAGAGTTGATGTATGGAAAGAATTTAAAGCAATAAAAAAATGTAAGTAGAGAAAATTTATTCACACACCACAAATGAACACAAAAGTTTTGTTATCCAAGTATGGGAAATTCCACTGGTTCAACCCTAATAGCTAGAAATTTTATAAGAAAGAAATTTTCCTACACAAGTTTTAAAAAATAGATATGCATGCTTGAAACATGATAAAGATGCAAATGACCTATGGATCCAAACATTTTAAAGAGAATAACATTAAATTTTCCAGTGAACGTGTGGTGAGATATTTACCTGAGTCAAACAAGTGATTACTTTGCCCATTTACATAAAGCTGACCTAACGATCATAGATGATTGTAAAGTGATTAATCATGAGTAACGGGCTATATTTTTTTAAGGAATGACTTATGGATTGGGAGTAAACACTTAATTAAAAATCCCCCGTCTCCCCCTTTTCCCGATGATTGCAAAACCTGATATATAAAAACTAAAAAGAGTTTACAATCCCTAAAAATTAAAAAAACTTTTTGGAATTATCTCTCTCTACATTTGTGCATTGTGCATTTCCATTTTAGATTTATACTTTTTTCTTCAATCAAAACTTGAGTTTTCACTTTGCGTTCATCTCGTAAACAAAAACAAGAGATAAAAGGCAAATAGTTCACATCAAAATGAAAATTTTAGAGTTTATATATGGAAAGAATTTAAAGAAATAAAAAAATTTAATAAAAAGAAAATTTATTCACACACCACAAATGAAAACAAAATTTTTGTTATCCAAGTATGAAAAATTCCACAAGATCTACCCTAATAGCTTGGTATTTTATAACAAAGAGATTTTTCTACACATGTTTTAATAAATGGATATGCATGCTTGAAACAAGTTAAGGATGCAAATGACCTATGGATCCAAACCTTTTAAAGAGAATACAATTAAATTCTCAAGTGAACGTGCGTTGGGATATTTACCCGAGTCAAACATTCTATTATTTTACCCATTTACAAAAAGTTGACCTAACTATCATAGATGATTTTAAAGTGATTTGTCGTGCGTAATGGGCTATATTTTTTTAATAAATGACTTATGGATTGGGAGTCAACACTCACTTAAATATGCCCCGCCACCCCCTTTTCTTGGCAATTGCAGAACCTGATAAATAAAAACAAAAACGAGTTTCCAATTCGTAAAAATTACAGACACTTTTTGGAATTATCTCTCTCTATATATGTGATTTGTGAATTTCCATTATAGATGTATACTTTTTTCTTAAATCAAAACATGAGTTTTCAATTTTCCTTCATCTCGTAAAAAAAAAGAGAGATAAAAGGCAAATAGACCACAACAAAATGAAAATTTTAGTGTTTATGTATGGAAATAATTTAATGCACTAAAAAAATGTAATTAAAGAAAATTTATTCACACACCACAAATGAACATAAAAGTTTTGTTATCCAAGTTTGGGAAATTCCACTAGTTCAACCCTTATACCTCAGAAATTTATATGAAAGAGATTTTTCTACACATGTTTTAAAATATGGATATGCATGCTTGAAACATGTTAAAGATGCAAATGACCTATGGATCCAAACCTTTTAAATATTATAACACTAAACTTTCAAGTGAACGAGCGGTGGGATAATTACCAGAGACAAACAAGCCATTATTTTGCCCACTTACAAAAAGCTGACCTAACGATCATAGATGATTTTAAAGTTATTTATCATGCATAATGGGCTATATTTTTCTAAGGAATGACTTATGCACTGGGAGTCAACACTCAGTTAAAAATACCCCACCTCCCCCTTTTTCCAAACGATTCCAGAACCTGATATATAAAAACTAAAAAGAGTTTACAATCCCAATGAATTACAGACACCTTTTGGAATTATCTCTCTCTACATTTGTGCATTGTGCATTTCCATTTTAGATGTATACTTTTTTCTTAAATCAAAAGATGAGTTTTCACTTTTCCTTCATCTCGTAAACAAAAAAAAAGAGATAAAAGGCAAATAGATTACAACAAAATGAAAATTTTAGAGTTTTATGTATGGAAAGAATTTATAGAAATAAATAAAACTAAGTAAAGAAAATTTATTCACATACCACAAATGAACAGAAAATTTTTGTTATCCAAGTTTGGGAATTTCCTGAAATTCAACCCTAATAGCTCAAAATTTTATAAGAAAGAGTTTTTTCTACACATGTTTTAAAAAATGGATATGCATGCTTGAAACATGTTAAAGATGCAAATGACCTATGGATCCAAACCTTTTAAAAAGAATAACATAAAATTCTCAAGTGAACGTGCGGTGGCATATTTACCTGAGTCAAACAAGCCATTATTTTGCCCATTTAAAAAAAGCTGACCTAACAATCATAGATGATTGTAATCTGATTTATCATGCATAATTGGCTATATTTTTGTAAGGCATGACTTATGGATTGGGAGTCAACACTCAGTTAATAATCCCCCGCCTCCCCCCTTTTCCCGATGATTACAGAACCTGATATATAAAAACTAAAAAGAGTTTAAAATCCTTATAAATTATAGACACTTTTTGGAATTATCTCTTTACACATTTGTGCAATGTGAATTTCTATTATAGATTTATACTTTTTTCTTAAATCAAAATATGATTTTTCACGTTCCCTACATATTGTAAACAAAAAAAAAAAGAGAAAAGGCAAATAAATCACAACAAAATGAAAATTTTAGAGTTTATGTACGGAAAGAATTAAATCAATGAACAAATGTAAGTAAATAAAATATATTCACACACGACAAATCAACACAAAAGGTTTGTTATCCATGTTTGCGAAATTCCACTAGTGCAACCCAAATAGCTCAAAATTTTATAAGATAGAGATTTTTCTACACATGTTTTAAAAAATGGATATGCATGCTTGAACCATGTTAGAAATGCAAAGGATCTAAGGATCCAAACCTTTTAAAGAGAATAACATTAAATTTTCAAGTGAACGTGCGGTGGGATATTTACCCGAATCAAACATGCCATTATTTTTCCCACTTACAAAAAGTTGACCTAATGATCATAGATGATTTTGAAGTGATTTATCTTCCATAACTGGCTATATTTTATTTAGGAAAGACTTATCGATTGGGAGTCAACTTTAAGTTAAAAATCCCCCGCCTCCCCCTTTTCCCGACGATTGTAGAACCTGATATATAAAAACTAAAATGAGTTTACAATCCCTAAAACTTAGAGACACGTTTTTTAATTATCCATCTCTATATTTGTGCATTGTCCATTTCGATTTTAGATGTATACTTTTTTCTTAAATCAAAAATTGAGTTTTTACTTTTCCTTAATCTCATAAACAAAAAAAAGAGATACATGGCAAATAGATCACATCAAAATGAAAATTTTATAGTTTATGTATGGAAATAATTTAAAGAAATATACAAATGCAAGTAAAGAAAATTTATTCACACACCACTTGTGAATAAAAAAGTTTTGTTATCCAAGTTTGGGAAATTCCTCTAGTTCAACCCTAATTGTTCGGAATTTTCTAAGAAAGAGATTTTTCTACACATGTTTTAAAAAAAGGATAAGCATGCTTGAAACATGTTAAAATTGCAAATGACCTATTGATCCAAACCTTTTAAAGAGAATAACATTAAATTCTCAAGTGAACGTGCGGTGGGATATTTACTCAAGTCAAACAAGCCATTATTTTGCCCATTTAAAAAAAGCTAACCTAACGATCATAGAGGATTGTAAAGTGATTGATCATGCGTAACGGGCTATATTTGTGTAAGGAATGACTTATGGATTGGGAGTCCACACTCAATTAAAAGTCCCCCGCCTCCCCCTTTTCCCGACGATTGTAGAACCTGATATATAAAAACCAAAAAGAGTTTACAATCTCTAAAACTTACAGAAAATTTTTAGAATTATCTCTCTCTACATTTGTGCATTGCGTATTTCTATTTTAGATATATACTTTTTTCTTAAATCAAAACTTGAGTTTTCACTTTCCCTTCATCTCGTAAACAAAAAAAAGAGATAAAAGGCAAATAGATCACAACAAATGAAAATTTGAGAGCTTATGTATGGAAAGAATTTAAAGAAATAAAAAAATGTAAGTAAATAAAATTTATTCACACAGCGCAAATGAACACAAAAGTTTTGTTATCCAAGTTTGGGTAATTCCTCTTGTTCAACCCTTATAGCTCGGAATTTTATTAGAAAGAGATTTTTCTACACATGTTTTAAAAAATGGAAATGCATGCTTGAAACATGTTAAAGATGCAAATGACCTTTGGATCCAAACCTTTTAAAGAGAATAACATTAAATTCTCAAGTGAACATGCGGTGGGATATTTAGCCGAGTCAAACAAGCCATTATTTTGCCCATTTACAAAAAGCTGACCTAACAATCATAGATGATTGTAAGGTGATTGATCATGAGTAATGGGCTATATTTTTGTAAGGAATGACTTATGGATTGGGAATCAACACTCAGTTAAAAATCCCCTGCCTCCCCCTTTTCTCGACGATTGCAGAACCTGATATATAAAAACTAAAAAAAGTTTACAATCCCTATGTATTACAGACACTTTTTGGAATTATCTCTCTCAACATTTTTGCATTGTGCATTTCAATTTTAGAAGTAGACTTTTTTTTAGGTCAAAACTTGAGTTTTCACTTTCCCTTCATCTCGTAAACAAAAAAAGGAGATACAAGGAAAATAGATGATTGTAAAGTGATTTATCATTTGTAATGGGCTATATTTTTTGTATGGAATTACTTATGGATTGGGAGTCAACTCATAAGTTATAAATCCCCGGCCTCCACCTTTTCCCGACAAATGTAGAACCTGATATATAAAAATTAAAAAGAGTATACAATCCCTAAAAATTATAGACACTTTTTGGAATTATCTCTCTCTACATTTGTTTATTGTCCATTTATATTTTAGATGTAAAAACAAAACCTGGGTTTTCACTTTCCCTTCTTCTCGTAAAAAAAAAGAAAGATAAAAGGCACATATATCACAACACAATGAAAATTTTAGAGTTTATGTATGGAAAGAATTTAAAGCAATAAACAAATGTAGGTATAGAAAATTTATTCACACACCACAAATGAACACAAAAGTTTTGTTATCCAAGTATGGGAAATTCCACAAGTTCAACCCTAATAGCTCGGAATTTTATAAGAAAGAAAATTTTCTCAACATGTTTTAAAAAATAGATATGCATGCTTGAAACATGTTAAACATGCAAATGACCAATGGATCCAAACATTTTAAAGAGAATAACATTAAATTCTCTAGTGAACGCGCGGTGAGATATTTCCCTGAGTCAAACAAGCCATTATTTTGCCCATTTACAAAAAGATGACCTAATGATCATAGATGATAGTAAAGTCAGTTATCATGCTTAACGGGCTATAATTTTTTTAAAGAATGACTTATGGATTGGGAGTCAACACTCAGTTAAAAATCCCCCACCTCCCCCTTTTCCCGACGATTGCAAAACCTGATATATAAAAACTAAAAAGAGTTTACAATCCCTAAAACTTATAGACACTTTTTGGAATTATCTCTCTCTACATTTGTACATTGTGCATTTCCATTTTAGATGTATACTTTTTTCTTAAATAAAAACTTGAGTTTTCACTTTCCCTTCATCTCGTAAACAAAAAAAAGAGAAAAAAGGCAAATAGATCACAACAAAATGAAAATTTTTGAGTTTATGTATGGAAAGAATTTAAAGCAATGAAAAAATGTAAGAAAATAAAATTTATTCACACGCCACAAATGAACACAAAAGTTTTGTTATTCAAGTTTGGGAAATTCCATTAGTTAAACCCTAATAGCTCGGAATTTTATAATAAAGAAATTTTTCTACAAATGTTTAAAAATATGGATATGCATGCTTGAAACATGTTAAAGATGCAAATGACCTATGGATCCAAACAATTTAAAGAGAATAACAATAAATTCTCAAGTTAACGTGCAGTGGGATATTTACCCGAGTCAAACAAACCATTATTTTGCCCATTTACAAAAAGCTGACTTGACCAACATAAATGATTTTAAAGTGATTGATCATGCGTAACATGCTATATTTTTTGTAAGGAATGACTTATGCATTGGGAGTAACACTCAGTTAAAAATCCCCCATCTCCCCCTTTTCCCAACGATTGTAGAACCTGATATATAAAAACTAAAAAGAGTCTACAATCCTTATGAATTATAGACACTTTTTTGAATTCTCTCTCTCTACATTTGTGCATTGTGCATTTATATTTTAGATGTATACTTTTTTCCTAAATCGAAACTTGATTTTTCACTTTCCCTTCATCTTGTAGATAGAAAAAAAGAGATAAAAGGCAAGTAGATCACAATAAAATGAAAATTTTAGAGTTTATGTATGGAAAGGATTTAAAGGAATGAACAAATGTAAGAAAATAAAATTTATTCACACGCCACAAATGAACACAAAAGTTTTGTTATCCAAGTTTGGGAAATTCCACTAGTTAAACCCTAATAGCTCGGAATTTTATAAGAAAGAGATTTTTCTACACATGTTTTAAAATATGGATATGCATGCTTGAAACATGTTAAAGATGCAAATGACCTATGGATCCAAACCATTTAAAGAGAATAACAATAAATTCTCAAGTTAACGTGTAGTGGGATAATTACCCGAGTCAAACTAAACATTATTTTGCCCATTTACAAAAAGCTGACCTAACGATCAAAGATGATTGTAAAGTTGTTTACCATGCGCAACAGACTATATTTTTATAAGGAATGACTTATTGATTGGGAGTCAACACTCAATTAAAAATCCCCCGCCTCCCCCTTTTCCCCACGATTGCAGAACCGGATATATAAAAACTAAAAAGAGTTTACAATCCCTAAAAATTACATACTCCTTTTGGAATTGTCTCTCTCTACATTTGTGCATTGTGCATTTCCATTTTTAATTTATACCTTTTTCTTAAATGAAAACATGAGTTTTCACTTTCCCTTCATCTCATAAACAAAAAAAAGAGATAGAAGGAAAATAGAGCTCAATAAAATGAAAATTTGAGACTTTGTGTATGGAAAGAATTTAAACAAATAAACAAATGTAAGTAAAGAAAATTTATTCACACACGAAAAATGAACATAAAAGTTTTGTTATCCAAGTTTGGGAATTCCTCAAGTTCAACCCTACTAGCTCGAAATTTTATAAGAAAGAGATTTTTCTACACATGTTTTAAAAAAGGACATGCATGCTTGAAACATGTTAAAGATGCAAATCACCTATGGATCCAAACTTTTTAAAGAGAATGACTTTAAATTCTCAAGTGAACGTGCGGTGGGATTTCTACTCGAGTCAAAGTAGACATTACTTTGCCTACTTACAAAAAGCTGACCTAACGATCATAGATGATTGTAATGTGAATCTTCATGCGTAACGGGCTATATATTTTTAAGGAATGACTTATGGATTGGGAGTGAACACTTAGTTAAAAATTCCCCGCATCCCTCTTTTCCCGACGATTACAGAACCGGAGATATAAAAACTAAAAAGAGTTTACAATCCCTAAAAATTACAGAAACTTTTTTGAATTATCTCTCTCTACATTTGTGCATTTTGCATTAACATTTTAGATGTAAAATCAAAACATGAGTTTTCACTTCCCTTCATAAAAAAAAAGACATAAAAGGCAAATATACCACAACAAAATGAAAATTTTAGAGTTTATGTATGGAAAGAATTTAAAGCAATAAAAAAATATAAATAAAGAAAATTTATTCACACACCACAAATGAACACAAAAATTTTGTTATAGTTTGGGAAATTCCACTAGATCAACCCTAATAGCTCGAAATTTTATAAGAAATAGATTTTTCTACACATGTTTTAAAAAATGGATATGCATGCTTGAAACATATTAAAGAGGCAAATGACCTATGGATCCAAACCTTTTAAAGAGAATAACACAAAATTTTCAAGTGAATGTGCGGTGGGATATGGACTCGAGTCAAACAAGCCATTATTTTGCCCACTTACAAAAAGCTGACCTAACGATCATAGATGATTGAAAAGTGATTTATCATGCATAACGGGCTATATTGTTTTAAGGAATGACTTATGGATTGGGAGTCATATCTAAGTTAAAAATCCCCTGCCTCCCCTTTTTCCCGACGATTGTTGAACCTGATATATAAAAACTAAAAAGAGTTTACAATCCCTAAAAATTACAGACACTTTTTGGAATTATCTCTCTCTACATTGGTGCATTGTCCATTTCCATTTTAGATGTATAAATTTTTCTTAAATCAAATTTAAGTTTTCACTTTCCCATGATCTCGCAAAACAAAAAAATGAAATAAAAGGCACGAAGATCACAACAAAATGAAAATTTGAGAGTTTATGTATGAAAATAATTTAAAGCAATGAAAAAATGTAAGTAAATAAAATTTATTCACACACCACAAATGAACACAAAATTTTTGTTATACAAGTTTTGGAAATTCCACTAGTTCAACCCTATTAGCTCGGAATTAATAAGAAACAGATTTTTCTACACATGTTTAAAAAAATGGATATGCATACTTGAAACATGTTAAAGATGCAAATGACCTATGGATCCAAACCTTTTAAAGAGAATAACATTAAATTCTCATGTGAACATGCGTTGAGATATTTACCCGAGTTAAACAAGCCATTATTTTGCCCATTTACAAAAAGCTGATTGTAAAGTGATTTATGTTGCGTAACGGGCCATATTTTTGTAAGGGATGACTTATGGAATGGGAGTCAACACTCAATTAAAAATACCCCTCCTCCCCCTTTTTCCGACGATTGCAGAACCTGATATATAAAAACTTAATAAAACGTTACAATCCCTAAAAATTAGAGACACTTTTTGGAATTATCTCTCTCTACATTTGTGCATTGTGCATTTCCATTTTAGATGGATACTTTTTTCTTAAATCAAAAATTGAGTTTTCACTTTCTCTTCATCTCGTAAACAAAAAAAAAAGAGATAAAAGGCAAATAGATCACAACAAAATAAAAATTTTAGAGTTTTTGTATGGAAAGAATTTAAATAAATAAACTAATGTAAGTAAAGAAAATTTATTCACACACCATAAATCAACACAAAAGTTTTGTTATCCAAGTTTGGGAAATTCCACAAGATCAACCCTAATAGCTTGGTATTTTATAAGAAAGAGATTTTTGTACACATGTATTAATAAATGGATATGCATGCTTGGAACATGTTAAATATGCAAATGACCTATGGATCCAAACCTTTTCAAGGGAATAACATGAAATTCTCAAGTGAACGTGCGGTGGGATATTTACCCAAGTCAAACATGCCATTATTTTACCCATTTACAAAATGCTGACCTAACAATCATAGATGAATTTACAGTAATTTATCATGTGTAACGGGCTATATTTTTGTAAGGAATGACTTATGGATTGGGAGTCAACACTCTGTTAAAAATTCCCCGCCTCTCCCTTTTCCCGACAATTGCCTTGATATATAAAAACTAAAAACAGTTAACAATTCCTAAAAATTACAGACACTTTTTGGAATTATCTCTCTCTTCATTTTTGGATTGTTCATTTCCATTTTAGTTGTATACTTTTTCTTAAATCGAAACTTGAGTTTTCTCGTAAACAAAAACAAAGAGATAAAAGACAAATAGATCACAACAAAATGAAAATTTTAGAGTTTATGTATGGAAATAATTTAAGGCAATAAAAAAATGTAAGTAAAGAAAATTTATTTACACACCACAAATGAATACAAAATTTTGTTATCCAAGTTTGGGAAATTCCAGTAGTTCATCCGTAATAGCTCGAAATTTTATAAGAAAGAGATTTTTCAACACATGTTTTAAAAAATGGATATGCATGCTTGAAACATGTTAAACATGCAAATGACCTATGGATCCAAACCTTTTAAAGAGAATAACATTAAATTCTCAAGAGAATGTGCGGTGGGATATTTACCCGAGTAAATCAAGCCAATTTTTGCCCCCTTACAAAAAACTAACCTAACGATCATAGATGATTCTAAAGTGATTTATCATGCGTAACGGGATATATTTTTTTAAGGAATGACTTATGGATTGGGAGTCAACTCTCAGTTAAAAATCCCCAGCCTCCCCCTTTTCCTGACGATTGCAGAACCTGATATATTAAAACTAAAGAGAGTTTACAATTTCTAAAAATTACAGACACTTTTTGGAATTATCTCTCTCTAAATATGTGCATTGTGCATTTCCATTATAGATGTATGCTTTTTTCTTAAATCAATACTTGAGTTTTCACTTTCTCTTCTTCTCGTAAATGAAAAAAAAGATAAAAGGCAAATAATCCCAACAAAATTAAAATTTTAGAGTTTATGTATGGAAAGAATTTAAAGCAATAAATAATGTAAGTAAAGAAAATTTATTCCCACACCAATAATGAACACAAAAGTTTTGGTATCCAAGTTTTGGAAATTCCACTAGTTCAACCCTAATAGCTTGGAATTTTATAATAAAGAGATTTTTCTACACATTTTTAAAATATGGATATGCATGCTTGAAACATGTTAAAGATGCAAATGACCTATGTATCCAAACCTTTTAAAGAGAATAACATTAAATTCTGCAGTGAACGTGTAGTGGATATTTACCCGAGTCAAACAAACCATTATTTTTCCCAGTTACAAAATGTTGTCCTAACGATCATAGATTATTGTAAAGTGATTTATCAAGCGTATCGGGCTATATTTTTGTAACGAATTACTTATGGATTGGGAGTCAATGCTTAGTTAAAAATCCCCCACATCCCTCTTTTCCTAACGATTACAGAACCAGATATATAAAAACTAAAAAGAGTTTACAATCCCTAAAAATTACAAACAGTTTTTGGAATTATCTCTCACTACATTTTTGCATTGTGAATTTCCATTATAGATGTATACTTTTTTCCTAAATCAAAACTTGTATTTTCACTTTCCCTTCATCTTGCAAACAAAAAAAGAGATAAAAGGCAAATAGAACACAATAAAATGAAAATTTTAGAGTTTAGGTATGGAAAGAATTTAAAGCTATAAACAAATGTAAGTAAAGAAAATTTATTCAGTCAACAAAATGAATACAAAAGTTTTGTTATTCAAGTTATGGAAATTTCACTAGTTCAACCCTAATAGCTCAAAATTTTATAAGAAAGATATTTTTCTACACATGTTTTAAAATATAGATATGCATGCCTGAAACATGTTAAAGAGGAAAATGACCTATGGATCAAAACCTTTTAAAGAGAATAACATTAAATTTTCAAGTGAACGTGCGGTGGGATATTTACCTGAGTCAAACAAGCCATTAATTTGCCTATTTACAAAAAGCTGACCAAACGATCATAAATTATTGTAAATTGAATAATCAAGCGTAACGTGCTATATTTTTGTAAGGAATAGCTTATGGATTGGGAGTTAACACTCAGTTAAAAGTCCCCCGCCTCTCCCTCTTCACGACGATTCCAGAACCTAATATATAAAAACTAAAAAGAGTTTACTATCTCTAAGTATTACAAACACTTTTTAGAATTATCTCTCTACATGTATTGTGCATATCCATTTTAGATGTATACTTTTTTCTTAAATCAAAACATGAGTTTTCACTTTCCGTTCATCTCATAAAGAATAAAAGAGATAAAAGGCAAATAGATCATAATAAAATCAAAATTTTAGAGTTTATGTAAGGAAAGAATTTAAACCAATAAAAAAATGCAAGTAAATAAAATGTATTCACTCACCACAAATGAACACAAAATTTTTGTTATCCAAGTTTGGGAAATTCCACTAGTTCAACTCTAATAGCTGGGAATTTTATAAGAAATAGATTTTTCTACACATGTTTTAAAAAATGAATATGCATGCTTGAAACATGTTAAAGATGCAAATGACCTATGGATCCAAACCTTTTAAAAAGAATAACATTAAATGCTCAAGTGAACGTGCGGTGGGATATTTACCCGAGTCAAACAAGCCATTATTTTGCCCATTTAATAAAAGCTGACCTAACGATAATAGATAATTGTTATGTGATTTATCAAGCGTAATGGATTGGGAGTTAACACTCACTTAAACTTCCCCTTCCTCCCCTTTTTCCCGACGATTGCAGAACCTGATATATAAAAACAAAAAAGAGTTTACACCCCCCTAAAAATTACAGACAGTTTTTGGAAGTATCTCTCTCTACATTTGTGCATTGTGAATTTCCATTACAGATGTATACTTTTTTCTTAAATAAAAATATGAGTTTTCACTTTCCTTGCATCTCGTGGCAAATAGATCATAACAAAATGAAAATTTTAGAGTTTATGTACGGAAAGAATTAAAAGCAATAAACAAATGTAAATAAAGAAAATTTATTCACTGTCCACAAATGAACCCAAAAGTTTTGTTATTCAAGTTTGGGAAATTCCACTAGTTCAATCCTAATAGCTCGAAGTTTTATAAGAAATGGATATGCATGCTTGAAACATGTTAAAGATTCAAATGATCTATGGATCCAAACCTTTTAAAGAGAATAACATTTAATTTTCAAGTGAACGTACGGTGGGATATTTACCCATGTCAAACAAGCCATTATTTTGCCCACTTTCAAAAAAAAAAACCTAACGATCACTAATAATTGTAAAGTGTTTTATCATGTCTAATAGGCTATATTTTTGTAAGGAATGACTTATGGATTGGGAGTCAACCCTAGGTTAAAAATCCCCCGCCTCCCCCTTTACCCGACTATTGTAGAACCTGATTTATAAAAACTAAAAATGATTTTACAATCCCTAAAAATTACATACACTTTTAGGAATTATCTCTCTCTACAATTGTGCATTTTGCTTTACATTGTAGATGTAAAATGAAAACTTGAGTTTTCACTTTCCCTTCATCTCATAAATAATAAAAAAAGAGATAAAAGGCAAATAGATCACAACAAAATGAAAATTTTAGAGTTTATGTGTGGAAAGAATTGAAAGCAATAAACAAATGTAAGTAAAGAAAATTTACTCACACAATACAAATGAACACAAAAGTTTTGTTATCCAAATTTGGGAAATTCGACTAGTTCAACCCTAATAGCTCGGAATTTTATAAGAAAGAGATTTTTCTACACATGTTTTCAAAAATGGATATGCATGCTTGAAATATGTTAAAGATGCAAATGACCCATAGATCCAAACATTTTAAAGAGAATAACATTAAATTCTCAAGTGAACGTGCGGTGGGATATTTACCCGTGTCAAACAAGCCAATATTTTGTACATTTACAAAATGCTGACCTAACGATCATAGATGATTGTAAAGTGATTTATCAAGCGTGACAGGCTATATTTTTGTAAGGAATGACTTATGGATTGGAAGTTAACACTCAGTTAAAAATCCCCCACCTCCCCCTCTTCTCGACGATTGTAGAACCTGATATATAAAAACTAAAAAGAGTTTACAATCCCTAAGAATTACAGACACTTTTTGGAATTATCTCTGACTACATTTTTGCATTGTGCATTTCCATTTTAGACGTATACTTCTTTATTAAATCAAAACTTGAGTTTTCACTTTCCCTCATCTCGGAAAAAAAAAAGAGATAAAAGGAAAATCGATGACAGAAAAAATGAAAATTTTAAAGTTCAAGTATGGAAATAATTTAAAGCAATAAAGCAATGTATGTACATGGATTTTATTCACACACCACAAATGAACACAAAAGTTTTGTTATCCAAGTTTGGGAAATTCCACTAGTTCAACCCTAATCGCTCGGAATGTTATAAGAAAGAGATTTTTCTACACAAGTTTTAAAAAATAGATATGCTTTCTTGAAACATGTTAAAGATGCAAAGGACCTATGGATCGAAACCTTTTAAATAGAATAACATTAAATTCTCAAGTGAATGTGCAGTGGGAAATTTACCCGAGTCAAACAAGCCATTCTTTTGCCCATTTAACAAACGCTGACCTCAGGATCATAGATTATTGTAAAGTGATTTATCTTGCATAACGGGCTATATTTTTCTAAAGAATGACCTATGGATTGGGAGTCAACACTCACTTAAAAATCCCCGGCCTCCCCCTTTTCCCGACAATTGCAGAACCTGATATATAAAAACTAAAAAGAGTTTACAATCCCTAAAAATTACAGACAGTTTTTGGAATTATCTCACCCTACATTTGTGGTATGTAAATTTCCATTATAGATGTATACTTTTTCTTAAATAAAAACATGAGTTTTCACTTTCCCTTCATCTCGTAAACAAAAAAAAGAGATCAAAGGCAAATTGATCACAAGAAAATGAAAATTTTAGAGTTTATGTATAGAAAGAATTGAAAGCAATAAACAAATGTAAATAAAGAAAATTTATTTACACACCACAAATGAACACAAAAGTTTTGTTATTCAAGTGCGGGAAATTCCACTAGTTCTACCCTAATAGTTCAGAATTTTATAAGAAAGAGATTTTTCTACACATGTTTTAAAAAATGGATGTGCGTGCTTGAAACATGTTAAAGATTCAAATTACCTATGGATCCAAACCTTTTAAAGAGAATAACATTAAATTTTCAAGTGAATGTGCGTTGGGAAATTTTCTCGAGTCAAACAAGCCATTATTTTGTCCAGTTACAAAAATCTGACCTAACAATCATAGATGATTGTAAAGTGATTTATCATGTGTAACTGGCTTTATTTTTGTAAGGAATGACTTATGGATTGGGAGTCAACTCTAAGTTAAAAATCTCCCGCCTCCCCTTTTTCCCGACGATGGTAGAACCTGATATATAAAAACAAAAAAGAGTTTACAGTCCCTAAAAATTATAAACTCTTTTTGGAATTATCTCTCTCTACATTTGTGCATTTTACATTTACATTTTAGATGTAAAATCAAAACATAAGTTTTCACTTTCCCTTCATCACGTAAAAAAAAAAAGATATAAAAGGGAAATTGATAATAACAAAATGAAAATTTTAGAGTTTATGCATGGAAAGAATTTAATGCAATAAACAAATGTAAGTAAGGAAAATTTATTCACACACCACAAATGAACACAAAATTTTTTATCCAAGATTGGGAAATTCTACTAGTTCAACCCTATTAGCTCGGAATTTTAAAAGAAATAGATTTTTCTACATTTGTGCATTGTGCATTTCCATTTTAGATGTACACTTTTTTCTTAAATAAAAACTTTGAGTTTTCGCTCTCCTTCTTCCCGTAAACAATAAAGCAAATAGATCACAAAAAAAATGAAAATTTTAGAGTTTATGTATGGAAAAAACTAAAAACAATAACAAATGTAAGTAAAGAAAATTTATTCACTCACGAAAAATGAACACAAAAGTTTTGTTATCCAAGTTTGGGAAATTCCACTAGTTCAACCCAAATAGCTTGGAATTTTACTAGAAAGAGATTTCTTCTACTTATGTTTTAAAAATTGATATGCATGCTTGAAACATGTTAAAGATGCAAATGACCCATGGATACAAAGCTTTTAAAGAGAATAACAAACGCTCATTAAATTCTCAAGTGAACGTGCGGTGGATTATTTACGCGAGTCAAACAAGCCATTATTTTTCCCATTTGCAAAAAGCTCACCTAACAATCATAGATGATTGTAAAGTGATTTATCATGCTTAATGGGCTATATTTTTTGTAAGAAATGACTTATGGATTGGGAGTGAACACTCAGTTAAAAATCCCCCGCCTCCACCTTTTCCCGACGATTACAAAAACTGAGATATAAAAACTAAAAAGTGCTTACAATCCCTAAAAATTACTGACATGCTTGGAATTATCTCTCTAAATTTTTTCATTGTGCATTTCCATTTGGCATGTACAGTTTTTTCATAAATCAAAACACTGAGTTTTCACTCTCCCTTCATCCCATAAATAAAAAAGGCAAATAGATCACAAAAAAAAGAAAATTTTAGAGTTTATATATGGAAAAAAATTAAAACAATAACAAATGTAAGTAAAGAAAATTTATTCACACACCACAAATGAACACAAAAGTTTTGTTATCCAAGTTTGTTAAAATCTACTAGTACAACCCTAATAGCTTGGAATTTTACAAGAAAGAGATTTATTCTACATGTTTTAAAAATGGATATGCAAGCTTGAAACATGTTAAAGATGCAAATGACCTATGGATCCAAACCTTATAAAAAGAATAACATTAAATTCTCAAGTGAACGTGTGGTGGGATATTTACCCGAGTCAAACAAGACATTATTTTGCTCTTTTAATAAAAGCTGACCTAACGATCATAGATGATTATAATGTGATTTATCATGTGCAGCGGGCTATATTTTTTTAGGAATGACTTATGGATTGGGAGTCACACTCACTTAAAAATCCCCCACCTCCCCCTTTTCCCGACAATTGCAAAACCTGATATATAAAACTAAAAAGAGTTTACAATCCCTAAAAATTACAGGCCATTTTTGGAGATATCTTTCTCTACATTTGTGCATTGTGGATTGACATTATAGATGTATACTTTTTTTCTTAAATAAAAACAAGAGTTTTCACTTTCCCTTCATCTCGTAAATAATAAAAAGAGATAAAAGGCAAATAGATCACAAAAAAATGAAAATTTTACATTTTATGTATGGAAAGAATTGAAAGCAATAAACAAATGTAAGTAAAGAAAATTTACTCACACATCACAACTGAACACGAAAGTTTTGTTATCCAAGTTTGGGAAATTCTACTAGTTCAAACCTAATAGCACGGAATTTTATAAGAAAGAGACTTTTCTACACATGTTTTAAAAACATAAATATGCATGCTCGAAAAATGTTAAAGCTGAAAATAACCTATGGGTCCAAACCTTTTAAAGAGAATAACATTAAATTCTCAAGTGAACGTGCGATGGGATAATTACCCGAGTCAAACAAGCCAATATTTTTCCCATTTACAAAAAGCTGACCTAAGAATCATAGATGATTCCAAAGTGATTTATCAAGCGTAATAGGCTACATTTTTTTAAGGAATGACTTATGGATTGGGAGTTAACACTCTGTTAAAAATCCCCCACCTTCCCCTCTCCCCGACGATTGCAGAACCTGATATATAAAAACAAAAAAAAAGTTTACAATCCCTATAAATTATAGATACTTTTTATAATTATCTCTCTCTACATTTGTGCATTGTTCATTTCCATTTTAGATGTATACTTTTTACTTAAATCAAAACTTGAGTTTTCACTTTCCCTTCATCTCGTAAAAAAAAAGAGATAAATGGCAAATAGATCAAAACAAAATTAAAATTTTAGATTTGAAGTATGGAAATAATTTTAAGCAATAAACAAATGTAAGTAAAGAAAATTTATTCACACACCACAAATAAACACAAAATTTTTGTTATCCAAGTTTTGGAAATTCCACTAGTTTAACCCCAATAGCTCGAAATTTATAAGAAATAGATTTTTCTACACATGTTTTAAAAAATGATATGCATGCTTGAAACATGCTAAAGAAGCAAATGACCTATGGATCCAAACCTTTTAAAGAGAATAACATTAAATTCTCAAGTGAATGTGTGGTGGGATATTTACCCGAGTGAAACAAGCCATTATTTTGCCAACTTACAAAAAGCTGACCTAACGATCATATATGATTGTCAAGTGATTTATCAGGTGTAACATGCTACATTTTTGTAAGGAATGACTTCTGGATTGGGAGTCAACTCTAACTTAAAAATTTCCCACTTCTCCCTTTTCCCGAGATTGTAGAACCTAATATATAAAAACTAAAAAGAGTGTACAATCGCAAAAAATTATAGAAACTTTTTGGAAATATCTCTCTCTAAATTTGTTTATTGTGCATTTACATTTTAGATGTAAAATAAAAACTTGACGTTTCACTTTTCCTTCATCTCGTAAACAAAAAAAAATAGATAAAAGGCAAATAGATCACATCAAAATGAAAATTTTAGAGTTTTCGTATGGAAAGAATTTAAAGAAATAAACAAATGTAAGTAAAGAAAATTTATTCACACATACAAATGAACACAAAAGTTTTGTTATCCAAGTTTGGGAAATTCCACTAGATCAACCCTAACGGCTCCGAATTTTATAGAAAGAGATTTTTCTATACATGTTTTAAAATATGGATATGCATGCTTGGAA
This sequence comes from Aristolochia californica, assembly GCF_029961685.1. Classification (NCBI taxonomy): domain Eukaryota; kingdom Viridiplantae; phylum Streptophyta; class Magnoliopsida; order Piperales; family Aristolochiaceae; genus Aristolochia; species Aristolochia californica. The sequence continues at coordinate 16,182,694 of NW_027181771.1, forward strand.
CATGTTAAAGATGAAAATGACCTATGGATCCAAACCTTTTAAAGAGAATAACATTAAATTCTCAAGTGAACGTGCGGTTGGATATTTACCCGAGTCATAGAAGACATTATTTTACCCATTTAATAAAAGTTGACCTAACAATCACAGATTATTGTAATATGATTTATCATCTGTAACGGGCTATATTTTTGTAAGGAATGACTTCTGGATTGGGAATCAACACTCAGTTAAAAATCCCCCGCCTCCCCTTTTTCCCAACGATTGCAGAACCTGAGATATAAAAACTAAAAAGAGTTTACAATCCCTAAAAATTACAAACAGTTTTTGAAATTATCTCTCGCTTCATTTTTGCATTGTGAATTTCCATTATAGATGTATACCTTTTTCTTAAATCAAAACTTATGTTTTCACTTTGACTTCATCTCGTAAACAAAAAAAAGAGATAAAAGGAAAATAAAACACAACAAAATGAAAAAATTAGAGTTTAGGTATGGAAAGAATTTAAAGAAAAAAAAATGTAAGTAAATAAAACTTATTCACACCACAAATGAACACAAAAGTTTTGTTATCCAAGTCTGGGAAAATCCAGTAGTTCAACCCTAATAGCTCGAAATTTTATAAGAAAGATATTTTTCTACACATGTTGTACAAAATCGAAATGCATACCTGAAACGTGTTAAAGATGCAAATGACCTCTGGATCCAAACCTTTTAAAGAGAATAACATTAAATTTTCAAGTGAACGTGCGGTGGGATATTTACCTGAGTCAAACAAACCATTAGTTTGCCCATTTACAAAAAGCTAACCCAACGATCATAGATGATTGTAAAGTGATTTATGCGGTGTAACGTCATATATTTTTGTAAGGAATAGCTTATGGATTGGGAGTTAACACTCCATTAAAAATCCTCCGTCTATCCTTCTTCCCGACGATTGCAGAACCTGATATATAAAAAGTAAAAAGAGTTTACTATCTCTTTGTATTATAGGCACCTTTTGGAAATATCCCTCTCTACATTTGTGCATTGTATATATCCATTCTAGATGTATATTTTTTCTTAAATCAAAACTTGAGTTTTCACTTTCCCTTCATCTCGTAAACAAACAAAAAAAGATAAAAGCCTAAAAGATCACAACTAAATGAAAAATTTCCAAATTTAAGTAAAGAAAATTTATTAACTCACCACAAATGAACACAAAACTTTTGTTATCCAAGTTTGGGAAATTCCACTAGTTCAACTGTAATAACTCAAAATTTTATAAGAAAGAGATTTTTCTACACATGTTTTAAAAAATGGATATGCATGCTTGAAACATGTTAAAGATGGAAATGACCTATGTATCCAAACCTTTTAAAGAGAATAACATTAAATTCTCAAGTGAACTTGCGGTGGGATATTTACCTGAGTCAAACAAGCCATTGTTTTGCCCATTTAATAAAAGCTAACCTAACGATAATAGATGATTTTAATGTGATTTATCAAGCGTAACGGGCTATATTTTTGTAAGGAATGACTTATGGATTGGGAGTCAACACTCACTTACAAATCCCCTACCTCCCCCTTTTCCCGACGAATGCAGAACCTGAGATTTAAAACTGAAAAACGTTTACACCCCCGAAAAATTACAGACAGTTTTTAGAATTATCTCTCTCTACATTTGTGCATTGTGACTTTCCATTATAGATGTATTCTTTTTTCTTAAATAAAAACTTGAATTTTCACTTTTCCCTCATCTCGTAAACAAAAAAAAGAGATAAAAGGCAAATGGATGACAACCAAATGAAAATTTTTGTGTCTATGTATGGAAAGAATTTAAAGCAAGAAAAAAATATAAATAGAAAAAATTTATTCACACACCACAAATGAACACAAAAGGTTTGTAATTCAAGTTTTGGAAATTCCACTAGTTCAATCCTAATAGCTCGGAATTTTATAAGAAAGTGATTTTTCTACACATGTTTTAAAAAATGTATATGCATGCTTGAAACATGTTAAAGATGCAAGTGATCTATGGATCGAAACTTTTCAAAGAGAATAATATTAAATTTTCAAGTGAACGTGCGGTTGGATATTTACCCGTGTCAAACAAGCTTTTATTTTGCCCACTTACAAAAAGCAGACCAAATGATCACAGATGATTGTAAAGTGATTTATCATGTGTAACAAGCTATATTTTTGTGAGGAATGACTTATGGATTGGGAGTCAACTCTAAGTGAAAAATCCCCCACCTCCCCCTTTTCCCTACGATTGCAGAACCTGATATATAAAAACTAAAAAGAGTTTACAATCCCTAAAAATTACTTACAATTTTAGGAATTATTTCTCTTTACATTTGTGCATTGTAAATTTCCAATATAGATGTATACTTTTTTCTTAAATAAAAACTTGATTTTTCACTTTCCCTTCATCCCGCAAAATAAAAAAAGAGATCAAAGGCCAATAGATCACAACAAAATGAAAATTTTAGAGTTTATGCATAGAAATAATTTAAAGCAATAAAAAAATTTAAATAAATATAATTTATTCACACACCACAAATGAACACAAAATTTTTGTTATTCAAGTATGGGAAATTCCACTAGTTCAACCGTAATAACTCGGAATTTTATAAGAAAGAGATTTTTCTACACATGTTTTAAAAAATGGATATACGTGCTTGAAACATGTTAAAGATTCAAATGACCTATGGATCCAAACCTTTTAAAGAGAATAACATTAAATTTTCAAGTGAACGTGCGGTGGGAAATTTACTCAAGTCAAACAAGCCATTATTTTGTCCACTTACAAAAAGCTGACCTAACGATCATAGATGATTGTAAAGTGATTTATCTTGTGTAACTTGCTTTATTTTTTTAAGGAATGACTTATGGATTGGGAGTCAACTCCGAGTTAAAAATCCCCCGCCTCCCCCTTTTCCCGACGATTGTAGAACCTGATATATAAAAACTAAAAAGAGTTTACAATCCCTAAAAATAACAAACACTTTTTCAAATTATCCCTCTCTACATTTGTGCATTTTGCATTTACATTTTAGATGTAAAATCAAAACATAAGTTTTCACTTTCTCTTCATCTCGTAAATAAAAAAAAAGATAAAAGGGAAATTGATAATAACAAAATGAAAATTTTAGAGTTTATGTATAGAAAGAATTTAATGCAATAAAAAAATGTAAGTAAAGAAAATTTATTCACACAACACAAATGAACACAAAATTTTAATTATCTATGTTTTGGAAATTCAACTAGTTCAACCCTAATAGCTAGAAATTTTATAAGAAAGAGATTTTTCTACATTTGTGCATTGTGCATTTCCATTTTAGATGTACACTTTCTCCTTAAATCAAAACTTTGAGTTTTCTCTCTCCCTTCTTCCCGTAAACAAAAAAAGCAAATAGATCACAACAAAATGAATATTTTAGAGTTTTATATGGAAAAAACTAAAAACAATAAAAACTGTAAGTAAAGAAAATTTATTCACTCACAAAAAAAGAACACAAAAGTTTTGTTATCCAAGTTTGGGAAATTCCACTAGTTCAACCCAAATAGCTTGGAATTTTACTAGAAAGAGATTTCTTCTACATATGTTTTAAAAATTGATATGCATGCTTGAAACATGTTAAAGATGCAAATGACCTATGGATCCAAAGCTTTTAAAGAGAATAACAAACACACGTTAAATTCTCAAGTGAACGTGCGGTGGGATATTTACCCGAGTCAAACAAGCGTAACGGGTTATATTTTTTGTAAGAAATGACTTATGGATTGGGAGTGAACACTCAGTTAAAAATTCCCTGCCTCCCCCTTTCCCGACGATTGCAAAACCTGAGATATAAAAACTAAAAAGTGCTAACAATCCCAAAAAATTACAGACACACTTTGGAATTATCTCTCTCTACATTTGTGCATTGTGCATTTCCATTTTAGATGTAAGGTTTTTTCTTAAATCAAAACTTTGAGTTTTCACTCTCCCTTCATCCCGTAAAGAAAAAAGGCAAATAGATCACAACAAAAATAAAATTTTAGAGTTTATGTAAGGAAAAATTTTTAAAAATTAACAAATGTAAGTAAAGAAAATTTATTCACACACCACAAATGAACAGAAAAGTTTTGTTATCCAAGTTTGGGAAATTCTACTAGTACAACCCTAATACCTTGGAATTTTACAAGAAAGAGATTTCTTCTACACAGGTTTTAAAAATGGATATGCATGCTTGAAACATGTTCAAGATGCAAATGACCTATGGATTCAAACCTTATAAAGAGAATAACATTAAATTCTGAAGTGAACGTGTGGTGGGATATTTACCCGAGTCAAACAAGACATTTATTTTTCCCTTTTAATAAAAGCTGACCTAACGATCATAGATGATTGTAATGTGATTTATCATGCGCAATGGGCTATATTTTTTTAGGAATGACTTATGGATTGGGAGTCAGACTCACTTAAAAATCCCCCGCCTCCCCCTTTTCCCGACGATTGCAAAATCTGATATATAACAACTAAAAAGAGTTTACAATCCCTAAATATTACAAACAATTTTTGGAGATATCTCTCTCTATATTTGTGCAATGTGGAGTGCCATTATAGATGTACACTTTTTTCTTAAATCAAAACATGAGTTTTCACTTTCCCCCCATCTCTTAAACACGAAAAAGAGATTAAAGGCAAATAGATCACTACAAAATGAAAATTTTAGAGTTTATGTATGGTAATAATTCAAAGCAATAAACAAATGTAAATATAGAAAATTTATTCAAACACCACAAATGAACACAAAAGTTTTGTTGTTCAAGTTTGGGAAATTCAACTAGTTCAACCCTAAAAGCTCAGAATTTTATAAGAAAGATATTGTTCTACACATATTTGAAAAAATGGATATGCATGCTTGAAACATGTCAAAGATGCAAATGACCTATGGATCCAAACCTTTTAAAGAGAATAACATTAAACTCTCAAGTGAACGTGCCGTGGGATATTTACCCGAGTCAAATAAACCATTATTTTTCCCATTTGAAAAAAGTTGACCTAACGATCATAAATGATTGTAAAGTGATTTATCATGCATAACGGGATATACTTTTGTAAGGAATTACTTATTGATTGGGAGTCAACACTCAATTAAAAATCCCCTACCTCCCCCTTTTCCTGACGAATGCAGAAACTTATATATAAAAACTAAAAAGAGTTTACAATCGCTAAAAATTACAAACACTTTTTGGAATTATCTCTCTCTACATTTGTGCATGGTGCATTTCAATTTTAGATGTATACTTTTTTCTTAAATAAACACTTGATTTTTCACTTTCTCTTCATCTTGTCACAAAAGAAATAGTGATAAAAGGCAAATAGATCACAACAAAATGAAAGTTTTAGAGTTTAAGTATGGAAAGAATTTAAAGAATAAACAAATATAAATAAATAACATTTATTCACACACCACAAATGAACGCAAAATTTTTGTAATCCTAGTTTGGGAAATTCCACTAGATCAACCCTAATAGATGGGTACTTTATAAGATAGAGAATTTTCTACACATTTTTTAATTAATGGATATGCTCACTTGAAACATCTTAACGAAGCTCATGACCTATGGATCCAAACCTTTTAAAGAGAATCACAATAAATTCTCAAGTGAACATGCGATTGGATATTTACCCGAGTCAAACAAGCCATTTTTTTACCCATTTACAAAAAACTGACCAAACGATCAAAGATGATTTTAAAGTGATTTATCATGCGTAACGGGCTATATTTTTTTAAGGAATGACTTATGGATTGGGAGTCAAATCTCAGTTAAAAATCTACCGCCTCCCCCTTTTCCCGACGATTGCTAATCCTGATATATAAAAACCAATCCCTAAAAATTACAGCCACTTTTCTGAATTATCACTCTCTACATTTGTGCATTGAGCATTTCTATTTTAGATGTATACTTTTTTCTTAAATCAAAACTTGAGTTTTCACTTCCCCTTCATCTCGTAAAAAAAAAAAGAGATAAAAGGCAAAAAGATCAGAACAAAATGAAAATTTTAGAGTTTAAGTATGGAAATAATTTAAAGAAAAAAAAATGTAAGTAACGAAAATTTATTCACACACCACAAATGAACACAAAAGTTTTGTTATCCAAGTTTGGGAAATTCCACTAGTTCAACCCTAATAGCTCGAAATGTTATCAGAAAGTGATTTTTCTACACAAGTTTTTAAAAATAGATATGCATTCTTGAAACATGCTAAATATGAAAATGACACAAGGATCCAAACCCTTTAAAAAGAATAACCAAGTGAATGTGCGGTGGGATATTTAGCTGAGTCAATCAAACCATTATTTTGCCCATTTACAAAAAGCCAACCTAACAATCATAGATGATTGTAAAGTGATTTATCATACATAACGGGCTATATTTTTTTAGGGAATGACTTATGGATTGGGAGTCAACACTCACTTAAAAATCCCCCGCCTCCCTCTTTTTCCAACAATTGTCGAACCTGACATATAAAAATTAAAAAGAGTTTACAATCCCTAGAAATTACAGACACTTTTTGGAATTATCTCTCTCTACATTTGTGCATTGTGCATTTCCATTTTAGATGTATACGTTTTTCTTAAATCAAAACTTGAGTTTTCACTTTCCCTTCATCTCGTAAACAAAAAAAAGAGATAAAAGGAAAATAGATCACAACAAAATGGAAAATTTAGAGTTTATGTATGGAAAGAATTTAAAGCAATAAGAAAATGTAAGTAAAGATAATTTATTCACACACCACAAATGAACACAAAAGTTTTGTTATCCTAGTTTGGCAAATTCACTAGTTCAACCCTAATAGCTCAGAATTTTATATAAAAGATATTTTTCTTCACATGTTTTAATAAATGGAAAAGCATGCTTGAAACATGTTAAAGATGCAAATGACCTAAGGATCTAAACCTTTCAAAGAGAATAACATTAAATTCTCAAGTGGAAGTGCGGTGGGATATTTACCCGAGTCAAACAAGCCATTATTTTTCCCATTTACAAAAAGTTGACCTAACGATCTTTGAAGATTGTAAAGTGAATTATCATGCGTAACGGGCTTTATTTTTGTAAGGAATGACTTATGGATTGGGAGTCAACACTCTGTTAAAAATCCCCTGCCTCCCCCTTTTCCAAACGATTGCAGAACCTGATATATATAAACTAAAAAGAATTTACAATCCCTAAAAATTACTGACACTTTTTGGAATTATCTCTCTCTACATTTTTTCATTGTGCATTTCCATTTTAGATGTATACTTTTTTCTTAAATCAAAACTTGAGTTTTCACTTTCTCTTCATCTCGTAAACAAAAAAAAGAGATACAAGGCAAATAGATCACAGCAAAGTGAAAATTTTAGAGTTTATGTATGGAAATAATTTAAAGAATAAACAAATGTAAGTAAAGAAAATTTATATGTACACCACAAGTGAACAAAAAAGTTTTGTTATCCATGTTTGGGAAATTCCATTAGTTCAACCCTAATAATTTGGAATTTTTTAAGAAAGAGTTTTTTCTACACATGTTTTAAAAAAATGGATAAGCATGCTTGAAACACGTTAAAGATGCAAATGACCTATGGATCTAAACCTTTTAAAGAGAATAACATTCAATTCTCAAGTGAACGTGCTGTGGGATATTTACCCGAATCAAACAAGCCATTCTTTTGCCCATTTACAAAAAGTTGACCTAACGATCATAAATTATTGTAAAGTGATTTATCATGCGTAACGGGCTATATTTTTATAAGGAATGAGTTTGGGATTGGGAGTCAACACTCAATTAAAAATCCCCTGCCTCCCCCTTTTCCCGATGATTGCTGAACCTGTTACATAAAAACTAAAAAGAGTTTAAAATCCTTAAAAATTATAGACCCTTTTTGGAATTATCTCTCTTTATATTTTTTCATTGTGCATTTCCACTTTAGATGTATACTTTTTTCTTAAATCAAAACTTGATTTTTCACATTCGCTTCATCTTGTAAACAAAAAAAAAAAAAATAGAAAAAAGGCAAATAGATCACAATAAAATGAAAATTTTAGAGTTTATGTATGGAAAGAATTTAAAGCAATAAAAAATATAAATAAATAAAAATTTTCCCACACCATAATTGAACACAAAATTTTTGTTATCCAAGTTTGGGAAATTCCACTAGTTCAACCCGAATAGCTCGGAATTTTATAAGAAAGAGATTTTTCTATACATGTTTTAAAAAGGGGATATGTTGCTTGAAACATGTTAAAGATGCAAAAGACCTATCTATCCAAACATTTTAAATTAGATAACAATAAATTTTCAAGTGAACGTGCAGTGGATATTTACCCGAGTCAAACAAACCATTATTTGACCCACTTACAAAAAGCTGACCTAACGATCATAGATGATTGTAAAGTGATTTATCATGCGTAATGGGCTATATTTTTGTAAGGAAAGACTTATGGATTGGGAGTCAAATCTAACTTAAATATCCCCTGCCTCCCCCTTTTCCCGACGATTGAAGAATCTGATATATAAAAACTAAAAGAGTTTAAAATCCTTAAAACCTATAGACACTTTTTGGAATTATCTCTCTCTACTTTTGTGCTTTGGGCAATTTATTTTTAAATGTATACTTTTTTCTTAAATCAAAACATGAGTTTTCACTTTCCCTTCCTCTCGTAAACAAAAAAAAGAGATAGAAGGCAAATAGATCACAACAAAATGAAAATTTTAGAGTTTATGTATGGAAAGAATTTAAATAAATTAAAAATATAAGTAAATAAAATTTATTCGCACACCTCAAATGAACACAAAAGTTTTGTTATCCTCGTTTGGGCATTTCTACTAGTTCAACCCGAATTGCATGGAATTTCATAAGGAAGAGATTATTCTACACATGTTTTAAAAAACTGGATATGCATGCTTGAAACATAGTAAAGATGCAAATGACCTATGGATCCAAACCTTTTCAAGAGAATAACATTAAATTCTCAAGTGAATGTGCAGTGGGATATTTACCCGAGTCAAACAAGCCATTATTTTGCCCATTTACAAAAAGCTAACCTAACGATCATAGAAGATTTTAATGTGATTTATCATGCGTAACAGGCAATAATTTTTTTGGGAATGACTTACGGATAGGGAGTCAACACTCCGTTATAAATCCTTCGCCTCCCCATTTTTCCAACGAATGTAGAACTTGATAAATAAAAACTAAAAAGAGTTTACAATCCCTAAAAATTACATACACTTTTTGGAATTATATCTCTCCACATTTGAGCATTGTGAATTTCAATTATAGATGTATACTTTTTTCATAAATCAAAACATGAGTTTTCACTTTCCCTTCATCTCGTAAAAATAAAAAAGAGATAAAAGGCAAATAGATCACAAAAAAATGAAAATTTAAAGCAATAAAAAAATGTAAGTAATAAAAAATTTTATTTACAGGCCACAAATGAACACAAAAGTTTTGTTATCTAAGTTTGAGAAATTCCACTTGTTCAACCCTAATAGCTCGGAATTTTATAAGAAAGAGATTTTTCTACACATGTTTTAAAATACGGATATGCATGCTTGAAACATGTTAAAGATGCAAATGACCTATGGATCCAATCCTTTTAAAGAGAATAACATTAAATTCTCAACTGAACGTGCGGTGGGATATTTACCCGAGTCAAACAAGCCATTATTTTGCCCATTTACAAAAAGCTGACCTAACAATCATAGATGATTGTAAAGTGAATTATCATGCGTAACGGGCTATATTTTTGTTAGGAATGACTTAAGGATTGGGAGTCAACATTCAATTAAAAATCCACCGCCTCCCCCTTTTCCTGATGATTGTAGAACCTGATATATAAAAACTAAAAAGACTTTACAATCCCTAAAAATTACTGAAATTTTTTGAAATTATCTCTCTCTAAATTTTTCATTGTGCATTACCATTTTAGATGTATATTTTTTTCTTAAATTGAAACTTGAGTTTTCACTTGCCCTTCATCTCGTAACCAAAAAAAATAGATAAAAGGCAAATAGATCACAACAAAATGAAAATTTTAGAGTTTATGAATGGAAAGAATTTAAAGCAATAAACAAATGTACGTAAATAACATTTATTCACACACCACAAATGAACACAAAATTTTTTTTATCTAAGTTTTGGAAAATCCACTAGATCAACCCTAATAGATCGGTATTTTATAATAAAGAGATTTTTCTACACATGTTTTAATAAATGGATATGCATGCTTGAAACAAGTTAAAGATTCAAATGACCTATGGATCCAAACCTTTTAAAGCGAATAACAATAAATTTTCATGTGAACATGCGGTGGGATATTTACCTGAGTCAAACATGTCATTATTTTACCCATTTACAAAAAGTTGACTTATCGCTCATAGATGATTTTAAAGTGATTTATCATGCGTAACGGGTATATTTTTGTAAGGAATGACTTATGGATTGGAAGTCAACTCTCTGTTAAATATTCACCGCCTCCCCCTTTTCCCGACGTTTGCCGAACTTGATATAAAGAAACTAAAAAGAGTTTAAAATTCCTAAAAATTATAGACACTTTTCTGAATTATCTCTCTCTCCTTTTGTGCATTGAGCATTTCCATTTTAGATGTATACTTTTTTCTTAAATCAAAATATGTGTTTTCACTTTCCCTTCATCTCGTAAACAAAAAAAGAGATAAAAGGCAAATAGATAAGATCAAAATGAAAATTTTAGAGTTTAAGTATGGAAAAAAATTTAAATAAAAAAAAATATAAGTAAAAAAAATTTATTCACGCACCACAAATGAACACAAAAGTTTTAGTTATCCAAGTGTGGGAAATTCCACTAGTTCAACACTAATAGCTCAGAATTTTATAACAAAGTGATTTTTCTACACATGTTTTAAAAAATGGATATGCATGGTTGAAACATGTTAAATATGAAAATAACCTAAGCATCGAAACCCTTTAAAAAGAATAACATTAAATTCTCAGGTGAAAGTGCGGTGGGATATTTACCTGAGACAATCAAACCATTATTTTGCCCATTTACAAAATCCTGATGTAACGAACATTGATGATTGTAAAGTGATTTATTATACATAACGGGCTATATTTTTGTAAGGAATGACTTATGGATTGGGAGTCAACACTCAGTTAAAAAATCCCCCGCCTCCCTCTTTTCCCAACAATTGCTAAACCTAATATATAAAAACTAAAAAAAGATTACAATCCCTGAAAATTGATGACACTTTTTGGAATTATCTCTCTGTACAATTGTGCATTGTGCATTTCCATTTTAGATGTATACTTTTTTCTTAAACAAAACTTGAGTTTTCACTTTCCCTTTATCTCGTAAACAAAAAAAAGTGATAGAAGGCAAATAGATCACAACAAAATGAAAATTTTTGAGTTTATGTATGGAAAGAATTTTAAGCAATAAACAAATGTAAGTAAAAAAAAATTATTCACAAATCAAAACAAAACACAAAATTTTGTCATCCAAGTTTGGGAAATTCCACTAGTTCAACCCTAATAGCTTGAAATTTTATAAGAAAGAGATTTTTCTACACATGTTTTAAAATATGGATATGCGTGCCTAAAACATGTTAAAGATGCAAATGAGCTATTGATCCAAGCCTTTTAAAGAGAATAACATTAAATTCTCAAGTGAACGTGCAGTGGGATATTTACCTGAGTCAAACAAGGCATTATTTTTCCCTTTTACAAAAAGCTGACCTAACGATCATAGATGAATGTAATGTGATTTATCATGCGTAAAGGGCTATAGTTTTTTAAAGGAATGACTTATGGATTGGGAGTCAACACTCAGTTAAAAATCCCCCGCCTCCCTCTTTTTCCAACGAATGCAGAATCTGATAAATAAAAACTAAAAAGAGTTTACAATCCCTAAAAATTACAGACACTTTTTGGAATTATCTCTCTCTACATTTGGGCATTGTGAATTTCCATTATAAATGTATACTTTTTTCTTAAATCAAAATATGAGTTTTCACTTTCCCTTCATCTTATAAACAAAAGAAAGAGATCAAAGGCAAATAGATCGCAAGAAAATAAAAATTTTAGTGTTTAAGTATGGAAAGAATTTAAACAATAAACAAATGTAAGTAAAAACAATTTGTTCACGGACCAAAATTAAACACAAAAGTTTTGTTATCCAAGTTTGGGAAATTCCATTAGTTCAACAATCCTAATAGCTCAAAATTTTAAAAGAAAGAGATTTTTCTACACATGCTTTAAAATATGGATATGCATGCTTGAAACATGTTAAAAATGCAAATTATCTACGGATCGAAACCTTTTAAAGAGAATAACATTAAATTCTCAACTGAACGTGCGGTGGGATATTTATCCGAGTCAAACAACCTATTATTTTTCCCATTTACAAAAAGTTGACCTAACCATCATAGATGATTGTAAAGTGAATTATGATGCGTAGTGGGCAATATTTTTGTAAGGAATGACATATGGATTGGGAGTCAACACTCAATTAAAAATCCCCTGCCACCACCTTTTCCTGACGATTGCAGAACTTCATATATAAAAACCAAAAGGAGTTTACAATCCCTAAAACTTACTGAAATTTTTTGGAATCATCTCTCTCTAAATATGTTCATTATGCATTTCCTTTTTAGATGTAAAATTTTTTCTTCAATCAAAACTTGAGTTTTCACTTTCCCTTCATCTCGTAAACAAAAACGAGAGATTAAAGGCAAATAGATCACAACAAAATGACAATTTTAGAGTTTATATATGGAAAAAATTTAAAGAAATAAAAAATGTAAGTAAATAACATTTATTTACACACCACAAATGAACACGAAATTTTTGTTATCCAAGTTTGGGAAATTCTACTAGATCAACCCTAATAGATCGGTATTTTGTAAGAAAGAGATTTTTCTTCATATGTTTTTATAAATGGATATCCAAGCTTGAAACATGTTAAAGATGCAAATGACCTATGGATCCAAACCTTTTAAAAATAATAACAATAAATTGTCAAGTGAATGTGCGGTGGGATATTTAACCGAGTCAAACATGTCAATATTTTACCCATTTACAAAAAGTTGAGCTATCTATCAGAGATGGTTTTAAAGTGATTTATCATGCATAACAGACTAAATTTTTGTAAGGAATGACTTATGGATTGGGAGTCAACACTCTGTTAAAAATCCCCCGCCTCCCCCATTTCCCAACGATTGCAGAACCTGATATATAAAAACTAAAAAGAGTTTAGAATCCCTAAAAATTACAGACACTTTTTGGAATTATCTCTCTCTACATTTGTGCATTGTGCATTTCAATTTTAGATGTATTCTTTTTTCTTAAATCAAAACTTGAGTTTTCACATTCCCTTCATCTCGTAAAGAAAAAAAAAAGATAAAGGCAAATAGATCACAACAAAATGAGAATTTGAGAGATTATGTATGGAAAGAATTTAAAGCAATAAACAAATGTAAGTAAAGAAAATTTAATCACACGCCACTAGTGAACAAAAAACTTTTGTTATCCAAGTTTGGGAAATTCCACTAGTTTAACCTTAATAGTTCGGAATTTTATAAGAAAGAGATTTTTCTACACTTGTTTTAAAAAATGGATATGCGTGCTTGAAACATGTTAAATATGCAAATGACCTATGTATCCAAACCTTTTAAAGAGAATAACATTAAATTCTCAAGTGAACGTGTTGTGGGATATTTACCCGAGTCAAACAAGCCATTGTTTTTCCCTTTTACAAAAAGCTGACCTAACGATGATAGATGATTGTAAAGTGATTTAGCATGCGTAACGGGCTATATTTTTGTAAGGAATGACTTATGGATTGGGAGTCAACACTGTTAAAAATCCCTCGCGCCCCCTTTTCCCAACGATTGCAGAACCTGATATATAAAAACTAAAAAGAATTTACAATCCCTAAAAATTACTGACACTTTTTGGAATTATCTCACTCTAAATTTTTGCATTGTGCATTTCCATTTTAGATGTATACTTTTTTCTTAAATCAAAACTTGAGTTTTCACTGTTCCTTCATCTCGTAAACAAAAAAAAGAGATAAAAGGCAAATAGATCACATTAAAATGAAAGTTTTAGAGTTTATGTATGGAAATAATTTACAGCAATAAAGAAATGTAAATAAAGAAAATTTATTCACAAACCACAATTGAACACAAAAGTTTTGTTATCCAAGTTTGGGAAATTCCACTAGTTCAACCCGAATAGCTCAGAAATTTATTAGAAAGAGATTTTTCTACACATGTTTTAAAAAATGGATAGGCATGCTTCAAAGATGTTAAAGATGCAAAAGACCTTTGGATCCAAACATTTTAAATAGAATAACATTAAATTTTCAAGTGAACGTGCGGTGGGATATTTACCCGAGTCAAACAAACCATTATTTTGCCTAATTACAAGAAGCTGACCTAACGATAATAGATGATTGTAAAGTGATTTATCCTGCGTCACGGGCTATTTTTTTGTACGGAATGACTTATGGATAGGGAGTCAACTCTAAGTTAAATATCCTCCCCCACCCCCCCTCCCCTTTTTCCCGACGATTGAAGAACCTGATATATAAAAACCAAAAAGAGTTTAAAATCCATAAAAACTATAGGCACTATTTGGAATTATCTCTCTCTACTTTTGTGCATTGTGCATTTCAATTTTAGATGTATTCTTTTTTCTTAAATCAAAACATGAGTTTTCACTTTCCCTTTATGTCGTAAACAAGAAAAAAGATATAGAAGGCAAATAGATCACAACAAAATGAAAATTTCAGAGTTTAGGTATGGAAAGAATTTACATAAATAAACAAATGTAAGTAAATAATATATATTCACACACCTCAAATGAACACAAAAGTTTTGTTATCCAAGTTTTGGAATTTCCACAAGTTCAACCCTAGTAGCGCGGAATTTTATAAGGAAGAGATTTTTCTACACATGTTTTAAGAAATGGATTTGCCTGCTTGAAACAAGTTAAAGATGAAAATGACCTATCAATCCAAACCTTTTAAAGAGAATAACATTAAATTCTCAAGTGAACGTGCGGTGGGATATTTACCCGAGTCAAACAAGTCATTATTTTTCCCATTTACAAAAAGCTGACATAACGATCATAGATGATTGTAATGTGATTTATCATGCGTAATGGGCTATATTTTTAAAAGGAATGACTTATGGATTGGGAGTCAACATTCAGTTAAAAATCCCCTGCCTCCCCCTTTTTCCAACGAATGCAGAACCTGATAAATAAAAACTAAAAAGAGTTTACAATCCCTAAAAATTAAAGACACTTTTTGGAATTATCTCGCTCTACATTTTGGCATTGAGCATTTCCATTTTAGACGTATACTTTTTTCTTAAATCAAAACACTAGTTTTCACTTTTCCTTGATCTCATACAATAAAAAAAAAGAGATAAAAGGCAAATAGATCACAAAAAAATGAAAATTTAAGTGTTTATGTATGGAAATAATTTAAAACAATAAACAAATGTAAATAAAAAAATTTATACACACACACAAATGAACACAAAAGTTTTGTAATCCAAGTTTGAAAATTCCACTAGTTCAACCCTAATTGCTCGGAATTTTGTAAGAAAAAGATTTTTCTACACATGTTTAGAAAAAATGGATGTGCATGTTTGAAACATGTTAAAGATGCAATTCACCTATGGATCCTTACCCTTTAAAGAGAATAACATTAAATTCTCGAGTGAACGTGCGGTGGGATATTTACCCTAGTCAAACAAGCCATTATTTTGCCCACTTAAACAAAGCTGACCTACCGATCATAGAAGATTGTAAAGTGATTTATTACGTAACGGGCTATATTTTTGTACAGAAAGATTTATTGATTGGGAGTCAACTCTCAGTTAAAAATCCCCCGCCTCTCTCTTTTCTAGACGATCGTAGAACCTAATATATAAAAACTAAAAAGAGTTTACAATCCCTAAAAATTACAGACACTTTTTGGAATTATCACTCTCTACATTTGTGCATTCTGAATTTCCATTACAGATGTATGCTTTTATCTTAAATCAAAACTTGAGTTTTCACTTTCCCTTCATCTAGAAACAAAAAAAAAAGAGAAAAATAGGAAAAGAATTAGAATAAAATGAAAATTTTAAAGTTTATGCATGGAAATAATTTAAAGCAACAAAAAAATGTAAGTAAAGAAAATTTATTCACAGACCACAAATGAACACAAAAGTTTTGTTATCCAAGTTTGGGAAATTCCTCTAGTTCAACCCTAATTGCTCGGAATTTTATAAGAAAAGGGATTTTTCTTCACATTTTTTTAAAAAGGGATATCCATGCTTGAAACATGTTAAAAATGCAAATGACCTATGGATCCAAACATTTTAAAGAGAATAACATTAAATTCTCAAGTGAACGTGCGATGGGATATTTAACCAAGTCAAACAAGCCATTATTTTGCCCATTTACAAAATTCTGACCAAGTGATCATAGATGATTTAAATGTGATTTATCATATATAACGGGCTATATTTTTTAAAGGAATGACTTCTGGATTGGGAGTCAACTCTCAGTTAAAAATCCTCCGCCTCCCCCTTTTTCCAACGAATGCAGAACCTGAAAAATAAAAACTAAAAAGAGTTTACAATCCCTAAAAATTAGAGACACTTTTTGGAATTATCTCTCTACATTTGGGCTTTATGAATTTCCATTATAGATGTATACTTTTTTCTTAAATCAAAACATGAGTTTTCACTTTCCTTTCTTCTTGTAAACAAAAAAAAAAAAAAATCAAAGGCAAATAAATCACAACAAAATGAAAATTTTTGAGTTTATGTATGGAAAGAATTTAAAGAAATAAAAAAATGTGAGTAAAAAAAAATTTATTCACAGACCAAAATAAAACACAAAAGTTTTTTTATCCAAGTTTGGGAAATTCCACTAGTTCAACCCTAATAGCTCGGAATTTTATAAGAAAGAGATTTCTCTACACATGTTTCAAAATATGGATATGCATGCCTGAAACATGTTAAAGATGCAAAAATGACCTATGGATCCAAGCCTTTTAAAGTGAATAACATTAAATTCTCAAATGAACGTGCAGTGGGATATTTACCCGAGTCAAACAAGCCATTATTTTGCCCATTTACAAAAAGCTGACCTAAAAATCATAGATGATTTTGAAAGTGAATTATCATGCGTAATGGGCTATATTTTTGTAAGGAATGACTTATGGATTGTGAGTCAACACTCCATTAAAAATCCCCCGCCTCCCCCTTTTCCTGACGATTGCAGAACCTGATATATAAAAACTAAAAGGAGTTTACAATCCCTAAAAATTACTGAAATATTTTTGAATTATCTCTCTCTAATTTTTTTCATTGGGCATTACCATTTTAAATGTATACATTTTTATTAAATCAAAACTTGAGTTTCCACTTTTCCTTCATCTCGTAAACAAAAAAAAGAGATGAAAGGCAAGTAGATCAAAACAAAATGAAAATTTTAGAGTTTATGGATGGAAAGAATTTAAATAAATAAAAATGTAAGTAATTAACATTTATTCACACACCACAAATGAACACAAAATATTTGTTATCCAAGTTTGGGAAATTCCACTAAATTGACCCTAATAGATCGGTATTTTATAAGAAAGAGATATTTCTACTCATGTTTTAATAAGTGGATATGCAAGCTTGAAACATGTTACTGATGCAAAGGACCTATGGAGCCAAACCTTTTAAAGAAAATAACAATAAATTCTCATGTGAAAGTGCGGTGGGATATTTACCCGAGTCAAACATGCCATTATTTTACCCATTTACAAAAATCTGACCTATCGATCATATATGATTTTAAAGTGATTTATCATGCATAACGGGTATAATTTTGAAAGGAATGACTTATGGATTGGGAGTCAACTCTCAGTTAGAAACCCATCGCCTCCCCCTTTTTTCGGACGATTGCCGAACCTGATATATGAAAACTAAAAAGAGTTTACAATCCCTAAAAATTAAAAATAATTTTCTGAATTATCCTTCTCTACATTTGTGCATTGAGCATTTCCATTTTAGATGTATACTTTTTTCAAAAAATCAAAACTTGAGTTTTCACTTTTCTTTCATCTCGTAAACAAAAAAAGAGAAAAGGCAAATAGATCAGAACAAAATGAAAATTTTAGAATTTAAGAATGGAAAGAATTTAAAGCAATAAGCAAATGTAAGAAAAGAAAATTTATTCACACCCCACAAATGAACACAAAAGTTTTGTTATCCAAGTTTGGGAAATTGCACTAGTTCAACCCTAATACCTGGGAATGTTATAAGAAATAGATTTTTCTACACATGTTTTAAAAAATGAATATGCATGCTTGGAACATGTTAAATATGAAAATGACCTATGGATCCAAACCCTTTAAGAACAATAACATTAAATTCTCAAGTGAACGTGCGGTGGGATATTTACCTGAGTCAATCAAGCCATTATTTTGCCCATTTAAAAAATGTTGACCTAACGATCAAAGAAGATTGTAAAGTAATTTATCATGATTAACAGGCTATATTTTTGTAAGGAATGACTTATGGATTGGGAGTCAACACTCAGTTAAAAATCCCCTGCCTCCCCCTTTTCCCAACGATTGTCGAACATGATATATAAAAACTAAATAAGTTTACAATCCCTAAAAATTGCAAACACTTTTTTGAATTATCTCTCTCTACATTTGTGCATTGTGCATTTTAGATGTATAAATTTTTTATAAATCAAAACTTGAGTTTTCACTTTACCTTCATCTCGTAAACAAAAAAAAAGAGATAATAGGCTAATAGATCACAACAAAATGATAATTTTAGGGTTTGTGTGTGGAAAGAATTTAAAGCAATAAACAAATGTAAGTAAAGAAAATTTATTCACACACCGGAAATGAACACAAAAGTTTTGTTATCCAAGTTTGGCAAATTCCACTAGTTCAACCCTAATAGCTCGGAATTTTATAAGAAAGAGATTTGTATTCACTTGTTTTAATAAATGGATATGCATGCTTGAAACATGTTAAAGATGCAAATGACATATGGATCCAAACCTTTTAAAGAGAATAATATTAAATTCTCAAGTGAAAGAGCAGTGGGATATTTACTCGAGTCAAACTAGCCATTTTTTTGCCCATTTACAAAAAGCTAACCAAACGATCATAGAAGATTGTGAATCAACACTTTATTAAAAATCTCCCTCTTCCTCCTATTCCCAACGATTGCGAAACCTGATATATAAAAACTAAAAAGAGTTTACAATCCCTAAAAATTACAGACACTTTTCGGAATTATCTCTCTCTACATTTGTGCATTGTGCATTTCCATTTTAGATGCATACTTTTTTCTTAAATCAAAACTTGAGTTTTCTCTTTCCCTTCATCTCATAAAAGAAAAATAGATACAAGGCTAATAGATCACAACAAAATGAAAATTTTATGGTTTATGTATGCAATGAAGTTAAAGCAATAAAAAAATGTAAGTAAAGAAAATTTATTAACACATCACAAGTCAACACAAAAAGTTTTGTTATGCAAGTTTGCGAAATTCCACTAGTTCAACCCTCATAGTTCGGAATTTTATTAGAAATAGATTTTTCTACACATGTTTTAAAAAAATGGATATTCATGTTTGAAACATGTTAAAGATGCAAATCACCTATGGATCCAAACCTTTTAAAGAAAATAACATTAAATTCTCAAGTGAACATGCGATGGAATTTTTACCCGAGTAAAACAAGTCATTCTTTTGCCCATTAAAAAAAAACTGACCTAATGATCATAGATGATTGTAAAGTGATTTATCATGTGTAAAGGGCTATATTTTTTTAAGGAATGACTTATGGATTGGGAGTCAACACTCAATTAAAAATCCCCCGCCACCCCCTTTTCTTGACGATTGTAGAACCTGATAAATAAAAACTAAAAAGAGTTTTCAATCCTTAAAAATTACACACTTTTTGGAATTATCTCTCTGTACATTTTTGCATTGTGCATTTCCATTTTAGATATATACTTTTTTCTTAAATCAAAACATGAGTTTTTACATTCCCTTGATCTCGTAAACAAAAAAAAGAGACAAAAGGCAAATAGATCACAATAAAATGAAAATTTTAGAGTTTATGTATGGAAAGAATTTAAAGAAATAAAAAAATTTAAATAAAGAAAATTTATTCACACACCACAAATGAACAAAAAAAATTTACTATCCAAGTTTGGAAAATTCCACTAGTTCAACCCTAATAGCTCCGAATTTTATTAGAAAGAGATTTTTCTACACATGTTTTAAGAAATGGATATGCATGCTTGAAACATGTTAAAGATGCAAATGACCTACGGATCCAAACATTTTAAATAGAATAAGATTAAATTTTCAAGTGAACGTGCGGTTGGATATTTACCCGAGTCAAACAAGCCATTACTTTGCCCACTTACAAAGAGCTGACCTAACTATCAAGGATGATTGAAAAGTAATTTATCATGCATAATGGGCTATATTTTTGTATGGAATGACTTATGGATTGGGAGTCAACACTCAATTAACAATCCCCGCCGCCCCCCCCCCCCCCCCCCCCCCCCCCCCCACCCGTTTCCTGATGATTGCAGAACCTGATATATAAAAACTAAAAAGAGTTTTCAATCCTTAAAAATTACAGACACTTTTTGAAATTATCTCTCTCTACATTTGGGCATTATGCATTTCTATTTTAGACGTATACTTTTTTCTTAAATCAAAACATGAGTTTTCACTTTCCCTTCAACTCGTAAACAAAAAAAAGAGATAAAAGTCAAATAGATTACAACAAAATAAAATCTTTAGAGTTTATGCATGGAAAGAATTTAAAGCAATAAAAAATTGTAAATCAAGAAAATTTGTTCACACACCACAAATGAACAAAAAGTTTTGTTATCCAAGTTTGGAAATTCCACTAGTTCAACCCTAACAACTCGAAATTTTGTAAGACAGAGATTTTTCTACACATGTTTAAAAAAAGGGATGTGCATATTTGAAACATGTTAAAGATGCAAATGACCTTTGGATCCAAACCTTTTAAAGATAATAACATTAAATTCTCAGGTGAACGTGTGGTGGGATATTTACCCGAGTCAAACATGCCATTATTTTCTTTACCCCGCCTCCCCTTTATCCAACAAATGCAGAACCTGATAAATAAAATGGAAAAAGAGTTTATAATCCCTAAAAATCACAGACACTTTTTGGAATTATCTCTCTCTCTATTTTGGCATTGTGAATTTCCATTATAGATGTATACTTTTTTCTTAAATCAAAACACGAGTTTTCACTTTCCCTTCATCTTGTAAACAAAAAAAAAGATATCAAAGGCAAATAGATCACAACAAAATGAAAATTTTAGAGGTTATGTATGGAAAGAATTTAAACCAATAAACAAATGTAAGTAAAAAAAATTTATTCATGGACCAAAATTAAACACAAAAGTTTTGTTATCCAAGTTTGGGAAATTTCACTAGTTCAACCCTAATAGCTCGGAATTTTATAAGAAATAGATTTTTCTACACATGTTTTAAAATATGGATATGTAGGCTTGAAACATGTTAAAGATGCAAATGACCTATGGATCCAAACCTTTTAAAGAGAATAACATTAAATTCTCAAATGAATGTGCGGTGGGATATTAAACCGAGTCAAACAAGCCATTATTTTGCCCATTTACAAAAAGCTGACCTAACAATCATAGATGATGGTAAAGTGAATTATCATGCATAATGGGCTAAATGTTTTGTAAGGAATGACTTACGGATTCAGAGTCAACACTCAATTAAAAATCCCCCGCCTCCCCCTTTTCCTGCAATTGCAAAACCTGATATATCAAAACTAAAAGGTGTTTACAATCCCTACAAATTACTGAATTTTTTTTTGAATTATCTCTCGCTAAATTTGTTTATTGTGTATTACCATTTTAGATATATACTTCTTTCTTAAATCAAAACTTGAGTTTTCACTTTCCCTTCATCTCGTAAACAAAAAAAAGAGATAAAAGGCAAATTGATCACAACAAAATGAAAATTTTAGAGTTTATGTATGGAAAGAATTCAAAGAAATAAACAAATGTATATAAATCACATTTATTCACACACCAAAAATGAACACAAAATTTTTGTTATCCAAGTTTGGGAAATTCCACTAGATCAACCCTAATAGATCGGTATTTTATAATAAAGAGATTTTTCTACATATGTTTTTATAAATGGGTATGCAAGCTTGATACATGTTAAAGATGCAAATGACCTATGGATCCAAACCATTTAAATAGAATAACAATAAATTCTCAAGTGAACGTGCGGTGGGATATTTACCCGAGTCAAACATGGCATTACTTTACCCATTTACAAAAAGCTGACCTATCAATCATAGATGATTTTAAAGTGATTTATCATGCGTAACGGGTATATTTTTTTAAGGAATGACTTATGGATTGGGAGTCAACTCTCAGTTAAAAATCCACCGCCTCCCACTTTTCCCGACGATTACCGAACCTGATATATAAAAACTAAAAAGTGTTTATAATCCCTAAAAATTATAGACACTTTTCTGAATTATCTCTTTGTAGATTTGTGCATTGAGAATTTCCATTTTAGATGTATACTTTTTTCTTAAATTAAAACTTGAGTTTTCAGTTTCCCTTCATCTCGTAAAGAAAAAAAGAGACAAAAGCAAATAGATCAGAACAAAATGAAAATTTTAGACTTTAAGAATGGAAAGAATTTAAAGCAATAGAGAAATGTAAGTAAAGAAAATTTATTCACACACCACAAATTGACCATGAAAGTTTTGTTATCCAAGTTTGCAAAATTGCACTAGTTCAACCCTAATACCTCGGAATGCTACAAGAAAGAGATTTTTCTACACATGTTTTAAAAAATGAACATGCATGCTTAAAATATGTTAAATATGAAAATGTCCTATGGATCCAAACCCTTTAAAAAGAGTAACACTAAATTCTCAAGTGAACGTGCAGTGGGATATTTACCTGAGTCAATCAAGCCATTATTTTGTCCATTTAAAAAATGCTGACCTAACGATTATAGATGATTGTAAATTGATTTATCATGCATAAAAGGCTATATTTTTGTAAGTAATGACTTATGGATTGGGAGTCAACACTCAGTTAAAAATCCCGCGCGTCCCCCTTTTCCCATTGATTGCCGAACCTGATATATAAAAACTAAAAGGAGTTTACAATCCTAAAAATTAGAGACACTTTTTGAATTATCTCTCTCTAAATTTTTGCATTGTGCATTTCCATTTTAGATGTATACTTTTTTCATAAATCAAAACTTGAGTTTTCACTTCCCTTCATCTCGTAAACAAAACAAAAAAGATAAAACGCAAATAGATCGCAACAAAATGAAAATTTTAGAGTTAGTGTCTGGAAAGAATTTAAAGCAATAACCAAATGTAAGTAAAGAAAAATTGTTCACACACCACAAATGAACACAAAAGTTTTGGTATCCAAGTTTGACAAATTCCACAAGTTCAACCCAAATAGCTCGAAATTTTATAAGAAAGAGATTTTTCAGCACTTGTTTTAATAAATGGATATGCAGGCTTGTAACATGTTAAAAACTCAAATGACCTATGGATCCAAACCTTTTAAAGAGAACAATATTAAATTCTCAAGGGAAAGAGCGGTGGGTTATTAATCCGAGTCAAACTAGCCATTATTTTGCCCATTTACAAAAAGCTAACCAAACGATCATAGAAGATTGTATAGTGATTTATCATACGTAACGGGCTATATTTTTGTAAGGAATGACTTTTGGATTGGGAGTCAACACTGTTAAAAATCCCCCTGCCTCCCCCTTTTCCCAACGATTGCAGAACCTGATATATAAAAACTAAAAAGAGTTTACAATCCCTAAAAATTACAGACACATTTTGGAATTATCTCTCTCTACATTTGTGCATTGTGCATTTTCATTTTAGATGTATACTTTTTTCTTAAATCAAAACTTGAGTTTTCACTTTGCCTTCATCTCATATAAAAAAAAAAGATACAACGCAAATAGATCACAACAAAATGAAAACTTTAGGGTTGATGTATGGAAAGAATTTAAAGCAATAAACAAATGTAAGTAAATAAAATTTATTCACTCACCACAAGTGAACACAAAAGTTTTGTTATCAAAGTTTGGGAAATTCCACTAGTTAAAACCCTAATAGTTCGGAATTTTATTAGAAAGAGATTTTTCTACACATGTTTTAAAAAAATGGATAGGCATGCTTGTAACATGTTAAAGATGCAAATGACCTATGGATCCAAACCTTTCAAAAAGAATAACATTAAATTCTCAAGTGAATGTGCGGTGAATTATTTACCCGAGTCAAGCAACTATTCTTTTGCCCATTTACAAAAAGCTGACCTAACGATCATAGATGATGTAAAGTGATTTATCATGCTTAACAGGCTATATTTTTGTAAGGAATGACTTATGGAGTGGGAATCAACACTCAATTAAAAATCCCCCACCTCCCCCTTTTCCTGACGATTGCAGAACCTAATATATAAAAACTAAAAAGAGTTTTCAATCCTTAAAAATAACAGACACTTTTTGGAATTATCTCTCTGTACATTTTTGAATTGTGCATTTCCATTTTAAATGTATTCTTTTTTCTTAAATCAAAACTTGAGTTTTCACTTTCCCTTCATCTCGTAAACAAAAAAAAAAAAGATAAAAGGCAAATAAATCACAACAAAATGAAAATTTTATAGTTTATGTTTGGAAAGAATTTAAAGCAATAAACAAATATAAACCAATAAAATTTATTCACACACCACAAATGAACACAAAAGTTTTGTTATCCAAGTTTCAGAAATTCCACTATTTCAACCCTAATCGCTCGGAATTTTATTTGAGTTTACAATTTTTCTTCACATGTTTGAAGAAATGGATATGCATGCTTGAAACATGTTAAAGATGCAAATGACCTATGGATCCAAACCTTTTAAATAGAATAAGATTAAATTTTCAAGTGAACGTGTGGTGGGATATTTACCCGAGTCAAACAAGCCATTATTTTGCCCACTTACAAAGAGTTGACCTAACGATCAGAGATGATTGAAAAGTGATTTATCATGCATAATGGGCTATATTTTTCTAAGGAAGGACTTATGGATTGGGAGTCAACACTCAATTAAAAATCCCCCGCCTACCCCCTTTCCTGACAATTGCAGAACCTGATATAGAAAAACTAAAAAGAGTTTTCAATCCTTAAAATTACAGACACTTTTTGAAATTATCTCTCTGTACATTTTTGAATTGTGCATTTCCATTTTAGATGTATACTTTTTTCTTAAATCAAAACTTGAGTTTTCACTTTCCCTTCATCTCGTAAACAAAAAAAAGAAAAAAGATAAAAGGCAAATAGATCACAAGAAAATGAAAATTTTAGAGTTTATGTATGGAAAGAATTTAAAGCAATAAATAAATATAAACAAATAAAATTTATTCACACACCACAAATGAACACAAAAGTTTTTTTATCCAAGTTTGGGAAATTCCACTATTTCAACCCTAATAGCTCAAAATTTTATTAGAGTTTACATTTTTTCTTCACATGTTTGAAGAAATGGATATGCGTGCTTGAAACATGTTAAAGATGCAAATGACCTATGGATCCAAACCTTTTAAATAGAATAAGATTAAATTTTCAAGTGAACGTGAGGTGGGATATTTACCCGAGTCAAACAAGCCATTATTTTTCCCATTTACAAAAAGCTAACCAAACGATCATAGAAGATTGTAAAGTGATTTATCATGCGTAACGGGCTATATTTTTGTAAGGAATGACTTACGGATTGGGAGTCATTACTCTGTTAAAAATCTCCTGCCTCCCCCTTTTCCCACCAATTGCAAAACCAAATATATAAAAGCTAAAAAGAGTTTACAATCCCTAAAAATTACAAACACTTTTTGGAATTATCTCTCTCTACATTTGTGCATTGTGCATTTCCATTTTAGACGTATACTTTTTCCTTAAATCAAAACATTAGTTTTCACTTTCCCTTGATCTCGTAAAAAAAAAAAAAAGAGATAGAAGCCAATAGATCACAACAAAATGAAAATTTTAGAGTTTATGTATGGAAATAATTTACAGCAATAAACAAATGTAAATAAAGAAAATTTATTCACACACCACAATCGAACACAAAAGTTTTGTTATCCAAGTTTGAAAATTCCACTAGTTCAACCCTAATAGCTCAGAATTTTATTAGAAAGAGATTTTTCTACACAGGTTTTGAAAAATGGATATGCCTGTTTGAAACATGTTAAAGTTGCAAATTACCTATGGATCCATACCTTTTGAAGAGAATAACATTAAATTCTCAAGTGAACGTGTGGTGGGAGTCAACTCTCAGTTAAAAATCCCCTGCCTGCCCCTTTTCTAGACGATTGCAGAACCTGATATATAAAAACTAAAAAGAGTTTATAATCACTTAAAATTACATAAAATTTTTGGAATTATCTCTCTCTACATTTGTGCATTCTGAATTTCCTTTAAAGATGTATGCTTTATCTTAAATCAAAACTTGAGTTTTCACTTTCCTTTCATCTAGTAAACAAAAAAAAAAAAGAGAAAAAAGGGAAATAGATCGCAACAAAATGAAAATTTTAGAGTTTATCTAGGAAATAATTTAAAGCAAGAAACAAATGTCAGTAAAGAAAATTTATTCACATACCACAAATGAACACAAAAGTTTTGTTATCCAAGTTTGGGAAATTTCACTACTTCAACCCTAATAGCTCGGAATTTTATAAGAAAGAGATTTTACTACACATGTTTAAAAAAAGGGATATGCATGCTTGAAACATGTTAAAGATGCAAATGACCTTTGGATCCAAACCTTTTAAAGAGAATAACATTAAATTCTCAAGTGAACATGCGGTGGGATATTTACCCGAGTCAAATAAGCCATTATTTTACCCATTTACAAAATGCTGATCTAACAATCATAGATGATTGTAAACAAAAAAAAGAGATAAAAGGCAAATAGATCACAACAAAATGAAAATTTTAGAGTTTATGTATGGAAAGAATTCAAAGAAATAAATAAATTTAAGTAAATAAAATTTATTCACACTCCACAAATGAACACAAAATTTTTGTTATCCAAGTTTGGGAAATTCCACTAGATCAACCCCAATAGATCGGTATTTTATATGAAAGAGATTTTTCTACACATGTTTTAATAAATGGATATGCAAGCTTGAAACATGTTAAAGATGCAAATGACCTATGGATCCAAACCTTTTAAAGAGAATAACAATAAATTCTCAAGTGAACGTGCGGTGGGATATTTACCCTAGTCAAACATGCCATTATTTTACCCATTTACAAAAAGCAGACCTATCCATCATAGTTGATTTTAAAGTGATTTATCATGTGTAACGGGCATATTTTTGTAAGGAATGACTTATGGATTGGGATTCAACTCTTAGTTAAAAATTCACCACCTCCCCCTTTTTCCCGACAATTGCCGAACCTGATATATATAAACTAAAAAGAGTTAATAATCCCTAAAAATTATAGATACTTTTCTGAATTATCTCTCTCTACATTTGTGCATTGAGCATTTCCATTTTAAATGTATACTTTTTTCTTAAATCAAAACTTGAGTTTTCACTTTCCCTTATTCTCTTAAAGAAAAAAAGAGATAAAAGGCAAATAGATCACAACAAAATGAAAATTTTAGAGTTTAAGAATGGAAAGAATTTAAGTCAATAAAGAAATTTAAGTAAAGAAAATTTATTCACACACCACAAATAAACACAAAAGTTTTGTTATCCAAGTTTGGGAAATTGCACTAGTTCAACCCTAATACCTCGGAATGCTATAAGAAAGAGATTTTTCTACACATGTTTTAAAAAATGAACATGCACGCTTAAAATATGTTAAATAAGAAAATGAAATATGGATCCAAACCCTTTAAAATGAATAACATTAAATTCTCAAGTGAACGCGCGGTGGGATATTTACATGAGTCAATCAAGCCATTATTTTGCCCATTTACAAAATGCTGACCTACCGATCATAGATGATTGTAAAGTGATTTATCATGTGTAAAAGGCTATATTTTTGTAAGGAATGACTTATGGATTGGGAGTCAACACTCAGTTAAAAATCCCTCGCCTCCTCCTTTTCCCAATGATTGCCGAACCTGATATATAAAAACTAAAAAGAGTTTAAAATCCTTAAAAATTACAGACACTTTTTTGAATTATCTCTCTCTACATTTGTGCATTGTGCATTTCCATTTTAGATGTATACTTTTTTCATAAATCAAAACTTGAGTTTTCACTTCCCTTCATCTCGTAAACAAAAAAAAAAAAAAAAAAAGGCAAATAGATCGCAACAAAATGAAAATTTTAGAGTTTGTGTTCGGAAAGAATTTAAAGCAATAAAAAAATGTAAGTATAGAAAATTTATTCAAACACCACAAATGAACACAAAAGTTTTGTTATCCAAGTTTGACAAATTCCACTAGTTCAAACCTAATAGCTCCGAATTTTATAAGAAAGAGATTTTTCTTCACTTGTTTTAATAAATAGATATGCATGGTTGAAACATGTTAAAGATGCAAATGACCTATGGATCCAAACCTTTTAAAGAGAATAATATTAAATTCTCAAGTGAAAGAGCGGTGGAATATTTACCCGAGTCAAACTAGCCATTATTTTGCCCATTTACAAAAAGAGAATAATAGAAGATTGTAAAGTGATTTATCATGCGTAACGGGCTCTATTTTTGTAAGGAAAGACTTATGGATTGGGATTCAACACTCTGTTCAAAATCCCCCACCTCTCCCTTTTCCCAATGATTGGAAAAAATGATATATAAAAACTAAAAAGATTTTACAATCCCTAAAAATTAGAGACACTTTTTGGAATTATCTCTCTCTACATTTGTGCATTGTGCATTTCCATTTTAGAAGTATACTTTTTTCTTAATTCAAAACTTGAGTTTTCACTTTGCCTTCATCTCATAAAAAAAAAAGAGAAACAACGCAAATAGATCACAACAAAATGATAATTTTAGGGTTGATGTATGGAAAGAATTGAAAACAATAAACAAATGTAAGTAAAAAAAATTTATTCACACACCACAAGTGAACACAAAATTTTTGTTATCAAAGTTTTGGAAATTCCACTAGTTCAACCCTAATAATTTGGAATTTTATTAGAAAGAGATTTTTCTACACATGTTTTAAAAAAAATGGATATGCATGCTTGTAACATGCTAATGATGCAAATGACCTATGGATCCCAACCTTTTAAAGAGAATAACATTAAATTCTCAAGTGAACGTGAGGTGGAATATTTACCCGAGTCAAGCAACCATTCTTTTGCCCATTTACAAAAAGCTGACCTAACGATCATAGATAATGTAAAGTGATTTATCATGCGTAACGGGCTATATTTTTGTAAGGAATGACTGATGGATTGGGAGTCAACACTCAATTAAAAATCCCCCGTCTCCCCCTTTTCCAAATGATTGCAGAACCTGATATATAAAAACTAAAAAGAGTTTTCAATCCCTAAAAATTACAGACACTTTTTGTAATTATCTCTTTGTACATTTTTGAATTGTGCATTTCCATTTTAGATGTAAACTTTTTTCTTAAATCGAAACTTGAGTTTTCACTTTCCCATCATCTTGTCAACAAAAAAAAAAAGATAAAAGGCAAATAGATCACAAAAAAATGAAAATTTTAAAGTTTATATATGGAAAGAATTTAAAGCAATAAAAAAATATAAACAAATAAAATTAATTCACACACCACAAATGAACACAAAAGTTTTGTTATCCAAGTTTGGGAAATTCCACTAGTTCAACCCTAATAGCTCGGAATTTTATTTAGAAAGAAATTTTTCTACACATGTTCTAAGAAATGGATATGCATGCTTGAAACATATTAAAGATAAAAATGACCTATGGATCCAAACCTTTTAAATAGAATAAGATTAAATTTTCAAGTGAAAGTGCGGTGGGATATTTACCCGAGTCAAACATGCCATTATTTTGCCAACTTACAAAGAGCTGACCTTAATATTATATATGATTGAAAACTGATTTATCATGCATAATGGTCTATATTTTTGTAAGGAATGACTTATGCATTGGTAGTCAACTTTAAGTTAAAAATCATTCGCCTCCCCCTTTTCCCGATGATTGATAACCTGATATATAAAAACTAAAAAGAGTTTACAATCCCTAAAAATTATAAACACTTTTTTGGAATTATATCTCTCTACATTTGTGCATTGTGCATTTCAATTTTAGACGTATACTTTTTTCTTAAATCAAAACATGAGTTTTCACTTTCCCTTGATCTTGTAAACACAAAAAAGAGATAAAAGGCCAATAAATCACAAAAAAATGAAAATTTTAGAGTTTATGTATGGAAATAATTTAAAGCAATAAAAAAATGTAAATAAAAAAAAATTATTCACACACCACAATTGAACACAAAAGTTTTGTTATCCAAGTTTGAAAATTCCACTAGTTCAACCCTAATAGCTCAGAATTTTATTAGAAAGAGATTTTTCTACACATGTTTTGAAAAATGGATATGCATGTTGGAAACATGTTAAAGATGCAAATCACCTATGGATCCATACCTTTAAAAGAGAATAACATTAAATTCTCAAGTGAACATACGGTGGGATATTTACATGAGTCAAACAAGCCATTATTTTGCCCACTGAAACAAAGCTGACCTACCAATCATAGAGGATTGTATAGTGATTTAACTTGTGTAATAGGATATATTTTTGTACAGAAAGACTTATTGATTGGGAGTTAACTCTCAGTTAAAAATCCCTCGCCTCCCCCTTTTCTTGACAATTGCAGAACCTGATATATAAAAACTAAAAAGAGTTTACAATCCCTAAAAATTACAGACACTTTTTGGAATTATCTCTCTCTACATTTGTGCATTCTGAATTTACATTCGAGATGTATACTTTTATCTTAAATCAAAACTTGAGTTTTCATTTTCCCTTCATCTCGTAAACAAAAATAAGAGAAAAACTGGAAATAGATCACAACAAAATGAAAATTTTAAGGTTTATGTATGGAAATAATTTAAATCAAGAAAAAAATTTAAGTAAAGAAAATTTATTCACACCCACAAATGAACACAAAATTTTTTTTATCGAAGTTTGGGAAATTCCACTAGTTCAACCCTAATAGCTCAGAATTTTTTATGAAAGAGATTTTTCTACACATGTTTTAAAAAAGGGTTATGCATGCTTGAAACATGTTAAAGATTCAAATGACATTTGGATCCAAACCTTTTAAAGAGAATAATATTAAATTCTTAAGTGAACGTGCGGTGGGATATTTACCCGAGTCAAACAAGCCATTATTTTGCCCATTTACAAAATTCTGACCTAACAATCATAGATGATTGTAATGTGATTTATCATGCGTAACGGGCTATATTTTTTCAAGGAATGACTTATGGATTGGGAGTCAACACTCAGTTAAAAATCCCCAGCCTCCCCCTTTTCCAACGAATGCAGAACCAGATAAATAAAAACTAAAAAGAGTTTCAAATCCCTAAAAATTACAGACACTTTTTGGAATTATCTCTCTACATTTGGGCATTGTGAATTTCCATTATAGATGTATACTTTTTTCTTAAATCAAAACATGAGTTTTCACTTTCCCTTCATCTTGTAAACAAAAAAAAAAAAGATCAAAGGCAAGTAGATCACAACAAAATGAAAATTTTAGATTTTATGCATTGAAAGAATTTAAAGCAATAAACAAATTTAAGTAAAAAAAATTTATTCATAGACATATATTATACACAAAAATTTTTTATCCAAGTTTCAGAACTTCCACTAGTTCAACCCTAATAGCTCAGTATTTTATAAGAAAGAGATTTTTCTACAGATGTTTTAACAAATGGATATGCAAGCTTGAATCATGTTAAAGATGCAAATGACCAATGGATCCAAACCTTTTAAAGAGAATAACAATAAATTCTCAAATAAATGTGCGGTGGGATATTTACTCGAGTCAAACATGCCTTTATTTTACCCATTTACAAAATGCTGACCTATCCATTATAGATGATTTTAAAGTGATTTATCATGCGTAATGGGAATAGTTTTGTAAGAAGACTTATAGATTGGGAATCAACTCTCAGTTAAAAATCCACAGCCTCCCCCTTTTCCCGACGATTGTCGAACTAAAAAGAGTTTATAATCCCTAAAAATTATAGACACTTTTCTGAATTATCTCTCTCTACATTTGTGCATTGAGCATTTTCATTTTAGATGTATACTTTTTTCTTAAATCAAAGCTTGAGTTTTCACTTTCCCTTCGTCTCGTAAAGAAAAAAAGAGAAAAAATGGCAAAGATCAGAACAAAATGAAAATTTTAGAGTTTATGAATGGAAAGAATTTAAAGCAATAAAGGAATGTAAGTAAAGAAAATTAATTCACACACCACAAATGAACACAAAAGTTTTGTTATCCAACTTTAGGAAATTGCACTAGTTCAACCCTAATACCTCGGAATGTTATAAGAAAAACATTTTTCTACACATGTTTTAAAAAATGAATATGCATGCTTGGAACATGTTAAATATGAAAATGACCTATGGATCAATACCCTTTAAAAAGAATAACATTTTCAATCAAGCCATTATTTTGCCCATTTACAAAATGCTGACCTAACGATCATAGATGATTGTAAAGTGATTTATCATGAATAACATGCTATATTTTTGTAAGGAATGACTTATGGATTGGTACTCAACACTCAGTTAAAAATCCCCCACTTCCCCTTTTTTCCAACGATTGCTGAACCTGATATATAAAAACTAAAAAGAGTTTACAATCTCTAAAAATTACAGACACTTTTTGGAATTATCTCTCTCTACATTTGTGCATTGTGCATTTTAGATATATACATTTTTTATAAATCAAAACTTGAGTTTTCACTTTCCCTTCATCTCGTGAACAAAAAAAAGAGATAAAAGGCAAATAGATCACAACAAAATGAAAATTTTAGAGTTTGTGTCTGGAAAGAATTTAAAGCAATATACAAATGTAAGTAAAGAAAATTTATACACACACCACAAATGAACACAAAAGTTTTGTTATCCAAGTTTGACAAATTCCACTAGTTCAACCCTAATAGCTCGGAATTTTATAAGAAAGAGATTTTTCTTCACTTGTTTTAACAAATGGATATGCATTCCTGATACATGTTAAAGATGCAAATGACATATGGATCCAAACCTTTTGAAAGAGAATAATATTAAATTCTCAAGTGAAAGAGCGGTGGGATATTTACCCGAGTCAACCTAGCCCTTATTTTGCCCATTTACAAAAAGCTAACCAAACGATCATAGAAGATTGTAAAGTGATTTATCATGCATAATGGGCTATATTTTTGTAAGGAATGACTTATGGATTAGGAGTCATTACTCTGTTAAAAATCCCCCGCCTCCCCCTTTTCCCACCAATTGCAGAACCTGATATATAAAAACTAAAAAGAGTTTACAATCCCTAAAAATTACAAACATTTTATGGAATTATGTCTTTCTACATTTGTGCATTGTGCATTTCCATTTTAGATGTATACTTTTTTCTTAAATCAAAACTTGAGTTTTCACTTTCCCTTCATCTCGTAAAAAAAAAAAGAGATAGAAGCCTTATAGATCACAACAAAATGAAAATTTTAGGGTTTATGTATGGAAATAATTTAAAGCAATAAAAAAATGTAAGTAAAGAAAATTTATTCACACACCACAAGTGAACACAAAAGTTTTGTTATCCGAGTTTGGGAAATTCCCCAAGTTCAATCGTAATAGTTCGGAATTTTATTAGAAAGAGATTTTTCTACACATGTTTTAAAAAATTGGATATGCATGCTTGTAACATGTTAAAGATGCAAATGACCTTTGGATCCAAACCTTTTAAAGAGAATAACATTAAATTCTCAAGTAAACGTGCAGTGGAATATTTAGCCTAGTCAAACAAGCCATTCTTTTGCCCATTTACAAAAAGCTGACCAAACGATCATAGATGATTGTAAAGTGATTTATCATGCGTAACGGGCTATATTTTTGTAAGGAATGACTTGTGGATTGGGAGTCAACACTCAATTTAAAATTCCCCACCTCCATCTTTTCCTCACGATTGCAGAACCTAATATATAAAAACTAAAAAGAGTTTTCAATCCTTAAAAATTACAGACACTTTTTGGAATTTTCTCTCTGTACATTTTTGCATTGTGAATTTCCATTTTAGGTGTATACTTTTTTCTTAAATCAAAGCATGAGTTTTCACTTTCCCTTCATCTCATAAAAAAAAAGAGATAAATGCAAATAGATCACAACCAAATGAAAATTTTAGAGTTTATGTATGGAAAGAATTTAAAGCAATAAACAAATGTAAATAAAGAAAATTTATTCATGCACCACAAATGAACATTGAAGTTTTGTTATCCAAGTTTGGAAATTCCACTAGTTCAACCCTAATAGCTCGGAATTTTATAAGAAAGAAATTTTTCTACACATGTTTTCAAAAATGGATATGCATGTTTGAAACATGTAAAAGATGCAAATCACCTATGGATCCAAACCTTTTAAAGAGAATAACATTAAATTCTCAAGTGAACATGCGGTGGGATATTTAACCGAGTCAAACAAGCCATTATTTTTCCTATTTAAAAAAAGCTGACCTACCAATCATAGATGATTGGAAAGTGATTTATCATGCGTAACGTGTTTTTTTTTTACTGAAAGACTTATTGAATGGGAGTCAACTTTTAGGTAAAAATCCCTCGCCTCCCTCTTTTCTAGACGATTGCAAAACCTGATATATAAAAACTAAAAAAGAGTTTACAATCCCTAAAAATTATAGACACTTTTTGGAATTATCTCTCTCTACATTTGTGCATTGTGAATTCCCATTAGAAATGTATGTTTTTTTCTTAAATCAAAACTTCAGTTTTTACGTTCCCTTCATCTCGTAAGCAAAAAAAAGAGAAAAAAGGGAAATAGATCACAAAAAAATGAAAATTTTACAGTTTATGTATGGAAATAATTTAAAGAAATAAATAAATTTAAGTAAATAACATTTATTCACACACCACAAATGAACACAAAATTTTTGTTATCCAAGTTTAGGAAATTTCACTAGCTCAACCCTAATAGATCGGTATTTTATATGAAAGAGATTTTTCTACACATGTTTTAATAAATGGATATGAAAGCTTGAAAAATGTTAAAGAAGCAAATGACCTATG
The DNA here is from genome assembly GCF_029961685.1 of Aristolochia californica. Taxonomy (NCBI): domain Eukaryota; kingdom Viridiplantae; phylum Streptophyta; class Magnoliopsida; order Piperales; family Aristolochiaceae; genus Aristolochia; species Aristolochia californica. Next base: position 16,218,026 of record NW_027181771.1, read on the forward strand.
GATCCAAACCTTTTAAAGAGAATCACAATAAATTCTCAAGTGAACGTGCGGTGGGATATTTACCTGAGTCAAACATGCCATTATTTTACCCATTTACAAAAAGTTGTCCTAACGATCTGAGATGATTTTAAAGTGATTTATCATGCGTAACGGGCTATATTTTTTTAAGGAATGACTTAAGGATTGGGAGTCAACTCTCAGTTAAAAATCCACAGCCTCCCCCTTTTCCTGACGATTGCCGAACCTGATATATAAAAACTAAAAAGAGTTTAAAATCCCTTAAAATTACAAACACTTTTCTGAATTATCACTCTGTATATTTGTGCATTAAGTATTTCCATTTTAGATGTATACATTTTTCTTAAATCAAAACATGAGTTCTCGCTTTCCCTTCATCCGTAAACAAAAAAAAGAGATACAAGGCACACAACAAAATAAAAATTTTAGAGTTTATGTATGGAAAGCATTTAAAGAAAAATAAAATTTTAAGTAATGAAAATTTATTCACACACCACATGTGAACACAAAAGGCTTTTTATCCAAGTTTGGTAAATTCCACTAGTTTAACCCTTATAGCTCGGAATTTTATAAGAAAGAGATTTTTCAAAACATGGTTTAAAAAACTGATATGCATGTTTGAAACATGTTAAAGATGCAAATCACCTATTGATCCAAACCTTTTAAAGAGAATAACATTAAATTCTCAAGTGAACATGCGGTGAGATATTTACCCGAGTCAAACAAGCCATTATTCTGCCCACTTACAAAAAGCTGACCTAACGATCATAGATGATTTTAAAGTGATTTATCATGTGTAATGGGCTATATTTTTGTAAGGAAAGACTTATTGATTGCGAGTCAACTCTCAGTTAAAAATCCCCTGCCTCCCCCTTTTCCAATAGATTGCAGAACCTGATATATAAAAACTAAAATGAGTTTACAATCCCTAAAAATTACAGACACTTTTTGGAATTATCTCTCTCTACATTTGTGCATTGTGCATTTCAATTATAGATGTATGCTTTTTCATTAAATCAAAACTTGAGTTTTCACTTTCCCTTCATCTCGTAAACAAAAAAAAGATAAAAAAAGGGAAATAGATCACAACAAAATGAAAATTTTAGAGTTTATGTATGGAAATAATTTAAAGCGAGAAACAAATGTAAGTAAATAAAATTTATTCACACACCACAAATGAACACAAATGTTTTGTTATCCAAGTTTGGGAATTTCAACTAATTCAACCCTAATAGCTCGAGATTTTATAAGAAAGAGATTTTTCTACAAATGTTTTAAAAAAAATGATAAGCATGCTTAAAACATGTTAAAGATGCAAATGACCTATGGATCCAAACCTTTTAAAGAGAAAAATGTTAAATTTTCAAGTGAACGTGCGATGGGATATTTACCCGAGACAAACAAGCCATTATTTTGCCCACTGACATTAAGCTGACCTAAAAATTATAGATGATTGTAAAGTGATTAATCTTGTGTAACGGGCTCTATTTTTGTAAGGATTGACTATGAATTGGGAGTCAACTCTCAGTTAAAAATCCCCCGCGTCCCCCTTCTCTCGACAATTGCAGAACGTGATATATAAAAAGTAAAAAGAGTTTACAATCCCTAAAAATACAAACACTTTTTGGAATTATCTCTCTCTACAGTTGTGCATTGTGCATTTCCATTATAGATGTATACTTTTTTCTTAAATCAGAACTTGAGTTTTCACTTTCCTTTCATCTCGTAAACAAAAAAAAGAGATAAAAGGCAAATAGATCACAACAAAATGAAAATTTTAAAGTTTATTAATGCAAAGAATTTAAAGCAATAAAAAATTGTAAGTAAAGAAAATTTATTCACACACCACAAATGAAAACAAAACTTTTGTTATCCAAGTTTTGGAAATTCCACTAGTTCAACCCTATTAGCTCGCAATTTAATAAGAAAGAGATTTTTCTACACATGTTTTAAAAATGGATATGCATGCTTGAAACATGTTAAGGATGCAAATGACCTATGGATCCAAACCTTTTAAAGAGAATAACATTAAATTCTCAAGTGAACGTGCGGTGGGATATATACCAGAGTCAAACAAGCCATTATTTTTTCCATTTACAAAAAGCCGACCTACCGATCATAGATCATATATTTTTTGAAGGAATGACTTATGGAATGGTAGTCAAGACTCAGTTAAAAATCCTGAAGCTCCCCCTTTTCCTAATGATTGCAGAACCTGATATATAAAAACTAAAAAGAGTTTACATTCCATAAAAATTTCAGAAAACTTTATGAATTATCTCTGTCTACATTTGTGCATTGTGAATTTTCATTATAGATGTATAATTTTTTTCCTAGATCAAAACATGAGCTTTCACTTTTCGTTAATCTCGTAAACAATAAAAAGTGATAAAAGGCAAATAGATCACAACAAAATGAAAATTTTACAGTTGATGTATGGAAAGAATTTAAAGCTATAAACAAATGTAAGTAAAGAAAAATTTTTCACACAAGACAAATGAACAAAAAAGTTTTGTTATCAGAGTTTTCGAAATTCCACTAGTTCAACCCTAATAGCTCGGAATTTTATAACAAAGAGATTTTTCTACACATGTTTTAAAAAATGGATACGCATGATTGAAACATGTTCAAGATGCAAATGACCTATGGATACAAACCTTGTAAAGAGATTAAAATTAAATTCTCAAGTGAACGTCCAATCGAATATTTACCCGAGTCAAACAAGACATTATTTTGCCCACTTACAAAAAGATGACCTAACAATCGTAGATGATTGTAAAGTGGTTTATTATGCGTAACGGTCTGTATTTTTGTAAGGAATGACTTATGGACTGGGAGTCAACTCACAGTTAAAAATCACCCGTCTCCCCCCTTTCCACATGATTGCAGAACCTGATATATAAAAACTAAAAAGAGTTTACAATCCCTAAAAATTATAGACACTTTTTGGAATTATCTCTCTCTACATTTGTGCATTGTGAATTGCCATTAAAGATGTATGCTTTTTTCTTAAATCAAAACTTGAGTTTTTACGTTCCCTTCATCTCGTAAACAAAAAAAAAGAGAAAAAAGAGAAATAGATCACAACAAAATGAAAATTTTAGAGTTTATGTATGGAAATAATTTAAAGCAAGAAAAAAATGTAAGTAAAGAAAATTTATTCACACACCACAAATGAACGCAAAAGTTTTGTTATCCAAGTTTGGGAAATTCCACTAGTTCAACCCTAATAGCTTGAAATTTTATAAGAAAGAGATTTTTCTACACATGTTTTAAACAAAAGATATGCATGCTTGAAACATGTTAAAGATACCAATGAACGATGCATCCAAACCTTTTAAAGAGAATAACATTAAATTTTCAAGTGAACGTGCGGTGGGATATTTACCCAAGTCGAACAAGCCATTATTTTGTCCACTAACAAAAAGCTGATCTAACGATCGCAGATGATTGTAAAGGGATTTATCATGTGCAATGGGCAATATTTTTGTATCGAATGACTTTTGTATTGGGAGTGAACTAACAGTTAAAAATCCCCCGCCTCCCCCTTTTCTCGACTATTGCAAAACGTGATCTATAAAAACTAAAAAGAGTTTACAATCCCTAAAAATTACAGACACATTTTGGAATTATCTCTGTCTACATTTGTGCATTGTGAATTTACATTTTAGATGTTTACTATTTTCTTAAATAAAAAGTTGAGTTTTCACTTTCCCTTCATTTTTATAAGAAAGAGATTTATCTACACATGTTTTAAAAAATGGATATGCATGCTTGAAACATGTTAAAGATGCAAATGACCTAATCCAAACCTATTAAAGAGAATAACATTAAATTCTAATGTGAACATACGGTGGGATATTTACTTATGTCAAACAAGCGATTATTTTTCCATTTACAAAATGCTAACATAACGATCATAGATGATTGTAATGTGATTTATCATGTGTAACGGGCTATATTTTTTTTATGGAATGAGTTATGGATTGGGAGTCAACACTCAGTTAAAAATACCCCGCCTCCCCCTTTTCATGACGATTGCAGAATATGATATAAAAATAGTTTACAATCCCTAAAAATTACAAACACTTTTTGGAATTATCTCTCTCTACATTTGTGCATTGTGCATTTCCATTTTAGATGTATACTTCTATCTTAAATCAAAACTTGAGTTTTCACTTTCCCCACATCTCGTAAACAAAAAAAGAGATAAAAGGCAAATAGATCACAACAAAATGAAAATTTTAGAGTTTATGTTTGGAAAGAATTCAAAGCAATAAATGAAAGTAAGTATAGAAAATTTATTCACACACCACAAATGAACACAAAAGTGTTGTTATCCAAGTTTGGTACATTCAACTAGTTCATTCCTAACAGCTCGGAATTTTAGAAGAAAGAGATTTTTTTACACATGTTTTAAAAAATGGATATGCATGCTTGAAACATGTTAAAGATGAAAATGACTTATGGATCCAACCCTTTTTAAGAGAAGAATATTAATTTCTCAAGTGAACGTGCGGTGGGATATTTACCCGAGTCAAACAAGCCATTATTTTGCCCATTTACAAAAAGATGACCTAACGATCATAGATGATTGTAAAGTGATTTATCATGTGTAACGGGCTACATTTTTCTAAGGAATGAATTAGAGATTGGGGGTCAACACTCAGATAAAAATTCTTCGCCTCCCCATTTTCCTAACGATAGAAAAACCTGATATATAAAAGCTAAAAAGAGTTTACTATCCCTAAAAATTATAGACGCTTTTTGGAATTATCTCTCTCTAAATTTTTGCATTGTGCATTTCCATTTTAGATGTATACTTTTTTCTTAAATCAAAGCTTGAGTTTTCACTTGCCCTTCATCTCGTAAACAAAAAAAGATATAAAAGGAAAATAGTTGACAACAAAATGAAAATTTTAGAGTTTATGTATGGAAGTAATTTAAAGCAGTAACAAATGTAAGGAAAGAAAATTTATTCACACACAACAAATGAGCACAAAAGTTTTGTTATCCAAGTTTGGGAAATTCCACTAGTTCAACCCTAATTGCTCGAAATTTTATAAGAATGAGGTTTTTCTACACATGTCTTAAAAAAATGATACGCATGCTTGAAACATGTTAAAGATGGAAATGACCTATGGTTCCAAACCTTTTAAAGAGAATAACATGAAATTTTCAAGTGAACGTGCGGTGGGATATTTACCCGAGTCAAACAAGCCATTATTTTGCCCACTTACAAAAAGCTGACTTAACGATCATAGATGATTGTAAAGTGATTTATCATGTATGATTTTAAAGTGATTTATCATGTGTAACGGGCTATATTTTTTAAGGAATGACTTATGAATTGGGAGTCAACTCTCAGTGAAAAATCCCCTGCCTCCCCCTTTTCACAACGATTGCAGAACCTGATATAAAAAGAGTTCACAATCCCTAAAAATTATAGACACTTTTTGGAATTATCTCTCTCTACATTAGTACATTGGGCATTTCCATTATAGATGTATACTTTGTTCATAAATCAAAACTTGATTTTTTACTTTCCCTTCATGTCGTAAACAAACAAGAGTGAGAAAAGGCAAATAGATCACAACAAAATGAAAATTTTAGAGTTTATATGTGGAACGAATTTAAAGAAATAAATAATTGTAAGTAAAGAAAATTTATTCACACACCACAAATGAACACAAAAGTTTTGTGATCCTAGTTTGGGAATTCCACTAGCTCAACCCTATTAGCTCGAAATATAATAAGAAAGAGATTTTTCTACACATGATATGCATGCTTGAAACTTGTTAAAGATGCAAATGACCCATGGATCCAAACCTTTTAAATAGAATAACATTAAATTTTCAAGTGAACGTGTAGTGGGATATTTACCCGACTCAAACAAGCCATTATTATGCCCACATACAAAAAGCTGACCTAACAATCATAGATGACTGTAAAGTGATTTATCAAGCGAACGGGCTATATTTTTGTCAGAAATGACTTATGGATTGGGAGTCAACTCACAGTTAAAAATCCCCCGCCTCCCCCTTTTCCCAATGATTGCAGAACGTGATATATAAAAACTAAAAAGAGTTTAAAATCCCTAAGAATTACAGACACTTTTTTGAATTATCTCTTTCTACATTTGTGCATTGTGCTTTTCTATTTTAGAAGTTTACTTTTTTCTTAAATCAAAACATGAGTTTTCGCTTTCCCTTCATCTCGTAAAAAAAAAGAAAAAAGAAATTAAAGGCAAATGGATCACAACTAAATGAAAATTTTAGACTCTTTGTATGGAAATAATTTAAAGCGATAAACAAATGTAAGTAAAGAAAATTTATTCACACATCACAAATGAACACAAAAGTTTTGTTATCCAAGTTTGGGAATTTCCACTAGTTCAACCCTAATAGCTCAAAATTTTATAAGAAAGAGATTTATCTACACATGTTTTAAAAAATGGATATGCATGCTTAAAACATGTTAAAGATGCAAATGACCTATGTATCCAAATCTTTTAAAGAGAATAACATTAAATTCTCAAGTGAACGTGCGGTGGGATATTTACTTAAGTCAAACAAGCGATTATTTTTCCCATTTACACAAAGTTAACCTAACGATCATAGATGATTGTAATGTGATTTATCATGTGTAACGGGCTATATTTTTTTAAGGAATGACTTATGGATTGGTAGTCAAGACTTGGTTAAAAATCCTCCGCCTCCCCCTTTTCTAGACGATTGCATAACCTGATAGATAAAAACTATAAAGAGTTTACAATCCATAAAAATTACAGATACTTTTGGAATTATCTCTCTTTACATTTGTGCGTTTTGAATTTCCATTGTAGATGTATACTTTTTCTTAAATAAAAACATGATTTTTCACTTTCCCTTCATCTCGTCAACAAAAAAAAGAGATAAAAGGAAAACAGATCACAACAAAATGAAAATTTTAGAGTTTATGTATGGAAATAATTTAAAGCTATAAAAAAATGTAAGTAAAGAAAATTTATTCACACACCCCAAATGAACACTAAAGTTTTGTTAACCAAGTTTGGGAAATTCCAGTAGTTCAACCGTAATTGCTAGAAATTTTATAAGAAAGAGATTTTTCTACACATGTTTTAAAAAATGGATATGCATGCTTGAAACATGTTAAAGATTCAAATGACCTATGGATCCAAACCTTTAAAAGAGAATAACATTAAATTCTCAAGTGAACGTGCGGTGGAATATTTACTCGACTCAAACAAGCCATTATTTTGCCTATTTACAAAAAGTTATCCTAATGATCATAGGTGATCGTACAATGGTTTATCATGTGTAACGGACATTATTTTTGCAAAGAATGACTTTTGGATTAGGAGTCAACACTCAGTTAAAAATCCGCCTCCGCCCCCTTTTCCCAACGATTGCAGAACCTGATATATAAAAACTAAAAAGAGTTAACAATCCCAAAAACTTACAGACACTTTTTGAAATTACTTCTCTCTGTATTTGTGCCTTGTGCATTTCCATTTTAGATGTATACTTTTTTTTTTAAATCAAAACTTAAGTTTTCACTTTCCCTTCTTCTCGTAAACAAAAAAAAGAGATAGATCACAACAAAATGAAAATTTTGGAGTTTATGTGTGGAAAGAATTTAAATCAATAAACAAATGTAAGTAAAGAAAATTTATTCACATACCACAAATGAACACAAAAGTCTTGTTACCCAAGTTTGGGAATTTCCACTAGTTCAACCTTAATAGCTTGGAATTTTATAAGGAAGAGATTTTTCTACACATGTTTTAAAAATTGGGTATGCATGCTTGAAACATGTTAAAGATGCAAATGACCTAAGGATCTAAACCTTTTAAACTGTATAACATTAAATTCTCAAGTGAACGTGCGGTGGGATATTTACCCGAGTCAAACAAGCCATTATTTTGCCCACTTAAAAAAGCTGACCTAACGATCAAAGATGATTGCAAATAGATTTATCATGCATAACGGGCAATTTTTTTTAAGGAATGACTTATGGATTGGGAGTCGAGTCTCAGTTAAAAATCCCCCGCCTACCCCTTTTCCAAACAATTGCAAAACGTGATATATAGAAATTAAAAGGAGTTTACAATCCCAAAAACTTACAGACAGATTTTTGGAATTATTTCTCTCTACTTTTGTGCATTTTGCATTTCCATTATAGATGTATACTTTTTATTAAATCAAAACATGAATTTTCACTTTCCCTTCATCTTGTAAACTAAAAAAAGAGATAAAAGGAAAATAGATCACAACAAAATGAAAATTTTAGACTTTATGTTTGGAAAGAATTTAAAGCAATAAACAAATGTAAGTAACGAAAATTTATTCACACACACCAAATGAACACAAAAATTTTTTTATCCAAGTTTGGGAAATTCCAGTAGCTCAACCCTAATAGCTCGAAATTTTATAAGAAAGAGAGTTTTCTACACATGTTTTAAAAAATGGATTTGCACGCTTGAAACATACAGAATATGCAAATGACCTATGGATCCAAACCTTTTAAAGAGAATAACATTAAATTCTCAAGTGAACGTGCGGTAGGATATTTTCCCGAGTCAAACATGCCATTATTTTGTCCACTTACAAAAAGCTGACCTAACGATCATAGTTCATTGTAAAGTGATTTATCATGCGTAATGGGCTATATTTTTGTAAGGAATGACTTATGGATTGGGAGTCAACACTCAGTTAAAAATCCCCCGCCTCCTCCTTTTCTCGACGATTGCAGAACCTGATATATAAAAACTAAAAAGAGTTTACAATCCCTAAAAATTACCAACACTTTTTGGAATTATCTTTCTCTCCATTTGTGCATTGAGCATTACCATTTTAGATGTATACTTTTTTCTAAAATCAAAACTTGAGTTTTCACTTTCCAATCATCTCATAAACAAAAAAAATAGATAAAAGGCTAATTGATCACAACAAAATGAAAATTTTAGAGTTTTTGTATGGAAATAATTCAAAGAAATAAAGAAATGTAAGTAAAGAAAATTTATTCACACACCACAAATGAACACAAAAGTATTGTTATCCAAGTTTGGTAAATTCCACTAGTTCATCCGTAATAGCTCTGAATTTTATAAGAAAGTGATTTTTCTACACATGTTTAAAAAAATGGTTATGCTTGTTTGAAACATGTTAGAGATGAAAATGACCTATGGATCCAAACCTTTTAAAGAGAATAACATTAAATTCTCAAGTGAACGTGCGGTGGGATATTTACCCGAGTCAAGCAAGCCATTATTTTGCCCACTTACAAAAAGCTAACCGAACGATCATAGATGATTGTAAAGTGATTTATCATGTGTAACGGGCTATATTTTTGTAAGAAATGACATATGGATTGGGAGTCAACTTTCTGTTAAAAATCCCCCGCCTCCCCCTTTTCTCGACAATTGTTGAACCTGATATATAAAAACTTTAAAGATTTTATTGTTACGGTCCCGGATCTGGCAGAAGGATTCTTTGGGAGGATCTGCAATCTGCCACGGGTTACGGGTATTCCAAGCATTACCGTAGGGGTAGTAGGAAGACATGGGGAAGACGAAAAAGAAAGATCAAGCCTAAGGGAAGCTTGATAACCCTAGAGCTCGTTGAGGAGAACTCTAAGCCTCTTTACTCTAGATTTAACCTAATTCTTAATACTTCAATGCTTCTATTTCTCATTAGTCTTACCCCTTAAATAGGGTTCACCCGGTTAGGGTTTACAATAAAAAATTCCAAAAATACCCCTATAAATAAAATATTCCAAAAATACCACTATGACCTAAAACTGAAATAAAATAAAATAAATTAAAGAAAACACTAAAATAATAATTTTATTGTGTGCATAACATTTACAATCCCTAAAAATTACATACACTTTTTGGAATTATCTCTCTCCAGATTTGTGCATTGTCCATTTCCATTATAGATGTATACTTTTTTCTTAAATCAAAACTTGAGTTTTCACTTTCCCTACATCTCGTAATAGATCACAACAAAATGAAAATTTTAGAGTTTATGTATGGAAATAATTCAAAGCATTAAACAAATGTAAGTAAAGAAAATTTATTCACAAACCACAAATGAACACAAAAGTTTCGTTATCCAAGTTTGGTAAATTCCACTAGTTTATCCCTAATAGCTCAGAATTTAATGAGAAAGAAATTTTTCTACTCATGTTTTTAAAAATGGATATGCATGCTTGAAACATGTTAAAGATACAAATGACCTATGGATCCAAACCTTTTTAAGAGAATCACATTAAATTGACATGTGAACGTTTACCCGAGTCAAACAAGCCATTATTTTGCCCGTTTACAAAAAGATGACCTAACGATAATAGATGATTGTGAAGTGATTTATCATGTGTGACAGACTATAGTTTTTTAAGAAATGACTTATGGATTGGGAGTCAACACTCAGATAAAAATCCCCCGTCTCCCCCTGAAAGTGATTTATCTCGCATAACGGGCTATATTTTTCTAAGGAATGACCTATGGATTGGGAGTCAACACTCAGTTAAAAATCCCCCGCCTCCCCCTTTTCCCAATGATTGCGGAACCTGATATATAAAAACTAAAAAGTGTTTAGAATCCCTACAAATTACAGACACTTTTGAAATTATCACTCTCTACATTTGTGCATTGTGCATTTCCATTTTAGATGTATACTTTTTTCATAAATCAAAGCTTCTGTTTTCATTTTCCCTTCATCTCGCAAAACAAAAAAAGAGATAAAAGGCAAATAGATGGCAACAAAATGAAAATTTTAGAGTTGATGTATGGAATGAATTTAAAGCAATAACAAATATAAGGAAATAAAATTTATTCACATACCACAAATGATCACAAAAGTTTTTTTATCCAAGTTTAGGAAATTCCACTAGTTCAACTCTAATTGTTCGGAATTTTATTGGAAATGGATTTTTCTACACATGTTTTAAAAAATGGATACGCATGCTTGAAACATCTTAAAGACTCAAATGACCTATGGATCCAAACATTTTAAAGAGAATAACATTAAATTCTCAAGTGAACGTGCGGTGGCATATTTACCCGAGTCAAACTAGCCTTTATTTTGCCCATTTACAAAAAGATGTCCTAACGATCATAAATGATTGTAAAGTGATTTATCATGCGTAACACTCATTATTTTTGCATGGAATGACTTTTGGATTGGGAGTCAACACTCAATTAAAATCCCCCGCCTCCCCCTTTTCCTAATGATTGCAGAACTTGATACATACGAACTAAAAAGAGTTTACTATCCCTAAAAATTACAGACACTTTTTGGAATTACCTCTCTCTACATTTGTGCATTGTGCATTTCCATTTTGGATATATACATTTTTGTTAAATCAAAACTTGAGTTTTCACTTTCCCTTAATCTCGTTAACCAAAAAAATAGATAAAAGGCAAATAGGTCACAACAAAATGAAAATTTTGGGGTTTATGTATGGAAATAATTTAAAGAAATAAACAAATGTAAGTAAAGAAAATTTATTCACACTCCAAAAATGAACACAAAAGTTTTGTTATCCAAGTTTGGGAATTTCCACTAGTTCAACCCTAATAGCTCGGAATTTTTCTACACATGTTAAAGATGTAAATGACCTAAGGATCCAAACCTTTTAAAGAGTATAACAATAAATTCTCAAGTGAACGTGCGGTGGGATATTTACCCAAGTCAAACATGCCAATATTATGCCCACTTACAAAAAGTTGACCTAACGATAATAGATTGATATTAAAGTGATTTATCATGCATAACGGGCTATTTGTTTTGTAAGAAATGGCTCATGGATTGGGAGTCAACTCTCAGCTAAAAATCCCCGCCTCCCCCTTTTCTAGACGATTGCAGAACCTGATATATAATAACTAAAAAGAGTTTACATTCCCTAAAAATTACATACACTTTTTAGGAATTATATCTCTCTACATTTGTGCATGGTGCATTTCCATTATCGATGTATAATTTTTTACTAAATCATAACTAGAATTTTCAATTTCCCTTCATCACATAAAGAAAAAAGAGAGATAAAAGGCAAATAGATCACAACAAAATGAAAATTTTAGAGTTTATGTTTGGAAAGAATTTAAAGAAATAAACAAATGTAAGTAAAGAAAATTTAATCACAGACCTCAAATGAACACAATTTTTGTTATCCAAGTTTGGGAAATTCAAGTAGTTCAACCCTAATAACTCAGAATTTTATAAGAAAGAGATTTTTCTACACATGTTTTAAAAAATGGATATGCATCCTTGAAACCTGTTAAAGATGCAAATGACATATGGATCCAAACCTTTTAAAGAGAATAACATTAAATTCTCATGTGAATGTACGGTGGGATATTTATCCGAGTCAAACAAGCCATTATTTTGCCCATTTACAAAAATCTAACCTAACGATCATAGATGAGGGTAAAGTGATTTATCATACGTAATGGGCTATATTTTTTTAGGGAATGACTTATGGATTGGGAGTCAACACTCAGTTAAAAATCCGCCACCTCCCCCGTTTCCCGATGATTGCCGAACCTGATATATAAAAACTAAAAAAAATTTCAAATCCCTAAAAATTACTGACACTTTTTGGAATAATCTCTTTCTATATTTGTGCATTGCACATTTCCATTTTAGATGTATATTTTTTTCTTAAATCAAAACATGAGTTTTCACTTTCCCTTCATCTCGTAAACAAAAGAAGAGTTAAAAGGCAAATAGATAACAACAAAATGAAAAATTTAGAGTTTATATATGGAAAGAATTCAAATCCATAAACAAATGCAAGTAAAGAAAATTTATTCACTCACCACAAATGAACACAAAAGTTTTGTTATCCAAGTTTGGTAAATTCCATTAGTTCATTCCTAATAGGTCGGAATTTTATAAGAAGGAGATTTTTCTACAGATGTTTTAAAAAGTGGATATGCATGCTTGAAACATGTTAAAGATGCAAATGACCTAAGGATCCAAACCTTTAAAAGAGAATAACATTAAATTCGCTTGTGAACGTGCGGTGGGATATTTACCCTAGTCAAAAAAGCCATTATTTTGCCCATTTACAAAATGATGACCTAACGATCATAGATGATTCTAAAGTGATTTATCATGCATGACAGGCAATATTTTTTAAGGAATGACTTATGGATTGGGAGTCAACACTCAGATAAAAATCCCCCTCCTCCCCCTTTTCCCGACGATTGCAGAAGCTGAAATTTAAAAACTGAAAAGAGTTTACAATCCCTAAAAATTATAGACACTTTTTGGAATTATCTCTCTCTATATTTGTACAATGTGGATTTCCATTTTAGATGTATACTTTTTTCTTAAATCCAAGCTTCAGTTTTCATTTTCCCTTCATCTCGTAAACAAAAAAAGAGATAAAAGGCAAATAGATGACAAAAAAATGAAAATTTTAGAGTTTAGGTATGGAATGAATTTAAAGAAATATCAAATGTAAGGAAAGAAAATTTATTCACACACCACAAAGGATCACAAAATTTTTGTTTTCGAAGCTTGGGAAATTCCACTAGTACAAGCCCTATTGCTCAGAATTTTATAAGAAAGAGATTTTTCTTCGCATGTTTTAAAAAATGGCTACGCATGCTTGAAACATCTTCAAGACTCAAATGACCTATGGATTCAAAACTTTTAAAGAAAATAACATTAAAATCTCAAGTGAACGTGTGGTGGGATATTTACCCGAGTCAAACAAGCCATTATTTTTCCCATTTACAAAAAGCTAACCTAACGATCACTGATGATTGTAAAGTGAATTATCATGCGTAACAGGCTATATTTTTGTAAGGAATGACTTATGGATTGGGTGTCAACAATCAGCTAAAAATCCCCCGCCTCCACCTTTTCCTGACGATTGCAGAACCTGATATATAAAAACTAAAAAGTGTTTACAATCCCTAAAAGTTTCAAAAACTTTTTTGAATTATCTCCCTCTACATTTTTGAACTTTACATTTACATTTTAGATGTTTACTTTTTTGTTAAATCAAAACTTGAGTTTTTACTTTCCCTTCAGCTCGTGAACAAAAGAAAAGAGATAAAAGGCAAATAGATCACAACAAAACAAAAATTTTGGAATTTATGTTTGGAAAGAATTTAAAGCAATAAACAAATGTAAGTAATGAAAATTTATTCTCACACCGCAAATTAATACAACCCTAATAGGTCGGAATTACATAGGAAAAATTTTTTTTACACATGTTTTAAAAAATAGATATGCATTCTTGAAACATGATAAAGATGCATATGACCTATGGATCCAAACCTTTTAATGAATATAACATTAAATTCTCAAGTGAACGTGTGGTGGGAAATTTACCCGAGTCAAACAAGCCATAATTTTGCCCACTTTCAAAAAGCTGACCTAATGATCACTGATGATTGTAAAGTGATTTATCATGCATAACGGGCTATATTTCTTAAAGGAATGACTTATGGATTGGGAGTCAAATCTCAGTTAAAAATCCCCCGCCTCCCCGATTTCCCGACGATTGCAGAACCTCATATATAAAAACTAACTGGAGTTTAAAATCCCTAAATAATACAAATACTTTTTAAAATTATCTCTCTCTATATTTTTGCATCGTGCATTTCTGTTCTAGATGTATACTTTTTTCTTAAATCAAAACTTGATTTTTCACTTTCCCTGCATCTCGTAAAGAAAAAAGGAGATAAAAGGAAAATAGATCACAATAAAATAAAAAGTTCAGAGTTTATGTATGGAAATAATTCAAAGCATTAAACACATGTAAGTAAATAAAATTTATTCACTCACAACAAAAGAACACAAAAGTTTTGTTATCCAAGTTTGGTAAATTTCACTAGTTCTTTTCTAATAGCTCGACATTTTATTAGAAAAAAGATTTTTCTACACATGTTTTTAAAAATGGATATGCAAGTTTGAAACATGTTAAAGATACAAATGACCTATGGATCCAAACCTTTATAAGTGAATAACAATAAATTCTCATGTTAACGTGCGGTGGGATATTTACCCGAGTCAAACAAGCCATTATTTTGCCCATTTACAAAAAGATGAACTAACGATCATAGATGATTGCCAAGTGCTATATCATGTGTGACGGGCTTTATTTTTTTAAGGAATGACTTATGGATTGGGAGTCAACACTCAGATAAAAATCCCCCGCCTCCCCCTTTTCCCGACGATTGTATAACCTGATATATAAAAACTAAAAAGGGTTTACAATCCCTAAAAATTACAAACACTTTTTTTAATTATGTCTCTCTACATTTGTGAATTGTGCATTTCCATTTTAGATATATACTTTTTTCTTAAATCAAAACTTGAGTTTTCACTTTCCCTTCCTGTTACGGTCCCGGATCTGACACAAGGATTCTTTGGGAGGATCTGGGGTCTGCCACGGGTTACGGGTCTTCCATGCATTACTGTAGGGATAGTAGGATGACATGAGGAAGACATAAACGAAAGATCAAGCGTAAGGGAAGCTTGAAAACCCTAGAGCTCGTTGAGGAGAACTCTAAGCCTCTTTACTCTAGATTTAACCTAATTCTTAATAGTTCAATGCTTGTATTTCTCATTACTCTTACCCCTTAAATAGGGTTCACCCTTTTAGGGTTTACAATAAAATATTCTAAAAATACCCCTATAAATAAAATATTCCAAAAATACCCCTGTGGCCTAAAACTGAAATAAAATAAAATAAATTAAATAAAACAACTAAAATAATAATGTTATTGCGTGCATATCATTACACCCCCCTTGGAAGACGAGTTTGTCCTCAAGCTCGGAAGTATTGTCTGTATGCCGACGTCTCTACCAGTGTCTAAGTAGCATCCGCGATAGTTAGGAACTCCCTACTGGACGCCAATTTTTTTTTTTTTTTTTGGCGCAGTCCGAGTTAACTTGGGTTGACTCGGTTCAGGAATCTCGGTCCGGCGGATGACTGAGCTTCATGCGCTGATGAAATTTTTTATTTTTTTTTGTTGGGCCGGTCCGAGTTAACCTGGGTTGACTCGGTTCAGGAACCTCGGTCCGGCGTGTGACTCAGTGGACCGCGCCGATTAAATTTTCCTAAGTTAGGAAAATTTAATCAGACTCCTTCCTCCTACAGCAAATCCCGAACAGGGCGGGAGCCAATAATGGCAGAAGCATCGCCGATTGGTCGTCTGTTAATCAGCGTGCGACTCAGTGGAACGCGTCGATTAAATTTTCCTAAGTTAGGAAAATTTAATCAGACTCCTTCTTCCTCCTGCAGCAAATCCCGAACAGGGCGGGAGCCAGTAATGGCGGAAGCATCGCCGATTGGTTGTCTGCTGGAATGGCATCGACGGGTCTTCCCCGTTGGAATGTCGCTGACGGTTTTCTGTGGAAATTCCATCGACAGTCTTCTGCGAAAATGTCGCCGACGATCATCTGCTGGAATGTCGCCGACGGGTCTTCTGCTGAATTGTCGCCAATGGGTCCTCTGCTGAATTGTCACCGATGGTCTACTGCGGAAATGTCACCGACTGAATCTCCTGCTTCTCTAATGATGAAGAGCAGCCCGTTGGGGCTTCGCTTTGCCGCTGGGAGAGTTGCCGAGAGAGAGGGCTCTCGGAATATCGCCGACGGTTCTACTGGAATGTCGCCAATGGGTCTTCTGCTGAATTGTCACCAACGGTCTTCTACAGAAATGTCATCGTCGATCTTCTGCTGGAATGTCGACGGTTCTTCTGTTGGAATGTTGCCGAACAGGGCGGAATTGTCACCGACGGAGTCTCGTGCTGCTCCTGCAGTGACTAGCAGCCCTTGGAGGCTTTGCCGAGACAGACTCTCGAAAATATTTCCCGGTTGAAATGGCCGGGAAATTTTTCCCCTCCCGTGCGGAATGGACTATGGCTGCGTGCATAACATTGGCTTGCAGTGAGTAGAGGAGGACTGATTTCTGTTGCTTTTCTGTGTCCGCCTCTAGAGACGAAATTTTTTATTTTATTGGCCATGGGCCATTCTGCCCGTCCGAGATAGAGATTTGAGGTCGTATGACCTGTTTTGCTATAGCAATGAGTTCCTCCCTTCCATAGCGTTCAATGGAAGTATCTAACTGTGCTCGCATTTCCTCCAATTCCTTACCCATAGCAATCCATCTTTCTTGGGATATGGAATAACCCATTGTGTTCCCTCTCTGATACCAGTTGTTACGGTCCCAGATCTGACACAAGGATTCTTTGGGAGGATCTGGGGTCTGCCACGGGTTACGGGTCTTCCAGGCATCACTGTAGGGATAGTAAGATAACATGGGGAAGACGAAAACGAAAGATCCAGCCTAACGAAAGCTTGAAAACCCTAGAGCTCGTTGAGGAGAACTCTAAGTCTCTTTACTCTAGATTTAACCTAATTCTTAATACTTCAATGCCTGTATTTCTCATTGCTCTTAACCCTTAAATAGGGTTCACCCTGTTAGGGTTTACAATAAAATATTCTAAAAATACCCCTAAAATAAAATATTCCAAAAATACCCCTATGGCCTAAAACTGAAATAAAATAAATAAATTAAATAAAAAACAAAAATAATAATGGTATTGCGTGCATAACACTTCCTTTCCTAAACAATAAAAGAGATAATAGGAAAATAGATGACAACAAAATGAAAATTTTAGAGTTTATGTATGGAAAGAATTTAAAGCAATATCAAATGTAAGGAAAGAAAATTTATTCACACACCACAAATGATCACAAAAGTTTTGTTATCCAAGTTAGGGAAATTCCACTAGTTCAACCCTAATTGCTCGGAATTTTACAAGAAAGAGATTTTTCTACACATGTTTTAAAAAATGGATATGCATGCTTGAAACATGTTAAAGATGCAAATGACCTATGGATCCAAACTTTTAAAGAGAATAATATTAAATTCGTAAGGGAACGTACAGTGGGATATTTACCCAAGTCAAACAACCCATTGTTTTTCCCATTTACAAAAAGCTGGCCTAACGATCATAGATGATTGTAAAGTGATTTATCATGCTCAGCGGGCAATATTTTTATAAGGAATGACTTATGTATTGGCAGTCAACTCTCAGTTAAAAATCCCCCACCTCCCCCTTTTCCTGACGATAGCAGAACCTGATATATAAAAACTAAAAAGAGTTTACAATCCCTAAAAATTACAAACACTTTTTGGAATTATCTCTCCCTACATTTTTGCATTGTGCATTTCCATTATAGATGTACACTTTTTTCTTAAATAAAAACTTCAGTTTTCACTTTCCCTTCATCTCGTAAAAAAAAATAAAAGAGATAAAAGGCAAGTAGATCACAATAACATGAAAATTTTAGAGTTTATGAATGGAAAGATTTTAAAGGAACAAACAAATGTAAGTACAGAAAATTTATTCACACACCACAAATGAACTCAAAAGTTTTGTTATCCAAGTTTGGGGAATTCCACTTGTTCAACCCTAATAGCTCGAAATTTTATAAGATAGAGATTTTTCTACACATCTATTAAATAATGGATATGTATGCGTGAAAGTTGTTGAAGATGCAAATGACCTATGGATCCAAACCTTTTAAAGAGAATAACATTAAATTCTCAATTGAATGTGCGGTGGAATATTTACTCGAGTCAAACAAGCCATTATTTAGCCCATTTACAAAAATCTGACCTACGGATCGTAGATGATCGTAAAGTGATTTATCACGCGTAATGGGCTATATTTTTTTAAGGAATGACTTATGGATTGAGAGTCAACACTCAGTTAAAAATCCCCCACCACCCCCTTTTCCCGATGATTGCAGAACCTAATATATAAAAACTAACATGGGCCTAAAAATATAGATACTTTTTGAAATTATCTCTCTCTATATTTTTGCATAGTGCATTTCTGTTTTAGATGTATACTTTTTTCTTAAATCAAAACTTGAGTTTTCACTTTCCCTTCATCTAGTAAAGAAAAAAGGAGATAAAAAGCAAATAGATCACAACAAAATGAAAATTTTAGAGTTTATGTATGGAAATAATTAAAATCCTTAAACAAATGTAAGTAAATAAAATTTATTCACTCACAACAAATGAACACAAAAGTTTTGTTATCCAAGTTTGGTAAATTCCACTAGTTCTTTTCTAATAGCTCGACATTTTATTAGAAAAAGATTTTTCTACACATGTTTTTAAAAATGGATATGCATGTTTGAAACATGTTAAAGATGCAAATGACCTATGGATCCAAACCTTTATAAGAGAATAACATTAAATTCTCATGTTAACGTGCAGTGGGATATTTACCCGAGTCAAACATGCCATTATTTTGCCCATTTACAAAATGATGAACTAACAATCATAGATGATTGCAAAGTGCTATATCATGTGTGACAGGCTATATTTTTGTAAGGAATGACTTATGGATTGGGAGTCAACACTCAGATAAAAATCCCCCGCCTCCCCCTTTTCCCAACGATTGCATAACCTGATATACAAAAACTAAAAAGAGTTTACAATCCCTACAAATTACAAACACTTTTTCTAATTACCTCTCTCCACATTTGTGCAATGTGCATTTCCATTTTTTATGTATTTTTTTTCTTAAATCAAAGCTTGAGTTTTCACTTTCCTTTCCTTTCCTAAAAAAATAAAGAGATAATAGGAAAATAGATGACAACAAAATGAAAATTTTAGAGTTTATGTATGGAATGAATTTAAAGCAATATAAAATATAAGGAAAGAAAATTTATTCACACACCACAAACGATCACAAAAGTTTTGTTATCCAAGTTAGGGAAATTCCTCTAGTTCAACCCTAATTGCTCGGAATTTTATAAGAAAGAGATTTTTCTACACGTTTTAAAAAACTGATATGCATGCTTGAAACATGTTAAAGATGCAAATGACCTATGGATCCAAACCTTTTAAAGAAAATAACATGAAATTCTCAAGTGAACGTTTGGTAGGATATTTACCCGAGTCAAACAAGCCATTATTTTTCCCATTTACAAAAAGCTGACCTAACGATCATAGATGATTGTAAAGTGATTTATCATGCTCAGCGGGCTATATTTTTGTAAGGCATGACTTATGTATTGGGAGTCAACTCTCAGTTAAAAATCCCCCACCTCCCCCTTTTCCCGACGATAGCAGAACTTGATATATAAAAACTAAAAAGAGTTTACAATCCCTAAAATTACATACACTTTTTGAAATTATCTCTCTCTACATTTTTTTCTTTGTGCATATCATTATAGATGTAAACTTTTTTCTTAAATAAAAACTTGAGTTTTCACTTTCCCTTCATCTCGTAAACCAAAGAAAGAGATAAAAGGCAAGTAGATCACAACAACATGAAAATTTTAGAGTGTATGAGTGGAAAGATTTTAAAGAAACAAACAAATGTAAGTAAAGAAAATTTATTCACACACCACAAATGAACTCAAAAGTTTTGTTATCCAAGTTTGGGAAATTCCACTTGTTCAACCCTAATAGCTCGGAATTTTATAAGAAAGAGATTTTTCTACACATGTTTTAAGTAAGGGATATGCATGCTTGAAACCTGTTGAAGATGCAAATGACCTATAGATGCAAACCTTTTAAAGAGAATAACATTAAATTCTCAAGTGAACGTGCGGTGGGATATTTATATGACTCAAACAAGCCCTTATTTTGTCCATTTACAAAAAGCTGACCTAACGATCATAGATGATTGTAAAGTGATTTATCATGCGTAATGGGCTATATTTTTGTAAGGAAGGACTTATGGATTGGGAGTCAACATTTAGTTAAAAATCCCCCGCCTCACCGTTTTCACGACGATTGCAGAACCTGATATATAAAACGTAAAAGGAGTTTACAATCCCGAAAAAATACATACACGTTTTGGAATTATCTCTCTCTATATTTTTGCATTGTGCATTTCTATTTTAGATGTATACTTTTTTCTTAAATCAAAACTCGAGTTTTGACTCTCCCTTCATCTCGTAATGAAAAAAGGAGATAAAAGGCAAAAAGATCACAACAAAATGAAAATTTTAGAGTTTATGTATGGAAATAATTCAAAGCATTAAACAAATGTAAGTAAATAAAATTTATTTGCACACCATAAATGAAGCAAAATGTTTTCTTATCCAAGTTTCGTAAATTCCACTAGTTTTTTCCTAATAGCTCAGAATTTTATAAGAAAGATATTTTTCTACACAAGTTTTAAAAAATGGATATGCATGCTTGAAACATGTTAAAGATGCAAATGACATACGGATCCAAACCTTTATAAGAGAATAACATTAAATTCTCATGTGAACGTCCGGTGGGATATTTACCCGAGTCAAACAAGCCATTATTTTGCCCATTTACAAAAAGATGACCTAACGATCATAGATGATTTTAAAGTGAATTATTATGCGTGACGGGCTACATTTTTCTAAGGAATGACTTATGGATTGGGAGTCAACACTTAGATAAAAATACATGCCTCACCCTTTTCCAGACGATTGCAAAACCTGATATATAAAAACCAAAAAGAGTTTACAATCCCTGCAAATTACAAAAACTTTTTTGAATTATCTCTCTCTACATTTGTGCATTGTGCCTTTCCATTTTAGATGTTTACTTTTTTCTTAAATCAAAGCTTGAGTTTTCACTTTTCCTTCTTCTCGTAAACAAAAAAAGACAAAAAAGGAAAATAGATGACTACAAAATGAAAATTTTAGAGTTTATTTACAGAATTAATTTAAAGCAATATCAAATATAAGGAATGAAAATTTATTCACACACCACAAATGATCACAAAAATTTTGTTATCCAAGTTTGAGAAATTCCACTAGTTCAACCCTAATTGCTTGGAATTTTGTAAGAAAGAGATTTTTCTACACATGTTTTAAAAATGGATATGCATGCTTGAAACATGTTAAATATTCAAATGACCTATGCATCCAAAACTTTTAAAGAGAAAAAAATTAAATTCTCAAGTGAACGTGCGGAGGGATATTTACCCGAGTCAAGCAATCCATTACTTTTTCCATTTACAAAAAGCTGACCTAATGATCATAGATGATTTTAAAGTGTTTTATCATGCGTAACGGTCTAAATTTTTGTGAGGAATGACATATGGATTGGGAGTCATCAGTCAGTTAAAAATCCCCCACCTGCCCCTTTTCTCGATGATTGCAAAACCTGATATATAAATACTAAAAAGAGTTTATAGTCCCTAAATATTACTGGCACTTTTTGGAATTATCTCTCTCTACATTTGTGCATTGTGCATTTCCATTTTAGATATAACTTTTTTCTTAAATCAAAACATAAGTTTTTACTTTGCATTAATCTCATAAAAAAAAGAGATAAAAGGCAAATAGATCACAACAAAATGAAAAGTTTAGAGTTGATGTATGGAAAGAATTTAAAGCTATAAAAAATGTAAGTAATGAAAATTTATTCACACACCACAAATGAACACAAAAGTTTTGTTATCCAAGTTTGGGAATTTCCTCTAGTTCAACCCTAATAGCTCGGAATTTTATACGAAAGAGATTTTTCTACACATGTTTTAAAAACATGGATATGCATGCTTGAAACATGTTAAAGATACAAATGACCTATGGATCAAAACATTTTAAAGAGTATAACATTAAACTCTCAAGTGAACGTGCGGTGGGATATTTACCCCAGTCAAACAAGCCATTATTTTTCCCACTTACCAAAAGCTGACCTAACAATCATAGATGATTGTAAAGTGATTTATCATGCATAACGGGCTTTATTTTTGTAAGGAATGACTTCTGGATGTGGAGTCAACTCTCAATTAAAAATCCCCCGCCGCCCCTTTTCCAGACGATTGCAGAACTTGATATATAAAAACTAAAAAGAGTTTACAATCCCTAAAAATTACAAACACTTTTTAGGAATTATATCTCTCTACATATTTGCATTGTGCATTTCCATTATATATGTATACTTTTTTATTAAATCTAAACTTGAATTTTCACTTTTCCTTAATCTCGTTAAAAATAAAAAAAAATAAAAGGCAAATAGATCACAACAAAATGAAAATTTTAGAGTTTATGTTTGGAAAGAATTTAAAGCAATAAACAAATGTAAGTGAAGAAAATTTATTCACACGCCCCAAATGAACACAAAACTTTTGTTATCCGAGTTTGGAAAACTCTAGTAGTTCAACCCTAATAGCACAGAATTTTATAAGATATAGATTTTTCAACTCATGTTTTAAATAATGGATATGCATGCTTGAAACCTGTTGAAGATGCAAATGACCTATGGATCCAAACCTTTTAAAGAGAATAACATTAAATTTTCAACTGAACGTGCAGTGAGATATTTACCCGAGTCAAACAAGCCATTATTTTGCCCATTTAAAAAAAGCTGACCTAAAGATCGTAGATGATTTTAAAGTGATTTATCATGCGTAATGGGCTATATTTTTGGAAGGAAAAACTTATGGATTGGGAGTCAACACTCAATTAAAAATCCCCTGCCTCCCCCTTTCCCCGACGATTGGAGAACCTGATATATAAAAACTAAAAGGAGTTTACAATCCCTAAAAAATACAGACGCTTTTTAGAATTATCTCTCTCTACATTTTTGCATTGTGCATTTCCATTATAGATGTATACTTTTTTCTTAAATCAAAACTTGGGTTTTCACTTTCCCTTCATTTCGTAAACAAAAAAAAGTGATAAAAGGCAAATAGATCACAACAACATGAAAATTTAGAGTTTATGTACGAAATGAATTTAAAGCAATATCAAATGTAAGGAATGAAAATTTATTCACACACCACAAATGATTTTAAAGTGATTTATCTTGCTCATCGGGCTATATTTTTGTAGGGAATGACTTATGGATTGGGAGTCAACTCTCAGTTAAAAATCCCCCGTCTCCCCCTTTACCCGACGATTGTAGAACCTGATATATAAAAACTAAGAAGAGTTTACAATCCCTAAAAATTACAAAAAAATTTTGAATTATCTCTCTCTTCATTTGTGCATTGTGTGTTTCCATTTTAGATATATACTCTTTTCTTAAATCAAAGCTTGAGTTTTCACTTTCCCTTCCTTTCGTCAACAAAAAAAGAGATAAAAGGAAAATAGATGACAACAAAATGAAAATTTTAGATTTTTTGTATTAAATGAATTTAAAGCAATATAAAATGAAAGAAAAGAAAATTTATTCACACACCACAAATGATCACAAAAGTTTTGTTATCGAAGTTTGGAAAATTCCACTAGTTCAACCCTAATTGCTCGGAATTTTATAAGAAAGAGATTTTTCTACACATGTTTTAAAAAATGGATATGCACGCTTGAAACATGTTAAAGATGCAAATGACCTATGGATCCAAACCTTTTAAAGAGAATAACATTAAATTCTCAAGTGAACGTGCGGTGGGATATTTGCCCGAGTCAAACAAGCCATTATTTTCCCCATTTACAAAAAGCTGAGCTAACGATCATAGATGATTGTAAAGTGATTTATCATGCTCAGCGGGATATATTTTTGTAAGGAATTACTTATGGCTTTGGAGTCAACTCTCAGTTAAAAATCCCCGCCTCCCCCTTTTCCTGAAGATTGCAGAACCTGATATATAAAAACTAAAAGAGTTTACAATTGCTAAAAATTACATACACTTTTTAGAATTATCTCTCTGTACATTTGTGCATTGTACATTTCCATTATAGATGTATACTTTTTTTTTAAATCAAAACATGAGTTTTTACTTTGCATTAATCTCATAAAAAAAAGAGATAAAAGGCAAATAGATCACAACAAAATGAAAATTTTAGAGTTGATGTATGGAAAGAATTTAAAGCAATAAAAAAATGTAAGTAATGAAAATTTATTCACACACCACAAATGATCACAAAAGTTTTGTTATCCAAGTTTGAGAAATTCCACTAGTTCAACCCTAATTGCTCGGAATTTTATAAGAAAGAGAATTTTCTACACATGTTTTAAAAAATGGATATGCTTGATTGAAACATGTTAAAGATGCAAATGACCTATGGATCAAAACCTTTTAAAGGGAATAACTTAAAATACTCAAGTGAACGTGCGGTGGGATATTTGCCCGAGTCAAACAAGCCATTATTTTTCCCATTTACGAAAAGCTGACCTAACGATCATAGATGATTGTAAAGTGATTTATCATGCTCAGCGGGCTATATTTTTGTAAGGAATGACTTATGGATTGGGAGTCTGCTCTCAGTTAAAAATCGGCCGCATCTCCCTTTTCACGACGATTGCAGAACCTGATATATAAAAACTAAAAGAGTTTACAATCCCTAAAAATTACAAACACTTTTTTGAATTATCTCTCTCTACATTTGTGCATTGTGCATTTCACTTTTAGATATATACTTTTTTCTTAAATCAAAGATTGAGTTTTCACTTTCCCTTGATCTCGTAAACAAAAAAAGAGATAAAAGGCAAATAGATCACAGCAACATGAAAATTTTAGAGTTTATGAATGGAAAGAATTTAAAGCAACAAACAAATGTAAGTAAAGAAAATTTATTCACACACCAAAAATAAACACAAAAGTTTTGTTATCCAAGTTTGGGAAATTTCACTTGTTCAACCCTAATAGCTCGGAATTTTATAAGAATCAGATTTTTCTACACATGTATTGAAAAATGGATAAGCGTGCTTGAAACATGTTGAAGATGCAAATGACCTATGGATCCAAAAATTTTGAAGTGAATAATATTGAATTCTCAAGTGAACGTGCGGTGGGATATTTACCCGAGTCAAACAAGACATTATTGGGCCCATTTACAAAAACCTGACCTAACGATTGTAATCGTAGATGATTGTAAAGTGATTTATCATGCGTTATAGGCTATATTTTTGTAAGGAATAACTTATTGATTGGGAGTCAACATTTAGTTAAAAATCCGCCACCTCCCCCTTTTCTCAACGATTGCAGAACTTGATATAAAAACCAAAAAGAGTTTACAATCCCTAAAAATTACAGACACTTTTTGGAATTATCTCTCTCTATATTTGTGCATTGTGCTTTTCCATTTTAGATGTATATTTTTTTCTTAAATCAAAACTTGAGTTTTCACTTTCCCATCATCTCGTAAACAAAAAAAAAAGATAAAAGGCAAATAGATCACAACAAAATAAAATTTTTAGAGTATATGTATGGAAAGAATTCAAATTAATAAACAAATGTAAGCAAAGAAAATTTATTCACACTCCACAAATGAACACAAAAGTTTTGTTATCCAAGTTTGGTAAATTTCACTAGTTCGTTCCTTATAGCTTGGAATTTTATAAGAAAGAGATTTTTCTACACATGTTTTAAAAAATGGATATGCAAGCTCTAAACATGTTAAAGATTCAAATGACCTTTGGATCCAAACCATTTCAAGAGAATAACATTAAATTCTCATGTGAAGGTCCGGTGGGATATTTACCTGAGTCAAACAAGTCATTATTTTGCCCATTTACAAAAAGATGGACTAACGATCATAGATGATTGTAAAGTGATTTATCATGCGTGACATACTACATTTTTGTAAGGAAAGACTTATGGATTGGGAGTCAACACTCAGATAAAAATCCCCTGCCTCCCCCATTTCTCGACGATTGCAGAACTTGATATATAAAAACCAAAAAGAGTTTACATTCCCTAAAAATTACAAACACTTTTTGAAATTATCCCTCTCTACATTTTTGCATTGTGCCTTTCCATTTTAGATGTATATATTTTTCTCAAATAAAATCTTGAGTTTTCACTTTCCCTTCATCTCGTAAACAAAAAAAGAGAAAAAAGGAAAATAGATGACAACAAAATGAAAATTTTAGAGTTTATATATGGAATTATATCAAATATAAGGAAAGAAAATTTATTCCAACACCACAAATGATCACAAAAGTTTTCTTATCCAAGTTTGGGAAATTCCACAAGTTCAACCCTAATTGCTCGGAATTTTATAACAAAGAGATTTTTCTACACATGTATTAAAAAATGGATATGCATGCTTGATACATCTTAAAGACTCAAATGAACTATGGATCCAAAATTTTTAAAGAGAATAACTTTAAATTCTCAAGTGAACTTGCGGTGGCATATTTACCCGAGTCAAACAAGCCATTATTTTTTCCATTTACAAAAAGCTGAGCTAACGATCATAGATGATTGTAAAGTGATTTATCATGCGTAACAGGCTATATTTTTTTAAGGAATGAACTATGGATTGGGAGTCAACACTCAGTTAAAAATCCCCACCTGCCCTTTTTCCCGACGATTGTAGAACCTGATATATAAAAACTAAAAAGAGTTTACAATCCCTAAAATTTACTGTTACTTTTTGGAATTATCTCTCTCTACATTTGTGCATTGTGCATTTCATTTTTAGATGTATACTTTTTTCTTAAATCAAAACATGAGTTTTCACTTTGCGTTGATCTCATAAAGAAAAAAAAAAAAAAGAGATACAAGGCAAATAGATCACAACAAAATGAAAATTTTAGATTTTATGAATGGAAAGAATTTAAATCAAAAAACAAATGCAAGTAAAGAAAATTTATTCACACACCACAAATGAACACAAAAGTTTTGTTATCCAAGTTTGGGAAATTCCACTTGTTCAACCCTAATAGCTCAGAATTTTATAATATAGAGATTTTTCTACACATGTTTTAAATAATGGATATGCATTCTTGAAACTTGTTGAAGATGCAAATGACCTATTGATCCAATCCTTTTAAAGAGAATAACATTAAATTCTCAAGTGAACGTGCGGTGGGATATTTACCGGAGTCAAACAAGCCATTATTTTGCCCATTTACAAAAAGCTAACCTAACGATCGTTGATGATTGTAAAATGATTTATCATATGTAAAGGGCTATATTTTTTTAAGGAATAACTTATGGAATGGGAGTCAACACTCAGTTAAAAATCCCATGCCTCCCCTTTTTTCCAACGATTGTAGAACCTGATATATAAAAACTAAAAAGAATTTACAATCCCTAAAAATTACTAACACTTTTTGGAATGTTGTCTCTCTATATTTTTGCATTGTGCATTTTTATTTTAGATGTATACTTTTTTCTTAAATCAAAACTTGAGTTTTCACTTTCCCTTCATCTCGTAAAGAAAAAAAGAGATAAAAGGCAAATAGATCACAACAAAATGAAAATTTTAGAGTTTAAGTATGGAAATAATTCAAAGCATTAAAAAAATGTAAGTAACTAAAATTTATTCACACCACAAATGAACACAAAAGTTTTGTTATGCAAGTTTGGTAAATTCCACCAGTTCATTTCTAATAGCTCAGAATTTTATTAGAAATAGATTTTTCTACACATGTTTTAAAAAATAGATATATATTATTGAAACATGTTAAAGATGCAAATGACCTATGGATCCAAACCTTTATAAGAGAATTACATTAAATTCTCATGTGAAACAAGCCATTATTTTGCCCTTTTACAAAAACTTGTCCTAACGATCATAGATGATTGTAAAGTGATTTATCATGCGTAAGGGGCTATATTTTTTTAAAGAATGTCTTATTAATTGGGAGTCAACACTCAGTAAAAAATCCCCCGTCTCCCCCTTTTCGCAATGATTACAGAACTTGATATACAAAAACTAAAAAGACTTTACAATCCCTAAAAATTACAGACACTTTTTGGAATTACCTCTCTCTACATTTGTGCATTGTGTATTTCCATTTTAGATGTATACTTTTTTCTTAAATCAAAACTTGAGTTTTCACTTTCCCTTCATCTCGTACACAAAAAAAAAGAGATCAAAGGCAAATAGATCACAACAAAATGAAAAATTTTGAATTTATGTATGGAAAGAATTTAAAGCAATAAAAAAATGTAGATAATGAAAATTTATTCACACACCACAAATGAACACAAAAGTTTTGTTATCCAAGTTCTGAAATATTCACTAGTTCAACCCTAATAGCTCGGAATTATATAGGAAAGAGAATTTTCTACACATGTTTTAAAAAATGGATATGCATGCTTGAAACATGATAAAGATGCAAATGACCTATGGATCCAAACCTCTTAAAGAGTATAACATTAAATTCGCAAGTGAACGTGTGGTGGGATATTTATCTGAGTCATACAAGCCATTATTTTGCCCATTTCAAAAAGCTGACCTAACGATCATAAATGATTTTAAAGTGATTTATCATGCATAACGGGTTATATTTTGGT
Organism: Aristolochia californica; assembly: GCF_029961685.1. Lineage (NCBI taxonomy): Eukaryota > Viridiplantae > Streptophyta > Magnoliopsida > Piperales > Aristolochiaceae > Aristolochia > Aristolochia californica. Next base: position 16,247,229 of record NW_027181771.1, read on the forward strand.
AAGGAATGACTTATGGATTGGGAGTCAACTCTCAGTTAAAAATCCCCCGCCTCTCCCTTTTCCTGACGATTGCAGAAGCTGATATATTAAAACTAACAAGAGTTTACAATCCCTAAAAATTACAGACTCTTTTTTGGAATTATATCTCTCTACATTTTTGCATTGTGCATTTCCTTTATAGATGTATACTTTTTTATTAAATCAAAACTTGAATTTTCACATTCCCTTCATCCCGTAAAAAAAAAAAAGAGATAAAAGGCAAACAGATCACAACAAAATGAAAATTTCAGAGTTTAAGTTTGGAAAGAATTTAAAGCAATAAAAAAATGTAAGTAAAGAAAATTTATTCACACACCCCAAATGAACACAAGAGTTTTGTTATCATAGTTTGAGAAATTCCAATAGTTCAACCCTAATAGCTCAGAATTTTATAAGAAAGAGATTTTTCTACACATGTTTTAAAAAAATAGATATGCATTCTTGAAACATGTTAAAGATTCAAATGACCTATGTATCCAAACCATTTAAAGAGATTAACATTAAATTCTCAAGTGAACGTGCGGTGGAATATTTATCGAGCCATACAAGTCATTATTTTGACCACTAACAAAAAGTTGACCTAACGATCATAGATGATTGTAAAGTGATTTATCTTGCGTAACGGGCTATATTATTGTAAGGAATGATTTATGGAATGGGAGTCAACACTCAGTAAAAAATCCCCCGACTCCCCCTTTTCCCGACGATTGTAGAACTTGACATATAAAAATTAAAAAGAGTTTAAAATCCCTAAAAATTATAGACACTTTTTGGAATTACTTCTCTCTACATTTGTGCATTGTGCATTTCCATTTTAGATGTATACTTTTTTCTTAAATCAAAACTTGAGTTTTAACTTTCCCTTCATCTCGTCAACAAAAAAAAGAGATAAAAGGCAAATAGATCACAATAAAATGAAAATTTTGGAATTTATGTATGGAAATAATTTTAAGCAATAAATAAATGTAATTAATAAAAATTTATTCACACACCACAAATGAACACAAAAGTTTTGTTATCCAAGTCATGAAATTTCCACTAGTTCAACCCTAATAGCTCGAAATTATATAAGAAAGAGATTTTTCTACACATGTTTTAAAAAATGGATATGCATGCTTGAAGATGATAAATATACAAATGACCGATGGATCCAAACCTTTTAAAGAGTATAACATTAAATTCTCAAGTGAACGTGTGGTGGGATATTTACCCGAGTCGAACAAGCCATTATTTTGCCCACTTTCAAAAGGCTGACCTAACGATCATAGATGATTGTGAAGTGATTTATCATGCGTATCGGGCTATGTTTTCTTAAGGAATGAATTATGGATTGGGAGTCCACTCTCAGTTAAAAATCCCCAGCCTCCCCCTTTTCCAGACGATTGCAGAACCTGATATATAAAAACTAACAAGAGTTTACAATCCCTTAAACTTACAGAAACTTTTTTGGAATTATATCTCTCTATGTTTGTGCATTGTGCATTTCCATTATAGATGTACACTTTTTTTTTAAATCAAAACTTTAATTTTCACAATCCCTTCATCCCGTAAAAAAAAAAGAGATAAAAGGCAAGTAGATCACAACAAAATGAAAATTTTAGTGTTTATGTATGGAAAGAATTTAAAGCAATAAAAAAATGTAAGTAAAGAAAATTTATTCACACACCACAAATGAATACAAAAGTTTTGTTATCCAAGTTTGGTAAATTCCACTAGTTCATTCCTAGTAGCTCGGAATTTGATAAGAAAGAGATTTTTCAACACATGTTTTAAAAAATGGATATGCATGCTTGAAACATGTTAAAGATGCAAATGACCTATGGATCCAAACCTTTATAAGAGACTAACATTAAATTCTCATGTGAACGTCCGATGGGATATTTACCCGAGTCAAACAAGCCATTGTTTTGCCCATTTACAAAAGATGACCTTAAGATCATAGATGATTTTAAAGTGATTTATCATGCGTGATGGGCTATATTTTTGTAAGGAATTACTTATGGATTGGGTGTCAACACTCAGATAAATATTCCCTTCCTTCCCCTTTTCCTGACGATTGCAGAACTGATATATAAAAACCGAAAATAGTTTACAATCCCTACAAATTAAAAAAAAAATTTGGAATTATCATTCTCTACATTTGGGCATTGTGCATTTCCATTTTAGATATATACTTTTTTTGTTAAATCAAATCTTCAGTTTTCACTTTCCCTTCAGCTCGTAAACAAAAAAAGAGAAAAAAAGGAAAAAAGATGACAACAAAATGAAAATTTTAGAGTTTATGTATGGAATGAATTTAAAGCAATATGAAATGTAAGGAAAGAAAATTTATTCACACACCACAAATGATCACAAAAGTTTTGTTATCCAAGTTTGGGAAATTCCACTAGTTCAACCCAAATTGCTCGGAATTTTAATAGAAAGAGATTTTTCTACACATGTTTCAAAAAATGGATATGCATGCTTGATACATCTTAAAGATTCAAATGACCTATGGATTGAAACCTTTTAAAGAGAATAACATCAAATTTTCAAGTGAACGTGCGGTGGGATATTTACCGGAGTCAAACAAGCCATTATTTTTCCAATTTACAAAAAGCTGATCTAACGATCATAGATGATTGTAAAGTGATTTATCATGCGTAATGGGCTATATTTTTGTAAGCAATGATTTATGGATTGGGGGTCAACACTCAGTTAAAAATCCTTCGCCTCCCCCTTTTCCCAACGATTGCAGAACCTGATATATAATAACAAAAAAGAGTTTACAATCCCTAAAAATTTAAAACACTTTTTGGAATTATCACTCTCTACATTTGTGCATTGTGCATTTCCATTTTAGATGTATACTTTTTTTTAAATCAAAGCTTCAGTTATGATTTTCCCTTCATCTCGTAAACAAAAAAAGAGAAAAAAAGGAAAAAAGATGACAACAAATTGAAAATTTTAGAGTTTATGTATAGAATGAATTTAAAGAAATATCAAATGTAAGGAAATAAAATTTATTCACACACCACAAATGATCACAAAAGTATTGTTAACCAAAGTTAGGAAATTCCACTAGTTCAACCCAAATTGCTCGGAATTTTATTAGAAAGAGATTTTTCTACACATGTTTTAAAAAATTGATATGCATGCTTGATACATCTTAAAGATTCAAATGACCTATGGATCGAAACCTTTTAAAGAGAATAACATCAAATTCTCAAGTGAACGTGCGGTGGGATATTTATCTGAGTCAAACAAGCCATTATTTTTCCAATTTACAAATAGCTGACCTAACGATCATAGATGATTGTAAAGTGATTTATAATGCACAATGGACTATATTTTTGTAAGCAATGAGTTTTGGATTGGGGGTCAACACTCAGTTAAAAATCATTCGCCTCCCCTTTTCCCGACGATTGCAGAACCTGATATATAATAACTAAAAAGACTTTACAATCCCTAAAAATTACTGAAACTTTTTGGAATTATCTCTCTCTACATTTGTGCATTGTCCATTTCCTTTTTAGATATAATTTTTTTTTTTTAAATCAAAACTTGAGTTTTCACTTTCCATTGATCTCATAAACAAAAGAAAAGAGATAAAAGGCAAATAGATCTGAACAAAATGAAAATTTTAGAGTTGATGTATGGAAAGAATTTAAATCAATAAAAAAATAAATGTAATGAAAATTTATTCACACACCACAAATGAACACAAGTTTTGTTATCCAAGTTTGGGAATTTCCACTAGTTCAACCCTAATGGCTCGGAATTTTATACGAATAGATTTTTCTACACATGTTTTAAAAAATGGATATGCATGCTTGAAACATGTTAAAGATGCAAATGACCTATGGATCCAAATATTTTAAATGGTATAACATTAAATTCTCAAGTGAACGTGCGGTGGGATATTTACCAGAGTCAAACAAGCCTTTATTTTGCCCAGTTGCCAAAAGCTGACCTAACGATCATAGATGATTGTAAAGTGATTTATCATGCTTAATGGGCCATATTTTTGTAAGGAATGACTTACAAATTGGGAGTAAACTCTCAGCTAAAAATCCCCCGCCTCCCCATTTTCCAGACGATTGCAGAACCTGATATATAAAAACTAAAAAGAGTTTACAATCCCTAAATATTACAGACACTTTTTTGGAATTATATCTCTCTACATTTGTGCATTGTGCATTTCCATTATTGATGTTTACTTTTTTATTAAATCAAAACTTGAATTTTCACTTACCCTTCATCTTGTAAAAAAAAAAAAGAGATAAAAGGCAAATAGATCACAACAAAATGAAAATTTTAGAGTTTATGTTTGGAAAGAATTTAAATCAATAAACAAATGTAAGTAATATAATTTATTCACACACCCTAAATGAACACAAAAGTTTTGTAATCCAACTTTGGAAATTCTAGTAGTTCAACTCTAATAGCTCAGAATTTTATAAGAAAAAGATTTTTCTAGACATGTTTTAAATAGTGGATATGCAAGCTTGAAACATGTTAAAGATGCAAATGACCTATGGATCCAAACCTTTTAAACAGAATAACATTAAATTCTCAAGTGAACGTGTGATGGGATATTTACCCTTATTCTCAAACAAGCCCTTATTTTGCCCACTTACAAAAAGCTGACCTAACGATCATACATGATTGTAACGTGATTTATCAAGCATAACGGGCTATATTTTTTTAAGGAATGACTTATGGATTGGGAGTCAACTCTCAATTAAAAAACCCCCACCTCCCTCTTTCCCGATGATAGCAGAACCTGATATATAAGAACTAAAAAGAGTTTACAATCCCTAAAAATTACATACACTTTTTGGAATTATCTATCTCTACATTTGTGCATTATGCATTTCCATTATAGATATATACTTTTTTCTTAAATCAAAACTTGAGTTTTCACTTTCCCTTCATCTCGTAAACAAAAAAAAAGAGATAAAAGGCAAATAGAACACAACAAAATGAAAATTTTAGAATTTATGAATGGAAAGAATTTAAAGCAATAAACTAATGTCAGAAAAAAAAATTTATTCACACTCCACAAATGAACACAAAAGTTTTGTTATCCAAGTTTGGGAAATTCCACTTGTTCAACCCTAATAGCTCGGAATTTTATAAGATAGATATTTTTCTACACATGTTTTAAAAAATGGATATGCATGCTTGAAACATGTTGAAAATGCAAATGACATATGGATCCAAAATTTTTAAAAAGAATAACATTAAATTCTCAAGTGAACATGCAGTGGGATATTTACCCGAGTCAAACAAGCCATTATTTTGCCCATTTACAAAAAGCTAACTTAACGATCGTAGATGATTGTCAAGTGATTTATCATGTGTAACGGGCTATATTTTTTTAATGAATGACTTATGGATGTGGAGTCAACACTTAGTTAAAAATTCCCCGCCTCCCCCTTTTCCCGACAATTGTAGAACCTGATATATAAAAACTAAAAGGAGTTTACAATCCCTAAAAATTACAGAAACTTTTTGGAATTATCTCTCTCTATATTTGTGCATTGTGCATTTCTATTTTAGATGTATACTTTTTTCTTAAATCAACACTTGAGTTTTCACTTTCCCTTCATCTCGTAAACAAAGAAAGAGATAAAAGGCAAATAGATCACAAAAAAATGAAAATTTTAGAGTTTATGTATGGAAATAATTTAAAGCATTAAAAAAATTTAAGTAAAGAAAATTTATTCACACACCACAAATGAACACAAAAGTTTTGTTATCCTTGTTTGGTAAATTCCAGTAGTTCATTCCTAATAGCTCGGAATTTTATAATAAAGAGATTTTTCTACACATGTTTTAAAAAATGGATATGCATGCTTGAAACATGTTAAAGATGCAAATGACCTATGGATCCAAACCTTTATAAGAGAATAACATTATATTCTCTTGTGAACATGCGGTTGGATATTTTCCCGAGTCAAACAAGCCATTATTTTGCCCATTTACAAAAAGATGAACTAACGATCATAGATGATTGTAAAGTGATTTATAATGCATGACGGGCTATATTTTTGTAAGGAATGACTTATGGATTGGGAGTCACCACTTAGATAAAAATCGCTCGCATCCCCCTTTTCCTGACGATTGCAGAACGTGATATATAAAAACTAAAAAGAGCTTACAATCCCTACAAATTACAAACACTTTTTGGAATTATCTTTCTCTGAACTTGTTCATTGTGCATTTTCAATTTAGATGTATACTTTTTTCTTAAATCAAAGCTTGAGTTTTCACTTCACCTTCCTTTCGTAAACAAAAAATGAGATAAAAGGAAAATAGATGACAAGAAAATGAAAATTTTAGAGTTTATGAATGGAATGAATTTAAAGCAATATAGAATGTAAGGAAATAAAATTTATTCACACACCACAAAAGTTTTGATATCCAAGTTTGGGAAATTTCACGAAGTCAACCCTAATTACTCGGAATTTTATAAGAAAGAGATTTTTCTACACATGTTTTAAAAAACTGATAGGCATGCTTGAAAATTGTTAATGATGCAAATGACCTATTGATCCAAACCTTTTAAAGAGAATAACATTAAATTCTCAAGTGAACGTGCGGTGGGATATTTACCCGAGTCAAATAAGCCATTATTTTTCCCATTTACAAAAAGCTGAACTAAAGATCATATATGATTGTAAAGTGATTTATCATGCGTAACGGGCTATATTTTGTAAGGAATGACTTATGGATTGGGAGTGAACACTCAGTTAAAAATCCCCTGCCTCCCCCTTGTCCCGACGATTTTAGAACCTGATATATAAAAACTAAAAAGAGTTTACAATCACTAAAATTAAAGACACTTTTTCGAATTATCTCTCTCTACATTTATGCATTGTGCATTTTCTTTTTAGATTTATACTTTTTTCTTAAATCAAAACATGAGTTTTCACTTTCCGTTCATCTCATAAACAAAAAAAAAAAGAGATAAAAGGCAAATAGATCAATGAAATGAAAATTTAGAGTTTATGTATAGAAATAATTTATAGCAATAAACAAATGTAAGTAAAGAAAATTTATTCAAACACCACAAATGAACACAAAAGATTGGTTATCCAAGTTTGGGAAATTCTACTAGTTCAACCCTAATAGCTCGGAATTTTATAAGAAAGAGATTTTTCTACACATGTTTTAAAAAATGGATATGCATGCTTGAAACATGTTAAAGATTCAAATGACCTGTGCATCCAAACCTTTTTAAAGAAAATAATATTAAATTCTCAAGTGAAAGTGCGGTGGAATATTTACTCGAGTCAAACAAGCAATTATTTTGCCCATTTACAAAAAGTTGTCCTAACGGTGATAGATGATTGTAAAGTAATTTATCATGTGTTACAAGCATTATTTTTGCATGGAATGACTTTTGGATTTGGAGTCAACACTCAGTTAAAAATCCCCCGGCTCCCCATTTTCCCGACAATTGGTGAACCTGATATCTAAAAACTAAAAAGAGTTTACAATCTCTAAAAATTACCGAAATTGTTTTGAATTACCTCTCTCTACATTTGTGCATTGTGCATTTCCATTTTAAATGTATACTTTTTTTTTTAAATCAAAACTTGAGATTTCACTTTCCCTTCATCTCGTAAACAAAAAAAAAAAGAGATAAAAGGCAAATAGATGACAACAGAACAAAAATTTTAGAGTTTATAAATGGAAAGAATTAAAAGTAATAAACAAATGTATGTAAATAAAATTTATTCACACACCACAAATGAACACAAAAGTTTTGTTATCCAAGTTTGGTAAATTCCACTAGTTCATTCCTAATAGTTTGAAATTTTATAAGAAGAAGATTTTTCTACACATGTTTTAAAAAATGGGTATGTGTGCCTGAAACATGTTAAAGATGCAAATGACCTATGGATCCTAACCTTTTTCAGAGAATAACATTAAAGTCATGTGAACCAGCGGTGGGATATTTACCCAAGTCAAACAAGCCATTATTTTTGCCCATTTACAAAAAGATGACCTAACGATCATAGAAGATTGTAAAGTGATTGTAATGAAAATTTATTCAGACACCACAAATGAACATAAAAGATTGGTTATCCAAGTTTTGGGAATTACACTAGTTCAACCCTAATATCTCGTAATTTTATAAGAAAGTGATTTTTCTACACAAGTTTGAAGAAGTGGATATGCATGCTTGAAACATTTTAATTATTCAAATGACCTAAGGATCCAAACCTTTTAAAGAGTATAACATTAAATTCTCAAGTGAACGTGCGGTGAGACATTTACCCGAGTCAAACAAGCCTATATTTTCCCATTAATAAAAAGTTGTCCTAACGATCATAGATGATAGTAAAGTGATCTATCATGCGTAACGAGCATTATTTTTTCAAGGAACGACTTTTGGATTTGGAGTCAACACATAGTTAAAAATCCCCCGCCTCCCCCTTTTCCCCACGATTGTAGAACCTGATATATAAAAACTAAAAGGCATTTACAATCCCTAAAAATTACAAACACTTTTTTGAATTACCTCTCTCTACATTTGTGCATCGTGCATTTCCATTTTAAATATATACATTTTTCTTAAATAAAAAACTTGAGTTTTCACTTTCCCTTCATCTCGTAAAAAAAAAAAAGTGATAAAAGGCAAATTGATCACAAAAAAATGAAAATTTTGGAGTTTATGTATGGAAAGAATTTAAAATAAATAAAAAAATGTAAGTAAAGAAAATTTATTCACACACCACAAATGAACACAAAAGATTTGCTATCCAAGTTTGGGAAATTCTACTAGTTCAACCCTAATAGCTTGGAATTTTATAAGAAAGAATTTTTTCTACAGATGTTTTAAAAAATGGGTATGCATGCTTCATACATGTTAAAGATGCAAATGACCTATAGATCCAAACCTTTATAAAAGAATAACATTAAATTCTCATGTGAACGTGCGGTGGGATATTTACCCGAGTCAAACAAGCCATTATTTTGCCCATTTACAAAAAGATGACCTAACAATCATAGATGATTGTAAAGTGATTTATCATGCTTAATGGGCTATATTTTTGTAAGGACTGACTTATGGATTGGGAGTCAACACTCAGTTAAAAATCATCCGCCTACCCCTTTTCCCAATGATTGCTGAACCTAATATATAAAAACTAAAAAGAGTATACAATCCCTAAAAATTACAGTCACTTTTTGGAATTATCTCTCTCTACATTTGTGAATTGTGCAATTCCATTTCAGATGTATACTTTTTTCTTAAATCACAACTTGAGTTTTCACTTTCCCTTAATCTCGTCAACAAAAAAAAGATTTAAAAGGCATATAGATCTAAACAAAAAGAAAATTTTAGAGTTTATGTATGGAAAGAATTTAAAGTAATAAACCTCTATCAATAAAGAAAATTTATTCACACACAAAAAATGAACACAAAATTTTTGTTATCCAAGTTTGGGAAATTCATCTAGTTCAACCCTTTTAGCTTGAAATATTATAACAAAGAGATTTTTCTGCACATGTTTTAAAAAATGGATAGGCATGCTTGAAACATGTTAAAGATGAAAATGACCTACGGATCCAAACCTTTTAAAGAGAATAACATTAAATTCTCAAGCGAACGTGCGGTGGGATATTTACCCAAGTCAAACAAGACATTATTTTTCCCATTTACAAAAAGCTGACCTAAGGATCATAGATGATTGTAAAGTGATTTATCATGCGTAACATGCTATATTTTTGTAGGGAATGACTTATGGATTGGGAGTCAACATTCAGTTGAAAATCCTCCGCCTCTCCTTTTTCGCGACGATTCCTAAACCTGATATATAAAAACTAAAAAGCGTTTACAATCCCTAAAATTTACAGACACTTTTTGAAATTATCTCTCTATACATTTGTGCATTGTACATTTTAGATATAACTTTTTTCTTAAATCAAAACATGAGTTTTTACTTTGCATTAATCTCATAAAAAAAGAGATAAAAGGCAAATAGATCACAACAAAATGAAAAGTTTAGAGTTGATGTATGGAAAGAATTTAAAGCTATAAAAAATGTAAGTAATGAAAATTTATTCACACACCACAAATGAACACAAATGTTTTGTTATTCAAGTTTGGGAAATTTCACTAGTCCAACCTTAATAGCTCAGAATGTTAAAAGAAAGAGATTTTTCTACACATGTTTTAAAAAATGGATATGCATTCTTGAAACATGTTAAAGAAGGAAATGTGCTATGGATCGAAACCTTTTAAAGAGAATAACATTAAATTCTCAAGTGAACGTGCAGTGGTATATTTACCAGAGTCAAACAAGCCATTATTTTGCCCATTAACAAAAATCTCACCTAACGATCGTAGATGATTGTAAAGTGATTTATCATGCGTAACGGGCTATATTTTTGTAAGGAATGACTTATAGATTGGGTGTCAACACTTAGTTAAAAATCCCCCGCCTACCCCTTTTCCCAACGATTGCAGAACCTGATATATAAAAACTAAAAATCCCAAAAAATTACAGACACCTTTTGGAGTTATCTCTCTCTACATTTTTGCATTGTGCATTTCCATTTTAGATGTATACTTTTATCTTAAATCAAAACTTGAGTTTTCACTTTCCCTTCATCTCATAAACAAAAAAAAGAGATAAAAGGCAGAAAGATCACAACAAAATGAAAATTTTAAAGTTGATGTATGGAAAAAATTTAAAGCAATAAAAAAATGTAAGTAAAGAAAATTTATTTACACACCACAAATGAATACAAAAGTTTTGTTATCCAAGTTTAGGAAATTCCACTAGTTCAACCATGATACCACGAAATTTTATAAGAAAGAGATTTTTCTACACATATTTTAAAAAATGGATATGCATGCTTGAAACATGTTAAATATGCAAATGACCTATGCATCCAAAACTTTTAAAGAGGATAACATTAAATTCTCAAGTGAACGTGTGGTGGGATATTTACCAAAGTCAAGCAAGCCATTATTTTGCCCATTTACAAAAAGCTGACCTAATGATCATAGATGATTGTAAAGTGATTTATCATGTGTAACAGGCTATATTTTTTGTTAGGAATGACTTATGGATTAGGAGTCAATACTCAGTTAAAAATCCACCGCCTACCCCTTTTCCGGACGATTGCAGAACCTGATATATAAAAACTAAAATGAATTTACAGCCCCTAAAAATTATAGACACTTTTTTTAATTACCCCTCCCTAGATTTGTGCATTGTGAATTTCCTATTTTGATGTATACATTTTTTCTTAAGTCAAAACTTTAGTTTTCACTTTCCCTTCATCTCGTAAACAAAAAAGGGGGATAAAAGACAAATAGATGACAACAAAATGAAAATTTTTGAGTTGATATATGGATAGAATTTAAAGCAATAAACAAACATAAGTAAAGAAAATTTATTCACACACCACAAATGAACACAAAATTTTTCTTATCCAAGTTTGGAAAATTCCACTTGTTCAACCCTAATAGCTCGGAATTTTATATGGAAGAGAATTTTCTACAAATGTTTTAAAAAATGGATATGCATGCTTGAAACATGTTAAAGATGCAAATGACCTATGGATCCTAACCTTTTAAAGAAAATAACATTAAATTCTCAAGTGAACGTGCGGTGGGATATTTACCCGAGTCAAACAAGCCATTATTTTGCCCATTTACAAAAAACTGACCTAACGATCATAGATGATTATAAAGTGATTTATCATGGATAACGGGCATTATTTATGTAAGGAATCACTTATGGATTGGGTGTCAACTCTCAGTTAAAAATTCCCCGTCTCCCCCTTTTCCCAACAATTGCAGAACCTGATATATAAAAACAAAAAAGAATTTACATTCCCTAAAAATTACAGTCACTTTTTGGAATTATCTCTCTCTACATTTGTGAATTGTGAATTTCCATTTTAGATGTATACTTTTTTCTTAAATCAAAACATGAGTTTTCACTTTCCCTTCATCTCGTAAACAAAAAAAAGATTTAAAAGGGAAGTAGATCTCAACAAAATGAAAATTTTAGAGTTTATGTATGGAAAGAATTTAAAGCTATAAACAACTGTCAGTAAAGAAAATTTATTCACACACCACAAATGAACACAAAAGTTTTGTTATCCAAGTTTGGGAAATTCATCTAGTTCAAAAAGATTTTTCTTCACATGTTTTAAAAAATGGATAGGCATGCTTGAAACATGTCAAAGATGCAAATGACCTATGAATCCAAACCTTTTAAAGAGAACAACCTTAAATTCTGAAGTCAACATGCGGTGGGATATTTACCCGAGTCAAACAAGCCATTATTTTGCTCATTTAAAAAAAGCTGACCTAAGGATCATAGATGATTGTAAAGTGATTTATCATGCGTAACGGGCTATATTTTTGTGAGGAATGACTTATGGATTGGGAGACAACACTCAGTTAAAAATCCCCACCTCCCCCTTTTTCCCGACGATTCCAGAACCTGATATATAAAAAATAAAAAGAATTTACAATCCCTAAAAATTACAGACACATTTTGGAATTATCTCTCTATACATGTGTGCATTGTGCATTTCCATTTTAGATTTATACTTTTTTCTTAAATCAAAACTTGAGTTTTCACTTTCCCTCCATCACGTAAACGAAAAAAAAAGAGATAAAAGGCAAATAGATCACAACAAAATGAAAATTTTAGAGTCTATGAATGGAAAGAATTTATAGCAATAAGCAAATGTAAGTAAATAAATTTTATTCACACATGAAAAATGAACAGAAAAGTTTTGTTATCCAAGTTTGGGATATTTCACTAGTTCAACCTTAATCGGTCGGAATATTAAAAGAAAGAGATTTTTCTACACATGTTTTAAAAAATTGATATGCATGCTTTAAACATGTTGAAATTGCAAATGACCTATGGATCCAAACCTTTTAAAGAAAATAACATTAAATTCTCAAGTGAGTGTACGGTGGGATATTTACCCGAGTCAAACAAGCCATTAGTTTGCCCATTTACAAAAAGCTGACCTAACGATTGTAAAGTGATTTATCATGTGTAACGGGGTATATTTTTGTAAGGAATGACTTATGGATTTGGACTCAACACTCAGGTAAAAATTCCCCACCTCCCCCTTTTCTCAACGATTGCAGAGCCAGATAAATAAAAACTAAAAAGAGTTTACAATCCCTAAAAATTACAGAAAGTTTTGGAATTGTCTCCTTCTACCTTTGTGCATTCTGCATTTCAATTTTAGATGTACACTTTTTTCTTAAATCAAAACTTGAGTTTTCACTTTCCTTTCATCTCGTAAACAAAAAAGGGAGATAATAGGCAAATAGATCACAACAAAATGAAAATTTTAGAGTTTATGTAAGGAAAGAATTTTAAGCAATAAAGAAATTTAAGTATAGAAAATTTATTCATATACCACAAATTAACCCAAAATTTTTGTTATCCAAGTTTGGAAAATTCCACTAGTTCAACCCTAATAGCTCAGAATTTTATAAGAAAGTGACTTTTCTACACATGTTTTAAAAAATGGATATACATGCTTGAAACTTGTTAAAGATGAAAATTACCTTTGGATCCAAACCTTTTAAAGAGAAAAACATTAAATTCTCAAGTGAAAGTGCGGTGAGATATTTACCTGAGTCAAACAAGCCATTATTTTGCCCATTTACGAAAAGCTGACCTAACGATCATAGATGATTGTAAAGTGATTTATCATGCATAACGTGCTATATTTTTGTAAGGAATGACTTATGGATTGGGAGTCAACACTCAATTAAAAAATCCCCTGCCTCCCCCTTTTCCCGACAATTGCTGAACCTGATATGTAAAAATTAAAAAGAGTTTACAATCCCTAAAAATTACAGACACTTTTTTGAATTATCTCTCTCTAGATTTGTGCATTGTGAATTTCCATTTTTGATGTATAATTTTTACTTAAATCAACACTGGAGTTTCCTCTATCCCTTCATCTCGCGCAAAATAAAAATTGAGATAAAAGGCAAATAGATCACAACAAAATGAAAATTTTAGAGTTTATGTATGGAAGAATTTAAACCATTAAACAAATGTAAGTAAAGAAAATTTATTCACATATTCACACACCACAAATGAACCCAAAACTTTTGTTATCCAAGTTTGGGAAATTCCACTAGTTCAACCCTAATTGCTCGGAATTTTATAAGAAAGAGATTTTTCTACACATGCTTTAAAAAATGGATATGCATTCTTGAAACATGTTAAACATGCAAATGAACGTGCATTGGGATATATACCCAAGTAAAACAAGCCATTATTTTTCCCATTCACAAAAAGCTGACCTAACGATCATAGATAATTCTAAAGTGATTTATCATGTGTAACGGGGTATATTTTTGTAAGGAATGACTTATGGATTGGGCTTCAAAACTCAGTTAAAAATCCCCCCCCCCCCCCCCCCCCCCCCCCTCCCCCTTTTCCCGACTATTGCAGAACCAGACAAATAAATACTAAAAAAAGTTTACTATCCCTAAAAATTACGGAAACTTGTTGGAATTGTCTCTCTCTACATTTGGTCATTGTGCATTTCCAATTTAGATTTACACTTTTTCTTAAATGAAAACTTGAGTTTTCACTTTCCCTTCATCTCGCTAACAACAAAAAGAGATAAAAGGAAAATAGATTACAACAAAATGAAAATTTTAGAGTTTATGTATGGAAAGAATTGAAAGCAATAAACAAATGTAAGTAAAAAAATTTATTCACACACCACAAAATTAATACAAAACTTTTGTTATCCAAATTTGGGGAATCCACTAGTTCGACCCTAGTAGTTCGGAATTTTATAAGAAAAAGATTTTTCTACACATGTTTTAAAAAATGGATAGGCATCCTTGAAACATGTTAAAGAGTCAAATGACCTTTGGATGCAAACCTTTTAAAGAGAATAACATAAAATTCTCAAGTGAACGTGCGGTGGGATATTTGCCCGAGTCAAACAAGCCATTGTTTTGCCCACTTACACAAAGCTGACCTCACGATCATAGATGATTGTACAGTGATTTGTCATGCGTAACGGGCTATATTTTTGTAAAGAATGACTTATGGATTGAATGTCAACACTCAATTAAAAATCCCTCGCCTCCCCCTTTTCCCGACAATTGCATAACCTGATATATAAAAACTAAAAAGAGTTCATAATCCCTAAAAATTAATGAAACATTTTGGAATTATCTCTCTATACATTTCTGCATTGTGCATTTCCATTTTAGATGTATACTTTTTTCTTAAATAAAAACTTGAGTTTTCACTTTTCCTTCATCTAACAAAAAAAAAAAAGAGATAAAAGGCAAATATATCACAACAAAATAAAAATTTTAGATTTTATGGATGGAAAGAATTTAAAGGAATAATAAATGAAAGAAAATAAATTTATTCACTCACCACAAATGAACACAAAAGTTTTGTTCTCCAAGTTTGGGAAATTCCACAAGTTCAACCCTAATAGCTCGAAATTTTATAAGAGATTTTCCTACACACGATTTAGAAAAGGGATTTGCATGCTTGAAACATGTTTAGGATACAAATGACCTATGGATCCAAACCTTTTAAAGACAATAACATTAAATTCTCAAGTGAACGTGCAATGGGATATTTACTCGAGTCAAACAAGCCATTATTCTGCCTATTTACAAAAAGTTGACCTAACGATCATAGATGATTGTAAAGAGATTTATCATGTGTAACTTGCTATATTTTTGTAAGAATGACTTATGGATTATTTGACAACACTCAGTTTAAAATCCCCCGCCTCCCCCTTTTCCCGACGATTGCAGAACCTGATATATAAAAACTAAAAAGAGTTTACAATCCCTACAAATTACTGACTCTTTTTGGAATTATCTCTATCTACATTTGAGCACTGTGAATTTCCATTTTAGATGTATATTTTTTTCTTAAGTCAAAACTTGAGTTTTCACTTTCCCTTCATCTCGTAAACAAAAAAAAGAGATAAAAGGCAAATAGATCACAAAAAATTAAACTTTTAGAGTTTATGTATGGAAGAATTTAAAGCTATTAAAAAATAAAAGTAAACAAAGTTTATTCACACACCACAAATGAGCACAAAAGTTTTGTTGCCCAAGTATGAGAAATTCCACTAGTTCAATCCTATTAGCTTGGAATTTTATAAGAAAGATATTTTTCTACACATGTTTTAAAAAATGGAAATGCATGCTTGAAACATGTTAAAGAGAATAACGTTAAATTCTCAAGTGCATGTGCGGTGGGATATTTACGCGAGTCAAACTAGCCATTATTTTGCCCATTTACAAAAAGTTGACCTAACGATCATAGATGATTTGAAAGTGATTTATCATGCGTAACGGGCTACATTTTTGTAATGAATGAGTTATTCATTGGGAGTCAAAACTTAGTTAAAAATCCCCAGCCTCCCCTTTTCCCGACGATTGCAGAACCTGATATATAAATACTAATAAGAGCTTACAATCCCTAAAAATTATAGACACATTTTGGAATTATCTCTCTCTACATTTGTGCATTGTGAATTTCCATTTTAGATGTATACTTTTTTTCTTAAATCAGAACTTGAGTTTGCACTTTCCCTTCATATTGCAAACAAAAATAAGAGATAAAAGGCAAATAGCTCACAACAATATTAAAATTTTAGAGTTAAAGTATGGAAATAATTTAAAGCTATAAAAAAATATAAGTAAATAAAATTTTTCACACACCACAAATGAACACAAAATTTAAGTTATCCAAGTTTGGGAAATTCCACTAGTTCAACCCCAACAGCTCGGAATTTTATAAGGAAGTGATTTTTCTACACATGTTTTAAAAATGGATATACATGCTTGAAACATGTTAAAGATGCAAATGACCTATGGATCCAAACCTTTTAAAGAGAATAACATTAAATTCTCAAGTGAACGTGCGGTGGGATATCTACCCGAGTCAAATAAGCCATTATTTTGCCCATTTACAAAAAGCTCACCTAACGATCATAAATGATTGCAAAGTGATTTATCTGGCGCAATGGGGTAAGTTTTTGTAAGGAATGACTTATGAATTGGGAGTCAATACGCAGTTAAAAATCCCCTACCTCTCTCTTTTCCCGACAATAGTAGAACCTGATTTATAAAAAAAAAAAGACTTTACAATCCCTAAAATTTATGAAGACACTTTGAAATTATCTCTATCTACATTTATGCATTGTGAATATCCATTTTAGATGTATACTTTTTTCTTAATTCAAAATTTGAGTTTTCACTTTCCCTTCATCTCGCAAACAAAAAAAAGAGAAATGAAAATTTTAGAGTTTATGTTTGGAAGAATTTAAAGAAATAAAAATTTCAAGTAAAGAAAATTTATTCACACACCACAAATGAACAGAAACATTTTGTTATCCAAGTTTGGGAAATTTCACAAGTTCAACCCAAGTAGCTCAGAATTTTATCAGAAAGAGATTTTTCTACACATGTTTTAAAAAATGGATATGCATGCTTGAAACATGTTAAAGATGCAAATGGCCTATGGATCCAAACCTTTTAAAGAGAATAACATTAAATTCTCAAGTGAACGTGTTGTGGGATATTTACCCTAGTCAAACCAGCCATTATTATGCCCATTTACAAAAAGTTGACCTATCGATCATAAAAGATTCTAAAGTGATTTATCATGCGTAACTAGCTATATTTTGGTAAGGAATGACTTATGGATAGGGAGTCAACACTCGGTTAAAAATCCCCCGCCTCCCCCTTTTCCCGACGATTGCAAAACCTGATAAATAAACACTAAAAAGAGTTTACTATCCCTAAAAATTACATACACTTTTTGGAAGTATCTCTCTCTACATTTTTGCATTGTGGATTTCCATTTTAGATGTAGACTTTTTTCTTAAATCAAAATTTGAGTTTTCACTTTCCTTTCATCTCGTAAACAAAAAAAAGAGATCAAAGGCAAATAGATCACAACCGAAGGAAATTTAGGAGTTTATGTAAGGAAGGAATTTAAAGCAATAAACAAATGTAAGTAAAGAAAATTTATTCACACACCACAAATGAACACAAAATTTTTGTTATCCAAGTTTGGGAAATTCCACTTGTTCAACCCTAATAGCTCAGAATTTTATAAGAAAGAGATTCCATACAAATGTTTTAAAAAATTGATATACATGCTTGAAACATTTTAAAGATGCAAATGACTTATGGATCCGGCATTTTAAAGATAATAACATTAAATTTTCAAGTGAATGTGCAGTGGGATATTTACCCTATTCAAACAAGCCATTATTTTTCCCATTTACTAAAAGTTGACCTAACGATCATAGAAGATTGTAAAGTTATTTATCATCCTTCACGGCCTATATTTTTGTAAGGAATGACTTATGGATTGGGAGTTAGCATTAGGTTAAAAATCCCCCGCCTCCCCCTTGTCCCGATGATTGCAGAACCTGATAAATAAAAACTAAAAAGAGTTTAGAATTCCTAAAAATTACATACAATTTATGGAATTATCTCTCTCTACATTTGTGCATTGCGCATTTTTCATTTTAGACATATACTTTTTTATTAAATCAAAATTTGAGTTTTCAGTTTCCTTTCATCTCGTAAACAAAAAAAAGAGATAAAAGGCAAATAGATCACAAAAGAATGAAAATTTTAGAGTTTATGTATGGAAAGAATTTAATGCAATAAACAAATGTAAGTAAACAAAATTTATTCACACACCACAAATGAACACAAAATTTTTGTTATCCAAGTTTGGGAAATTCCACTAGTTCAACCCTAATAGTTCAAAATTTTATTAGAAAGATTTTTCTACACATGTTTTAAAAAATGGATATGCATGCTTGAAACGAGTTAAAGATGCAAATGACCTATGGATCCAAACTTTTTAAAGGGAATAACATTAAATTCTCAAGTGAACGTGTAGTGGGATATTTACCCGAGTCAAACAAGCCATTATTTTGCCCATTTACTAAAAGCTGACCTAACCATCATAGATGATTGTAAAGTGATTTATCATGCGTAACAGTCTATAGTTTTGTAAAGAATGACTTATGGATTAGGATTCAAAACTCAGTTAAAAATCCCTCGCCTCCCCATTTTACCCGAGTCAAACATGCCATTATTTTGCCCAGTTAAAAAAAGCTGACCTCACGATCATAGATGATTGTAAAATCATTTATCATGCATAACGGGCTATATTTATGTAAAGATTGACTTATGGATTGGGTGTCAACACTATATTAAAAATCCCCGCTTCCCCATATTACCGACGATTGCAGAACCTTATATATAAAAACTAAAAAGAGTTAACAATCCCTAAAAATTACTTACACTTTTTGGAATTATTTCTCTCTACATTTGTGCGTTGTGCATTTTCATTTTAGATGTATACTTTTTTCTTAAATAGAAACTTCAATTTTCACTTTCCCTTCATCTCGCAAACGAAAAAAAGAGAAAAAAGGCAAATAACTCACAACAAAATGAAAATTTTATATTTTATGTATGGAAAGAATTTAAAGAAATAAAAAAATGTAAGTAAAGAAAATTAATTCACACACCATAAATGAACACAAAAGTTTTGTTATCCAAGTTTGGAAAATTCCACAAGTTCAACCCTAATAGCTCGGAATTTTATAAGAAAGATTTTCCTACACATGTTTTAAAAAATAGATATGCATGCTTGAAACATGTTTAGGATACAAATGACTTTTTAAAGAGAATAACATTAAATTCTCAAGTGAACATGCGGTGGGATATTTACCCAAGTAAAAAAAGCCAATATTCTGCCCATTTAAAAAAAGCTGACCTAACGATCATAGAAGATTGTAAAGTGATTTATCATGCATAACGGGCTATATATTTTGTAAGGAATGACTTATGGATTGGGATTCAAAACTCAGTTAAAAATCCTCCGCCTCCCCCTTTTCCCGTCGATTGCAGAACCTGATATATAAATACTAAAAAGAGTTTACAATCCCTAAAAATTACAGACACTTTTTGTAATTATCTCTCTCTACATTTATGCATTGTGCATTTCCATTTTAGATGTATACTTTTTTATTAAATCAAAACTAGAATTTTCACTTTCCCTTCATCTCGCAAACAAAAAAAAGAGATAAAAGGCAAATGGATCACAAAAAGTTTTGTTATCCAAATTAGGGAAATTCCAATAGTTCAACCCAAATTGCTTGGAATTTTATAAGAAAGAGATTTTTCTTCATGTTTTAAAAAATGGATAGGCATGCTTGAAACATGTTAAAGATGCAAATGACCTATGGATCCAAACCTTTTAAAGAGAATAACATTAAATTCTCTAGTGAATGTACGGTGGGATATTTACCCGAGTCAAACAAGCCATTCTTTTGCCCACTTACAAAAAGCAAACCTAACGATCATAGATGATTGTAAATCCATTTATCATGCATAAAGGGCTATTTTTTTGTAAAGAATGACTTATGGATTGGGAGTCAACACTTAGTTAAAAATCCCCTACCTCCCCTTTTCCCAACTATTGCAGAACCTGATATATAAATACTAAAAAGAGTTTATAATCCCTAAAAATTACAGACACTTTTTGGAATTTTCTCTCCATACATTTGTGCATTGTGCAATTCCATTTTACATGTATACTTTTTTCTTAAAGTAAAACTTGATTTTTCACTGTATCTTCATCTCGTTAACAAAAAAATGAGATAAAAGGCAAATAAATCACAACAAAAATAAAATTTTAGAGGTTATGTATGGGAAGAGTTTAAAGAAATAAAAAATTTAAGAAAAAAAGTTTGTTCACACACCACAAATGAACAAAAAAGTTTTGTTATCCAAATTTGGGAAATTTATCTAGTTCAACCCTAATAGCTCGGAATTTTATAAGGAAGAGATTTTACTACAAATGTTTTAAAAAATGGATAGGCATGCTTGGAACATGTTAAAGATGCAAATGACCTATGGATCCAAACTTTTTAAAGATAATAACATTAAATTCTCAAGTGAACGCATGGTGGGATATTTTACCCTAGTCAAACATGTCATTATTTTGCCCACTGACAAAAAGCTGACCTCACGATCATAGATGATTGTAAAATGATTTATCATGCGTAACGGGCTATATTTTTGTAAAGAATGACTTATGGATTGGGTGCAACCTCTATATTAAAAATCCCCCACCTCCCCCTTTTGCTAACGATTGCAGAACCTTTCTCTACATTTGTGCATTGTGCATATCCATTTTAGATGTATACTTTTTTTTTTTAAGTAGAAACTTGATTTTTCACTTTCCCTTCATCCCACAAAAAAAAAAGAGATAAAAGGCAAATAGATCACAACAAAATGAAAATTTTAGATTTTATGTCTAGAAAAAATTTAAAGCAATAAACAAATGTAAGTAAAGAAAATTAATTCACACACCACAAATGAACACAAAAGTTTTGTTATCCAAGTTTGGGAAATTCCACAAGTTCAACCCTAATAGCTCGGAATTTTATAAGAAAGAGATTTTACTACACATGTTTTAAAAAATGGATATGCATGCTTGAAGCATGTTTAGGATACAAAAGACCTATGGATCCAAACCTTTTAAAGAGAATAACATCAAATTCTCAAGTGAACGTGCGGTGGGATATTTACATGAGTCAAAAAAGCCATTATTCTGCCCATTTACAAAAACTTGACCTGACGATCATAGAAGATTGTGAAGTGATTTATCATGTGTAACGGGCTATATTTTTGTAAGGAATGACTTATGGATTGTTAGTCAACACTCAATTAAAAATCCCCCGTCTCTTCCTTTTCTCGACGATTGGAGAACCTGATATATAAAAACTTAAAAGAGTTTATAATCCCTTAAAATTACAAACACTTTTTGGAATTATCTCTCTCTACATTTGTGCATTTTACATTTCCATTTTAGATGTATACTTTTTTCTTAAATCAAAACTTGAGCTTTTACTTTACCTTCAACTCGCAAACAAAAAAAAGAGATAAAAGGCAAAAAGATCACAACACAATGAAAATTTTAGAGTTTATGTATGGAAGAATTTAAAGCAATAAACAAATGCAAGTAAATAAAATTTATTCACACACTACAAATGAACACAAAAGTTTTGTTATCCAAGTTTCGGAAATACCACTAGTTCAAACCTAATAGCTCAGAATTTTATAAGAAAGAGATTTTTCTACACATATATTAAAAAATTGATATGCATGTTTGAAACATGTTAAATATTCAAATGACCTATGAATCCAAACCTTTTAAAGATAATAACATTAAATTTTCGAGTGAACGTGCAGTGGGATATTTGCCCAAGTCAAACAAGCGATTATTTTGCGCATTTACAAAAGTCGACCTAATGATCATAGAAGATTGTAAAGTTATTTAACATGTGTAATGGGCTATATTTTTGTAAGGAATGACTTATGGATTGGGAGTCAACACTCAGTTAAAAATTCCCTCCCTCCCCCTTTTTCTGACGAATGTAGAACCTGATATATAAATACTAAAAAGAGTCTACAATCCCTAAAAATTACAGACACATTTAGGAATTATCTCTCTCTACATTTTCTCATTGTGCATTTCAATTTTAGATGTATAATTTTTTCTTAAATCAAAACGAGAGTTTTCACTTTCCCTTCATCTCGCAAACAAAAAAAAGAAATAAAAGGCAAATAGATCACAACAAAATGAAAGTTTTATAGTTTATGTATGGAAATAATTTAAAGCAATAAGTAAAATGTAAGTAAAAAAATTTATTCACACACCACAATTGAACACAAAAGTTTTGTTATCCAAATTTGGGAAATTCCACTAGTTCAACCCAAATAGCTCAGAATTTTATAAGAAAGAGATTTTTCTAAACATGTTTAAAAAAATATATTAGCATGCTTGAAACATGTTAGAGATTCAAATGACTTATGGATCCAAACATTTAAAAGATAATAACATTAAATTTCTCAACTGAATGTGTGGTGGGATATTTACCCAATTCAAACAAGCCATTATTTTTCCCATTTACAAAAAGCAGACCTAACGATCATAGATGATTGTCAAGTATTTCATCATGCGTATAAGGCAAAATTTTTGTAATGTATGACTTATGAATTAGGAGTCAACACTTAGTTAAAAATCCCTCGCCTCCCCCTTTTCTCGACGATTGCAGAACCTGATATATCAAAACTAAAGAGAGTTTAGAATCCCTAAAAATTACCGAAACTTTTTGGAAATATCTCTCTCTACATTTATGTATTGTGCATTTCCATTTTATATGTATACTTTTTTCTTATATCAAAAATTGAGTTTTCACTTTCTCTTCATCTCGTAAAAAAAAAAAAGAGATAAAAGGTAAATAGATCACAACAAAATGAAATTCCCGACAATTGCAGAACCTGATATATCAAAACTAAAGAGAGTTTAGAATCCCTAAAAATTATCAAAAATTTTTGGAAATATCTCTCTCTACATTTATGTATTGTGCATTTCCATTTTAGATGTATACTTTTTTCTTATATCAAAACTTGAGTTTTCACTTTCTCTTCATCTCGCAAAAAAAAAAAAAAAAAAGAGATAAAAGGTAAATAGATCACAACAAAATGAAAATTTTGGAGTTGATGTATGGGAATAATTTAAAGGAATAAAAAAATGTAAGTAACGAAAATTTATTGACACAACAAATGAAAACAAAATTTTTGTTGTCCAAGTTTGCGTAATTCCACTAGTTTACCCCTAATAGCTCGGAATTTTATAAAAAAGAGACTTTTATGACAAATGTTTTAAAAAATGGATATGCATGCTTCAAACATGTTAATGATGCAAACGACCTATGGATGAAAACCTTTTAAAGTGTATAACATTAAATTCTCAAGTGAACGTATGATGGGATATTTACCCGACTCAAACAAGCCATTATTTTGCCCATTTAGAAAAAGCTGACCTAACGATCATAGATGATTCTAAAGTGATTTATCATGAAGGGGCTATATTTTTGTAAGGAATGACTTATGGATTGGGAGTCAACACTTAGTTAAAAATCCCCCACCTCCCCCTTTTCCCAACGATGGCAAAACTTGATATATAAATACTAAAAAGAGTTTACAATCCCTAAAAGTTACATAAACTTTTTGGTATTATCTCTCTCGATATTTGTGCATTGTGCATTTCCATTTTAGATGTATACTATTTTCTTAAATCAAAACTTGAGTTTTCACTTTCCCTTCATCTTGTAAACCAAAAAAAGATATAAAAGGCAAAGATCACAAAAAAATAAAAATTTTAGAGTTTATGTCTTGAAAGAATTTAAAGAAATAAACAAATTTAAGTAAATAAAATTTATTCACACACCACAAATGAACACAATTTATGTTATCCAAGTTTGGGAAATTCCACTAGTTCAACCCTAATAGCTCGGAATTTTATAAGAAAGAGATTTTTCTACACATGTAATAAAAAATGGATATGCATGCTTGAAACATGTTAAAGAAGCAAATGACCTATGGATCAAAACCTTTTAAAGATAATAGCATTAAATTCTCAAGTGAACATACGGTGGGATATTTACCCGAGTTAAACAAGCCTTTAATTTGCCTATTTACAAAAAGCTGACCTAACGATCATAGATGATTGTAAAGGGATTTATCACGCGTAACGGGCTATATTTTTTTAAGGAACGACTTATGGATTGGGAGTTAACACTCAGTTAAAAATCCCCCATCTCCCCCTATTCCTGACAATTGCAAAACATGATATATAAAAAATCAAAAGAGTTTACAATCCCTAAAATTTACAGAAACTTTTTGGAATTATCTCTCTCTACATTTGTGCATTGTGCATTTCCATTGTAGATGTATACTTTTTTCTTAAATCAATACTTAAGAATTTAATGCAATAAATAGATGTAAGTAAAGAAAATTTATTCACACAACACGAAGGAACACAAAAGTTTTGTTATCCAAGTTTGGGTAATTCCACTTGTTCAACCCAAATTGCTCGGAATTTTATAAGAAAGAGATTTTTCGACACATGTTTTAAAAAATGGATATGCATGCTTGAAACAAGTTAATGATGAAAACGACCTATGGATGAAAACCTTTCAAAGTGAATAACATTAAATTCTCAAGTGAACATACGGTGGGATATTTACCCGAGTCAAATAAATGTAAGTAAAGAAAATTTATTCACACACCACAAATGAACCCAAATCCTTTGTTATCCAAGTTTAGGAAATTTCACTAGTTCAACCCTAATAGCTAGGAATTTTATAAGAGAGAGAATTTTCTACACATGTTTTAAAAAATGTATATACATGCTTGAAACTTGTTAAAGATGCAAATTACCTATGGATCCAAACCTTATAAAGAGAATAACATTAAATTCTCAAGTGAACGTGTGGTGGGATATTTACCTTAGTCAAACAAACCATTATTTTGCCCATTTACAAAAAACTGACCTAACGATCATAGATGATTGTAAAGTGATTTATC
Organism: Aristolochia californica; assembly: GCF_029961685.1. Taxonomy (NCBI): domain Eukaryota; kingdom Viridiplantae; phylum Streptophyta; class Magnoliopsida; order Piperales; family Aristolochiaceae; genus Aristolochia; species Aristolochia californica. The sequence continues at coordinate 16,272,736 of NW_027181771.1, forward strand.
ATGCATAACCGGCTATATTTTTTGTAAGGAATGACTTATGGATTGGGAGTCAACACTCAGTAAAAAATCCCCCGCCTCCCCCTTTTCCCGATGGTTGCGGAACTTGATACATAAAAATTAAAAAGAGATTACAATCCCTAAAAATTACAAAGACTTTTTTGAATTATCTCTCTCGAGATTTGTGCATTGTGAATTTCCATTTTTGTTATATACTTTTTTCTTCAATCAAAACATGAGTTTCCACATTCCCTTCATCTCACAAACAAAAAAGAGAGACAAAAGGCAAATAGATCACAACAAAATAAAAACTTTAGAGTTTATGTATGGATAAATTTAAAGCAATAATCAAATGTAAGTAAAGAAAATTTATTCACACAACACAAATGAACAACAATGTTTTTTTTCCAAGTTTGGGAAATTCCACTAGTACCTCCCTAATAGCTCAAAATTTTTTAAGAAATAGATTTTTCTACACATGTTTTAAAAAATGGATATGCATTCTTGAAACATGTTAAAGATGCAAATGACATGTGGATCCAAACCTATGTAAGAGAATAACATTAAATTCTCAAGTGAACGTGCGGTGGGATATTTACCTGAGCCAAACAAGCCATTATTTTGCCCATTTACAAAAAGCTGACCTAACGATCATAGATGAATGTAAAGTGATATATCATACATAATGGGCTATATTTTTTTAAGGAATGACTTGAGGATTGGGATTCAAAACTCAGTAAACAATCCCCCGCCTCCCCCTTTTCCCAAAGATTGCAGAACCTGATATATAAATACTAAAAAGAGTTTACAATCCATAAAATTTACAAACACCTTTAGGAATTATCTCTCTCTACATTTGTGCATTGTGCATTTCCATTTTACATGTATACATTTTTCTTACATCAAAACTTGAGTTTTCAATTTCCCTTCATCTCACAAACATAAAAAGATGAGATAAAAGGCAAAAAGATCACAACAAAATGAAAATTTTAGAGTTTCTGTGTGGAAATAATTTAAAGCAATAAACAAATTTAAGTAAAAAAATTTATTCACACACCACAAATTTAAGACAAAACTTTTGTTATCGAAATTTGGGAAATTCCACTAGTTCGACCCTAATTGCTCAAAATTTAATAAAAAAGAAATTTTTCTACACATGTTTTAAAAAATGAATATGCATGCTTGAAACATGTTAAATATGAAAATGTCCTATGGATCCAAACCCTTTAAAAAGAATAACATTAAATTCTCAAGTGAACCTCCGGTGGGAGATTTACTTGAGTAAAACAAGCCATTATTTTGCTCATTTACCAAAAGTTGACCTAACGATCATAGATGATTGTAAAGTGGTTTATCATGTGTAATGGGCTATATCTTTTAAAGGAATGACTTATGGATTGGGAGTCAACGCTCAATAAAAAATTCCCCGCCTCCCCCTTTTCGTGACGATTGCAAAACCTGATATTTAAAAATTAAAAAGAGTTTACAATCCCTAAAAATTACAGACACTTTTTTGAATTATCTCTCTCTAGATTTGTGCATTTTGAATTTCCATTTTTGATATATATTTTTTTCTTAAATCAAAACATGAGTTTCAACTTTCCCCTCATCTCGCAACCAAAAAAATGAGATAAAAGGCAAATAGATCACAATAAAATGAAAATTTTAGAGTTTATGTATGGAAGAATTAAAGAAATAAACAAATATAAGTAAATAATATTTATTCACATACCACAAATGAACACAAAAGTTTTGTTATCCAAGTTTAGGAAGTTCCACAAGTTAAACCCTAATAGCTCGGAATTTTGAAAGAAAGAGATTTTCCTACACATGTTTTAAAAAATGGATATGAATGCTTGAAACATGTTTAGGATACTAATGACCTATGGATCCAAACCTTTTAAAGAGAATAACATTAAATTCTCAAGTGCACGTGCGGGGGGATATTTACCCGAGTCAAACAAGCCATTATTCTGCCCATTTACAAAAAGTTGACCTAATGATCATAGATGATTGTAAAGTGATTTATCATGCGTAATGGGCTATATTTTTGTAAGGAATGACTTAAGGATTGTTAGTCAGCACTCAGTTAAAAATCCCCCGCCTCCCCCTTTTCCTGACGATTACAGTACCTGATATATAAAAACTAAAAAGAGTTTACAATCCCTAAAAATTACAGACACTTTTTGGAATTATCTCTCTCTAGATTTTTGCAATGTGAATTTCCATTTTTGATATATTCTTTTTTCTTTAATCAAAACTTGAGTTTTCACTTTCCCTTCATCGCGCAAACAAAAAAAAAAAGAGATAAAAGGCAAATAGATCAAACAAAATGAAAATTTTAGAGTTTATGTCTTGAAAGAATTTAAAGCAATAAACAAAAGTAAGTAAATAAGATTCACACACCACAAATGAACACAAAAGTTAAGTTATCCAAGTTTGGGAAATTCCATTAGTTCAACCCTAATAGCTCAGAATTTTATAAGAAAGAGATTTTTCTACACATGTATTAAAAAATGGATATGCATGCTTGAAACATCTTAAAGATGCAAATGACCTATGAATCCAAACCATTTAAAAATAATAACATAAAATTCTCAAGTGAACGTGAGGTGGGATATTTACCTGAGTCAAACAAGCCATTATTTTGCCCATTTGCAAAAAGCTGACCTAATGATCATAGATGATTGTAAAGTAATTTATCATGCGAAATGGGATATATTTTTTTAAGGAATGACTTATGGATTGGGAGTCAACACTCAGTAAAAAATCCCCCGTCTCCCCCTTTTCAACACTCAGTAAAAAATCCCTCGTCTTCCCCTTTTCCCGACGATTGCAAAACCTGATATATAAAAATTAAAAAGAGTTTACAATCCCTAAATATTACAGACATTTTTTTGAATTATCTCTCTCTAGATTTGTGCATTGTGAATTTCCATTTTTGATGTATACTTTTTCCTTAAATCAAAACTTGAGTTTACACTTTACCTTCTAACCGCAAACAAAAAAAAGAGATAAAAGGCAAATTGATCACAACAAAATTAAAATTTTAGAGTGTATGTATGGAAGAATTTAAAGCAATAAACAAATGTAAGTAAAAAAAAATTATTCACACACCACAAATGAACACAAAAGTTTTGTTATCCAAGTTTGGGAAATTCCACTAGTTCCACCCTAATAGCTCAGAATTTTATAAAAAAAATATTTTTCTACACATGCTTTAAAAAATTGATATACATGCTTGAAACATGTTAAAGATGGAAATGACCTATGGATCCAAACATTTTAAAGAGAATAACATTAAATTTTCAAGTAAACATGTAGTGGGATATTTACCCGAGTCAAACAAGACATTATTTTGCCCATTTACAAAAGCTGGCCTAAAGATCATGGAAGATTGTAAATTGATATAACATGTGTAACCGGCTATATTTTTTTAAGGAATGGCATATGGATTGGGAGTCAACACTAAGTTAAAAATCCCCTCCCTCCCCCTTTTCCCGACGATTGCAGAACCTGATAAATAAAAACTAAAAAGAGTTTTGAATCTCTAAATATTACAGACACTTTTTGGAATTATCTCTCTCTAGATTTGTGCATTGTGAATTACCATTTTTTATGTATACTTTTTTCTTAAATCAAAACTTTAGTTTTCACTTTCTCTTCATCTCGCAACCAAAAAAAGAGATAAAAGGCAAATAGATCACAACAAAATAAAAATTTTAGATTTGATGTATGGAAAGAATTTAAAGCAATAAAAAAATGCACACAAAAGTTTTGTTGTCAGAGTTTGGGTAATTCCACAGATTCAACCCTAATAGGTCAGAATTTTATAAGAAAGATATTTTCAACACATGTTTTAAAAAATGGATATGCATGCTTGAAATATGTTAAAGATTCAAATGACCTATGGATCCAAACCTTTTCAAGAGAATAACATTAAATTCTCAAGCGAACGTGCAGTCGGATATTACCTGAGTTAGAGAAGCCTTTATTTTGCCCATTCACAAAAAGCTTACCTAACGATCATAGATGATTGTAAAGTGATTTATCATGTATAACGGGTTATATTTTTGTAAGGAATGACATATGGATTGGGAGTCCACACTCAGTTAAAAATCCCCCGCCTCCCCCTTTTCCCGACCATTGCAGAACCTGATATATAAAAACTAAAAAGAGTTTACAATCCCTAAAATTTACAGACACTTTTTTGAATTATCTCTCTATATATTTGTGCATTGTGCATTTCCATTTTAGATGTATACTTTTTTCTTAAATATAAACTTGAGTTTTCACTTTCCTTTCTTCTCGTAAAAAAAAAAAAGAGATAAAAGGCAAATAGATCACAAAAAATGAAAATTTTAAAGTTTATGTATGGAAAGAATTTAAAGCAATAAACAAATATAAGTAAATAAAATTTATTCACACACCACAAATGAACACAAAAGTTCTGTTATCCAAGTTTGGCAAATTCCACTAGTTCAACCCTAATAGCTCGGAATTTTAAAAGAAACATATTTTTCTACACATGTTTTAAAAAATGGATAGGTATGCTTGACACATGTTAAAGATGAAAATGACCTATGGATCCAAACCTTTTAAAGAGAATAACATTAAATTCTCAAGTGAATGAGTAGTGGGATATTTACCTGAGTCAAACAAGCCTTTATTTTGCCCATTCACAAAAAGGTGACCTAACGATCATAGACGATTGTAAAGTGAGTTATCATGCATAACGAAGTAAATTTTTTTAAGGAATTACTTATGTATTGGGAGTCAACACTCAGTTAAAAAACCCCCGCCTCCCACTTTTCCAGACGATTGTAGAACCTGATATATAAAAAACTAAAAAGAGTTTACAATCCCTAAAAATTAAAAATACATTTTGGAATTATCTCTCTCTACATTTGTGCATTGTGCATTTGCATTTCAGATGTATACTTTTTTTCTTAAATCAAAACTTGAGTTTTCACTTTCCCTTCATCTCGTAAACAAAAAAAAGAGATAAACGGCAAATAGATTACAAAAAAATGAAAATTTTAGAGTTTATCTATGGAAAGAATTTAAAGCAATAAACAAATGTAAGTAAAGAAAATTTATTCACACACCACAAATGAACACAAAAGTTTTGTTATCCAAGTTTGGCAAATTCCACTAGTTCAACCCTAATAGCTCGGAATTTTAAAAGAAACATATTTTTCTACAAATGTTTTAAAAAATTGATATGCTAGGTTGAAACTTGTTCAAGATGCAAATGACCAATGGACCCAAACCTTTTAAAGATAATAACATTAAATTCTCAAGTGAACGTGCGGTGGGATATTTACATGAGTCAAACAAGCCATTATTTTGTCCATTTACAAAAAGTTGACCTAATGATCATAGATGATTTTAAAGTGATTTGTCATGCATAACTGGCTCTATTTTTGTATGGAATGACTTATGTATTAGGAGTCAACACTCAGTTAAAAATCCCCTGCCTGCCCCTTTTCCCGATGATTGCCGAATATGATATATAAAACCTAAAAAGAGTTTACAATCCCTAAGATTTACATACACATTTTGGAATTGTCTCTCTCTACAATTGTGCATTGTGCATTTCCATTTTAGATGTATACTTTTTTCTTAAATCTAAACTTGAGTTTCCACTTTCCCTTGAACTCGTAAACAAAAAAAAAGAGATCAAAAGCAAATACATCACAACAAAATGAAAATTTTAGAGTTTATGTATGGAAAGAATTTAAAGAAATAAACAAATGTAAGTAAAGAAAATCTATTCACACACCACAAATGAACACAAAAGTTTTGTTATCCAAGTTTGGGTAATTCCACTAGTTCAACCCTAATAGCTTGGAATTTTATAAGAAAGAAAATTTTCTACATATGTTTTAAAAAATGGATTTGAATGCTTTAAACATATTAAAGATTAAAATTACCTATGGATCCAAACCTTTTAAAGTGAATAACATTAAATTCTCAAGTGAACGTGCAGTGGGATATTTACCCGAGTCAAACAAGCAATTTTTTTGCCCATTTACAAAAAGCTGACCTAACGATCTTAGATGATTTTAAAGTGATTTATCTTGCATAATGGGCTATATTTTTGTAAGGAATGACTTATGGATTGGGAATCAACACTGAGTTAAAAATCCCCTGCCTCCCCCTTTTCCTGACGATTACAGAACCTGATATATAAATACTAAAAAGAGTTTACAATCCCTAAAAATTAAAAATACTTTTTGTAATTATCTCTCTCTAAATTGTGCATTGTGCATTTCCATTTTAGATGTAAACTTTTTTCTTAAATCAAAAGTTGATTTTTCACTTTCCCATCATCTCGTAAACAAAAAAAAAAAGAGATAAAAGGCAAATATATCACAAAAAAATGAAAATTTTAGAGTTTATGCATGGAAATAATTTAAATCAATCAATAAATTTAAGTAAAGAAAATTTATTTACACACCACAAATGAACACAAAAGTTTTCAAATCCAAGTTTGGGTAATTCAACTAATTCAACCCTTATAGCACGGAATTTTATAAGAAAGAGATTTTCTACACATGTTTTAGAAAATGGATATGCATGCTTGAAACATGTTAAAGATGCAAATGATATATGGATCCAAACCTTTTAAAGAGAATAACATTAAATTCTCAAGTGAACGTGCGGTGGGATATTTAACCGAGTCAAACAAGCCATTATTTTGCCCATTTACAAAAAGCTGACATAACGATCATAGATGATTGTAAAGTGATTTATCATGCGTAACGGGTTATATTTTCATAAGAAAAGACTTATGGATTGAGAGTCAAAACTCAGTTAAAACTCTCCCACCTCCCTCTTTCCCGATGATTGCAGAACCTGATATATAACTACTAAAAAGAGTTAACAATCCCAATTATTACATACACTTTTTGGAATTAACTCTCTCGATATTTGTGCATTGTGCATTTCCATTCTAGATGTATACTTTTTTGTTAAATCAAAACTTGAGTTTTCACTTTCTCTTCATCTCAGAAAAAAAAAAAAAGAGATAAAAGGCAAATAGATCACAACACAATGAAAATTTTAGAGTTTATGTATGGAAAGAATTTAAATCAATAAACAATTGTAAGAAAATAAAATTTATTCACACACCACAAATGAACACAAAAATTTTGTTATCCAAGTTTGGGTCACTCCACTAGTTCAAACCGAATAGCTAGGAATTTAATAAGAAAGATATTTTTCAACTAATGTTTTAAAAAATGGATATGCATGCTTGAAACATGTTCAAGATTCAAATGACCTATGGATACAAACCTTTTAAAGAGAATAACATTAACTTCTTAAGTGAACATGCGATGGGATATTTACCCGAGTCAAACAAGATATTATTTTGCCAATTTACAAAAAGCTGACCTAACGATCATAGATGATAGTAAAGTAATTTATCATGTGCAATGAGCTATATTTTTGTAAGGAATGACTTATGGATTGGGAGGCAACTCTCAGATAAAAATCCCCTGCCTCCCCCTTTTCCCAATGATTGTAGAACCTGATATATAAAAACTAACAAGAGTTTAAAATCCCTAAAAATTACTGACACTTTTTGGAATATCTCTCTCTGCATTTGTACATTGTGCATTTCCATTTCAGATGTATACTTTTTTCTTAAATACAAACTTGAGTTTTCACTTTCCCTTCATCTCGTAAACCAAAAAAAGAGATAAAAGACAAATAGATAACAACAAAAAGAAAATTTTAGAGTTTATGTATGGACAGATTGAAAGCAATAAAAAAATGTAAGTAAGGAAAATTTATTCACACACCACAAATGAACACAAAAGTTTTGTTATCCAATTTTCGGAAATTCCACCAGTTCAACCCTAATAGCTCGAAATTTTATAAGAAGAGATTTTTCTACACATGTTTTAAAAAATGGATATGCATGCCTGAAACATTTTACATATGCAAATGACCTATCCATCCAATCCTTTTAAAGAGAATAACATTAAATTCTCAAGTGAACATGCAGTGGGATATTTATCCAAGTCAAATAAGCCATTATTTTGCCCATTTACAAAATGCTGACCTAACGATCATAGATGATTGTAATGTGATTTATCATGTGTAATGGGCTATATTTTTTTAAGGAATGACTTATGGATTGGGAGTCTACACTCAGTTAAAAATCCCTCGCCTCCCCCTTTTCTAGACGAATGCAGATCCTTATATAAAAACTAAAAAGTGTTTACAATCCCTAAAAATTACAGACACATTTTTGAATTATCTCTCTCTACATTTGTGCATTGTGCATTTCCAGTTTAGATGTATACCATTTTCTTAAATTAAAACATGATTTTTCACTTTCCCTTCATCTCGTAAGCCAAAAAAAGATATAAAGGGCAAATAGATCACAACAAAATGAAAAATTTAGAGTTTATGTATGGAAAGAATTTAAATCAATAAACAAATGTAAGTAATGAAAATTTATTCACACACCACAAATTGACACAAAAGTTTTGTTATCCAAGTTTGGGAAATTCCAATAGTTCAACCCTAATAGCTCGAAATTTTATAACAAAGAGATTTTTCTACACATGTTTTAAAAAATGGATATGCTTGATTAAAACATGTTAAAGATTCAAATGACCTATGGATCCAAACCTTTTAAAGGTAATAACATTAAATTCACAAGTGAACGTGCGGTGGGATATTTACCCGAGTCAAACAAACCATTATTTTGCTCATTTACAAAAAGCTGACCTATAGATCATAAATGATTGTAAAGTGTTATATCTTGTGTAACGAGCTATATTTTTTTAAGGAATGACTAATGGATTGAGAGTCAACACTTAGTTAAAAATCCCCACCTCCCCCATTTCTGACGTATGCAAAACCTGATATATAAAAACTAAAATAATTTTACAATCCCTAAAAATTACAATCACTTTTTGGAATTAAATTTCTCTACATTTGTACATTGTGCATTTCCATTTTAGATATATATTTTTTTCTTAAATCAAAACTTGAGTTTTCACTTTCCTTTCATCTTGTAAACTAAAAAAGAGATAAAAGGAAAATAGATCACAAAAAAATGAAAATTTTAGAGTTTATGTATGGAAATAATTTAAAGAAATAAACAAATGTAAATAATGAAATTTTATTCACACAACACAAATGAACACAAAAATTTTCTTATCCAAGATTGGGTAATTCCTCTTGTTCAACACTAATAGTTCAAAATTTATAAGAAAGAGATTTTTCTACACATGTTTTAAAAAAAGGATATGCTTGCTTGAAACATGTTAAAGATTCAAAATGACCTATGAATCCAAACCTTTTAAAGGGAATAACATTAACTTCTCAAGTGAACGTGCGACAGGATATTTACCCGAGTCAAACAAGCCATTATTTTGCCCATTTACAAAAAGCTAACCTTACGTTCATAGTTGATTGTACAGTGATTTATCATGCGTAACGGGCTATATTTTTTTAAAGAATGACTTATGGATTGGGAATCAACACTCAGTTAAAAATCCCCCACCTCTCCCTTTTCCCGACGATTGCAGAACCTAATATATAAAAACTAAAAAGAGTTTACAATCCCTAAAAATTACAGTCACATTTTGGAATTATCTCTATCTACATTTGTGCATTATGCATTTCCATTTTATAAGAATAATTTTTCTAAAATCAAAACTTGACTTTTCACTTGCCCTTCATCTCGTAAACAAAAAAAAGAGATAAAAGGCCAATAGATCACAACAAAATGAAAACTTTAGAGATTATATATGGAAATAATTTAAATAAATAATCAAATTTAAGTAAAGAAAATTTATTTAATAACCACAATGAACACAAAAAATTTTTATCCAAGTTTGGGTAATTCCGCTAGTTCAACACTAATAGCTCAGAATTTTATAAGAAAAATATTTTTCTATACATGTTTTAAAAAACGTATATGCATGCTTGAAACATGATAAAGATGCAAATGACCTATGGATCCAAACCTTTTAAAGAGAATAACATTAACTTCTCGAGTGAACGTGCAGTGGGGTATTTACCCTAGACAAACAAGCCATTATTTTGCCCATTTAAAAAATGCTAATCTAATGATCATAGATGATTGTAAAGTGATTTAATATGCGTAACGGGCTATAGTTTTGTAAGGAATGACTTATGGATTGGGAGTCAACAGTCAGTTAAAAATCCCCCGCCTCTCCCTTTTTCGACGATTGTAGAACCTAATATATAAAAACTAAAATGATTTTAAAATCCCTAAAAATTACAGACACTTTTTGGAATTATATCTCTCTACATTTTTTCATTGTGCATTTTCATTTTAGATGAATACTTTTTTCTTAAATCAAAGCTTGAGTTTTCACTTTCCCTTCATCTCGTAAAAAAAAAGAGATAAAAGGCAAATAGATCACAACAAAATGAAAATTTTAGAGTTGATGTATGGAAAGAATTTAAAGCAATAAACAAATGTAAGTAAAGAAAATTTATTCACACTACACAAATGAACACGAAAGTTTTCTTATCCAAGTTTGGGTAATTCCACTAGTTCAACACTAATAGCTTAGAATTTAATGAGAAAGATATTTTTCTACACATGTTTTAAAAAATGGATATGCATTCTTGAAACATGTTAAAAATTCAAATGACCTATGGATCCAAACCTTTTAAAGAGAATAACATTAACGTCTCAAGTGAACGTGTGGTGAGACAAACTAGCCATTATTTTGCCCATTTGCAAAAATCTGACCTAACGATCATTAATGATTGTAAAGTGATTTATCATGCCTAACGGGCTATATTTTTGTAAGGAATGACTTATGGATTGGGAGTCAAGACTCAGTTAAAAATCCCTCACCTCCCCCTTTTCCCGATGATTCCAGAACCTGATATATAAAAACTAAAAAGAGTTTACACTCCCTAAAAATTACAGTCACTTTTTGGAATTATCTTTCTCTACATTTTTGCATTGTGTATTTCCATTTTAGAAGAATACTTTTTTCTTAAATCAAAACTTGAGCTTTCACTTTCCCTTCATCTAGTAAACAAAAAAAGAGACAAAAGGCAAATAGATCACAACAAAATGAAAATTTTAGAGTTTACGTATGGAAAGAAGTTAAAACAATAAACAAATGTAAGTAAAGAAAATTTATTCACACACCACAAATGAACACAAAAGTTTTGTAATCCAAGTTTTGAAAATTCCACTAGTTCAAGGCTAATAGCTCAGAGTTTTATAAGAAATATATTTTTTTTACAAATCTTTTAAAAAATGGATATACATGCTTAAAACATGGTAAAGATGCAAATTACCTATGGATCCAAACCTTTTAACGAGAATAACATTAAATTCTCAAGTGAACATGCGGTGGGATATTTACCCGAGTCAAACAAGCCATTATTTTGCCCATTTTAGAAAAAACTGACCTAAAATTCATAGATGATTGTAAAGTGATTTATCATGCGTAACGGGCTATAGTTTGTTAAGGAATGACTTATGGATTGGGTGTTAACACTCAGTTAAAAATCCCCCCCCCCCCCCCCCCCCGTCCCCATTTTCCCGACGATTTTGATAACCTCCTATATAAAAAATAAAAAGTGTTTGCCCTAAAAATTACATCAACTTTTTGGAATTATCTCTCTCTACATTTGTACGTTGTGAATTTCCATTTTAGATGTATACTTTTTTCTTAAATCAAAATGGATCTTTTCACTTTCCCTTCATCTCACAAACACAAAAAAGATAAAAGGCAAATAGATCAGAACAAAAAGAAAATTAAAGAGTTTATGTTTGGAAGAATTTAAAGAAATAAACAAATGTAAGTAAAGAAAATTTATTCACACACCAAAAATGAACACAAAAAAATTTTAATCCATGTTTTGGTAATTCCACTAATTCAATCCTAATAGGTCGGAATTTTATAAGAATGGGATTCTTCTACTCATGTTTTAAAAAATGGATATGCATGCTTGAAACATTTTAAATATGAAAATTACGTATCGAAAAACTAAAGAGAATAACATTAAATACTCAAGTAAACGTGCAGTGGGATATTTACCCGAGTCAAACAAGCCATTATTGTGCCCATTTACAACAAGCTGACTTAACAATCATAGATGATTGTAAAGTGATTTATCATGTGTAACGGGCTATATTTTTTTAAGGAATGACTTATGGATTTGGAATAAAAACTCAGTTAAAAAACCTCCGCCTCCCTCTTTTCCCGACGATTGCAGAATGTAATATATAAATACTAAAAAGAGTTTACAATCCCTAAAAATTAAAAACACTTTTTGGAATTATCTCTCTCGGCATTTGTGCATTGTGCATTTCCATTTAGATAAATACTTTTTTCTAAAATCACAACTTGAGTATTCACTTTCCCTTTATATCTCGAAAAAAAAAGAAGAGAAAATAGCAAATAGATAACAACAAAATGAAAATTATAGAGTTTATGTAAGGAAATAATTTAATGCAATAACAAAAAATGTAAGTAAAGAAAATTTATTCACACAACACAATTGAAAACAAAATTTATGTTGTCCAAGTTTGGGAAATTCCACTACTTCAACCCTAATAGCTCAGAATTTTATAAGAAAGAGATTTTTCTACACATGTTTTAAAAACTAGATATACATGCTTCAAACATGTTAAAGATGCAATTGCCCTATGGATCGAAATGTTTTAATGAGAATAACATTAAATTCTCAAGTGAACATGCTATGGGATATTTACACGAGTCAAACAAGCCATTATTTTGCCCATTTACAAAAAGTTGACCTAACGATCATAGATGATTGTAAAGTGATTTATCACGCGTAACAGGCTATATTTTTGTAAGGAATGAGTTATGGATTGGGAGTCGACACCCAGTTAAAAATCTTCGGCCTACCCTTTTTCCCGACGATTGTAGAACCTAATATATAAACTAACAAGAGTATACAATCCCTAAAAATTACAGACACTTTTTGGAATTATCTCTCTCCACATTTGTGCATTGTACATTTCCATTTGAGATGCATACTTTTTTCTTAAATACAAACTAGTGTTTTCACTTTCCCTTCATCTCGTAACAAAAAAAAGAGATAAAAGGCAAATAGATCACGACAAAATGAAAATTTTAGAGTTTATGTATGGAAATAATTTAAAGAAATAAACAAATGTAAGTAAAGAAAATTTGTTCACACACCAAAAATGAACACAAAAGTTTTCTTATCCAAGTTTGGGAAATTCCACTACTTCAACCCTAATAGCTTGAAATTTTATAAGAAAGAGATTTTTCTACACATGTTTTAAAAAATGGATATGCATGCTTGAAACATGTTAAAGATGCAAATGACCTATGGATCCAAACCTTTTAAAGAGAATAACATTAAATTCTCAAGTGAACGTGCGGTGGGATATTTACCCGAGTCAAATAAACCATTATATTGCCCATTTAAAAAAAGCTGACCTAACGGATCATAGATAATTGTAAAGTGATATAACAGGCGTAACAGGCTATATTTTTTTAAGGAAATATGGATTACGAGTCAACACCCAGTTAAAAATCCCCCGCCTCCCCCTTTTCCCGACGATTGCAGAACTTGATATATAAAAACTAAACAGAGTTTGCAATCCCTAAAAATTACAGAAACTTTTTGAAATTATCTCAATCTACATTTGTGCATTGTGCATTTCCATTTTAGATCTATTCTTTTTTGTTAATTCAAAACTTGAGTTTTCACTTTCCCTTCATCTCGTAAACAAAAAAAGAGATTAAAGGCATAAAGATCACAACAAAATGAAAACTTTTGAGTTTATGTATGGTAAGAATTTAAACCAAAAAAAAATGTAAGTAAAGAAAATTTATTTACACAATACAAATGAACACAAAAGTTTTGGTATCCAACTTTTGGAAATTCGACTACTCCAACCCTAATAGCTCGGTATTTTATAAGAAAGATATTTTTCTACACAAGTTTTAAAAAAAGGATATGCATGCTTGAAACATGTTAAAGATCCAAATGACCTATGGAACCAAACGTTTTAAAGAGAATAATATTAAATTCTCAAGTGAACGTGTGGTGGGATATTTACCCGAGTCAAACAAGCCATTATTTTTCCCATTTATAAAAAGTTGACCTAACGATCATACATGATTGTAAAGTGATTTATCATGCGTAACGGGCTATATTTTTGTAAGGAATGACTTATGGATTGGGAGTCAACACTCAGTTAAAAATCCCCACATCTCCCTTTCGCCGACGATTGCAGAACGTTGTAAATAAAAACTGAAAAGATTTTACAATCCCTAAAAATTACTAAAACTTTTTGGAATTATCTCTCTCTACATTTGTGCATTGTGCATTTCCAGTTTAGATGTATACTTTTTTCTTAAATCAAAACTTGAGTTTTCACCTTCACTTCATCTCGTAAAAAAAAAAAAGAGATAAAAGTTAAATAGATCACAACAAAATGAAAATTTTAGTGTTTATGTATGGAAAGAATTTTAAGCAACAACAAATGTAAGTAAAGAAAATTTATTCACACACCACAAATGAACACAAAAGTTTTGTTATCCAAGATTGGGACTAGTTCAACCCTAATAGCTCGGAAATTTATAAGAAAGATAATTTTCTACACATGTTTTAAAAAATGGATATGCATGCTTCAAACATGTTAAAGATGCAAATGACCTGTGGATCCAACCCTTTTAAAGAGAATAACATGAAATTCTCAAGTGTACATTAAAGAGAATAACATGAAATTCTCAAGTGTACAGAAATTCTCAAGTGTACGTGCGGTGGGATATTTACCCGAGTCAAACAAGCCATTATTTTGCCCATTAACAAAAAGCTAACCTAACGATCATAGCTGATTGTAAAGTGATTTATCATCTGTAATGGGCTATATTTTTTTAAGGAATGAATTATAGATTGGGAATCAACACTCAGTAAAAAATCCCCCGCCTCCCCCTTTTCCTGATGATTGCAGAACCTGATTTATAAAAACTAAATAGATTTTACAATCCTTAAAAATTAAAAATATTTTTTGAATTATCTTTGTGTACCTTTGTGCATTGTGCATTTCTATTTTAGATTTATACTTTTTTATTAAACCATCCCTATTTCTAGTAAAAAAATAGAGATAAAAGGCAAATAGATCACAACAAAATGAAAATTTTTGAGTTTATGTATGGAAAGAATTTAAAGAAATAACAAAATTAAGTGAAGAAATTTATTCACACACCACAAATGAACACAAAAGATATATTATCCAAGTTTGGGAAATTCCACTAGTTCAACCCTACTAGCTCGGAATTTAATAACAAATAGATTTTTCTACACATGTTTTAAGAAATGGATATGCTTGCCCGAAACATGTTAAAGATGGAAATGACCTATGGATCCAGTCCTTTTCAAGGGAATAACATTAAATTCTCAATTGAACGTGTGGTGGGATATTTACCCGAGTCAAACAAGCCATAATTTTGCCCATTTACAAAAGTTGACCTAACGTTCATAGATGATTGTAAAGTGATTTATCATGCATAATGTGCTATAGTTTTGTAAGGAATGAATTATGGATTGGTAGTCAACATTCAGTTAAAAATCCCTCACCTCCCCCTTTTCCTGACGATTGCAGAACCTGATATATAAAAACTAAATAGAGGTTACAATCCCTAAAAATTACAGACACTTTTTGGAATTATCTATCTCTAAATTTGTGCATTATGCATTTCCATTTTAGATGTATACTTTTTTCTTAAATCAAAACTTGAGTTTCACTTTCCCTACATCTCGTAAGCAAAAAAAGAGATAAAAGGCAAATAGATCACAACAAAATGAAAATTTTAAAGTTTATGTATGGAAAGAGTTTAAAGAAAAAAAAATGTAAGTAAAGAAAATTTATTCACACACCACAAATGAACACAAAAGTTTATTATCCAAGTTTCGGAAATTCCACAAGTTCAACCATAATAGCTCGGAATTTTATAAGAGAGAGATTTTTCTACACATGTTTTAAAAAATGGATATACATGCTTGAAACATGTCAAAGATGAAAATGACCTATGGATCCAAACCTTTTAAATAGAATAACATTAAATTCTCTAGTGAACGTGCGGTGGGATATTTACCCAAGTCAAACAAGTCATTATTTTGCCCATTTACAAAAAGTTGACCTAACAATCATAGATGATTGTAAGTGATTTACCAAGCGTAACGGGCTATATTATTTTAAGGAATGACTTATGGATTGGGAGTCAACACTCTGTTAAAAATCCTCTGCCTCCCCCTTTTCCCGACGATTGTATAACTTCATATATAAATACTAAAAAGAGTTTACAATCCCTAAAAATTACAATCACTTTTTCGAATTATCTCTCTCAACATTTGTGCATTGTGCACTTCTATTTTAGAGGTATACTTTTTTCTTAAATCAAAACATGAGTTTTCAATTTCCCTTCATCTAGAAAAAAAAAGATATAAATAGCAAATATATCACAACAAAATGAAAATTTTAGAGTTTATGTATAGATAGAATTTAAAGCAATAACAAAAAAGTAAATGAAGAAAATTTATTCACTCACAAATGAACACAAAACTTATGTCATCCTAGCTTGGGAAATTCCTCTTGTTTAACCCTAATAGGTCAGAATTTTATAAGAAAGAGATTTTTTTACACATGTTTTAAAAAATAGATATGCTTGCTTGAAACATGTTAAAGATGCAAATGACCTATGGATCCAAACATTTTGAAGAGAATAATGTGAAATTCTCAAGTGAACGTGCTGTGGGATATTTACCCGACTCAAACAAACCATTATTTTGCCCATTTACAAAAAGCTGGGCTAATGATCATATATGATTGTAAAGTGATTTATCATGCGTAACAGGCTATATTTTTGTAAGGAATGACTTATGGATAGGAAGTCAACACATAGTTTAAAATTTCCCACCTCCCCCTTTTCACGATGATTGCAGAACCTGATATATATAAAAAAAAAAAGAGTTTACAATCCCTAAAAATGACAGACACGTTTTGGAATTATCTCTCTCTACATTTATGCATTGAACATTTCCATTTTAGATGTATACTTTTTTTCTTAAATCAAAACTAGAGTTTTCACTTTCCCTTCATCACGTAAAAAAAAAAAAAAAAAAAGATAAAAGGCAAATAAATCACAACAAAATGAAAATTTTAGAGTTTATGTATGGAGGGAATTTAAAGCAATAAAAAATTTAAGTAAATAAAATTTATTCACACACCAAAAATGAGCACAAAAGTTCAGTTATACAAGTTTGGGAAATTGCACTAGTTCAACCCTAATAGCTCGAAATTTTATAAGAAACAAATTTTTCTACAGATGTTTTAAAAAATGGATATGCATATTTGAAACATGTTAAAAATGCAAATGACATATGGATCCAAACCTTTTAAAGATAATAACATTAAATTCCCAAGTGAACGTGCGGTGGGATATTTACTCGAGTCAAACAAGCCATTATTTTGACCATTTATAAAAAGCTGACCTAACGATCATGGATGATTGTAAAGTGATTTATCATGCGTAACGGGCTATATTTTTGTAAGGAATGACTTATGGATTGGGAGTCAACACTCAGTTAAAACCCCTTCGCATCCCCCCTATTTCTCGACGATTGCAGAACCTGATATATAAAAACTAAAAATATTATACTATCCCTAAAAATTACAGACACTTTTTGGAATTATATCTCTCTATATTTTTGCATTGTCCATTTCCATTTTATATGTATACTTTTTTCATTAAATCAAAACATGAATTTTACTTTCCCTCCATCTCGTAAACAAAAAAAGAGATAAAAGGCAAATAGATCACATCAAAATGAAAATTTTAGAGTTTATGTCTGAAAATAATTTAAAGAAATTACAAATGTATGTAAATAAAATTTATTCACATACCACCACAAATATATACAAAAGTTTTGGAATCCGACTTTTGGAAATTCGACTAGTTCTACCCTTATAGCTTGGAATTTTATAGGAAAGAGATTTTTCTTCACATGTTTTAAAAAATGGATATGCATGATTGAAACATGTTAAATATGCAAATGACCTATGGATCCAAAACTTTTAAAGAGAATAACATTAAATTCTCAAGTGAACGTGCGGTGGGATTTTTACCCGAGTCAAACAAGCCATTATTTTTCCCATTTACATAAAACTAACCTAACGATCATAGATGATTGTAAAGTGATTTGTCATGTATAATGGGCTAAATTTTTGTAAGGAATGCCTTATGGATTGGGAGTCAACACTCAGTGAAAAATCCTCTGCCTCCCCCTTTTCCCAACGATTGCAGAACCTGATATATGAAAACTAAAATGAGTTTACCATCCCTACAAATTACATAAATTTTCTGGAAGTATCTCTCTCTACATTTTTACATTGTGTGTTTCCATTTTAGATGTATAGTTTTTTCTTAAATCAAAACTTGAGTTTTCACTTTTCCTTCATCTCGTAAACAAAAAAAAGAGAAAATGGGAAAATATATCACAACAAAATGAAAATTTTAGGGTTTATGTATGGAAAGAATTTAAAGCAATAAAAATATGTAAGTAAAGAAAATTTATTCACACACCACAAATGAACACAAAAGTTTTGTTATCCAAGTTTGGAAATTCCACTAGTTCAACCGTAATATTTTGGAATTTTATAAGAAAGAGATTTTTCTACAAATGTGTTATAAAATGGATATGCATTCTTGAAACATGTTAAAGATGCAAATGACCTATGGATCCAATCTTTTAAAGAGAATAACATTAAATTCTCAAGTGAACGTGCGGTGGGATATTTACCCGAGTCAAACAAGCAATTATTTTTCCCCTTTACAAAAAGCTAAAGGGGATTGTAAACTGATTTTACATGTGTTACAGTCTATATTTGTTTAAGGAATCACTAATGGATTGGGAGTCAACACTCAGTTAAAAATCCGTCGCCTCCCCCTTTTCCCAACAATTGCAGAAATTACAATCTATAAAAATTACATTTTTTGAATTATCCCTCTCTACATTTGTGCATTGTGCATTTCCGTTTTAGATGTATACTTTTTTCTTAAACCAAAACTTGTGTTTTCACTTTCTCTTCATCTCGTAAACAAAAAAAAAAGATAAAAGGCAAATAGATCACAACGAAATAAAAATTTTAGAGTTTATGTATGGAAATAATTTAAAGCAATAAACAAATGTAAGGAAATAAAATTTATTCACACACCACAAAAGATCACAAATATTTGGTTAACCAAGTTTGGGAAATTCCATATGTTCAACCCTTATAGCTCGGAATTTTATAAGAAAGAGATTTTTCTACACATGTTTTGAAAAATGGATAGGCATGCTTGAAACATGTTAAAGATGCAAATTACCTATGGATCCACACCTTTTAAAGAGAATAACATTAAATTCTCAAGTGAACATGCGGTGGGATATTTACCCGAGTCAAACAAGCCATTATTTTGCCCATTTACAAAAAGCTGACCTAACGGTCATAGATGAATGTGAAGTCATTTATCAAGCGTAACGGGCAATATTTTTGTAAGGAATAACTTATGGATTGGGAGTCAACACTCAGTTAAAAATCCCCCGTCTCCCCCTTTTTTCGACGATTGCAGAACCTGATTTATAAAAACTAAAAAGAGTTTATAATCCCTAAAAATTACAGTCACTATTTTGGAATAATCACTCTCTACATCTGTGCATTGTGCATTTCCATTTTGGATATATACTTTTTTCTTAAATCAAAACTTGGGTTTTCACTTTCCCTTGAACTCATAAACAAAAAGAAGAGATTAAAGGTAAATAGATCACAACAAAATGAAAATTTTAGAGTTTATGTATGGAAAGAATTTAAAGAATTAGACAAATGTAAGTAAAGAAAATTTATTCACACACCACAAATGAACACAAAACTTTTGTTATCCATGTTTGGGAAATTTCACTAGTTCAACCCTAATAGCTCAGAATTTATAAGAAAGTGATTTTCTACACATGTTTTAAAAAATGGATATACATGCTTGAAACATGTTAAAGATGCAAATTACCAATGGATCCAAACCTTTTAAAGTGAATAACATTAAATTCTCTAGTGAACGTGCGGTGGATATTTACCCGTCAAACAAGCCATTATTTTGCCCATTTATGAAACGTTGACCTAATGATCATAGATGATTATAAAGTGATTTATCAGGCGTAACGGGCTATATTTTTGTAAGGAATGACTTATCGGGGAGTTAGGACTCAGTTAAAAATCCCCCGCCTCCCCCTTTTCCTGACGATTGCAAAACATGATATATAAAATTAAAAAGAGTTTACAATCCCTGAAATTTACAGTCACATTTTGGAACTATCTCTCTCTACAATTGTGCATTGTGAATTTCCATTTTAGATGTATACTTTTTTCTTAAATCAAAACTTGAGTATTCACTTTCCCTTCATCTCGTAAACCAAAAAAAGAGGTAAATAGCAAATAGATCACAACAAAATGAAAATTTTAGAGTTTATGTATCGAAATAATTTAAAGCAATAACAAAAATGTAAGTGAAGAAAACTTATTCAGACACCACAAATGAACACAAAATTTATGTCATCCTAGCACTAATGTAACCCTAATAGTTTGGAATTTTATAAGAAAGAGATTTTTCTACACATGTTTTAAAAAATGGATATGCATGCTTCAAACATGTTAAAGATGCAAATGACCTATGGATCCAAACTTTTAAAAAGAATAACATTAAATTTTCAAGTGAACGTGTTGTTGGGTATTTACCCGAGTCAAACAAGCCATTATTTTGCCCATTTACAAAAAGCTGACATCACGATCCTATATGATTGTACAATGATTTATCATGCGTAACGGGCTACATTATTGTAATGAATGACTTATCTCAATCAAGATTTGTGCATTTTGCATTTCCATTTTATATGTATATATTTTCTTAAATCAAAACTTGAGTTTTCACTTTCCCTTCATCTCGTAAACAAAAAAAAGATAAAAGGCAAATAGATCACAACAAAATGAATCTTTTAGAGTTTATGTATGGAAAGAATTTGAAGCAAAAAAAACAGTAGAAAAAAAAATTATTCACATACCACAAATGAACACAAAAGTTTTGTTATCCAAGTTTGGGAAATTCCACTAGTTCAACTCTAATAGCTTGGAATTTTATAAGAAAGATATTTTTCTACAATTTTTTTAAAAATTGGATATGCATGCTTGAAACATTTTAAAGATGCAAATGACCTATGGATCCAAACCTTTTCAAGAGAATAACTTTAAATTCTCAAGTAAACGTGCGGTGGGATATTTACCCGAGTTAAACAAGCCATTATTTTGCCCATTTACAAAAAGTTGACCTAACGATCATAGATGACTGTAAAGTAATTTTCATGTGTAACGGGCTATATTTTTGTAAGGAATGACTTATGGTTTGAGAGTCAACACTCAGTTAAAAATCCCCTGCTTCCCCCTTCTCCCAACGAGTGCAGAACCTAACATATAAAAACTAAAAAGAGTTTACAATCCTTGAAAATTACAAACAGTTTTTTGATTTATCTCACTCTACATTTGTGCATTGTGAATTTCCATTTTAGATGTATACTTTTTTCTTAAATCAAAACTTGGATTTTCACTTTTCCTCCATCTCGTAAACAAAAAAAGAGATAAAAGGCAAATAGATCACAATAAAATGAAAGTTTTAGAGTTTATGTACGGAAAAATTTTAAATCAAAAACAAATGTAAGTGAAGAAAATTTATTCACACACCACAAATGAACACAAAAGTTTTGTTATCCAAGTTTTGGAAATTCCATTAGTTCAACCCTAATAGCTCAGAAATTTTATAAGAAAGATATTATTCTAAAAATGTTTAAAAAAATGGATATGCATGCTTAAAACATGTTAATGATGCAAATGACCTATGGATCCAAATCTTTTAAAGAGAATAACATTAAATTCTCAAATGAACGTGCGCTGGGATATTTACCCGATTTAAACAAACCATTATTTTGCCCATTCACAAACTGTGTACCTAACGATCATAGATGATTTTAAAGTAATTTATCATGTGTGACGGGCTATATTTTTTTAAGGAATGACTTATGGATTGAGAGTCAACACTCAGTAAAAATCCTCTTCCTCCCCCTTTTTCGATGATTGCAGAACCTGTTATATAAAAATTAAAATGAGTTTAAAATCCCTAAAAATTACAGACACTTTTTGGAATTATCTCAATCTACATTTGTGCATTTTGCATTTCCTTTTTAGATCTATTCTTTTTTTTTAATTCAAAACTTGAGTTTTCACATTCCCTACATCTCGTAAACAAAACAAGAGATAAAAGGCAAAAAGATCACTACAAAATGAAAATTTTTGAGTTTATGTATGGAAAGAATTTAAACCAATAAGAAATGTAAGTAAAGAAAATTTATTCACACACCACAAATGAACACAAAACTTTTGGTATCCAACTTTTGGAAATTCGACTAGTCCAACCCTAATAGCTCGGAATTTTATAAGCAAGATAATTTTCTACACAAGTTTTAAAAAAAGGATATGCATGCTTGAAACATGTTAAAGATGCAAATTACCTATGGATCCAAACCTTTTAAAGAGAATAACATTAAATTCTCAAGTGAATGTGTGGTGGGATATTTACCCGAGTCAAACAAGCCATTATTTTTCCCATTTATAAAAAGTTGACCTAACGATCATAGATGATTGTAAATTGATTCATCATGCGTAACAGGCTATATTTTTGTAAGGAATGACTTATGGATTGGGAGTCAACACTCCGTTAAAAATCCCCCGCATCCCCCTTTCGCCGATGATTGTAAAACGTTGTAAATAAAAACAAAAAGGAGTTTACAATCCCTAAAAATTACCGACACTTTTTGGAATTATCTCTCTCTACATTTGTGCGTTGTGCATTTCTAGTTTAGATGTATACTTTTTTCTTAAATCAAAACTTAATTTTTCACCTTCCCTTCATAAAAAAAGAGATAAAAGTCAAATAGAGCACAACAAAATGAAAATTTTAGAGTTTATGTATTGAAAGAATTTAAAGCAACAACAAATGTAAGTAAAGAAAATTTATTCACACACCACAAATGAACACAAAATTTTTGTTATCCAGGTTTGGGACTAGTTCAACCCTAATAGCTCAGAAATTTAGAAGAAAGTTATTTTTCTACACATGTTTTAAAATTATTTTTCTACACATGTTTTAAAAAATGGATATGCATGCTTGAAACATGTTAAAGATGCAAATGACCTGTAGATCAGAACCTTTTAAAAATAATAAGATGAAATTCTCAAGTGAACGTGCGGTGGGGTATTTACCAAAGTCAAACAAGCCATTATTTTACCCATTAACAAAAAGCTGACCTAACGATCATAGCTGATTGTAAAGCGATTTATCATGTGTAATGGGCTATATTTTTGTAAGGAATGAATTATGGATTGGGAGTCAACACTCAGTTAAAAATCCCCCTCCTCCCCCTTTTCCCGACGATTGCAGAACCTGGTTTTTGAAAAGAAATAGATTTTTCAATCCCTAAAAATTAAAAATACTTTTTGAAATTATCTTTGTCAACATTTTTGCATTGTGCATTTCCATTCTAGATTTATGCTTTTTTATTAAATCAAAACTTGAGTTTTCACCTTCCCTATTTCTCGTAAAAAAAATAGAGATAAAAGGCAAATAGATCACAACAAAATGAAATTTTTTGTGTTTCTTTACGGAAAGAATTTAAAGAAAAAATACAGTAAGTTAAGAAATTTATTCACACACCACAAATGAACACAAAAGTTATGTTATCCAAGTTTGGGAAATTCCACTAGTTTAACCCTACTAGCTCAGAATTTTATAACAAATAGATTTTTCTACACATGTTTTAAGAAATGGATATGCTTGCCTGAACATGTTCAAGATGAAAATGACCTATGGATCCAAACCTTTTAAAGAGAATAACATTAAATTCTCAATTGAACATGTTGTAGGATATTTACCCGAGTCAAACAAGCCATAATTTTGCCCATTTACAAAAAATTGACCTAACGATCATAGATGATTGTAAAGTGATTTATAATGCATAACGTGCTATAGTTTTCTAAGGAATGAACTATGCATTGGGAGTCAACACGCAGTTCAAAATCCCCCGCCTCCCCTTTTTCTCGACGATTGCAAAACCTGATATATATAAACTAAAAAGAGCTTACAATCCCTAAAAATTACAGAAACGTTTTTGAATTATCACTCTCAACATTTGTGCATTGTGAATTTCAATTTTTTATGTATACTTTTTTCTTAAATTAAAACTTGAGTTTCACTTTCCCTTCATCTCGTAAGCAAAAAAAGAGATAAAAGGCAAATATATCACAACAAAATGAAAATTTTAAAGTTTATGTATGGAAAGAGTTTAAAGCAAAAAACAAATGTAATTAAAGAAAATTTATTCACACACCACAAATGAACAAAAAAGTTTACTATCCACGTTTCGAAAATTCCACAAGTTCAACCCTAATAGCTCGGAATTTTATAAGAAAGAGATTTTTCTACATATGTTTTCAAAAAAGGATAGGCATGCTTGAAACATGTTAAAAATGAAAATGACCTGTGGATCCAAACCTTTTAAATAGAATAACATTAAATTCTCAAGTGAACGTGCGGTGGGATATTTACCCGAGTCATACAAGCCATTATTTTGCCCATTTACAAAAAGCTGACCTAACGATCATAGATGATTGTGAAGTGATTTATCAAGCATAACGGGCAATATTTTTTAAATAAATGACTTATTGATTGGGAGTCAAAACTCAGTTAAAAATCCTCCGCCTCCCCCTTTTCCCGACGATTTCATAACCTAATATGTAAAAACTAAAAAGAGTTTACAATCCCTAAAAATTAAAATCACTTTTTTGAATTATCTCTCTCTGCATTTGTGCTTTGTGCATTTTCATTTTAAATATATACTTTTTTCTTCTATCAAAACTTGAGTTTTCACTTTCCCTTCATCTCGTAAACAAAAAAAAGAGATAAAAGCTACATAGATCACAAGAAAATGAAAATTTTACAGTTTATGTATGGGAAGAATTAAAAGAAATAAACAAATGTAAATAAAGAAAATTTATTCACACACCATAAATGAACACAAAAGTTTTGTTATCCAAGTTTTGGAAATTCCACTAGTTCAACCCTAATAGCTCAGAATTTATAAGAAAGAGATTTTTCTACACATGTTTTAAAAAATGGATATACATGCTTGAAACATGTTAAAGATCCAAATTACCAATGGATCCAAACCTTTTAAAGAGAATAACATTAAATTCTAGTGTGAACTTGCTGTGGGATATTTACCCGAGTCAAACAAGCCATTATTTTGCCCATTTACAAAAAGCTGACCTAACTATCATAGATGATTATAAGTCATTTACCAAGCGTAACGGGCTATATTATTGTAAGGAATGACTTATGGATTGGAAGTAAGCACTCAGTAAAAAACCCTCCGCCTCCCCTTTTTCCCTACGATTGCAGATCCTGATATATAAAAACTAAAAAGAGTTTATAATCCCTTAAAATTTCAGACACTTTTTGGAATTATCTCTCGCTACATTTGTGCATTGTGAATTTCGATTTTAGATGTACACTTTTTTCTTAAATCAAAAGTTGAGTTTTCACGTTCCCTTCATCTCACAAACAAAAATAGAGATAGAAGGCAAATAGATCACAACAAAATGAAAATTTTAGAGTTTATGTATGGAAGAATTTAAAGCAATAAAAAAATGTAAGTAAAGAAAATTTATTCACACACCACAAATGAACACAAAAGTTTTGTTTTCCAAGTTTGGGAAATTCCACAAGTTCAACCCTCACAGCTCGGAGTTTTATTAGAAAGAGATTTTTCTACACATGTTTTAAAATATGGATATGCGTGCTTGAAACAAGTTTAAGATGCAAATGACCTATGGATCCAAACCTTTTAAAGACAATAACATTAAATTCTGAAGTGAACGTGCGGAAAGATATTTACCCGAATCAAACAAGCCATTATTTTGCCCATTTAGAAAAAGCTGACCTAACGATCATAGATGATTGTAAAATGATTTAACATGTGTAACGGCCTATATTTGTTTAAGGAGTGACTAATAGAATGGGAGTCAACACTCAGTTAAAAATACCGGCCTCCCCCTTTTCCCGACAATTGCAGAACCCGATATGTATAAACTAAAAAGAGTTTCCAATCCCTAAAAATTACAAACACTTTTTTGAATTATCTCTCTCTACATTTCTACATTATGCATTTCCGTTTTTTATGTGTACTTTTTTCTTAAATTAAAACTTGAGTTTTCACTTTCGCTTTATCTCGTAAGAAAAAAAAGAGATAGAAGCCAAATAGATAACAACAAAATGAAAATTTTAGAGTTTATGTGTGGAAATAATTTAAAGCAAAAAACAAATGTAAGTAAAGAAAATTTATTCACACACCACAAATGAACACAAAAGTTTTGTTATCCAAGTTTCGGAAATTCCACAAGTTCAACCCTAATAGCTCAGAATTTTATAAGAAAAAGATTTTTCTATACATGTTTTAAAAAAAGGATAGGCATGCTTGAAACATGTTAAAGATGCAAATGACCTATGGATCCAAACCTTTTAAAGAGAATAACATTAAATTCTCAAGTGAACCTGTGGTGGGATATTTACTGAGTCAAACAAGCCATTGTTTTGCCCATTTACAAAAAGCTGACCTAACAATCATAGATGATTGTGAAGTGATTTATCAAGCGTAACAGGCAATATTTCTGTAAGGAATGACTTATGGATTGGGAGTCAACACTCATTTAAAAATCCTCCACCTCCCCCTTTTCCCGACGATTGCATAACCTGATATATAAAAACTAAAAAGAGTTTGCAATCCCTTAAAATTACAGTCACTTTTTCGAATTATCTCTCTCTGTATTTGTGCATTGTGCATTTCCATTTGTGAAATATACTTTTTTCTTAAATTAAAACTTGAGTTTTCACTTTCCCTTCATCTCGTAAACAAAAAGAAGAGATAAAAGGCACATAGTTCAGAACAAAATGAAAATTTTAGAGTTTATGTATGGGAAGAATTAAAAGAAATAAACAAAAGTAAGTAAAGAAAATTTATTCACACACCACAAATGAACACAAAAGTTTTGTTATCCAAGTTTGGGAAATACCACTAGTTCAACCCTAATAGCTCAGAATTTATAAGAAAGAGATTTTTCTACACATGTTTCAAAAACTTGTTATACATGCATGAAACATGTTAAAGATGCAAATTATCAATGGATCCAAACCTTTTAAAGAGAATAACATTAAATTCTCAAGTGAACCTGCGGTGGGATATTTACCTGAGTCAAACAAGCCATTATTTTGCCCATTTAAAAAACGCTAACCTAACGATCATAAATGATTGTAAGTGATTTACCTAGCGTAACGGGCTATATTATTGTAAGGAATGACTTATGGTTTGGAAATAAGCACACAGTTAAAAATCCCCCGCCTCCCCCTTTTCCATACGATTGCAGATCTTGATATATAAAAAGTAAAAAGAGTTTACAATCCCTTAAAATTACAAACACTTTTTGGAATTATCACTCTCTACATTTGCGCATTGTGAATTTCAATTTTAGATGTATACTTTTTTCTTAAATCAAAACTTGAGTTTTCACTTTCCCTTCATCTCACAAACAAAAAAAAGAGATAGAAGGCAAATAGATCACAACAAAATGAAAATTTTAATGTTTATGTATGGAAGAATTTAAAGCAATAAACAAATGCAAGTAAAGAAAATTTATTCACACACCACAAATGAACAAAAAAGTTTTGTTATCCAAGTTTCGGAAATTCCACTAGTTCAACCATAATAGCTAGGAATTTTATTAGAAAGAGATTTTTCTACACATGTTTAGAAAAATGGATATGCATGCTTCAAACATGTTAAAGATGCAAAACACCTATGGATCCAAACCTTTTAAAGAGAATAACATTAAATTGACAAGTGAACATGCGGTGGGATATTTACCCGAGTCAAACAAGCCATTATTTTACCCATTTACAAAAAGCTGACCTAACGATCATAGATGATTGTAAAGTGATTTATCATGCGTAACGGGCTATATTTTTGAAAGGAATGACTTATGGATTGGGAGTCAAAACTCAGTTAAAACTCCCTTGGCTCCCTCTTTTCCCGCGATTGCAGAACCTGATATATATATACTAAAATGAGTTTGCAATCCCTAAATATTACATACACTTTTTGGAATTATCTTTCTCGATATTTGTGCATTGTGCACTTCCATTTTAGATGTATACTTTTTTCTTAAATCAAAACATGAGTTTTTACTGTCCCTTAATCTCGGAAACAAAAAAAAAGATATAAATAGCAAATTTATCACAACAAAATGAAAATTTTAGAGTTTGTGTATAGATGGAATTTAAATCAATAACAAAAAATCAAATGAGGAAAATTTATTCACTCACATCAAATGAACATAAAAATTATGTCATCCTAGCTTGGGAAATTCCACTAGTTTAACCCTAATAGGTCAGAATTTTATAGGAGAGATTTTTCTACACACGTTTTAAAAAATAGATATGCTTGCTTGAAACATGTTAAAGATGCAAATGACCTATGGATCCAAACCTTTTAAAGAGAATAACATCAAATTCTCAAGTGAACCTGCAGTGGGATATTTACCCTACTCAAATAAACCATTATTTTGCCCATTTACAAAAAGCTGAGCTAATGATCATATATGATTGTAAAGTGATTTATCGTGCATAACGGGCTATATTTTTATAAGGAATGACTTATGGATTGGGAGTCAACACTTAGTTTAAAATCACCCGCCTCCCCCTTTTCCCGATGATTGCAGAACCTGATATATAAAAACAAAAAAGAGTTTACCATCCCTAAAAATTACAGACACTTTTTGGAGTTATCTCTCTCTACATTTGTGCATTGAGCATTTCCATTTTAGATGTATATTTTTTTCTTAAATCAAAACTTGAGTTTTCACTTTCCCTTCATCTCATAAACCAAAAAAAGAGATAAAAGGCAAACAAATCACAACAAAATGAAAATTTTAGAGTTTATGTATGGAAAGAATTTAAAGCAACAACAAATTTAAGTAAAAAAAATTTATTCAGACACCAAAAATGAGCACAAAAGTTCAGTTATCCAAGTTTGGGAAATTCCACTAGTTCAACCCTAATACCTCAGAATTTTATAAGAAAGAGATTTTTCTACACATGTTTTAAAAAATTGATATGCATATTTGAAACATGTTAAAGATGAAAATGACCTATGGATCCAAATCTTTTAAAGAGAATAACATTAAATTCCCAAGTGAACGTGCGGTGGGATATTTACTCGACTCAAACAAGCCATTATTTTGACCATTTACAAAAAGCTAACCAAACGTTCATAGATGATTGTAAAGTGATTTATCATGCGTAACGGGCTATATTTTTGTAAGGAATGACTTATGGATTGGGAGTCAACACTCAGTTAAAACTCATTCGCCTCCCCCCTATTTCCCGACGATTGCCGAACCTGATATAAAAAAACTAAAAGGATTATACTATCCCTTAAATTTACAGACACTTTTTTGGAATTATCTCTCTCTATATTTGGGCATTGTGCATTTCCATTTAGATTTATAATTTTTTCTTTAAATCAAAACATGAATTTTACTTTCCCTCCTTTTCGTCAACAAAAAAAGACATAAAAGGCAAATAGATCAGATCAAAATGAAAATTTTAGAGTTTATGTATGAAAAGAATTTACAGAAATAACAAATGTATGTAAAGAAATTTTATTCACATACCACCACAAATGAATACAAAAGTTTTGGTATCCAACTTTTGGAAATTTGACTAGTTCAAGCATTATAACTCGGAATTTTATAGGAAAGAGATTTTTCTTCACAAGTTTTAAAAAATGAATATGCATGCTTGAAACATGTTAAATATTCAATTGATCTATGGATCCACACCTTTTAAAGAGAATAACATTAAATTATCAAGTGAACGTGCGGTGGGATATTTACCCGAGTCAAACAAGCCATTATTTTGCCCATTTACATAAAGCTGACCTAACGATCATAGATGATTGTAAACTGATTTATCATGCATAACGGGCTATATTTTTTTAAGGAATGCCTTATGGATTGGGAGTCAACACTCAGTGAAAAATCCCCCGCCTCCCCCTTTTCCCGACGATTGCAGAACCTGATATATAAAAACTAAAAAGAGTTTACAATCCCTAAAAAATACATAAAATTTTTGGAAGTATCTCTCTCTACATTTTTACATTGTGCGTTTCCATTTTAGATGTATAGTTTCTTCTTAAATCAAAACTTGAGTTTTCAATTTCCCTTCATCTCATAAACAAAAAAAAAAGAGAAAATGGCCAAATATATCACAACAAAATGAAAATTTTAGGGTTTATGTATATAAACAAATGTAAGTAAAAAAAAATTATTCACACACCACAAATGAACACAAAAGTTTTGTTATCCAAGTTTGGAAATTCCACTAGTTCAACCCTAATAGCTCGGAATTTTATATGAAAGAGATTTTTCTACACAAGTTTTAAAAAATGGATAGGCATACTTGAAAAACGTTAAAGGTGAAAATGACCAATGGATCCAAACCTTTGAAAGCGAATAACATTAAATTCTCAAGTGAACGTGAGTTGGGATATTTACCCGTGTCAAACAAGCCATTATTTTGCCCATTTTAAAAAAGTGACCTAACGATCATAGATGATCATAAAATGATGTATCATGTGTAACGGGCTATATTTTTTCTAGGAATGACTTATGGATTGGGAGTCAAAACTCCGTTAAAAATCCCCCGCCTCTGCCTTTTCCTGACGAATGCAGAATCAGATATATAAAAACTAAAAAGAGTTTCAATCCCTAAAAATTACATAAAATTTTTGGAATTCTCTCTCTGCATTTGTGCGTTGTGGATTTCCATTTTAGAAGTATACTTTTTTCTTAATTCAAAACTTGAGTTTTCACTTTCACTTCATCTCGTAAACAAAAAAAGAGATAAAAGGCAAATAGATCACAACAAAATGAAAATTTTAAAGTTGATGTATGGAAAGAATTTAAAGCAATAAACAAATGAAAGTAAAGATAATTTAATCGCACACCACAAATGAGCACAAAAGTTTTGTTATCCAAGTTTGGCAAATTCCACTAGTTCAGCCCTAATAGCTAACGAAATTTTATTAGAAAAAGATTTTTCTACACATGTTTTAAAAAATGAATATCCATGCGAGAAACATGTTAAAAATGCAAATGACCTGTAGATACAAACCTTTTAAAGAGAATAACATTAAATTCTCAAGTGAATGTGCGGTGGGATATTTACCCGAGTCAAAGAAGCCTTTATTTTGCCCATTTACAAAAATATGACCTAACGATCATAAATGATTGTAAAGTCATTTATCATGCGTAACGGGCTATATTTTTTTAAGGAATCACTAGTGGATTGGGAGTCAACACTCAGCTAAAAATCCCTCGCCTCCCCCTTTTCCCTATGATTGCAGAACCTGATATATAAAAACTAAATAGAGTTTACATTCTCTTAAAATTATAGTCACTTTTTTGAAATATCTGTCTCTACATTTGTGCATTGAGCATTTCCATTTTAGATGTATACTATTTTCTTAAATCAAAACTTGAGTTTTCACTTTCCCTTCATCTCGTAAACAAAAAAAGAGATAAAAGGCAAATAGATCACAACAAAATGAAAATTTTAGAGTTTATGAATGGAAAAAATTTAAAGCAATAAAAAACGTAATTAAATAAAATTTATTCACAAACCACAAATGAACACAAAATTTTTGTCATCCAAGCTTTGGAAATTCGACTTGTTCAACCCTAATAGCTCGGAATTTTATAAGAAATAGATTTTTCAACACATGTTTTAAACAATAGATATACATGCTTGAAACATGTTAAAGATCCAAATGACATATGGATCCAAACCTTTTAAAGAGAATAACATTAAATTCTCAACTGAACGTGCGGTGAAATATTTACCCGAGACAAACATGCCATTATTTTTCCCATCTACAAAAAGCTGACCTAACGATCATAGATGATTGTAAAGTGATTTATCATGTGTAACGGGAGATATTTTTCTAAGGAATGACTTATGGATTGGGAGTCAACACTCAGTTATAAATCCCCCGCCTCCCCCTTTTCCCGACGATTGCAAAACCTAATATATAAAAATTAAAAAGAGTTTACAATCCCTAAAAATTACAGACACATTTTGGAATTATCTCCCTCTACATTTTTGCATGATGCATTTCCATTTTAGATTTATATTTTTTCCTTAAATCAAAACTTGAGTTTTAACTTTCCCTTCATCTCGGAAACAAAAAAAGAGATAAAAGGCAAATAGATCACAACAAAATCAAAATTTTAGAGTTTTTGTATGGAAAGAATTTAAAGCAATAACAAATCTACATAAATAATTTTTATTCACACACCACAAATGAACACAAAAATTTTGTGATCCAAGTTTGGGAAATTCCTCTAGTTCAACCCTAATTGCTCGGAATTTTCTAAGAAAAGGTTTTTCTACACATGTTTTAAAAAAATGGATATTCATACTTGAAATATGTTAAAGATACAAATGACCTATGGATCCAAAATTTCTAAAGAGAATAACTATAAATTCTCAAGTGAATGTGCGATGGGATATTTACCTGAATCAAACAAGCCATTATTTTGCCCATTTACAAAAAGCTGACCTAACGCTCATAGATGATTGTAAAGTGATTTATCATGTCTAACGGCCTATATTTTCGTAAGGAATGACTTATGGATTGGGATTCAACACTCAGTAAAAAATCCCCTGCGTCCCCCTTTTCCCAACGATTGCAGAACGAGATATGTAAAAACTGAAAAGAATTTTAAATCCCTAAAAATTTATAGCAATAAACGAAAGTAAGTAAAAAAAAATTTATTCACACACCACAAATGAACACAAAATGTTTGTTATCCAAGTTCGGGAAATTCCACTAGTTCAACGGTAATACTTTGGAATTTTATAAGAAAGAGATTTTTCTACACATGTTTTAAAAAATGGATATGCATTCTTGAAACATGTTAAAGATGTAAATGACCTATGGATCCAAACTTTTAAAGAGAATAACGTTAAATTCTCAAGTGAACGTGTGGTGGGATATTTACCCGAGTCAAACTAGCAATTATTTTTCCCATTTACAAAAAGCTGACCTAACGATCATAGGTGATTGTAAAGTGATTTAACATATATAATGGTCTATATTTGTTTAAGGAATCACTAATGGATTGGGAGTCCACTCTCAGTTAAAAATCCCTCGCTTCCCCCTTTTCCCAACAATTGCAGAACCTGACATATTTAAACTAAAAAGGGTTTACAACCTCAAAAAATTACAAACAATTTTTTGAATTATCCCTTCCTACATTTGTGCAATGTGCATTTCCATTTTACATGTATTCTTTTTTCTTAAACCAAAACTTGAGTTTTCACTTTCCCTTCATCTCGTAAACAAAAAAGGAGATAAAAGGCAAATAGATCACAACAAAATGAAAATTTTAGAGTTTATGTATGGAAATAATTTAAAGCAATAAACAAATGTGAGCAAAGAAAATTTATTCACACACCACAAATGAACACAAATATTTTGTCATCCAAGTTTGGGAAATTCCACAAGTTCAACCCTTATAGCTCGGAATTTTATAAGAAAGAGATTTTTCTACACATGTTTTAAAAAATGGATAGGCATGCTTGAAACATGTTAAAGATGCAAATGACCTATGGATCCAAACCTTTTAAAGAGAATAACATTAAATTCTCAAGTGGACGTGTGGTGGGATATTTACCCGAGTCAAACAAGTCATTATTTTGTCCATTTCCCAAAAGCTGACCTAACGATCATAGATGATTGTGAAGTGATTTATAGCGCATAACGGGCAATATTTTTGTAAGGAATGACTTGTGGATTGGGAGTCAACACTTAGTTAAAAATCCTCCACCTCACCCTTTTCCCGACGATTGCAGAACCTGATATATAAAAACAAAAAAGAGTTTACAATCCTTAAAAATTACAGACACTTTTTGGAATTATCTCTCTCTAAATTTGTGCATTGTGTATTTCTATTTTAGATGTATAATTTTTTCTTAAATCAAAACATGAGTGTTCACTTTCCCTTCATCTCGTAAACCAAAAAAAGAGATAAAAGGCAAACACATCACAACAAAATGAAAATTTTAAGAGTTTATGTATGGAAATAATTTAAAGCAATAACAAATGTAAGTAAACAAAATTTATTCACACACCAAAAATGAACACGAAAGTCCAGTTATCCAAGTTTGGGAAATTCCACTAGTTCAACCATAATAACTCAGAATTTTACAAGAAAGAGATTTTTCTACACATGTTTTAAAAAATGGATATGCATGTTTGAAACATGATAAAGATGCAAATTAACTACGGATCAGAACCTTCTAAAAAGAATAACATTAAATTCCCAAGTGAACGTGTGGTGGAACATTTACCCGCGTCAAACAAGCCATTATTTTGCCCATTTACAAAAAGCTAACCTAACGATTATCGACGATTGTAAAGTAATTTATCATGTTAAACGGGCTATATTTTTGTAAGGAATGAGTTATGGATTGAGAGTCAACACTCAGTTAAAAATCCCTGCTTCCCCCTTTTCCCGACGATTGCAGAACCTGACATAGAAAACTAAAAAGAGTTTAAAATCCGTAAAAATTACAGACGCTTTTTTGAATTATCTCACTCTACATTTTTGCATTGTGCATTTCCATTTTATATGTATACTTTTTTCTTAAATCAAAACTTGATTTCACTTTCCCGTCATCTCGTAAACAAAAAAAATAGATAAAAGGCAAATAGATCACAACAAAATGAAACTTTTAGAGTTTATGTATGGCAAGAATTTGAAGCAAAAAAAAAATGTAGGAAAAAAAATTTATTCACATACCACAAATGAACACAAAAGTTTTGTTTTCCAAGTTTGGGAAATTCCACTAGTTCAACCCTAATAGCTCGGAATTTTATAAGAAAGATATTTTTCTAAAAAAAAATTAAAAATGGATATGCATGCTTGAAACATGTTAAAGATGCAAATGACCTATGGATCCAAACCTTTTAAAGAGAATAACATTAAATTCTCAAGTGAACGCGCGGTAGGATATTTACTCAAGTTCAACAAGCCATTATTTTGCCCATTTACAAAAAGTTGACCTAACGATCATAGATGACTGTAAAGTAATTTATCATTTGTAACGGGCTATATTTTCGTAAGGAATGACTTATGGATTGAGAGTCAACACTCAGTTAAAAATCCCATGCTTCCCCCTTTTCCCGACGATTGTAGAACCAGACATATAAAAACTAAAAAGAGTTTAAAATCCCTAAAAACTACAAACACTTTTTGGAATTATCTCACTCTACATTTGTGCATTATGCATTTCCATTTTAGATGTATACTTTTTTCTTAAATCAAAATTTTCCCTTAATTTTCACTTTCCCTTAATCTCGTAAACAAAAAAAGAGATAAAAGGCAAATAGATCACAACAAAATGAAAGTTTTAGAGTTTATGTATGGAAAGAATTTAAATAAAAAACAAATGTAAGTAAAGAAAATTTATTCACACTCCAAAAATGAACACAAAAAGTTTTGTTATCCAAGTTTGGGAAATTCCACAAGTTCATCCCTAATAGCTCGGAATTTTGTAAGAAAGATATTGTTCTACTAATGTTTTAAAAAATGGATATGCATGCTTGAAACATGTTAAAGATGAAAATAACCAATGGA
The DNA here is from genome assembly GCF_029961685.1 of Aristolochia californica. NCBI lineage: Eukaryota > Viridiplantae > Streptophyta > Magnoliopsida > Piperales > Aristolochiaceae > Aristolochia > Aristolochia californica. The sequence goes on from NW_027181771.1 coordinate 16,308,647, forward strand.
TCCAAACCTTTTAAAGAGAATAACATTAAATTCTCAAGTGAACGTGCGGTGGGATATTTACCTGAGTTAAACAAACCATTATTTTACCCATTTACAAAAAGCTGACCTAACGATCATAGATGATTGTAAAGTAATTTATCATGTGTAACGGGCTATATTTTTTTAAGGAATAATTGATGGATTGAGAGTCAACAATCAGTTAAAACTCCCCTGCCTCCCCCTTTTCCAGACTATTGCAGAACCTGATATATAAAAACTAAAAAGAATTTACAATCCCTAAAAATTATTGACACTTTTTGGAATTGTCTCAATCTACATTTTTGCATTTTGCCTTTCCATTTTAGATGTATAATTTTTTCTTAATTCAAAACTTGATTTTTCACTTTCCCTTCATCTCGTAAGCAAAAAAAGAGAAAAAAGGCAAATAGATCACCATAAAATGAAACTTTTAGAGTTTATGTATGGAAAGAATTTAATACAAAAACAAATGTAAGTAAAGAAAATTTATTCACACACCACAAATGAAAACAAAAGTTTTGTGATCCAAGTTTGGGAAATTCCACTAGTTTAACCCTAATAGTTTGGAATTTTATAAGAAAAAGTTTTTTCTAGACATGTTTTAAAAAATGGATATGCATGCTTTAAACATGTTAAAGATGCAAATGACCTAAGGATCCAAAGCAATAAAAGAGAATAACATTAGATTCTCAAGTGAACGTGCGGTGGGATATTTACCCGAGTCAAAAGAGCCATTACTTTGCGAATTTACAAAAAGTTGACCTAACGATCATATATGATTGTAAAGTGATTTATCGTGCGTAACTGGCTATTTTTTTGTAAGGAATGACTTATGGATTTGGAGTCAACACTCAGTTAAAAATCCCCCACCTCCTCCTTTTCTCGACGATTGCAGAACCTGATATATAAAAACATAAAAGAGTTTACAAACCCAAAAAATAACAGACCCTTTTTGGAATTATCTCTCTCTACATTTTTGCATCCTGCATTTCCATTTTAGATGTATACTTTTTTCTTAAATCAAAACTTGAGTTTTCACTTTCCCTTTATCTTGTAAACAAAAAAAAGAGATTAAAGGCAAATAGATCACAACAAAATGAAAATTTTAGATTTGATGTAAGGAAAGAATTTAAAGAAATAAAAAATGTAAGTAAAGAAATTTTATTAAAACACTAAAAATTAACACAAAAGTTCTGTTATCCAAGTTTGGGAAATTCCACTAATTTAACCCTAATAGCTCGGAATTTTATAAGAAAGAGATCTTTCTACACATGTTTTAAAAAATGGATATGCATGTTTGAAACATGTTAAAGATGCAAATGACCTATGGATACAAAACCTTTTAAAGAGAATAACATTAAATTCCCAAGAGAACGTGCGGTGGGATATTTACTCAAGTCAAACAAGCCATTATTTTGCCCATTCACAAAAAGCTGACATAACGATCAAAGATGATTGTAAAGTGATTTATCATGTGTAACATGCTATATTTTTGTAAGGAATGACTTATGGATTGGGAGTCAACACTCAGTTAAAAATCCCCCGCCTCCCCTTTTTCCCGACGATTGCAGAACCTGATATATAAAAAATCAAAAGAGTTTAAAATCCCTAAAAATTACAGACACTTTTTGAAATTATCTCAATCTACATTTTTGCTTTGTGCATTTCCATTTTAGATCTATTTTTTTTCTTAAATCAAAACTTGAGTTTTGACTTTCCCTTCATATCATAAACAAAAAAAGAGATAAAAGGCATTAAAGATCACAAGAAAATGAAAATTTTAGAGTTTATGTATGGAAAGAATTTAAACCAATAACAAATGTAAGTAAAGAAAATTTATTCACACACCACAATTGAACACAAAAGTTTTGGTATCCAACTTTTGGAAATTCGACTAGTCCAACCCTAATAGCTCGGAATTGTATAAGAAAGAGATTTTTCTACACAAGTTTTAAAAAAAGGATACGCATGCTTGAAACATGTTAAAGATGCAAATGACCTATGGATCCAAACCTTTTAAAGAGAATAACATTAAATTCTCTAGTGAACGTGTTGTGGGATATTTACCCGAGTCAAACAAGCCATTATTTTTCCAATTTTTAAAAAGTTGACCTAATGACCATATATGATTGTAAAGTGATTTATCATGCATAACGGTCTATATTTTTGTAAGGAATGACTTATGGATTGGGAGTCAACACTCCGTTAAAAATCCCCCGCATCCCCCTTTCGCTGATGATTGCAGAACGTGCTAAATAAAAACTAAAAAGAGTTTACAATCCCTAAAAATTACCGACACTTTTTGGAATTATCTCTCTCTACATTTTTTCATTGTGCATTTCCAATTTAGATGTATACTTTTTTATTAAATCAAAACTTGAGTTTTCACCTTCCCATCATCTCGTAAAAAAAAAAGAGATAAAAATCAAATAGATCACAACAAAATGAAAAATTTAGAGTTTATATATGGAAAGAATTTAACGAAATAATAAATGTAAGTAAAGAAAATTTATTCACACACCACAAATGAACACAAAAGTTTTGTTATCCAAGTTTGGGACTAGTTCAACCCTAATAGCTCGAAAATTTATAAGAAAGATATTTATCTACACATGTTAAAAAATGGATATGCATGCTTCAAACATGTTAAAGATGCAAATGACCTATGGATCCTAACCTTTTAAAGAGAATAACATGAAATTCTCAAGTAAACGTGCGGTGGGATATTTACCCGAGTCAAACAAGCCATTATTTTGCCCATTAACAAAAAACTGACCTAACGATCATAGCTGATTGTAATGTGATTTATCATGTGTAATGGGCTATATTTTTCTAAGGAATGAATTATGGATCAGGAGTCAACACTCAGTTAAAAATCCGATGCCTCCCCCTTTTCCCGACGATTGCAGAACCTGATTTATAAAAACTAAATAGAGTTTACAATCCCTAAAAATTAAAAATAAATTTTGGAATTATCTCTGTCTACATTTGTGCATTGTGCATTTCCATTTTAGATTTATACTTTTTTCTTAAATCAAAAGTTGAGTTTTCACCTTCTTTTCTTCTCATGAACAAAAATAGGGATAAAAGGCAAATAGATCACAACAAAATGAAAATTTTTGAGTTTATGTATGGAAAGAATTTAAAGAAATAACAAAAGTAAGTTAAGAAATTTATTCACACACCACAAATGAACACAAAAGTTATGTTATCCAAGTTTGGGAAATTCCACTAGTTCAACCCTAATAGCTCGGAATTTTATAAGAAAGAGATTTTTCTACACATGTTTTAAGAAATGGATATACATGCCTGAAACATGTTAAATATGCAAATGACCTATGGATCCAAACCTTTTAAAGGGAATAACATTAAATTCTCAATTGAACGTGTGGTGGGATATTTACCCGAGTCAAACAAGCCATAATTTTGCCCATTTACCTAACGATCATAGATGATTGTAAAGTGATTTATCATGCATAACATGCTTTAATTTTGTATGGAATGAATTATGGATTGGTAGTCAACATTCAGTTAAAAATCCTCCACCTCCCCCTTTTCTCGACGATTGCAGAACCCGATATATAAAAACTAAATAGAGTTTACAATCCCTATAAATTACAGACACATTTTGGAATTATCTCTCTCTACATTTGTGCATTATGCATCTCCATTTTAGATGTATATTTTTTTCTTAAATCAAAACTTGAGTTTTCACTTTCCATTCATCTCGTAAACAAAAAAAGACGTAAAAGGCAAATAGATCACAAGAAATTGAAAATTTTAGAGTTTATGTATGGAAAGAATTTAAAGCAATAACAAATGTAAGTAAAGAAAATTTATTCACACACCACAATGAACACAAAAGTTTTGGTATCCAAGTTTGGGAAACTGGACTAGGTCAACACCAATAGCTCGGAATTTTATAAGAAAGAGATTTTTCTACACATGTTTTAAAAAATGGATATGCATGCCTAAAACATGTTAAAGATGTAAAGACCTATGGATCCAAACCTTTTAAAGAGACTAACATTAAATTCTCAAGTGAATGTACGGTAGGATATTTACCCATGTCAAACGAGCCATTATTTTTCCCTTTTGAAAAAAGCTGACCTAACGATCATAGATGATTGTAAAGTGATTTATCATGCGTAACAGGATATAATTTTGTAAGGAATTACTTATGGATTGGGAGTCAACACTCTGTTAAAAATCCCCCGCCTCCCCCTTTTGCAGACGATTGCAGAACGTGGTAAATAAAAACTAAAAAGAGTTTACAATCCCTAAAAATTACTGACACTTTTTTCTTAAATCAAAACTTCGGTTTTCAGTTTCCCTTCAATTCGTAAACAAAAAAAGAGATAAAAGGCAAATAGATCACAACAAAATGAAAATTTTAGAATTTAAGTATGGAAAGAATTGAAAGAAATAAACAGATGTACGTAAAGAAAATTTATTCACACACCACAAATGAACACAAAAGTATTGTTATCCTTGTTTGGGAAATTCCACTAGTTCAACCCTAATAGCTCGGAATTTTAAAAGAAAGAGATTTTTCTACACATGTTTTAAAAATAGATATGCATGCTTGAAACTTGTTAAAGATGCAAATGACCTATGGATCCAAACCATTTAAAGAGAATAACATTAAATTCTCAAGTGAACGTGCGGTGGGATATTTACCCGAGTCAAACAAGCCACTATTTTGCCCATTTACAAAAAGTTGACCTAACAATCATAGATGATCATAAAGTGATTTATCATGCGTAATGGGCTTTATTTTTGTAAGGAATGACTTATGGATTGGGAGTCCACACTCAATTAAAAATCCCCCACCTCCCCTTTTCCCGACCATTGCAAAACCTGATATATAAAAACTAAAAAAGTTTACAATCCCTAAAAATTACAGAAACTTTTAGGAATTATCTCTCTCTACATTTGTGGATTGTGCAATTGCATTTTAGATGTAAGTTTTTTTCTTAAATCAGAACTTAAGTTTTTAGTTTCCCTTTATCTCGTAAACAAAAAACAGAGATAAAAGGCAAATAGATCACAACAAAATGAAAATTTTAGAGTTTATGTATAGAAATAATTTAATAAAATAACAAATGTAAGTAAAGAAAATTTATTCACACACAACAAATGAACACAAAAGTTTTGTTATTCAAATTTGGAAAATTCTACTAGTTCAACCCTAATAGCTCGGAATTTTATTAGAAAGAGATTTTTCTACGCATGTTTTAAAAAATGGATATGCACGCTTGAAACATGATAAAGTTGCAAATGACCTATGGATCCAAACGTTTTAAAGAGAATAACATTAAATTATCAAGTGAATGTGCGGTGGGATATTTACCCGAGTCAAACAAGCCATTATTTTGCCCATTTACAAAAAAACTAACCTAACGATTATAGATGAGTGTAAAGTAATTTTTCATGCATAACGGGCTATATTTTTGTAAGGAATGACTTATGGTTTGGGAGTCAACACTCAAATAAAAATCCCCCGCCTCCCCCTTTTCCCGACTATTGCAGAACCTGATATATAAAAATTAAAAAGAGTTTACAATCCCTAAAAATTAAAGGCACTTTTTCAATTATCTCTCTCTACATTTGTGCAGTGTGCATTTCCATTTTAGATGTATACTTTTTTTTCTGAAATCAAAGCTTGATTTTTCACTTTCCCTTCTTCTTGTAAACAAAAAAAGAGATAAAAGGCAAATAGGTCACAACAAAATGAATATTTTAGAGTTTATGAATGGTAAGAATTTAAAGCAATAAGCAAATGTAAGAAAAGAAAATTTATTCACATACCACAAATGAATACAAAAGTTTTGTTATCCAAGTTTTGGAAATTCCACTAGTTCAACCCTTGTTGCTCGGAATTTTATTAGGAAGCCTTTTTTCTACACATGTTTTAAAAAACTGATTTACATTCTTGAAACATGTTAAAGATGCAAATGACCTATGGATCCAAACCTTTTAAATAGAATAACATTAAATTTCAAGCGAACGTGTAGATATTTTAGCCAAGTCAAACAAACCATTATTTTGCCCATTTACAAAAAGTTGACCTAACGCTAGTAGATGATTGTAAAGTGATTTATCATGTATAACGGGCTATATTTTTGTAAGGAATGACTTATGAAATGGGTGTTAACACTCATTTAAAAATCCCCCACCTCCCCCTTTCTAGACGATTGCCGAACCTGATATATAAAAATTAAAAAGAGTTTACAATCCCTAAAAATTAAAAGCACTTTTTCAATTATCTCTCTACTTTTTTTCAGTGTACATTTCCATTTTAGATATATACTTTTTTCTAAAATCAAAGCTTGATTTTTCACTTTCCCTTCATCTCGTAAACAAAAAAAGAGATAAAAGGCAAATAGGTCACAACAAAATGAAAATTTTAGAGTTTATGTATGGTAAGAATTTAAAGCAATAAGCAAATGTAAGTAAAGAAAATTTATTCACATACCACAAATGAATACAAAAGTTTTGTTATCCAAGTTTTGGAAATTCCACTAGTTCAACCCTAAAGGCTGGGAATTTTATTAGGAAGACATTTTTCTACATATGTTTTAAAAAATTGATATGCATGCTTGAAACATGTTAAAGATGCAAATGACCTATGGATCCAAACCTTTTAAAGAGAATAACATTAAATTCTCAAGTGAAAGTGCGGTGGGATATTTTACCTGAGTCAAACAAGAAATTATTTTGCATTTAAGAAAGAGCTGACCTAAAGATCGTAGATGATTGTAAATTGATTTATCATGTGAAACGGGCTATATTTTTGAAAGGAATGACTTATGAATTGGGTGTCAACACTCATTTAAAAATCCCATGCCTCCCCCTTTTCCCAACGATTGCAGAACACGATATATAAAAACTAAAAAGAGTTTTAATCCCTAAAAATTATAGATACTTTTTGGAATTAGCATTGTGCATTTCCATTTTAGATGTATACTTTTTTCTTAAATCAAAGCTTGAGTTATAACTTTCCCTTCATCTTGTAAACAAAAAAAGAGATAAAAGGCAAATAGATCAAAAGAAAAAGAAAATATTAGAGTTTATGTATGGTAAAAATTTAAAAGCAATAAAAAATGTAACTTAAAAAAAATTTATTCACACACCACAAATGAACACAACTTTTGTTATCCAAGTTTCGGAAATTCCACTAGTTACCCCCCATTAGAGCTCGGAATTTTATATGAAAGAGATTTTTCTACACATGTTTTGAAAAACGGATATCCATGCTTGAAACACGTTAAAGATGCAAATGACCTATGGATCCAAAACTTTTAAAGAGAATAACCTTAAATTCTCAAGTGAACGTACGGTGGGATATTTTACCCGAGTCAAACAACCCATTATTTTGCCCATTTACAAAAATTTGACCTAACGATCGTAGATGATTGTTAAGTGATTTATCATGTGTAACAGGCTATATTTTTGTAAGGAATCACTTATGGATTGGGTGTCAACACTCAGACACTTTTTGGAATTATCTCTCTCTAATTTTGTGCATTGTCAATTTCTATTTTAGATGTATACTTTTTTCTTAAATTATAGCTTGAGTTATCACTTTCCCTTCATCTTGTAAACAAAAAAAAGTGATAAAAGGCAAATAGATCACAAGAAAAAGAAAATTTTAGAGTTTATGTAAGCTAAGAACTTAAACCAATCAACAAATGTAAGTAAAGAAAATTTATTCAGAAATCACAAATGAACACAAAAGTTTTGTTATCCAAGTTTGGGAAATTCCACTAGTTCAACCCTAATAGCTCTGAATTTTATAAGAAAAAGATTTTTCTACACATGTTTTAAAAAATGGATATGCATGCTTGAAACATGTTAAAGAGGCAAATGACCTATGGATCCAAACCTTTTAAAGAGAATAACATTAAATTCTCAAGTGAACGTGCGGTGGGATATTTTACCTGAGTCAAACAAGAAATTATTTTGCATTTAAGAAAGAGCTGACCTAAAGATCTTAGATGATTGTAAAGTGATTTATCATGCGTAACAAGCAATATTTTTGTAAGGAATGACTAATGGATTGGGAGTCAACACTCAGTCAAAAATCCCCCTCCTCCCCCTTTTCCTGACGATTGCACTGATATATAAAAACTAGAAAGAGTTTACAATCCCTAAAAATTATAGACACTTTTTGGAATTATCTCTCTCTACATTTGTGCATTATGCATTTCCAATTTAGATGTATACTTTTTTCTTAAATCAAAGCTTGAGTTATCACTTTCCCTTCATCTTGTAAATAAAAAAAGAGATAAAAGGTAAATGGATCACAACAAAATGAAAATTTTAGAGTTTATGTATGGCAAGAATTTAAAGCAATAAACAAATGTAAGTAAAGAAAATTTATTCACCCACCACAAATGAACACAAAAGTTTTGTTATCCAAGTTTGGGAAATTCCACTAGTTCAACCCTAATAGCTCGGAATTTTATAAGAAAGAGATTTTTCTCCACACGTTTTAAAAAATGGTTATGCTTGCTTGGAACATGTTAAAGATTCAAATGACCTATGGATCCAAACCTTTTAAGGAGGATAACAATAAATTCTCAAGTGAAGGTGCGGTGGGAAATTTACCATAGTCAAACATGCCATTATTTTGCCCATTCACGAAAAGCTGACCTTAAAGATCATAGATGATTGTAAAGTGATTTATCATGCGTAACGGTCTATATTATTTTAAGGAATGACTTATGGATTGGGAGTCAACACTCAATTAAAAATCCCCTGCCTCCCCCTTTTTCCGACGATTGTAGAACCAGATATTTAAAAAATAAAAAGAGTTTACAGTCCCTAAAAATTATAAAGACATTTTGGAATTATCTCTCTCTAAATTTGTGCATTGTGAATTTTCATTTTAGATGTATTCTTTTTTCTTAAATCAAAACTTGAGTTTTCACTTTCCCTTCATCTCGCAGACAAAAAAAGAGATATAAGGCAAATAGATCACAACAAATGAAAATTTTAGAGTTTATGTATGGAAAGAATTTAAAGCAATAAAAAAATTTAATTAAATAAAATTTATTCACACACGACAAATGAACAAAAAAGTTTTTTTATCCAAGTTTTGGAAATTCCACTAGTTCAACCCTAATAGCTCTGAATTTTATAAGAAAGAGATTTTTTTACAAATGTTTTAAAAATGGAAATACATGATTGAAACATGTTAAAGATGCAAATGACCAATGGATACAAAAATTTTAAAGAGAATAACATAAATTCTCAAGTGAAGGTGCGGTAGGATATTTACCCGAGTCAAACAAGCCATTATTTTGCCCATTTACAAAAAGCTGACCTATCAATCATAGATGATTGTAAAATGATTTGTCATGCATAACTGGATATATTTTGGTATGGAATGACTTATGGATTGGGAGTCAACTCTCAGTTAAAAATCCCCCGCCTCCCCCTTTTCCCGACAATTGCAGAACCTGATATATAAAAAGTAAAAAAATTTACAATCCATAAAAATTATAGACACTTTTGGAATTATCTCTATGTACATTTGTGCATTGTACATTTCCCTTTTGGATGTATACTTTTTTTTTTAAATCAAAACTTCAGTTTTCACTTCCCATAGTCTCATAAACAAAAAAGAGATAAAAGGAAAATAGATCACAACAAAATGAAAATGTTAGTATTTAGGTATTGTAAGAATTTAAAGAAATAAAAAAATATAAGTAAAGAAAATTTATTCACACACCCCAAATGAACACAGAAGTTTTGTTATCTAAGTTTGGGAAATTCCACTAGTTCAACCCTAATTTCTTGGAATTTTATAAGAAAGAGATTTTTCTACACATGTTTTAAAAAAAGGATATACATGCTTCAAACATGTTAAAGATGCAATTTACCTATGGATCCAAACCTTTTAAAGAGAATAACATTAAATTCTCAAGTGAACATGTGGTGGGATATTTACCTGAGTCAAACAAGACATTATTTTGCCCATTTAAAAAAAGTTGACCTAACGATCATAGAAGATTGTGAAGTGTTTTATCAAGAGTAACGGGAAATATTTTTGTAAGGAATGAATTATGGATTGCGAGTCAACACTTTGTTAAAAATCCTCCGCCTCCCCCTTTTCCCCAAAATTGCAGAGCATGATATATAAAAAATAAAAAGAGTTTACAATCCCTAAAAATTACAGATACTTTTTGGAATTATCTCTCTCTATTTTTTTTCATTGTGCCTTTCCATTTTAGATGTATACTTTTTTCCTTAATCAAAGCATGACTTATCACTTTCCCTTCATCTCGTAAACAAAAAAAGAGATAAAAGGCAAATAGATAACAAGAAAAAGAAAATTTTAGAGTTTATGTATGGTAATAATTTAAATCAATAAACAAATGTAAGTAAAGAAAATTTATTCTCATACCACTAATGAACAGAAAAGTTTTGTTATCCAAGGTTGGGAAATTTCAATAGATCAATCCTAATTGCTCGGAATTTTATAAGAAAGAGATTTTTCTACACATGTTTTAAAAAATGGATATGCATGCTTGAAACATGTTAAAGATGCAAATGACCTATGGATCCAAACCTTTTAAAGAGAATAACATTAAATTCTCAAGTGAACATGCGATGGGATATTTACCCGAGTCAAAGAAGCCGTTATTTTTTCCCATTTACAAATAGCTGATGATCATAGATGATTGTAAAGTGATTTATTATGTGTAACGGGCTATATTTTTTTAAAGAATGACTTAAGGATTGGGAGTCAACACTCAGTTAAAAATCCCATGCCTCCCACTTTTCCCGACGATTGCAAAACCTAATATATAAAAAATAAAAATATTTTACAATCCCTAAAAATTACATACACTTTTTGGAATTATCCCTCTTTTTATTTGTGCAGTGTGCATTTACATTTTAGATGTATGCTTATATCTTAAATCAAAGCTTGAGCTTTCACTTTCCCTTCATCTCGTAAACAAAAAAAGAGATAAAAAGCAAATAGATCACAACAAAATGAAAATTTTATAGTTGATGTATGGAAAGAATTTAAAGCAATTTACAAATGTAAGTAAAGAAAGGTTATTCACACACCACAAATGAACACAAAAGTTTTGTAATCCAAGTTTGGGAAATTCCACTAGTTTAACCCTTATAGCTCTGAATTTGATAAGAAAGAGATTTTTCTACACATGTTTTAAAAAATGGATATGCATGCTTGAAACATGTTAAAGATGTAAATGACCTATGGATCCAAACCTTTTAAAGAGAATAATATTAAATTCTCATATGAACGTGCGGTGGGATATTTGCCCGAGTCAAACAAGCCATTAATTTGCCCACCTAAAAAAAGCTGACCTAAGGATCATAGATGATTGTAAAGTGATTGATCATGCATAATGGGCTATAATTTTGTAAGGATTGACTTATGGATTGGGAGTCAACACTCAATTAAAAATCCCCCGCCTCCCCCTTTTCCCTACTATTGCAAAACCTAATATATAAAACTAAAAATATTTTACAATCCCTATAAATTATAGACACTTTTTGGAATTATCTCTCCCTACATTTGGGCAGTGTGCATTTCCATTTTAGATGTATACTGTTTTCTTAAATCAAAACTTGTGTTTTCCCTTACCCTTCATCTCGTAAACAAAAAAAGAGATAAAAGGCAAATAGATCACAACCAAATGAAACATTTAGTGGTTATGGATGGTAAGAATTTAATGAAATAAACAAATGTAAGTAATGAAAATTTATTCACACAACAAAAATGAACACAAAAGTGTTGTTATCCAAGTTGGGGAAATTCCACTACTTCAACCCTAATAGCTTGGAATTTTATAAGAAAGTGATTTTTCTACACATGTTTTAAAAAATGGATATGCATGCTTGAAACATCTTAAAGATGCAAATGACCTATGGATCCAAACCTTTTCAAGAGAGTGACATTAAATTCTCAAGTGAACGTGCGGTGGGATATTTACCCGAGTCAAACAAAACTTAATTTTGCCCATTTACAAAAAGTTGACCTAATGATCATAGATGATTGTGAAGTGTTTTATTATGCGTAAGGGCTATATTTTTTAAAGGAATGACTTATGGATTGGGAGTAAGTACTCAGTTAAAAATCCTCTGCCTCCCCCTTTTCCCGACGATTGCGGAACCTGATATATAAAAACTAAAAAGAGTTTACAATCCCTAAAAATTACAGACACTTTTTGGAATTATCTTTCTCTACATTTGTGCATTGTGAAATTTAATTTTAGATGTATTTTTTTTCTTAAATAAAAACTTGAGTTTTCACTTTCCCTTCATCTCGTAAAAAAAAAAAAAAGAGATAAAAGGCAAATAGATCACGACAATATGAAAATTTTAGAGTTTATGTAAGAAATTTGTTTAAAGAAAAAATAAATGTAAGTAAAGAAAATTTATGGACACACGACAAATGAACACAAAAGTTTTTTTATCCAAGTTTTGGAAATTTCACTAGTTCAACACTAATTGGTCAGAATTTTATAAGAAAACAATTTTTCCCCACATGTTTTAAAAAATGGATATGCATGCTTGAAAAATGTTAAAGATGCAAATGACCTATGGATCCTAACCTTATAAAGAGAATAACATCAAATTCTCAATTGAACGTGCGATGGGATATTTACCCGAGTCAAACAAACCATTATTTTGCCCATTTACAAAAAGCTGACCTAACGATCATAGATGATTGTAAAGTGATTTATCATGCGTAACGGGCTATATTTTAATAAGGAATGACTTATGAATTGGGAATAAACACTAAGTTAAAAATCCCCCGCCTCTCCCTTTTCCCGACGATTGCAGAACCTGATATATAAAAACTAAAAAGAGTTTACAATCCCTAAAAATTACATACACTTTTTGGAGTTATCTCTCTCTTCATTTGTGCATTGTGTATTTACATTTTAGATGTATACCTTTTTCTTAAATCAAAGCTTGAGTTATCACTTTCCCTTCATCTCGTAAACAAAAAAAGAGATTAAATGCAAACAGATCACAACCAAATCAAAATTTTAGAGTTTATGTATGGTAAGAATTTAAAGAAAAAAACAAACGTAAGTAAAGAAAATTAATTCACACACGACAAATGAACACAAAAGTTTTGTTATCCCAGTTTGGGAAATTCCACTAGTTCAACCCTTATAGCTCGGAATTTTATAAGAAAGAGATTTTTCTACACATGTTTCAAAAAAATGGATATGCATGCTTGAAACATCTTAAAGATGCAAATGACCTATGGATCCAAACCTTTTAAAGAGAATAACATTAAATTCTCAAGTGAACGTGCGGTTGGATATTTACCCTAGTCAAACAAGCCATTATTTTGCCCATTTACAAAAAGCTTACCTAACGATCATAGATGATTGTGAAGTGTTTTATTATGCATAAGGGGCTATATTTTTTAAAGGAACGACTTATGGATTGGGGGTCACCACACAATTAAAATCCCTCCGGCTCCCCCTTTTTCGACGATTGCAGAACCTGATATATAAAAACTAAAAAGATTTTACAATCCCTAAAATTTACAGACACTTTTTTGAATTATCTCTCTCTAAATTTGTGCATTGTGCAATGGAATTTTAGATGTATTCTTTTTTCCTAAATAAAAACTTGAGTTTTCACTTTCCCTTCATCTCATAAACAAAACAAGAGGTAAATAGATCACAACAATATGAAAATTTTAGAGTTTATGCATGGAAATATTTTAAAGAAAAAACAAATGTAAGTAAACAAAATTTATTGACACAAGACAAATAAACATTAAAGTTTTGTTATCCAAGTTTGGGAAATTCTACTAGTTCAACCCTAATAGCTCGGAATTTTATAAGAAAGAGATTTTTCCACACATGTTTTAAAAAATGGATATGCATGCTTGAAAAATGTTAAAGATGAAAATGGCCTATGGATCCTAACCTTTAAAAGAGACTAACATTAAATTCTCAAGTGAACGTGCGGTGGGATATTTACCCGAGTCAAACAAACCATTATATTGCCCGTTTACAAAAAGCTGACCTAACGTTCATAGATGATTGTAAAGTGATTTATCATGCGTAATGGGCTATATTTTTGTAAGGAACGAATTATGAATTGAGAGTCAACACTCAGTTAAAAATCCCCCTCTTACCTCTTTTTCCGATGATTGCAGAGCCTGATTTATAAAAACTAAAAACAGTTTACAATCCCTAAAAATTACAGACACTTTTTTGAATTATCTCTCTCTTCATTTGTGCATTGTACATTTCCATTTTAGATGTATACCTTTTTCTTAAAGCAAAGCTTGAGTTATCACTTTCCCTTCATCTCGTAATCAAAAAAAGAGATAATAGGCAAATAGATCACAACCAAATGAAAATTTAAGAATTTATGTACGGTAAGAATTTAAAGCAACAAACAAATGTAAGTAAAGATAATTTATTCACACACAATAAATGAACACAAAAGTTTTGTTATCCCAGTTTGGGAAATTCCACTAGTTCAACCCTTATAGCTCGGAATTTTATAAGAAAGAGATTTTACCACACATGTTTTAAAAAAAAGGATATGCATGCTTGAAACATCTTAAAGATGCAAATGACCTATGGATCCAAACCTTTTAAAGAGAATAACATTAAATTCTCAAGTGAACGTGCGGTGGGATATTTACCCGAGTCAAACAAGGCATTATTTTGCCCATTTACAAGAAGTTGACCGAACGATCATAGATGATTGTGAAGTGTTTTATTATGAGTAAGGGGCTATATATTTTAAAGGAATGACTTATGGATTGGGAGTCAACACTCAGTTAAAAATCCTCCTCCTCCCCCTTTCCCGACGATTGCGGAACCAGATATATAAAAACTAAAAAGAGTTTACAATCCCTAAAAATTACAGACACTTTTTGAATTATCTCTCTCTACATTTGTACATAGTGCAATTGAATTTTAGATGTATTCTTTTTTCTTAAATAAAAACTTGAGTTTTCACTTTCCCTTCATCTCGTAAACAAAAAAAGAGATAAAAAGCAAATAGATCACAACAATATGAAAATTTTAGAGTTTATGGATGGAAATAATTTAAAGCAAAAACAAATGTAAGTAAAGAAATTCTATTGACACACAACAAATGAACACAAAAGTTTTGTTATCCAAGTTTGGGAAATACCACTAGTTCAACCCTAATTGGTCGGAATTTTATAAGAAAGCGATTTTTCCACACATGTTTTAAAAAATGGATATGCATGCTTGAAAAATGTTAAAGATGCAAATGACCTATCAATCCTTACCTTTTAAAGAGAATAACATTAAATTCTCAAGTAAACGGGCGGTGGGATATTTACCCGAGTCAAACAAACTATTATTTTTCCCATTTACAAAAAGCTGACCTAACGATCATAGATGATTGTCAAGTGATTTATCATGCGTAACAGGCTATATTTTAATAAGGAATATGACTTATTAATTGGGAGTAAACACTCTGTTAAAAATCCCCCGCCTCCCCCTTTTCCCAACGATTGTAGAAACTGATATAAAAATACTAAAAAGAGTTTACAATCCCTAAAAATTACAGACACTTTTTGGAATTATCTCTCTCTTCATTTTTGCATTGTGCATTTCCACTTTAGATGTATACTTTTTTCTTAAATCAAAGCTTGAGTTATCACTTTCCCTTCGTCTCGTAAACAAAAAAAAGAGATAAAAGGCAAATAGATGACAACCAAATGAAAATTTTAGAGTTTATGTATGGAAAGAATTTAAAGAAAAAAATAAATTTAAGTAACGAAAATTTATTCACACACCACATATTAACACAAAAGTTTTGTTATCCCAGTTTGGGAAATTCCATTAGTTCAACCCTTATACCTCGGAATTTGATAAGAAAGAGATTTTTCCACACATGTTTTAAAAAATGCATATGCATGCTTGAAACATCTTAAAGATGCAAATGACCTATGGATCCAAACCTTTTAAAGAAAATAACATTAAATTCTCAAGTGAACGTGTGGTGGGATATTTACCTAAGTCAAACAGGCCATTATTTTTCCCATTTACAAAAAACTGACCTAACGATCATAAATGATTGTGAAGTGTTTTTTTATGCGTAAGGGGATATTTTTTTTTAAAGGAATGACTTATGGATTGGGAGTTAGCACTCAGTTAAAAATCCTCCCCTCCCCCTTTTCCAGAAGATTAAGGAACCTGATATATAAAAAATAAAAAGAGTTTACAATCCCTAAAATTTATAGACACTTTTTGGAATTATCTCTCTCTACATTTGTGCATTATGCAATTGAATTTTAGATGTATTATTTTTTCTTAAATAAAAATTTGAGTTTTCTCTTTCCCTTCATCTCGTAAACAAAAAAAGAGATAAAAGGCAAATAGATCACAACAATATGATAATTTTAGAGTTTATGTATGGAAATAATTTAAAGCAAAAAAAAATGTAAGTAAAGAAAATTTATTGACACACGACGAATGAACACAAAAGTTTTGTTATCCAAATTTGGGAAATTCTACTAGTTCAACCCTAATAGCTTGAAATTATATAAAAAATAGATTTTTCCACAGATGTTTAAAAAAATGGATATGCATGGTTGAACAATGTTAAAGATGCAAATGACCTTTTGATCCTAACCATTAAAGAGAATAACATTAAATTCTCAAGTGAACGTGTGGTGGGATATTTACCCGAGTCAAACAAACCATTATTTTGCCCATTCACAAAAAGTTGACCTAACAATCATTGATGATTGTAAAGTGATTTATCATGCATAACGGGTTATATTTTTGTAAGGAATGACTTATGAATTGGGAGTCAACATTGAGTTAAAAAATCCCCCTACTCCCTCTTTTCCCGATGATATCAGAACCTGATTGATAAAAACTAAAAAGAGTTTACAATCCGTAAAAGTTACATACACTTTTTGGAATTATCTCTCTCTTCATTTGTGCATTGTGCATTTCCATTTTAGATGTATACTTTTTTCTTAAACCAAAGCTTGAGTAATCACTTTCCCTTCATCTCGTAAACAAAAAAAGAGATAAAAGGCAAATAGATCACAACCAAATGAAAATTTTAGAGTTTATGTATGGTAAGAATTAAAGCAACAAACAAATGTAAGTAAACAAAATTTATTCACACACCACAAATGAACACAAAAGTTTTGTTTTCCCTGTTTGGGAAATTCCACTAGTTCAACAGTTATAGCTCGAAATTTTATAAGAAAGAGATTTTACCACACATGTTTTAAAAAATGGATATACGTGCTTGAAACATCTTAAAGATGCAAATGACCTATGGATCCAAACCTTTTAAAGAGAATAACATTAAATTCTCAAGTGAACGTGTGGTGAGATATTTACCCGAGTCAAACAAGCCATTATTTTTTTGCCCATTTACAAAAGGCTGACCTAACGATCATAGATGATTGTGAAGTGTTTTATTATGACTAAGGGGCTATATTTTTTAAATGAATGACTTATGGATTTGGAGTCAACACTCAGTTAAAAATCCTCTGCCTCCCCCTTTTCCCGATGATTGCGGAACCTGATATATAAAAACTAAAAAGAGTTTACAATCCTAAAAAATTACAGACACTTTTTGGAATTATCTATCTCTACATTTGTGCATTGTGCAATTCAATTTTAGATGTATTATTTTTTCTTAAAAAAAAACTTGAGTTTTTAGTTTCCCTTCATCTTGTAAACAAAAAAAAGAGATAAAAGGCAAATAGATCACAACAATATGAAAATTTTAGAGTTTATGTATGGAAATAATTTAAAGCAAAAAAAAAATGTAAGTAAAGAAAATTTATTGACACACGACAAATGAACACAAAAGTTTTGTTATCCAAGTTTGGGAAATTCCACTAGTTCAACCCTAATAGCTCAGAATTTTATAAGAAAGAGATTTTTCCACACATGTTTTAAAAAATGGATATGCATGCTTGAAAAATGTTAAAGATGCAAATGACCTATGGATCCTGACCTTTTAAAGAGAATAACATTAAATTCCCAAGTGAACATGCGGTGGGATATTTACTCGAGTCAAACAAACCATTATTTTGCCCATATACAAAAAGCTGACCTAACAATCATAGATGATTGTAAAGTGATTTATCATGCGTAACGGGCTATATTTTTGTAAGGAATGACTTATGGATAGGAAGTCAAAACAGTTAAAAATCCCCCGCCTCTCCATTTTCCTGTCGATTTCAGAACGTGATATATAAAACCTAAAAAGAGTTTACAATCCCTAAAAATTAAAGACACTTTTAGGAATTATCTCTCTCTACATTTGTGCATTGTGCAATTGAATTTTAAATGTATTCTTTTTTCTTAAATAAAAACTTGAGTTTTCATTTTACCTTCATCTCGTAAAAAAAAAGAGATAAAAGGCAAGTAGATCACAACAATAAGAAAATTTTAGAGTTTATGTATGGAAATAATTTAAAGCAAAAAAAAAATGAAAGTAAAGAAAATTTATTGACACACGACAAATGAATACAAAAGTTTTGTTATCCAAGTTTGGGAAATGCCACTAGTTCAACCCTAATAGCTCGGAATTTTATAAGAAAGAGATTTTTCCACACATGTTTTAAAAAATGGATATGCATTCTTGAAAAATAAAAAGATGCAAATGACCTATGGATCCTAACATTTTAAAGAGAATAACATTAAATTCTCAAGTGAACGAGCGGTGGGATATTTACCCAGTGTAATACAAACCATTATTTGCCCATTTACAAAAAGCTGACCTAACACTCATAGATGATTGTAAAGTGATTTATCATGTGTAACGGGCTACATTTTTGTAAGGAATGACTTATGAATTGGGAGTCGACATTCAGTTAAAAACGCCCCTCCTTCCTCTTTTCCCGATGATTGCAGAACCTGATATATAAAAACTAAAAAGAGTTTACAATCAATAAAAATTATAGACACTTTTTAGAATTATCTCTCTCTTCATTTGTGCATTGTGCATTTCCATTTTAGATGTATACTTATTTCTTAAATCAAAGCTTGAGTTGTCACTTTCCCTTCATCTCGTGAACAAAAAAAGAGATAAAAGGCAAATAGATCACAACCAAATGAAAATTTTTGAGTTTATGTATGTTAAGAATTTAAAGCAACAAACAAATGTAAGTAAAGAAAATTTATTCACACACAACAAATGAACACAAAAGTTTTGTTATCCCAGTTTTGGAAATTCCACTAGTTAAACCCTTATAGCTCGGAATTTTATAAGAAAGAGATTTTTCCACACATGTTTTAAAAAATGGATATGCATGCTTGAAACATGTTAAAAATGCAAATGACCTATGGATCCAAACCTTTTAAATAAAATAAAATAAAATTCTCAAGTGAACGTGCGGTCGGATATTTACCGGAGTCAAATAAGCCATTATTTGTCCATTTACGAAAAACTGACCTAATGATCATAGATGATTGTAAAGTGATTTATCATGCGTAACGGGCTATATTTTTTTAAGGAAGGACATACGGATTAGGAGTCAAACACTCTGTTAAAAATCCCCAGCCTCCCCCTTTTCCCGACGATTGCAAAACCTGATATAGAAAAACTAAAAAGAGTTTGCACTCCTTTAAAATTATAGACACTTTTTGGAATTGTCTCTCTGTGCATTTGTGCACTGTGCATTTCTATTTTAGATGTATACTTTTTTCTTAAATCAAAACTTGAGTTTTCATTTTCCCTTCATCTCATAGACAAAAAAAGTGATAAAAGGCAAATAGATCACAGCAAAATGTAAATTTTAGAGTTTATGAATGGAATCAATTTAAAGAAATAAATAGATTTAAGTAAAGAAAATTTATTCACACAAATGAATGCAAAAGTTTTGTTATCCAAGTTCCGGAAATTCCACTAGTTCAACCATAATAGCTCGGAATTTTAAAAGAAAGAGATTTTTCTACACATGTTTTAAAAAATAGATATGCATGCTTGAAACATGTTAAAGATTCAAATCACCTATGGATCCAAACCTTTTAAAGAGACAAACATTAAATTCTCAAGTGAATGTGATACAGGATATTTACCCGAGTCGAACAAGCCATTATTTTGTCCATTTACCAAAAGCTGACCTAACGATCATAGATGATTGTAAAGTGAATTATCATGCGTAATAGGCTATATTTTTGTAAGGAATGACTTATGGATTGAGAGTCAACACTAAGTTAAAAATCCCCCGCCTCCCCCTTTTTTCGACAATTGCAGAACTTGATATAGCATAACTAAAAAGTGTTTGCAAGCCATTAGAATTACATACACTTTTTAGAATTATGTCTCTCTACATTTGTGCATTGTGCTATTGCATTTTAGATGTATACATTTTTCTTAAATCAAAATTTGAGTTTTCACTTTGCCTTCATCTCGTAAACAAAAAAAAGAGCTAAAAGGCAAATAGATCACAACAAAATGAAAATTTTAGAGTTTATGTTTGGAAATAATTTAAAGCAATAACAAATGTAAGTTAAGAAAATTTATTCACACACCACAAATGAATACAAAAGTTTTGTTATCCAGGTTTGGGAAATTCCACTAGTTCAACCCAAATAGCTCAAAATTTTGTCAGAAAGAGATTTTTCTACACATGTTTTAAAAAATGGATATGCATGCTTGAAACATGTTAAAGATGCAAATGACCTATGGATCCAAACCTTTTAAAGAGAATAAAATTAAATTCTCAAGTGAACGTGCAGTGGGATATTTACATGAGTCAAACAAGCCAATGTTTTGCCCATTTACAAAAAGCTAACCTAACTATCATAGATGATTGTAATGTGATTTATCAGGCATAACGGACTATATTTTTGTATGGAATAACTTATGGATTAGGAGTCAGCACTCAGTTAAAAATCCCCCGTCTCCCCCTTTTCCCGACGATTGTAGAACCTCACATATAAAAACTAAAAAGAGCTTACATTCCCTAAAAATTACAGACACTTTTTGGAATTAACTCTTTCTACATTTGTGCATTGTGCATTTCCATATTAGATGTTTTTATTAAATCTAAACTTGAGTTTTCACTTTCCCTTGATCTCGTAAAAAAAAAAGTGATAAAAGGCAAATAGATCACAACAAAATGAAAATTTTAGAGTTTATGTATGGAAAGAATTTAAAGAAATAAACAGATGTAAATAAAGAAAATTTATTCACACACCACAAATGAACACAAAAATTTTGTTATCCAAGTTTTGGAAATTCCACCAGTTCAACCCAAATAGCTCGGAATTTTGTAAGAAAGAGATTTTTCTACACATGTTTTAAAAAATGGATATGCATACTTGAAACATGTTAAAGATGCAAATGACCTATGGATCCAAACCTTTTAAAGATAATAACATTAAATTCTCAAGTGAACGTGTGGTGGGATATTTACATGAGTCAAACAAGCCATTTTTTTGCCCATTTACAAAAAGCTTACCTAACGATCATAGATGATTGTAATATGATTTATCATGCGTAACGGGCTATTTTTTTGTAAGGAATGACTTATGGAAAGGCAGTCAACACTCAAATAAAAATCCCCTGCCTCCCCCTTTTTCAGACGATTGTAGAACCTAAAATATAAAAACTAAAAAGAGTTTACTGTCCTTAAAAATTACAGACACTTTTATGATATCTCTCTCTCTGTATTTGTGCATTGTACATTTCTATTTTACATGTGTACTTTTTTTCTTAAATCAAAACTTGAGTTTTCATTTTCCCTTCATCTCGTAAGCAAAAAAAGAGATAAAAGGCAAATAGATCACAAAATAATGAAAATTTTAGAGTTTATGTATGGAAAGAATTTAAAGAAATAAACAGATGTAAGGGAAGAAAATTTATTCACACAACACAAATGAACACAAAAGTTTTGTTATCCAAGTTTGAGAAATTCCACTAATTCAACCCTAATAGCTCGGAATTTTAAAAGAAAGAGATATTTATAAACATGTTTTAAAAAAATAGAAATGCATGCTTGAAACATGTTAAACGTGACCTATGGATCCAAACCGTTGAAAGAGAATAACAATAAATTCTCAAGTGAACGTGCGGTGGGATATTTGCCTGAGTCAAACAAGCCATTATTTTGCCCATTTACAAAAAGCTGAGCTAACGATCATATATGACTGTAAAGTGATTTATCATGTGTAATGGGCTAAATGATTTTAAGGAATGACTTATGGATAGGAAGTCAACACTCAGTTAAAAATCCCCCGCCTCCCCTTTCTTCGACGATTACAGAGCCTGATATATAAAAACTAAAAAGAGGTTACAATCCCTTAAAATTACAGACACTTTTTGGAATTATCTCTCTCTACATTTTTACATTGTGCCATTGCATTTTAGATGTATACTTTTTTCTTAAATCAAAACTTGAGTTTTCACTTTCCCTTCATCTCGTAAACAAAAAAAGAGATAAAAGGCAAATAGATCACAAAAAAATGAAAATTTTAGAGTTTATGTATGGAAAGAACTTAAAGAAATAAACAAATGTATGTAAAGAAAATTTATTCGCACACCACGAGTGAACACAAAAGTTTTGTTATCCATATTTGGGAAATTCCACTAGTTGAACCTAATAGCTCGGAATTTTATAAGAAAGAGAATTTTCTACACATGTTTTAAAAAATAGATACACATGGTTGAAACATGTTAAAGATGAAAATGACCTATGGATCCAAACCATTTAAAGAGAATAACATTAAATTCTCAAGTGAACGTCCAGTGGGATATTTATCCGTGTCAAACAAGCCATTATTGTGCCCATTTACAAAAATCTGACCTAATGATCGTAGGTGATTGTAAAGTGATTTATCATACGTAACGAGCTATATTTTTTTAAGGAATGACTTATGGATAGGGAGTCAACACTCAGTTAAAAATCCCCCGCCTCCCCCTTTTCCCAACGATTGAAGAACCTCACATATAAAAACTAAAAAGAGTTTACATTCCCTAAAAATTACAGACACTTGTTGGAATTATCTCTCTCCAAATTTGTGAATTGTGCATTTCCATTTAAGATGTATACTTTTTTCTTAAATCAAAACTTGAGTTTTCACTTTCCCTTCATCTTGTAAACAAAAAAAAAAAGATAAAAGGTTAATAGATCACACAAAATGAAAATTTTAAAGTTTATGTATGGAAAGAATTTAAAGCAATAACAAATGTAAGTAAACGAAATTTATTCATACACTACAAATGAACACAAAAGTTTTTTTATCCAAGTTTGGGAAATTCCACTAGTTCAACCCTAATAGCTCAGAATTTTATAAGAAAGATATTTTTCTACACCAGTTTTAAAAAATGGATATGCATGCTTGAAACATGTTAAAGATGCAAATGACCTATGGATCCAAACCTTTTAAAGAGAATATCAATAAATTCTCAAGTGAACGTGCGGTGGGATATTTACCCGAGTCAAACAAGCCATTATTTTGCCCATTTACAAAAAGCTAATCTAATGATCATAGATGATTGCAAAGTGATTTTTCATGCATAACGGGCTATATTTTTGTAATGAATGACTTATGGATTGGAAGTCAATAGTCAAATAAAAATCCCCTGCCTCCCCCATTTCCCGACGATTACAGAACTTGATATATAAAAACTAAAAAGAGTTTACAATCCTTAAAAATTACAGATACATTTTTGAATTATCTCTCTCTGCTTATGTGCATTGTGCAATTGAATTTTAGATAGAATTTGATTTTTTCTACTCCTTCAAATTTTTGGATCATTAGGTCATTTGCATCCTCAACATGTTTCTGGCTTGCATATCCACCACATTTAAAACGTGTTAGGATCTGTTAGAAGTCTATTTCCTATAAAATTCCACCAAGCTATTAGGGGTTGTACTAGTGGAATTACCCAAACATCGATAACAAAACTTTGGAGTTCATTTTTAGTGCGTGAAATAATTTTCTTCACTTACATTTATTATAGTCTTCAATTTTTTTTGCATACATAAACTCTAAAATTTTAATTTTGTTGTGATCTATTTGCCGTATATCTTTTTTGTTTACGAGAAAAATGGAGAGTGAAAACTCAAGTTTGGATTTGAAAAAAAGTTGAACATCCAAAATGGAAATGCACAAATGCTGAGAGAGATAATTCCAAAAAGTATCTGCGATTTTAAGGATAGGCAAAAAGTGGGTTGTTTGGCTCATGCAAATATCCAACCACAAGTTGACTTGAGAATTTAATTTTTTTCTACTCAAATTTTTTGGATCATTTGGTCATTTGCATCCTCAACAAGTTTCTGGCATGCATATCCACAACATTTAAAAGATGTTAGGATCAGTTAGAAGTCTCTTTCCTATAAAATTTCACCAAGCTATTATGGGTTGTACTAGTGGAATTTCCCAAACATGGATAACAAAATTTTGGAGTTCATTTTTAGTGTGTGAAATAATTTTTTTCACTTACATTTATTATAGTTTTCAAATTTTTTTGCATACATAAACTCTAAAATTTTCATTTTGTTGTGATCTATTAACATTATATCTTTTTTTTATGAGAAAAATGGGAAAGTGAACACTCAATTTGGATTTGAAAAAAAATTGAACTTCCAAAATGGAAATGCACAAATGCGGAGAGTGATAATTCCAAAAAGTATCTGTGATTTTTAAGGATAGGCAAAAAGTGGGTTGTTTGGCTCTGGTAAATATGCAACCCCATGTTAACTTATGAATTTAATTTTTTCTACTTGTTGAAATTTTTGGATCATTAGGACATTTGTATCCTCAACATGTTTCTGGCATGCATATCAACCTCATTGAAAACATGTTAGGGTCAGTTAGAAGTCTCTTTCCATTAAAATTCCACCAAGCTATTAGGAGTTGTACAAGTTGAATTTCCCTAACATGGATAACAAAATTTTGGTTTTCATATTTAGTGCGTGAAATAATTTTCTTCGCTTACATTTATTTTAGTTTTCAATTTTTTTTGCATACATAAACTTTTAAATTTTCATATTTGCCTTATATCTTTTTTGTTTAGGAGAAAAATGGGAGGGTGAAAAATCAAGTTTGGATTTGAAAAAAAATTGAACATCCAAAATGGAAATGCACAAATTCTGAGAGACATAATTCCAAAAAGTATCAGTGATTTTTAGGGATAGGCAAAAAGTGGGTTGTTTGGCTCTGGTAAATATCCAAACCAACGGTAACAAGAGAATTTAATTTTTTCTACTTTTTGAAATTTTTGGATCATTAGGTCGTTTGCATCTTAAACATATTTTTTGAAGGCATATCCACCACTTTTAAAACTTGTTAGGATCAGTTAGAAGTCTCTTTCCTATAAAATTCCACCAAGCTATTAGGGGTTGTACTAGTGGAATTTCCCAAACATGGAGAACAAAACTTTGGAGTTCATTTTTAGTGTGTGAAATAATTTTCTCCAGTTACATTTATTATAGTTTTCAAAAATTTTTGCATACATAAACTCTAAAATTTTCAATTTGTTGGGATCTGTTTCCCTTATATCTTTTTTTTTTTTGCGAGAAAAATGGGAGAGAAAACTAAAATTTTGATTTGAAAAAAAATTGAACATCCAAAATGTAAATACACAAATGCTGAGATAGATAATTCCAAAAAGTATCTATGATTTTTAAGGATAGGAAAAAAGTGAGTTGTTTGTCTATGGTAAATATCCAACAACATGCCAACTTCAGAATTTAATTTTTTCAACTCAAAATTTTTAGATCATTAGGTCATTTGCATCCTCAACATGTTTCTGGCATGGATATCCACCACATTAAAATCATGTTAAGATCAGTTAGAAGTAACTTTCCTATAAAATAACACCAATCTATTAGGGTTTGTACTAGTGGAATTTCCCAAACAAGGATAACTAATTTTTGGAGTCCATTTTTAGTGCGTGAAATAATTTTCTTCACTTACATTTATTATAGGTTTCAAAGTTTTTTGCATTCATAAACTCTAAAATTTTTATTTCAATGTGATCTATTTTGTTTATATCTTTTTTGTTTACGATAAAAATGAGAGAGTGAAAACTCAAGGTTGGATTTGAAAAAAAATTGAACAGCCAAAATGGAAATGCACAAATGCTAAGAGAGATAATTCCAAAAAGTATCTGTGATTTTGATGGATAGGCAAAGAGTGGGTTGTTTGGCTCTGGTAAATATCCAACCACACATTAACTTGAGAATTTTTTTTTTCTACTCCTTGAAATTTTGGGATCATTAGGTCATTTGCATCCTCAACATGTTTCTGGCATGCATTTCCACAACATTTAAAACATGTTAGGATCAGTTAGAAGTCTCTTTCCCATAAAATTCCACCAAGCTAATAGAGGTTGTACTAGTGGAATTTCCCAAACATGGATAACAAAACTTTGGAGTTCATTTTTAGTGTGTGAAATAATTTCCTTCACTTAGATTTATTATAGTTTTCAAATTTATTTGCATACATAAACTCTTAAATTTTCATTTTGTGGGGATCTATTTCCCTTATATCTTTTTTTTTTTACGAGAAAAATGGGAGAGTGAAAACTCAAGTTTGGATTTGAAAAAAAATTGAACATCCAAATGGAAATGCACAAATGCTGAGGGAGATAACTCCTAAAAGTATCTATGATTTTTAAGGATAGGCAAAAAGTGGGTTGTTTGGCTCTGGTAAATATCCAACCACACATTAACTTGAGAATTTAATTTTTTTCTACTCCTTGAAATTTTTGGATCATTCGGCCATTTGCATCCTCAACATGTTTCTAGCATGCATATCCACCACATTTATAACATGTGAGGATCAGTTAGAAGTCTCTTTCCTATAAAATTCATCCAAGCTATTAGGGGTTGTACTATTGGAAATTCCCAAACATGAATAACTAAACTTTGGAGTTCATTTTTAGTGTGTAAAATAATTTCCTTCGCTTACATTTGTTATAGTTTTCAAAATTTTTTGCATACATAAAATCTAAAATTTTCATTTTGTTGGGATCTATTTCCGTTATATCTTTTTTTTACGAGAAAAATGGGAGAATGAAAACTCAAGTTTGGATTTGAAAAAAAAATTGAACATCCAAAATTGAAATGCACAAATGCTGAGAGAGATAATTCCAAAAAGTATCTGTGATTTTTTTGGATTGGAAAAAAGTGGGATGTTTAGCTCTGGCTAATATCCAAGCACACGTTAATTGACAACGTTAAATTGACAATTTAATTTTTTCAACTCCTTGAAATTTTTTTATCACTAGGTCATTTGCATCCTCAACATGTTTCTGGCATGCATATCCTCCACATTTAAAACATGTTAGGATCTCTTTGAAGTCTCTTTCCTATAAAATGACACCAAGCTATTAGGGGTTGTACTAGTAGAATTTCCAAAACATGGATAACAAAGCTTTAAAGTTCATTTTTAGTGCGTGAAATAATTTTCTTTAGATACATTTATTTTAGTTTTCAATTTTTTTTGCATACATTAAGTCTAAAATTTTCATTTTGTTGTTATCTATTTTCCTTATATCTTTTATGTATACGAGAAAAATGGGAGAGTGAAAATTCAAGTTTGGATTTGAAAAGAAATTGAACATCCAAAATGGAAATGCACAAATGCTGTGAGAGATAATTTCAAAAAGCTTATGTGATTTTTAAGGATAGGTGAAAACTGGGCACACTTACATTTATTATAGTTTTCATTTTTTTTGAATATTTTAAGTCTAAAACTTTCATTTTGTTGAGATCCATTTCCCTTATATCTTTTATGTTTACGAGAAAAATGGGAGAGTGAAAACTCAAGTTTGGATTTGAAAAAAATTGAACATCCAAAATGGAAATGCACAAATGCTGAGAGAGACAATTCAAAAAAGCTTCTGTGATTTTTAAGGATAGGTAAAAAGTGGGTTGTTTGGTTATGGTAAATATCCATCCACACGTTAACTTGAGAATTTAATTTTCTCTACTCCTTGAAATTTTTGGATCATTAGCTCATTCGCATCCTCAACATGTTTTTGGCATGCATATTCACCACATTTAAAACATGTTAGGATCAGTTAGAAGTCTCTTTCCTATCAAATTCCACCAAGCTATTAGGGGTTGTACTAGTGGAATTTCCCAAACATGGATAAGAAAACTTTGGAGTTCATTTTAAGTGCGTGAAATAATTTTCTTCACTTACATCTATTATAGTTTTCAATTTTTTTTGCATACATAAACACTAAAATTTTCAATTTTTGTGATCTATTTGCCTTATATCTGTTTTGTTTATGAGAAAAATGGGAGAGTGAAAACTGAAGTTTGGATTTGAAAAAAAATTGAACATCCAAAATGGAAATGCACAAATGCTGAGAGCGATAATTCCAAAAAGTATCTGTGACTTTTAAGGAAAGACAAAAAGTGGCATGTTTGGTTCTGGTAAATATCCAACCACACGTTAACTTGAGAATTTAATTTTTTTTACTTCATGTAATTTTTTGTTCATTAGGTCATTTGCATCCTCAACATGATTTTGGCATGCATATCCACCACATTTAAAACATGTTAGGCTCAGTTAGAAGTCTCTTTCCTATAAAATTCCACCAAGCTATTAGTTGTTGTAGTAGTGGAATTTCAAAACATGGATAACAAAACTTTGGAGTTCATTTTTAGTGTGTGAAATAATTTTCTTCACTTACATTTATTATAGTTTTGAAATTTTTTTGCATACATAAACTCTAAAATTTTCATTTTGTTGTGATCTATTTCCCTTACATCTTTTTGGTTTACGAGAAAAATAGGAGAGTGAAAACACATGTTTGGATTTGAAAAAAAAATTGAACATCCAAAATGGAAATGCACAAATGCTGAGAGAGATAACTCCAAATGGTAACTGTGATTTTTAAGGATTGGTAAAAAGTGGGTTCTTTGACTCTTGTAAATATCCAACCACACGGTAACTTGAGAATTTAATTTTTCTACTCCTTGCATGTTTTGGATCATTAGGTCATTTGCATCCTGAACATGTTTCTAGCATGCATGTCCACCACATTTAAAACATGTTAGGATCTGTTTGAAGTCTCTTTCCTATAAAATGACACCAAGCTATTAGGGGTTGTACTAGTGGAATTTCCAAAACATGGATAACAAAAGTTTGGAGTTCATTTTTAGTGCGTGAAATAATTTTCTTCACTTACAGTTATTATAGTTTTCAATTTTTTTTGCAAACATAAACTCTAATATTTTCATTTAGTTCTGATCTATTTGCCTTATATCTTTTGTGTTTACAAGAAAAATGGGAGAGTGAAAATTAATGTTTGGATTTGAAAAAAAATTGAACATCCTAAACGGAAATTCACAAATGCTGAGAAGGATAAATCAAAAAGTTATCTTCGATGTTTAAGGTAAGGCAAAAAGTGGGTTGTTTGGCTCTTGTATCCAACCACTCATTAACTTGAGAATTTAATTTTTTCTACTCAAAATTTTTGGATCATTAGGTCATTTGCATCCTCAACATGTTTCTTGCATGCAAATCCATCACATTTAAAACATGTTAAATCATTTAGAAGTCCCTTTCCTATAAAATTCCACCAAGCTATTAGGGGTTGTCCCATTGGACTTTCCCAAATTTGGATAGCCATACTTTGGTACACTTTTTTAGTGCGTGAAATAATTTTCTTCACTTACATTCATTAAAGTTTTCAATTTTTTTTTTGCATACATCAACTCTAAAATTTTCATTTTGTTGCGATCTATTTATCTTATATCTTTTTTGTTTACGAGAAAAATGGGAGAGTGAAAACTCAACTTTGGATTTGAAAAGAAAAGGAACATCCAAAATGGAAATGCACAAATGATGAAAGAGATAATTCCAAAAAGTATTTGTGATTTTTAAGGATAGGTTAAAATTGGGTTGTTTGGCTCTGGTAAGTATCCAATGACACGTTAACTTGAGAATTTAATTTTTTCTACTCCTTGAAATTTTCTGATCATTAGGTCTTTTGCATCCTCAACATATTTCTGGTAAGCATATCCACCACATTTAAAAATTTTTTGGATCAGTAGGAAGTCTCTTTCCTATAAAATTCCACCAAGCAATTAGGGGTTGTACTAGTGGAATTTCCTGAACATGGATAAAAAACCTTTGGAGTTCATTTTAAGTGCGTGAAATAATTTTCTTCACTTACATTTATTATAGTTTTCAATTTTTTTTGCATACATAAACTCTAAAACTTTCATTTTGTTGTGATGTTTTTGCCTTATAACTTTTTTTTTTTTACGAGACAAATGGGAGAGTGAAAACTCAAGTTTGGATTTGAAAAATATTTGAAAATCCAAAATGCAGATGCACAAATGCTAAGTGAGATAATTCCAAAAAGTATCTGTGATTTTTAAGGATAGGCAAAATTTGGGTTGTTTGGCTCTGGTAAATATCCAACCACAAGTTAACTTGAGAATTTAATTTTTTCTACTCAATGAAATTTTTGGATTATTAGGTCATTTGCATCTACAAAATGTTTCATGCATGCATCTCCACCACATTTAAACAATGTTAGGATCAGTTGGAAGTCTCTTTCTCATAAAATTCCACCTAGCTATAAGGGGTTGTACTAGTGGAATTTCCCCAACATGAACATCAAAACTTTGGTGTCCATTTTTAGTTTGTCAAATAATTTTCTTCACTTACATTTATTATAGTTTTAAACATTTTTGCATACATAAATTCAAAAATTTTCATTTTGTTGCGATCTATTTGCCTTATATCTTTTTTGTTTACGAGAAAAATGGGAGAACGAAAGCTCAAGTTTGGATTTGAAGAGAAATTGAACATCCAAAATGGAAATGCACAAATGCTGAGAGAGATAATTCCAAAAAGTCTCTGTGATGTTTAAGGATAGGTAAAAGTGGGTTGTTTGGCTTTGGTAAATACCCAGCCACATGTTAACTCTAGAATTTAATTTTTTTTACTCCTTGCAATTTTTGGATCATTAGGTCATTAGCATCCTCAAAAAGTTTCTGGCGTGCATATCCCCCACATTTAAAACATGTTAGGATCAGTTAGAAGTCTCTTTCCTATAAAATTTCACCAAGCTGTTAGGGGTTGTACTAGTGAAATTTCCCAAACATGGATAACAAAACTTTGGAGTTCATTTTTAGTGCGTGAAAAAATTTTCTACTCTCACATTTATTATAGTTTTCAATTTTTTTTCTATACATAACCACAAATATTTTCTTTTTGGTTTGTTCAATTTGGCTTATATCTTTTTTGTTTACAAGGAAAAAGGGAGAGTGAAAACTCAAGTTTGTAGTTGAAAAGAAATTCAACATCCAAAATGGAAATGCACAAATGCTGATGGAGATAATTCCAAAAAGTATCTGTGATTTTTAAGGATAGGCAAAAAGTGGGTTCTTTGGCTCTGGTAAATTATCCAACCACACATTAACTTGAGAATTTAATTTTTTCTACTCCTTGAAATTTATTGATCATTAGGTCATTTGAATCCTCAATATGTTTCTGGCATGCATATCTACCAAATTTAAAACGTGTTAGGATCAGTTTGAAGTCTGTTCCCTATAAAATTCCACCAAGCTATTAGGGGTTGAACTAGTGGAATTTCCCAAACATGGATAACAAAACTTTGGAGTTCATTTTTAGTGCGTGAAATAATTTTCTTCACTTACATTTGTTATAGTTTTTTTTTTGATAAATAAACTCTAAAATTTTCATTTTGTTGTGACCTATTTGCCTTATATTTTTTAATTTACAAGAAAAAAAGGAGAGTGAAAACACAAGCTTGGATTTGAAAAGAAATTGTACATCCAAAATGGAAATGCACAAATGCTAAGAGAGATATTTCCAAAAAGTATCTATGATTTTTAAGGATAGGCAAAAAGTGGGTTGTTTGGCTCTGGTAAATATCCAACCACACGTTAACTTTAGAATTTAATTTTTTCTACTGGAATTTTTTGGATCATTAGGTCATTTGCATCCTCAACATGTTTCTGGCATGCATATATGCCACATTTAAACGTGTTAGGATCAGTTAGAAGTCTCTTTCCTATAAAATTCCACCAAGCTATTAGGGGTTGTACTAGTGGAATTTCCCAAACATGGATAACAAAACTTTGAAGTTCATTTTTAGTTCGTGAAATAATTTTCTGCACTTACCTTTATTATAGTTTTCAAATCTTTTTGCATACATAAATTCTAAAACTTTCATTTTGTTGTGATCTATTTGCCTTATATCTTTTTTTTTTACGAGAAAAATTTGAAAGAGGAAACTCAGGTTTGGGTTTGAAAAATAATTGAACATCCAAAATGGAAATGCACAAATGGTGAGAAAGATAATTCCAAAAAGCATCTGAGTTTTTTAAGGATAGGCAAAAAGTGGGTTGTTTGGCTCTAGTAAATATCCAACCACACGTTAACTTGAGAATTTAATTTTTTCTACTTATTGAAATTTTTGGATCATTAGGTCATTTGCATCTACAACATGTTTCTGGAATGCATCTCCCCCACATTTAAAACTAGTTAGGATCAGTTAGAAGTCTCTTTATTATAAAATTCCACCAAGCTATTAGTGGTTGTACTAGTGGAATTTCTCCCAAACATGGATAACAAAACTTTGCAATTCATTTTTAGTGCGTGAAATAATTTTCTTCATGTACATTTATTATAGTTTTCAATTTTTTTGCCTACATAAACTCAAATATTTTCATTTTGTTGTGATCTATTTGCCTTATATCTTTTTTGTTTACAAGAAAAATGGGAGAGTGAAAACACATTTTTGATTTGAAAAATAATTGAACATCCAAAATGGAAATGCACAAATGTTGAGAGAGATATATCCAAAAAGTATCTGTGATTTTTAAGGATAGGTAAAAAGTGGGTTGTTTGGCTCAGGTAAAGATCCAACCCCACGTTAACTTGAGAATTTAATTTTTTCTACTCCTTGATTTTTTTGGATCATTAGGTCATTTGCATCTTCAACATGTTTCTGGCATGTTTATCCACCACATTAAAAACATGTTAGGATCAGTTAGAAGCCTCTTTCCTATAGGATTCCACCAAGCTATTTGGGGTGGTACAAGTGAAATTTCCCAAAAATGGATAACAAAACTTTGGTCTTCCTTTTTAGCGTGTGATATAATTTTCTTCACTTACATTTATTATAGTTTTGAAATTTTTTTGCATACAATAACTCTAAAATTTTCATTTAGTTGTGATCTATTTGCCTTATAACTCTTTTTTTTACGAGAAAAATGGGAGAGTGAAAACTCAAGTTTGGATATGAAAAAAAATCAAACATCCAAAATGGAAATGCACAAATGCGGAGAGAGATAATTCAAAAAAGTATTTGTGATTTTTAAGATAAGCAAAAAGTGGGTTGTTTGGCTTTGGTAAATATCCAACCACACGTTAACTTGAGAATTTACTTTTTTCTACTCCTCGAAATTTTTGGATCATTAGGTCATTTGCATCCTCAACATGTTTCTGACATGCTTATCCACCACATATAAAACATGTCAGAATCAGTTAGAAGTCTCTTTCCTATAAAATTCCACCAAGCTATTACGGGTTGAACTAGTGAAATTTCCTAAACATGCATAACAAAACTTTGGAGTTCATTTTTAGTGCGTGAAATAATTTTCTTCACTAACATTTATTGTAGTTTTCAAATTTTTTTGCATACATAAACTATACAATTTTAATTTTGTTGTGATCTATTTTCCTTATATCGTTTTCTTTACAAGAAAAATGGGAGAGTGAAAACTCAAGTTTGGATTTGAAAAATAATTGAACATCCAAAAAGGAAATGCACAAATGCTAAGAGATAATTCCAAAAAGTATCTGTGATTTTTTTGGTTAGGCAAAAAGAGAGTAGTTTGGCTC
Source organism: Aristolochia californica (assembly GCF_029961685.1). Taxonomy (NCBI): domain Eukaryota; kingdom Viridiplantae; phylum Streptophyta; class Magnoliopsida; order Piperales; family Aristolochiaceae; genus Aristolochia; species Aristolochia californica. The sequence continues at coordinate 16,342,504 of NW_027181771.1, forward strand.
TGCTAAATATTCAACCACACGTTAACTTGAGAATTTAATTTTTTCTCCTCGAAATTTTTGGATCATTAGGTCATTTGCATCCTCAACATGTTTCGGGCATGCATATCCACCACAATTAAAACATGTTAGTATTAGTTAGAAGTCTCTTTTCAATAAAATTCATCCAAGCTATTAGGGGTTGTACTAGTGAAAATTCCCAAACATGGATAACAAAATTTTTGGAGTTCATATTTAGTGCGTGAAAATTTTTTCTTCACTTACATTTATTATAGTTTTTAATTTTTTTTGCATACATAAACTCTTAAATTTTCATATTTGCCTTATATCTTTTTTGTTTATGAGAAAAATGGGAGAGTGGAAACTCAAGTTTGGATTTGAAAAAAAATTGAACATCCAAAATGGAAATGCACAAATGCTGAGAGAGATAATTCCAAAAAGTATCTGTCATTTTTAAGAATAGGTAAAAAGTGGGTTGTTTGGCTCTGGTAAATATTCAACCACACGTTAACTGGAAAATTTAATTTTTTCTACTCCTTGACATCTTTGGATCTTTAGGTCATTTGCATCTTCAATATGTTTCTAGCATGCATATCCATCACATTTAAAACATGTTAGGATCAGTTGGAAGTCTCTTTCTTATAAAATTCTACCAAGCTATTAGGGGTTGTACTAGTGGAATTTCTTCCAAACATGGAAAATAAAACTTTGTAGTTCATTTTTAGTGTGTGAAATATTTTTCTTCACTTACACTTATGATAGTTTTCAAAAAAAAATTCATACATAATTTAAAAAATTTTCATTTTGTTTTGATCTATTTGCCTTTAATCTTTTTTGTTTACGAAAAAATGGGAGAGTGAAAACTCAAGTTTGCATTTGAAATGCAATTGAACATCCAAAATGGAAATGCACAAATGCTGAGAGAGATAATTCCAAAAAGTATATGTGATTTTTAAGGATAGGCAAAAAGTGGTTTGTTTGGCTCTGGTAAATATCCAACCACATGTTAACTTGAGAATTTAACTTTTTCTACTCCTTCAAATTTTAGGATCATTCGGTCATTTGCATCCTCAACATGTTTCTAGGATGCATATACCACATTTAAAATGTGTTAGGATCAGTTAGAAGTCTCTTTCCTATAAAATGACACCAAGCTGTTAGGGGTTGTACTAGTGGAATTTCCAAAACATGGATAACAAAAGTTTGGAGTTCATTTTTAGTGCGTGAAATAATTTTCTTCACTTACATTTATTTTAGTTTTCAAATCTTTTTGCATACATAAACTCTAAAATTTTCATTTTGTTGTGATCATATTTGACTGATATCTTTATTGTTTACGAGAAAAATGGGAGAGTGAAAACTCAAGTTTGGATTTGAAAAAAAATTGAACATCCACAATGGAAATGCACAAATGCTGAGAGATATAATTCCAAAATGTATCTTTGATTTTTAAGGATAGGCAAAAAGTGGGTTGTTTCGCTCAGGTAAATATCCAACCACACGTTAACTTGAGAATTTAATTTTTTTTGTCCTTGAAATTTTTCGATCATTAGCTCATTTGCAACTTTAGCATATTTTTGGTATTCATATCCACCACATTTAAAACATGTTAGGAGCAGTTACAAGTCTCTTTCTTATAAAATTTCATCAAGCTATTAGGGGTTGTACTAGTGGCATTTCTCCCAAACATGGATAACAAAACTTTGGAGTTCATTTTTAGTGCGGGAAATAATTTTCTTCACTTACATTTATTATAGTTTTCAATTTTTTTTGCATACATAAACTCAAAAATTTTCTTTTTGTTGTAATATATTTGCGTGATATCTTTTTTATTTACGAGAAGAATTGGAGAGTGAAAAATCTAGTTTGGATTTAACAAAAAAAATTGAACATCCAAAATGGATATGCACAAATGCTGAGAGAGATAATTCCAAAAATATCGGTTATTTTTAAGGATAGGCAAAAAATGCGTTGTTTCGCTATGGTAAATATCCAACCACACGTTAACTTGAGAATTTAATTTTTTTCTTCTCCTTGAAATTTTTGGATCATTAGGTCATTTGCATACTCAACATGTTTCTGGCATGCATATCCACTAAAACATGTTGGGATCAGTTAGAAGACTCTTTCCTATAAAATTCCTCCACGCTATTAGGGGTTGTACTAGTGGAATTTCCCAAACATGGATAAGAAAACTTTGAAGTTCATTTTAAGTGCGTGAAATAATTTCCTTCACTTAAACTTATTATAGTTTCGAAATTTTTTTGCATACATCGACTCTAAAATTTTCATTTTGTTGTGATCTATTTGCCTTATATATTTTTTTTTTACAAGAAAAATGGGAGTGCGAAAACTCAAGTTTGGATTTGAAAAGAAAAAAAATTGAACATCCAAAATGGAAATGCACAGATGCTAAGAGAGATAATTCCAAAAAGTATCTATGATTTTTAAGGATAGGCAAAAAGTGGGTTGTTTGGCTCTGGTTAATATCCAACCACACGTCTTAGGATAATATAGAATTTAATATTTTTCTATTTCTTGAAAATTTTGGATCAATAGGTCTTTTGCATCCTCAACATGTTTCTGGCATGCATATCCACCACATTTTAAACGTCTTAGGATAATATAGAAGTCTCTTTCCTATAAAATTCCACAAAGCTATTAGGGGATGTACTAGTGGAATTTCCCAAACATGGATTACAAAACTTTGGAGTTCATTTTTAGAGCGTGAAATAATTTTCTTCACTTACATCTGTTATAGTTTTCAATTTTTTTCAATTTATAAACTCTAAAATTTTCATTTTGCTGTGATCTATTTGCTTTATATCTTTTTTGTTTACGTGAAAAATGGGAGAGAGAAAACACAAGTTTGGATGTGAAAAAAAATTGAACATCCAAAATGGAAATGCACAAATGATCAGTTAGAAGTCTCTTTCCTATAAAATTCCACCAAGCTATTTCGGGTTGTACTAGTGAAATTTCCTAAACATGGATAACAAAACTTTGGAGTTCAGTTATAGTGCGTGAAATAATTTTCTTTACTTACATTTATTATAGTTTTCAATTTTTTTTCCATACATAAACTCTCATATTTTCATTTTGTTGTGATCTATTTGCCTTATATCTTTTTGGTTTATGAGAAAAATGGGAGAGTGAAAACTCAAGTTTGGATTTGAAAAAAAATTGGACATCCAAAATGGAAATGCACAAATAGTGAGAGACATAATTCCAAAAAGTATTTGTGATTTTTAATGATAGGCAAAAAGTGGGTTGTTTGGCTCTGGTAAATATCCAACCACACGTTAACTTGAGAATTTAATTTTTACACCTTAAAGTTTTTGGACCATTAGGTCATTTGCATCCTCAAAATGTTTCTAGGATGCATATCCATCACATTTAAAACATGTTAGGATCAGTTAGAAATGTCTTTCCTATAAAATTCCACCAAGCTATTTGGGGTTGTACTAGTGAAATTTCTAAACATGGATAACAAAACTTTGGAGTTCAGTTATAGTTCGTGAAATAATTTTCTTCACTTACATTTATTATAGTTTTCAATTTTTTTTCCATACATAAACTCTCATATTTTCATTTTGTTGCCTTATATCTTTTTGGTTTGCGAGAAAAATGGGAGAGTGAAAACTCAAGTTTGGATTTGAAAAAAAATTCAACATCCAAAATGGAAATGCACAAATAGTGAGAGACATAATTCCAAAAAGTATTTTTGATTTTTAAGGATAGGCAAAAACTGGGTTGTTTGGCTCTGGTAAATATCCAACCACACGTTAACTTGAGAATTTAATTTTTTCTACTTATTGTAATTTTTGGATCATTAGATCATTTTCATCTGCAACATGTTTCTGGAATTCATATCCCCCACATTTAAAACTAGTTAGGATCAGTTAGAAGTCTCTTTCTTATAAAATTCCACCAAGCTATTAGTTGTTGTACTAGTGGAATTTCTCCCAAACATTGATAACAAAACTTTAGTGCGTGAAATAATTTTCTTAACTTACATTTATTATAGTTTTCCTTTTTTTTGCCTACATAAACTCTAAACTTTTCATTTTGTTGTGATCTTTTTGCCTTACATCTTTTTTGTTTACAAGAAAAAAGGGAGAGTGAAAACTAATGTTTGGATTTGAAAAATATTTGAACATCCAAAATGGAAATGAACAAATGCTGAGAGAGATATATCCAAAAATTATCTGTGATTTTTAAGGATAGGCAAAAAGTGGGTTGTTTGGCTCTGGTAAAGATCCAACCACAAGTTAAATTGAGAATTTATTTTTTTCTACTCCTTGAAATTTTTGGATCATTAGGTCATTTGCATCTTCAACATGTTTCTGGCATGCTTATCCACCACATTAAAAACATGTTAGGATCAGTTAGAAGTCTCTTTCCTATGGGATTCCACCAAGCTATTTGGCGTGGAACAGGTGGAATTTCCCAAAAATGGATAACAAAACTTTGGTCTTCATTTTTAGCGCGTGAATTAATTTTCTTCACTTACATTTATTATAGTTTTGAAATTTTTTTGCATACATAAACTCTAAAATTTTCATTTAGTTGTGCTCTGTTTGCCTTATATCTTTTTTGTTTACGAGAAAAATGGGAGAGTGAAAACTCAAGTTTGGATTTGAAAAAAAATCGAACAACCAAAATGGAAATGCAAAAATGCGGAGAGAGATAATTCAAAAAAATATTTGTTATTTTTAAGATAAGCAAAAAGTGGGTTGTTTGCTTATGGTAAATATCCAACCACACGTTAACTTGAGAATTTACTTTTTTCAACTCGAAATTTTTGGATCATTAGGTCATTTGCGTCCTCAACATGTTTCTGGCATGCTTATCCACCACATTTAAAACATGTCAGGATCAGTTAGAAGTCTCTTTCCTATAAAATTCCACCAAGCTATTACAGATTGAACTAGTGAAATTTCGTAAACATGCATAACAAAACTTTGGAGTTCATTTTTAGTGTGTGAAATAATCTTCTTCACTTACATTTGTTGTAGTTTTCAAATTTTTTTGCATACATAAACTCTAAAATTTTTATTTTGTTGTAATCTATTATCCTTATATCTTTTTTGTTTCCAAGAAAAATGGGAGAGTGAAAACTCAAGTTTGGATTTGAAAAATAATTGAGCATCCAAAAAGGAAATGCACAAATGCTAAGAGAGATAATTCCAAAAAGTATCTGTGATTTTTTAGGTTAGGCAAAAAGGGAGTAGTTTGGCTCTGGTAAATATCCAACCACACGTTAACTTGAGAATTTAATTTTTTCTACTCGAAATTTTTTGATTATTAGGTCATTTGCATCCTCAACATGTTTCGGGCATGCATATCCACCACATTTAAAACATGTTAGGATCAGTTAGAGGTCTCTTTCCAATAAAATTCATCCAAGCTATTAGGGGTTGTACTAGTGGAAATTCCCAAACATGGATAACAAAATTTTTGGTGTTCATATTTAGTGCGTGAAATAATTTTCTTCACTCACATTTATTATAGTTTTCAATTTTTTTTGCATACATAAACTCTTAAATTTTCATATTTGGCTTATATCTTTTTTGTTTACGAGAAAAATGGGAGAGTGAAAACTCAAGTTTGGATTTGAAAAAAAATTGAACATCCAAAATGGAAATGCACAAATGCAGAGAGAGATAATTTCAAAAAGTATATGTGATTTTTAAGGATAGGCAAAAACTGGGTTGTTTGGATCTAGTTAATATCCAACCACACGTTAACTTGAGAATTTAATTTTTTCTACTCCTTGACATCTTTGGATTTTTAGGTCATTTGCATCTTCAACATGTTTCTAGCATGCATATCCATCACATTTAAAACATGTTAGGATCAGATGGAAGTCTCTTTCTTATAAAATTCCACCAAGCTATTTGGGGTTGTACTAGTGGAATTTCTTCCAAACATGGAAAATAAAACTTTGCAGTTCATTTTTAGTGCATGAAATAATTTTCTTCAGTTACACACTTATGATAGTTTTCAAATTTTTTTTCATACTTAAATTCAAAAATTTTCATTTTGTTTTGATCTATTTGCCTTTTATCTTTTTTGTTCACGAAAAAATGGGAGAGTGAAATCTCAAGTTTGGATTTGAAAAGAAATTGAACATCCAAAATGGAAATGCACAAATGATGAGAGAGATAATTGGAAAAGTATATGAGATTTTTAAAGATAGGCAAAAAGTGGTTTGTTTGGCTCTGATAAATATCCAACCACATGTTAACTTGAGAATTTAACTTTTTCTACTCCTTAAAATTTTTGGATCATTCGGTCATTTGCATCCTCAACATGTTTCGAGCATGCATATCCACCACATTTAAAATGTGTTAGGATCAGTTAGAAGTCTCTTTCCTATAAAATGACACCAAGCTGTTAGGGGTTGTACTAGTGGAATTTCCAAAACATGGATAATAAAAGTTTGGAGTTCATTTTTAGTGCTTGAAATAATTTTCTTCACTTATATTTATTATAGTTTTCAAATCTTTTTGCATACATAAACTCTAAAATTTTCATTTTCTTGTGATCATATTTGACTGATATATTTTTTGTTTACGAGAAAAATGGGAGAGTGAAAACTCAAGTTTGGATTTGAAAAAAAATTGAACATCCACAATGGAAATGCACAATTGCTGAGAGATATAATTCCAAAAAGTATCTGTGATTTTAAAGGATAGGCAAAAAGTGGGTTGTTTGGCTTTGGTAAATATCTAACCACACGTTAACTTGAGAATTTAATTTTTTCTGCCCTTGAAATTTTTCGTCATTAGCTCATTTGCATCTTCAGCATGTTTCTGGTATTCATATCCACCACTTTTAAAACATGTTAGGATCAGTTAGAAGTCTCTTTCTTATAAAACTTCACCAAGCCATTAGGGGTTGTACTAGTGGCATTTCTCCCAAACATGGATAACAAAATTTTGGAGTTGATTTTTAGTGCGTAAAATAATTTTTTTCACTTACATTTATTATAGTTTTCAAATTTTTTTGCATACATAAACTCAAAAATTTTCTTTTATTGTAATGTATTTACCTTATATCTTTTTTGTTTACGAGAAAAATTGGTGAGTGAAAACACAAGTTTGGATTTAAAAAAAAAAATTGAACATCCAAAATGGATATGCACAAATGCTGAGGGAGATAATTCCAAAAATATCTGTTATTTTTAAGGGTAGGCAAAGAGTGCATTGTTTGGCTATGGTAAATATACAACCACACGTTAACTTGAGAATTTAATTTTTTTCTTCTCCTTGAAATTTTTGGATCATTAGGTCATTTTCATCCTCAACATGTTTCTGGCATGCATATCCACTAAAATATGTTGGGATCAATTAGAAGTTTCTTTCCTATAAAATTCCTCCAAGCTATTAGGGGTTGTACTAGTGGAAATTCCCAAACATGGATAACAAAACTTTGGAGTTCATTTTTAGTGCGTGAAATAATTTTCTTCACTTGAATTTATTATAGTTTTCAATTTTTTTGCATACATAAACTCTAAAATTTTTATTTTTTTGTGATCTTTTTGCCTTATATTTTTTTTGTTTACGAGAAAAATGGGAGGGCGAAAACTCAAGTTTGGATTTGAAAAAAAATTGAACATCCAAAATAGAAATGCACAAATGCTAAGAGAGATAATTCAAAAAAGTATCTATGATTTTTAAGGATAGGCAAGAAGTGGGTTGTTTGGCTCTGGTAAATATCAAACAACACGTCTTAGGATAATATAGAAGTCTCTTTCCTATTTGTTTGAAAATTTTGGATCAATAGGTCATTTGCATCCTCAACTTGCTTGTGGCATGCATATCCACCACATTTTAAACGTCTTAGGATAATATAGAAGTCTCTTTCCTATAAAATTCCACCAAGCTATTAGGGGTTGTACTAGTGGAATTTCCCAAACATGGATAACAAAATTTTGGAGTTGATTTTTAGTGCGTAAAATAATTTTGTTCACTTACATTTATTATAATTTTCAAATTTTTTTGCATAAATGTATTTGCTTTATATCTTTTTCGTTTACGAGAAAAATGGGAGAGTGAAAAAGCAAGTTTGGATTTGAAAAAAAAATTGAACATCCAAAATGGAAATGCACAAATGATGAGAGAGAAAATTCCAAAAATTATCTGTGATATTTAAGGATAGGCAAAAAGTGGGTTGTTTGGCTCTGTTAAATATCCAACCACACGTTAACTTGAGAATTTAATTTTTTTCTTCTCCTTGAAGTTTTTGGATAATTAGGTCATTTGCATCTTCAACGTGTTTTTGGCATGCATATCCACATCATTTAAAACATGTTAGGATCAATTAGAAGTTTCTTTCTTCTAAAATTCCACCAAGCTATTAGGGGTTGTACTAGCGGAATTTCTCCCAAACATGGATAACAAAGCTTTGGAGTTCATTTTTAGTGCGCGAAATAATTTTCTTCACTTACATTTATTATAGTTTTTCAAATTTTTTTGCATACATAAACTCTAAAAATTTTCATTTTGTTGTAATGTATTTTCCTTATATCTTTTTTGCTTACGAGGAAAAAGGGAGATTGCAAACTCAAGTTCTGATTTCAAAACAAATTGAACATCCAAAATAGATATGCACAAATGCTGAGAGAGATAATTCAAAAAAGTATTTGTGATTTTTAAGAAGAGGCAAAAAGTGGGTTGTTTGGCTACGGTTAATATCCAACCACACGTTAACTTGAGAATTTAATTTTTTAATTCTCCTTGAAATTTTTGGATCATTAGGTCATTTGCATCCACAACATGTTTCTGGCATGCATATCCACCAAAACATGTTGGGATCAGTTAGAAATCTCTTTCCTATAAAATTCCACCAAGCTATCTGGGGTGGTACTATTGGAATTTCCCAAACATGGATAAGAAAAACTTGGAGTTCATTTTTAGTGCGTAAAATAATTTTCTTCACTTACATCTGTTATAGTTTTCAAATTTTTTTGCATACATAAACTCTAAAATTTTCATTTTGTTGTGATCTATTTGCTTTATATCTTTTTTGTTTACGAGAAAAATGGGAGAGTGAAAACACAAGTTTGGATTCGAAAAAAAAATGAACATCCAAATTGGAAATGCACAAATGCTAAGAGAGATAATTCCAAAAAGTATTTGTGATTTTTAAGGATAGGCAAAAAGTGGGTTGTTTGGCACTGGAAAATATCCAACCACATGTTAACTTGAGAATTTAATTTTTTTCTACTCCTTGAAAATTTTGGATCATTAGGTCATTTGCATCCTCATCATGTTTCCTGCATGCATATCCACCACAATTAAAATATGTTATGATCAGTTAGAAGTCTCTTTTCTATAAAATTCCACAAAGCTATTACGGGTTGTACTAGTCAATTTTTCCAAACATGGATAACAAAACTTTGGAGATCATTTTTAGTGTGTGAAATAATTTCTTTCTCTTACATTTATGTTAGTTTTCAATTTTTTTTTGCATACATAAACTCTAAAATTTTCATTTTGTTAGGATCTATTTCCCTTATATCTTTTTTTTTAACGAGAAAAATGGGAGAGTGAAAACTCATATTTGGATTTGAAAAAAAATTTAAATCCAAAATGGAAATGCACAAATGCTGAGAGAGATAATTCCAGAAAGTATCAGTGAATTTTTAGGATAGGCAAAAAGTCGGTTGATTGGCTCTGGTAAATATCCAACCACACGTTAACTTGAGAATTTAATTTTTTCACCTCCTTGAAATTTTTAGATCATTAGGTCATTTGCATCCTCAACAAGTTTCTGGCATGCATATCCACCACATTTAAATCATGTTAGAATCAGTTACAAGTCACTTTCCTATAAAATGACACGAAGCTATTAGGGGTTGTACAAGTGGAATTTCCAAAACATGGATAACAAAACTTTGGAGTTCATTTTTAGTGAGTGAAATAATTTTCTTCACTTATATTTATTATAGTTATTAAATTTTTTTCCATACATAAACTCTTAAATTTTCATTTTTTTGTGATCTATTTGCCTTTATCTTTTTTGTTTACGAGAAAAATGGGAGAGTGAAAACTCAAGTTTGGATTTGAAAAAAATTGAACATCCAAAATGGAAATGCTCAAATGCTGAGAGAGATAATTCCAAAAATTTTCTGTGATTTTTAAGGATTGGTAAAAAATGGGTTGTTTGGCTATGGTAAATATCCAACCACACGTTTACTTGAGAATTTAATTTTCTCTTCTCCTTGAAATTTTTGGATAATTATCTCATTCACATCCTCAACATGTTTCTGGCATGCTTATCCACCACATTTAAAACATGTTAGGATTAGTTCGAAGTCTCTTTCCTATGAAATTCCACCAAGCTATTAGGGGTTGTACTAGTGGAATTTCCCAAACATGGATAACAAAACTTTAGAGATAATTTTTAGCACGTGAAATAAATTTCTTCACTTACATATATTATAGTTCTCAATTTTTTTTCATACATAAACTCTAAAATTTTCTTTTTGTTGTGATCTATTTGCCATATATCTTTTTAGTTTACGAGAAAAATGGGAGAGTGAAAAATCAAGTTTGGCTTTGAAAAGATTTTGAACGTCCAAAATGGAAATGCACAATTGTTGAGAGAGATAATTCAAAAAAGTATATATGATTTTAAAGGATAGGCAAAAAGTGGGTTGTTTGGCTCCGGTAAATTTCCAATGTCTCGTTAACTTAAGAATATAATTTTTTCTACTCCTAGAAATTTTTGGATCATTAGGTCATTTGCTTCCGGAACATGTTTCTAGCATGCCTATCCACCACATTTAATACATGTTAGGATCAGTTAGAAGTCTCTTTCCTATAAAATTCCACCAAGTTATTAGGGGTTGTACTAGTGAAATTTCCCTAACTTGGATAACAAAACTTTGATGTTCATTTTTAGTGCGTGATATAATTTTCTTCACATACATTTATTATAGTTTTCTATTTTTTTGCATACATGAACTCTAAAATTTTCATTTTTTTGTTATGTATTTGCCTTATATATTTTTTGTTTACGTGAAAAATGGGAGAGTGAAAACTCAAGTTTGGATTTGAAAAAAATTGAACATCCAAAATGGAAATGCACAAATGTTGAGAGAGATAATTCCAAATAGTATCTGTGATTTTCAAGGATAGGCAAAAAGTGGGTTGTTTGGCTCTAGTACAAATCCAATGACACGTTGACTTGTGAATTTAATTTTTTCTACTCCTTGAAATTTTTGGATCATTAGGTCACTTGCATCCTCAACATGTTACTGGCATGCATATTCACCTCATTTAAAAGATGTTAGGATCAGTTAAAAGTCTCTTTCCTATAAAATTCCACCAAGCTATTAGGGGTTGTACTAGTGGAATTTCCTTTACATGGATAACAAAACTTTGGAGTTCATTTTAAATGCGTGAAATTTTTTTTTTCACGTACATCTATTATAGTTTTCAATTTTTTTTGCATACATAAACTCTAAAAATTTTATTTTGTTGTGATTTTTTGTCCTTATATCTTTTTTGTTTACGAGAAAAATGGGAGAGTAAAAACTGAAGTTTGCATTTGAATAAAAATTGAACATCCAATATGGAAATGCACAAATGCTGAGAGAGATAATTCCAAAAAGTATATGTGATTTTTAAGGATAGACAAAAATTGGGATGTTTGGTTTTGGTAAATATCCAACCACACGTTAACTTGTGAATTTTTTTTTTTACTCCTTGTAATTTTTGGATCATTAGGTCATTTGCATCCTCAACATGTTTTTGCCATGCATATCCCCCAGATTTAAAACATGTTAGGTTCAGTTAGAAGTCTCTTTCCTATGAAATTCCACCAAGCTATTAGGGGTTTTACTAGTGGAATTTCCCAAACATGGATAACAAAATTTTGGAGTTCATTTTTAGCGCGTGAAAGAAATTTCTTCACTTACATTTATTATAGTTCTCAATTTTTTTTTCATACATAAACTCTAAAATTTTCATTTTGTTGTGATCTATTTGCCATATATCTTTTTAGTTTATGAAAAAAATGGGACAGTGAAAAGTCAAGTTTGGATTTGAAAAAAAATTGAACATCTAAAATGGAAATGCACAAAAGCTGAGAGAGATAATTCATAAAAGTATCTGTGATTTTTAAGGATAGGCAAAAAGTGGGTTGTTTGGCTCTGGTAAATATCCAACCACACGCAAACTTTAGAATTTAATTTTTTCTACACCTTGGAATTTTGGATCATTAGGTCATTTGCAGCCTCGACATGTTTCTATCATGCATATCCACCACATTTAAAACGTGTTAGGATCAGTTAAAAGTCTCTTTCCTATAAAATTTCACCAAGCTATTAGGGATTGTACTTGTGGAATTTCCCAAACATGGATATCAAAACTTTGGAGTTCATTTTTAGTGTGTGAAATTATTTTCTTCGCTTATATTTATTATATTTTTCAAATCTTTTGGCATACATAAACTCTTATTTGGATTTCAAAAAACATTGAACATCCAAAATGGGAATGTACAAATGCTGAGGGAGATAATTCCTAAAAATATATGTGATTTTTGAGGATTGGCAGAAAGTGGGTTGTTTGGCTCCGGTAAATTTCCAACTCTCGTTAACTTAAGAATATAATTTTTTCTACACCTTCAAATTTTTGGATCATTAGGTCATTTGCATCCTAAACATGTTTCTGGCATGCCTATCCACCACATTTAATACATGTTAGGATCAGTTAGAAGTCTCTTTCCTATAAAATTCCACCAAGCTATTAGGAGTTGTACTAGTGAAATTTCCCAAACTTGGATAACAAAACTTTGGTGTTCATTTGTAGTGCGTGATATAATTTTCTTCACAGACATTTATTATAGTTTTCAATTTTTTTACATACATGAACTCTAAAATTTTCATTTTGTTGTTATGTTTTTGCCTTATATCTTTTTTGTTTACGAGAAAAATGGGAGAGTGAAAACTCAAGTTTGGATTTGAAAAAAATTGAACATCCAAAATAGAAATGCACAAATGTTGAGAGAGATAATTCCAAATAGTATCTGTGATTTTTAAGGATAGGCAAAAAGTGGGTTGTTTGGCTCTAGTACATATCTGATGACACGTTGACTTGTGAATTTAAATTTTTCTACTCCTTGAAAATTTTGGATCATTACGTCAGTTGCATCCTCAACATGTTTCTGGCATGCATATCCAAAAAGTATATGTGATTTTTAAGGATAGACAAAAAGTGGGATGTTTGGCTCTGGTAAATATCCAACCACATGTTAACCTCAGAATTTAATTTTTTCTACTCCTTAAAATTTTTGGATCATTAGGTCATTTGCATCCTCAACATGTTCCTGGTATGCATATCCACCACATTTAAAACATGTGAGGATTAGTTAGAAGTCTCTTTCTTAAAAAATACCACCAAGCTATTAGGGGGTTGTACTAGTGGAATTTCTCCCAAACATGGATAACAAAATTTTGGAGTTAATTTTAAGTGCGTGAAATAATTTTCTTCATTTACATTTATTATAGTTTTCATATTTTTTTGCATACATAAACTCTAAAATTTTCATTTTTTTGTGACCTATTTGCCTTATATCTTTTTTCTTTACGAGAAAAATGGGAGAGTGAAAACTCAAGTTCGGTTTTGAAAAAAAATTGAACATCCAAAATGGAAATGCGCATATGCTGAGAGAGATAATTCAAAAAAATATCTATAATTTTTAAGGATATGCAAAAAGTGGGTTGTTTGGCTCTGGTAGATATCCAACCACACGTTAACTTGAGAATTTAATTTTTTCTACTCCTCAAAATTTTTGGATCATTAGGTCATTTGCAACCTCAACATGTTTCTGGCATGCATATCCACAACATTTAAAACATGTCAGGATCAGTTAGAAGTCACTTTGCTATAAAATTCCACCAAGCTATTAGGGGTTGAACTAGTGGAATTTCCAAACATGGATAACAAAACTTTGGAGTTCATTTTTAGTGCGTGAAATAATTTTCTGTGCTTACATTTATTATAGTTTTCAATTTTTTTGCATACATAAACTCTAAAATTTTCATTTTGTTGTGATCTATTTACCTTATATCTTTTTTGTTTACGAGAAAAATGGATGAGTGAAAACTCAAGTTTGGATTTGAAAAATAGTTGAACATCCAAAATGGAAATGCACAAATTCTAAGAGAGGTAATTCCAAAAAGTATATGTGATTTTTTAGAATAGGCAAAAAGTGGGTTGCTTGGCTCTGGTAAATATCCAAACACACGTTAACTTGAGAATTTATTGTTTTCTACTCCTTGAAATATTTGGATCATTAGGTCATTTGCATCCTCAACATGTTTCTGGCATGCATATGCCCCACATTTAAAACATGTTAGGATCAGTTAGAAGTCTCTTTCTAATAAATTTCCACCAAGCTATTAGGGGTTGTACTAGTGGAGTTTCCCAAACATGGATAACAAAAATTTGGTGTTCATATTTAGTGAGTGAAATAACTTTCTTCACTTACATTTATTATAGTTTTCAATATGTTTTGCTTACAAAAACTCTCAAATTTTCATATTTTCTTTTTATCTTTTTCGTTTACGAGAAAAATTCGAGAGTGAAAACTCAAGTTTGGATTTGAAAAAATATTGAACATCCAAAATGGAAATGCACAAATGCTGAGAGAGATAATTTCAAAAAGTATTTCTGATTTTTAAGGATAGGCAAAAAGTGGGTTGTTTGGCTCTAGTAAATATCCCACCACACGTTAACTTGAGAATTTAGTTTTTTTCTACTCCTTGAAATTTTTGGATCATTAGGTCATTTGCATCCTCAACATATTTTTTGGCATGCATATCCACCACTTTTAAAACTTGTTAAATCAGTTAGAAGTCTCTTTCCTATAAAATTCCACCAAGCTATTAGGGGTTGTACTAGTGGAATTTCCCAAACATGGATAACTAAACTTTGGAGTTCATTTTTAGTGCGTGAAATAATTTTCTTCACTTACATTTATTATAGTTTTCAAAATGTTTTGCATACATCAACTCTAAAATTTTCATTTTGTAGTGATCTATTTGCCTTATATCTTTTTTGTTTATGAGAAATTTGGGAGAGTGAAAACTCAAGTTTGGATTTGCAAAAAATTTAACATCCAAAATGAAAATGCACAAATGCTGAGAGAGATAATTCAAAAAAATATCTGTGATTTTTTAGGATAGGCAAAAAGTGGTTTGTTTGCCCCTGGTAAAATATCCAAGCTCACGTTAACTTGAGCATTAAATTTTTTTCAACTCCTTGAAATTTTTGGATCATTAGGTCATTTTCATCCTCAACATGTTTCTGGCATGCATGTCAACCACATTTAAAACATGTTAGGATCAGTTCGAAGTCTTTTTCCTATAAAATTCCACCAAGCTATTAGGGGTTGTACTAGTGGAATTTCGCTAACATGGATAACAAAACTTTGGAGTTCATTGTTTGTGCATGAAATAATTTTCTTCACTTACATTTATTATAGTTTTCAAATTTTTTTGCTAATATAAACTCTAAAATTTTCATTTTGTTGTGATCTATTTGCCTTATATCTTTTTTGTTTACGAGAAAAATGGGAGAGTTAAAACTCAAGTTTGGAATTGAAAAAAAATTGAACATCCAAAATGGAAATGCACAAATGCGAAGAGAGATAATTCCAAAAAGTAATTGTGATTTTTAAGGATAGGCAAAAAGTTGGTTGTTTGGCACTAGTCGATATCCAACCACACGTTAACTTGAGAATTTTAATTTTTCAACTCCTCGAATTTTTTGGATCATTAGGTCATTTGCATCCTCAACATGTTTCTGGCATGCATATCCAGCACATTTAAAACATGTCAGGATCAGTAAGAAGTCTCTTTCCTATAAAATCTCCAAAACAAGGATAACAAAACTTTGGATTTCATTTTTAATGCGTGCAATAAGTTTCTTCAATTACATTTACTATAGTTTTCAAATTTTTTTGCATACATAAACTCTAAAATTTTTATTTTGTTCTGATCTATTTGCCTTATATCTTTTTGTTTACGAGAAAAATGGAAGAGTGAAAACTCAAGTTTGGATTTGAAAAATAATTGAAAATCTAAAATGAAAATGCACAAATGCCAAGAGAGATAATTCCAAAAAGTCTCTGTGACTTTTTAGGATAGGCAAAAGGTGTGTTATTTGGCTCTGGTAAATATCGCACAACACGTTAATTTGAGAATTTAATTTTTTCTACTCTTTGAAATTTTTGGATCATTAGGTCATTTGCATCCTCAACATGTTTTTGGCTTGCATATCCACCACATTTAAAACATGTTAGGATCAGTTAGGAGTCTCTTTCCAATAAAATTCCACCAAACTATTAGCCGTTGTGCTTGTGGAATTTCCCAAACATGGATACCAAAAATTATCTGTTCATATTTATTACGTGAAATAAATTCCTACACTTACATTTATTAGAGTTTTCAATTTTTTTTGCATACGTAAACTCTTAAATTTTCATATTTTCCCTATATCTTTTTTCTTTACGAGAAAAATGGGAGAGTGAAATCTCAAGTTTGGAGTTGAAAAAAAATTGAACTTCCAAAATGGAAATGCAAAAATACTGAGAAAGATAATTCCAAAAAGTATCTGTGATTTTTAAGGATAGGAAAAAAGTGGGTTGTTTGGCTCTAGTAAATATCCAACCACGTGTTAACTTGAGAATTTAATTTTTTTTACTTCTTCAAAATTTTTAGATCATTAGGTCATTTGCATCTTCAACATGTTTCTGGCATGCATATCCACCACATTTAAAACACGTTAGTATGAGTTGGAAGTCTCTTTCTTATAAAATTCCACCAAGCTATTAGCGGTTGTACTAGTGGAATATCTCCCAAACATGGATAATAAAACTTTGTAGTTCATTTTTAGTCTATGAAATAATTTTATTCACTTACGTTTATTATAGTTTTCAAATTTTTTTGCTTACATAAATTCTAAAATTTTCATTTTGTTTTGATCTATTTTTCGTATATCTTTTTTATTTACGAGAAAAATGGGAGAGTAAAAACTCAAGTTTGGATTTGAAAAGAATTTGAACATCCAAAATGGAAATACACAAATGCTGTGAGAGATAATTCCAAAAAGTATATGTGCTTTTTAAGGATAGGCAAAAAGTGGGTTGTTTGACTATGGAAAATATCTAACCACATGTTAACTTGAGAATTTAACTTTTTCTTCTCCTTGAAATTTTTGGATCATTAGGTCATTTGCATCCTAAACATTTTTCTGGCATACATATCCACCAAATTTAAAAAATGTTAGTATCAGTTAGAAGTCTCTTTCCTATAAAATTCCACCATGCTATTAGGGGTTGTACTAGTGGAATTTCCCAAACATGGATAACTAAAATTTGGAGTACATTTTTAGTGCGTGATATAATTTTCTTCACTTACATTTATTATAGTTTTCAAATTTTTTGCATTCATTAACTCTAAAATTTTCATTTTGTAGTGATCTATTTGCCTTATATCTTTTTTGTTTACGAAAAAAATGGGAGAGTGAAAACTCAAGTTTAGATTTGAAAAAAAAATTAACATCCAAAATGAAAATGCACAAATGTTGAGAGTGATAATTCATAAAAGTATCTGTGATTTCTAAGGATAGGCAAAAAGTGTGTTGTTTGGCTCTGGTAAATATCCAACCACATGTTAACTTGAGCATTTAATTTTTTTTAACTCCTTGAAATTTTTGGTTCATTTGGTCATTTGCATTCTCAACATGTTTCTGGCATGCATGTCAACCACATTTAAAACATGTTAGGATCAGTTAGAAGTCTTTTTCCTATAAATTTCCACCAAGCTATTTGGGGTTGTACTAGTGAAATTTCACAAACATGGATAACAAAACTTTGGAGTTCATTGTTAGTGCATGAAATAATTTTCTTCACTTACATTTATTATAGTTTTAAATTTTTTTTGCTAATATAAACTCTAGAATTTTCATTTTGTTGTGATCTATTTGCCTTATATCTTTTTTGTTTACGAGAAAAATGGGAGAGTGAAAGCCCAAAGTTTGGATCTGAAAAAAATTTGAATGTCCAAAATGGAAATGCACAAATGCTGTGAGAGATAATTCCAAAAAGTATATGTGCTTTTTAAGGATAGGCAAAAAGTGGGTTGTTTGGCTCTAGAAAATCTCCAACCACATGTTAACTTGAGAATTTAACTTTTTCTTCTCCTCGAAATTTTTGGATCATTAGGTCATTTCCATCCTCAACATGTTTCTAGCATGCATATCCAAGACATATAAAACATGTTAGGATCAGTTAGAAGTCACTTTCCAGTAAAATTCCACCAAGCTATTAGGGGTTGTACAAGTGGAATTTCCCAAACAAGACAACAAAACTTTGGAGTGCATTGTTAGTGGATGAAATAATTTTCTTCACTTACATTTATTATAGTTTTTAATTTTTTTTGTATACATAAACCCAAAATTTTTTATTTAGTTGTGATCTATTAGCCTTATAACTTTTTTGTTTACGAGAAAAATGGGAGAGTGAAAGCTCCAGTTTCGATTTGAAAAGAAATTTAATATCCAAAATCGAAACACACAAAGACTGAGAGAGATAATTCCAAAAAGTATCTGTGATTTTTATGGATAGGCAAAAAGTGGGTTGTTTGGCTCTAGTAAATATTCAACCACACATTAACTTGAGAATTTAATTTTTTCTACTCTTGAAATTTTTGGATCATTAGGTCATTTGCATCCTCAACATGTTTTTGGCTTGCATATGCACCACATTTTAAACAAGTTAGGATAAGTTAGAAGTCTCTTTCCTATAAAATTCCACCAAGCTATTAGGGGTTGTACTAGTGGACTTTCCTAAACATGGTTAACAAAACTTTGGAGTTCATTTTTAGTGCGTGAAATAATTTTCTTCACCTACATTTATTATAGTTTTCAAATATTTTTGCATACTTAAGCTGTAAAATTTTCATTTTATTGTGATCTATTTGCCTTATATCTTTTTTGTTTATGAGAAAAATGGGAGAGTGAACACTCAAGTTTGGATTTTAAAAAAAAAATGAACATCTAAAATGGAAATGCACAAATGCTCAGGGAGATAATTCCAAAATGTATCTGTGATATTGAAGGATTGGCAAAAAGTGGGTTGTTTAGCTCTGGTAAATATCCAACCACACGTTAACTTGAGAATTTAATTTATCCTACTCCTTGAAATTTTTGGATCGTTAGGTCATTTGCATCCTCAACATGTTTCTGGCATGCATATCCACCACATTTAAAACATGTTAAGATCAGTTAGAAGTCTCTTTCTTATAAAATTCCTCCAAGCTCTTAGTGGTTGTACTAGTGGAATTTCCCAAACATGGATAACAAAACTTTGGAGTTCATTTTTAGTGCATGAAATAATTTTCTTCACTTACATTTATTATAGTTTTCAATTTTTTTTTTTATAAACACTAAAATTTACATTTTGTTGTGATCTATTTGCCTTATATCTTTTTTGTTTACGAGAAAAATGGGAGACTGAAAACGCAAGTTTGGATTTGAAAAGAAATTGAACATCCAAAAAGTAAATCCACAAATGCTGAGAGAGATAATTCCAAAAGTATGTGTGATTTTTAAGGATAGGCAAAAAGTGGGTTGTTTGGCTCTTGTAAATATCCAACCACACGTTAACTTGAGAATTTAAGTTTTTCTACTCCTTGATATAAATATCCAACCACACGTTAACATGAGAATTTAATTTTTTTCTACTCCTTGAAATTTTTGGATCATTAGGTTATTTGAATCCTCAAAATATTTTTGGCATGCATATCCACCACTTTTAAAATATGTTAGATCTGATAGAAGTCTATTTCCTATAAAATTCCGCCAAGCTATTAGGGGTTGAACTAGTGGAATTTCCTAAACATGGATAACAAAACTTTGGAGTTCATTTTTAGTGTGTGAAATAATTTTTTCACTTACATTTATTAGAGTTTTCAAATTTTTTTGCATACATAAACTCTAAAATTTTCATTTTGTTAAGATCTATTTGCCATATATCTTTTTTGTTTATGAGAAAAATCGGAGAGTGAAAACTCAAGTTTGGATTAGAAAAGAAATTGAACATCCAAAATGGTAAGGCACAAATGCTGCGAGAGATAATTCCAAATAGTATCTGTGATTTTTAAGGATAAGCAAAAAGTGGGGTGTTTCGCTCTGGTAAATATCCAACCACACGTTAACGTTAGAATTTAATTTTTTCTACTCTTTGAAATTTTATGATCATTAGGTCATTTGCATCCTCAACATGTTTTTGGCATGCATATCCACCACATTTAAAACATATTAGGATCAGTTAGAAGTCTCTTTTCTATGAAATTTCACCATGCTATTATGGGTTGTACTAGTGGAATTTATCAAACATGGATAACAAAACTTTGGATTTCATTTTTAGTACGTGAAATAATTTTCTTCTCTTCAATTTAATATAGATTTCAATTTTTTTTGCATACTTAAAATCTAAAATTTTTATTTTGTTGTGATCTATTTGCCATATATCTTATTTTGTTTACGAGAAAAATGGGAGAGTGAAAACTCAAGTTTGGATTTGAAAAAAAATTGAACATCCAAAATGGAAATGCATAAATTCTAAGAGAGATAATTCCAAAAAGTATCTGTGATTTTTAAGGATAGGCAAAAAGTGGGTTGTTTGGCTCTAGTCAATATCCAAGCACACATTAAGTTGAGAATTTAATTTTTTTCTACTCCTTGAAATTTTGGGATCATTAGTGATTTGCATCCTCAAATGTTTCTGGCATGCATATCCACCACTTTTAAAACATGTTGGATGAGTTAGAAGTCGCTTTCCTTTAAAATTCCACCAAGCTTTTAGGGGTTGTACTAGTGGAATTTCCCAAACATGGATAACAAAACCTTGGATTTCATTTTTAGTGCCTGAAATAATTTTCTTCACTTATATTTATTATAGATTTCAATTGTTTTTTGCATACATAAACTCTAAAATTTTCATTTTGTTGTGATCTATTTGCCTTATATCTTTTTTGTTTATGAGAATAATGGGAGAGTGAAAACACAAGTTTGGTTTTGAAAAGAAATTGAACATCCAAAATAGAAATGCACAAATGCTGAGGGAGATAATTCCAAAAAGTATCTGTGATTTTTAAGGATAGGCAAAATGTGGGTTGTTTAGCTGTGGTAAATATCCAACCACATGTTAACATGAGAATTTAATTTTTTTCTACTCCTTGAAATTTTTGGATCATTAGGTTATTTGAATCCTCAAAATATTTCTGGCATGCATATCCACCACTTTTAAAATATGTTAGATCTGATAGAAGTCTATTTCCTATAAAATTCCGCCAAGCTATTAGGGGTTGAACTAGTGGAATTTCCTAAACATGGATAACAAAACTTTGGAGTTCATTTTTAGTGTGTGAAATAATTTTTTCACTTACATTTATTAGAGTTTTCAAATTTTTTTGCATACATAAACTCTAAAATTTTCATTTTGTTAAGATCTATTTGCCATATATCTTTTTTGTTTATGAGAAAAATCGGAGAGTGAAAACTCAAGTTTGGATTAGAAAAGAAATTGAACATCCAAAATGGTAAGGCACAAATGCTGCGAGAGATAATTCCAAATAGTATCTGTGATTTTTAAGGATAAGCAAAAAGTGGGGTATTTCGCTCTGGTAAATATCCAACCACACGTTAACGTTAGAATTTAATTTTTTCTACTCTTTGAAATTTTATGATCATTAGGTCATTTGCATCCTCAACATGTTTTTGGCATGCATATCCACCACATTTAAAACATATTAGGATCAGTTAGAAGTCTCTTTTCTATGAAATTTCACCATGCTATTATGGGTTGTACTAGTGGAATTTATCAAACATGGATAACAAAACTTTGGATTTCATTTTTAGTGCGTGAAATAATTTTCTTCTCTTCAATTTAATATAGATTTCAATTTTTTTTTGCATACTTAAAATCTAAAATTTTTATTTTGTTGTGATCTATTTGCCATATATCTTATTTTGTTTACGAGAAAAATGGGAGAGTGAAAACTCAAGTTTGGATTTGAAAAAAAATTGAACATCCAAAATGGAAATGCATAAATTCTAAGAGAGATAATTCCAAAAAGTATCTGTGATTTTTAAGGATAGGCAAAAAGTGGGTTGTTTGGCTCTAGTAAATATCCAAGCACACGTTAAGTTGAGAATTTAATTTTTTTCTACTCCTTGAAATTTTGGGATCATTAGTGATTTGCATCCTCAACATGTTTCTGGCATGCATATCCACCACTTTTAAAACATGTTGGATGAGTTAGAAGTCGCTTTCCTTTAAAATTCCACCAAACTTTTAGGGGTTGTACTAGTGGAATTTCCCAAACATGGATAACAAAACCTTGGATTTCATTTTTAGTGCCTGAAATAATTTTCTTCACTTATATTTATTATAGATTTCAATTGTTTTTTGCATACATAAACTCTAAAATTTTCATTTTGTTGTGATCTATTT
Source organism: Aristolochia californica (assembly GCF_029961685.1). Classification (NCBI taxonomy): domain Eukaryota; kingdom Viridiplantae; phylum Streptophyta; class Magnoliopsida; order Piperales; family Aristolochiaceae; genus Aristolochia; species Aristolochia californica. The sequence goes on from NW_027181771.1 coordinate 16,365,037, forward strand.
GCCTTATATCTTTTTTGTTTATGAGAATAATGGGAGAGTGAAAACACAAGTTTGGTTTTGAAAAGAAATTGAACATCCAAAATAGAAATGCGCAAATGCTGAGGAAGATAATTCCAAAAAGTATCTGTGATTTTTAAGGATAGGCAAAATGTGGGTTGTTTGGCTGTGGTAAATATCTAACCACACGTTAACTTGAGAATTTAATTTCTTTCTACTCCTTGAAATTTTTGGGTCATTAGGTAATTTGAATCCTCAACATGTTTCTGGCTTGCATATCCGCCACTTTTAAAACATGTTGGATCAGTTAGAAGTCTCTTTCCTATAAAATTCCACCAAACTATTAGGGGTTGAACTAGTGGAATTTCCTAAACATGGATAACAAAACTTTGGGGTTCATTGTTAGTGTGTGAAATAATTTTTTTCACTTACATTTATTATAGTTTTCAAATTTTTTTGCATACATAAACTCTAAAATTTTCATTTTGTTGTGTTCTATTTGCTATATATCTTTTTTGTTTACGAGAAAAATTGGAGAGTGAAAACTCAAGCTTGGATTTGAAAAGAAATTGAACATCCAAAATGGAAATGCACAAATGCTGCGAGAGATATTTCCAAATAGTATCTGTGATTTTTAAGGATAGGCAAAAAGTGGGTTATTTGGCTCTAGTAAATATCCAACCACACGTTAACATTAAAATTTAATTTTTTCTACTCATTGAAATTTTTGGATCATTTGGTCATTTGTATCCTAACCATATTTTTGGCATGCATTTTCCACCACATTTAAAACATGTTAGGATCAGTTAGAAGTCTCTTTCCTTTGAAATTCCACCAAGCTATTAGGGGTTGTACTAATGGAATTTCTGAAACATGGATAACAAAACTTTGGAGTTCATTTTTAGTGTGTGAAATAATTTTTTTCACTTACATTTATTATAGTTTTCAATTTTTTTTGCATACATAAACTCAAAAATTTACATTTTGTTGTCATCCATTTGCCTTATATATTTTTTGTTTACGAGAAAAATGGGAGAGTGAAAACGCAAGTTTGGATTTGAAATGAAATTGAACATCCAAAAAGTAAATGCTAAAATACTGCGAGAGACAATTCCAAAAGTATCTGTGTTTTTTTAGGATAGGCAAAAAGTGGGTTGTTTGGCTTTGGTAAATATCCAACCACACGTTAACTTGAGAATTTAATTTTTTCTAATCGAAATTTTTGGATCATTAGGTCATTTGCATCCTCAACATGTTTCTGGCATGCATATCCACCACATTTAAAACAAGTCAGGATCAGTTAGAAGTCCCTTTCCTATAAAATTCAACAAGCTGTTCGGGGTTGAACTAGTGGAATTTCCAAAACAAGGACAACAAAACTTATGAGTTCTATTTTAGTGCGTCAAATAATTTTCTTCAGTTAAATTTAATATAGTTTTCAAATTTTTTTTGCATACTTAAACTCTAAAATTTTCATTTTGTTGTGATATAATTGCCTTATATTTTTTGTTTAGGAGAAAAATGGGAGAATGAAAACACAAGTTTGAATTTGAAAAAAAATTGAACGTCCAAAATGGATATGCACAAATTCTGAGAGTGATAATTCCAAATAGTATCTGTGATTTTTAAGGATAGGCAAGAAGTGGTTCTTTGGCTCTAGTAAATATCCAACCACACGTTAACGTTAGAGTTTAATTTTTTCTTCTCCTTGAAATTTTTGGATCATTAGGTCATTTGCGTCCTCAAAATGTTTTTGGCATGTATGTCAACCACATTTAAAACATGTTAGGATCTGTTAAAATTCTATTTCCTTTAAAATTCCACCAATTTATTACGGGTTGAACTAGTGGAATTTCCTAAACTTGGATAACAAAACTTTGGAATTCATTTTTAGTGCGTGAAAAAATTTTGTTCACTTACATTTATTATAGTATTCAAATTTTTTTGCATACATAAACTCTAAAATTTTCATTTTGTTGTGATCTAATTGCCTTATATCTTTTTTGTTTACGAGAAAAATAGGAGAGTGAAAACGCAAGTTTGGATTTGAAAAGAAATTGAATATCCAAATTTGAAATGCACAAATGCTGAGGGAGAAAATTCTAAAAAGTATCTGTGATTTTTAAGGATAGGCAAAATGTGGGTTGTTTGGCTCTGGTAAATATCCAACCACACATTAACTTGAGAATTTAATTTTTTTCTACTCCTTGAAATTTTTGGATCATGAGGTGATTTGAATCCTCCACATGTTTCTCGCATGCATATCCACCACTTTTAAAACATGTTGGATCAATTAGAAGTCTCTTTCCTATAAAATTCCACCAAGCTATTAGGGGTTGAACTAGTGGAATTTCCTAAACATGGATAACAAAACTTTGGAGTTCATTTTTTGTGTGTGAAATAATTTTTTTCACTTAAATTTATTATAGTTTTCAATTTTTTTTGCATACATAAACTCTACAATTTACATTTTTTTGTCATCTATTTGCCTTATATCTTTTTTGTTTACGAGAAAAACGGGAGAGTGAAAACTCAAGTTTGGATTTAAAAAAAATGGAACATCCAAAATGGAAATGCACAAATTCTAAGAGAGATAATTCCAAAAAGTATCTGTGATTTTTAAGGATAGGCAAAAAGTGCGTTGTTTGGCTCTAGTAAATATCCAACCACACGTTAACTTGAGAATTTAATTTTTTTCTACTCCTTGAAATTTTGGGGTCATTAGTGATTTGCATCCTCAACATATTTTTGGCATGCATATCCACCACTTTTAAAATATGTTGGATCAGTTAGAAGTCTCTTTCCTATAAAATTCCAACATGCTTTTAGGGGTTGTACTAGCGGAATTTCCCAAACGTGGATAACAAAACTTTCGAGTTCATTTTTAGTGCGTGAAATAATTTTTCTTCACTTTTATTATAGTTTTCAATTTTTTTTGCATACATAAACTCTAAAATTTACATTTTTTTGTCATTTGTTTGCCTTATATCTTTTTCATTTAAGAGAAAAATGGGAGAGTGAAAATGCAAGTTTGGATTTGAAAATAAATTGAACATCCAAAAAGTAAATGCACAAATGCCGAGAGAGATAATTCCAAAAGTATCTGTGTTTTTTAAGCATAGGCAAAAAGTGTGTTGTTTGGGTCTGGTAAATATCCAATCACTTCTTGAAATTTTTGGATCATTAGTCATTTGCATCCTCAAAATGTTTCTAGCGTGCATATCCACCACATTTAAAACATGTCAGGATCAGTTAGAAGTCTCTCTCCTATAAAATTCCACCAAGCTATTAAGGGTTGAACTAGTGGAATTTCCGAAACATGGATAGCAAATCTTTGGAGTTCATTTTTAGTGCGTGAAATAATTTTCTGGACATACATTTATTATAGTTTTCAATTTTTTTTGCATACATAAATTCTAAAAATTTTATTTTGTTGTGATCAATTTGCCTTATATCTTTTTGTTTACTAGAAAAATGGGTGAGTGAAAGCTCAAGTTTGGATTTGAAAAAAGATGAACATCCAAAATGGATATGCACAAATGCTGAGAGAGATAATTCCATTAAGTATCTGTGATTTTTAAGGATAGATTAAAATTGGGTAGTTTGGCCTTGGTAAATATCCAATGACACGTTAACTTGAGAATTTAATTTTTTCTACTCCTTGAATTTTTCTGATCATTAGGTCATTTGCATCCTCAACATGTTTCTGGCATGCATATCCACCTCATTTAAAACATTTTTGGATTAGTAAGAAGTCACTTTCCTATAAAATTTCACCAAGCAATTAGGGGTTGTACTAGTGGAATTTCCCGAATATGGACAACAAAACTTTGGAGTTCATTTTAAGTGCGTGAAATAATTTTTTTCACTTACATTTATTAAAGTTTTAAATTTTTTCCATAAATAAACTCTGTAATTTTCATTTTTTGGTGATCTATTTGCCTTATATCTTTTTTGTTTACGAGAAAAATGGGAGAGTGAAAACTCAAGTTTGGATTTAAAAAAAAATTGAACATCCAAAATGGAAATGCACAAATGCTCAGAGAGATAATACCAAAAAGTATCTATGATTTTTAAGGATAGGCAAAAAGAGGGTTGTTTGCCTCTGGTAAATATGCAACCACACGTTAACTTGACAATTTTATTTTTTTCTACTCCTTGAAATTTTTGGATCATTAGGTCATTTGCATCCTCAACATGTTTCTGGCATGCATATTCACGACATTTAAAACATGTTAGGATCAGTTAGAAGACTCTTTCCTATAAATTCCACCAAACTATTAGGGGTCGTACTAGTGGAATTTCCCAAACATTGATAACAAACCTTCGGAGTTCATTTTTAGTGCGTGATATAATTTTCTTCACTTACATTTTTTACAATTTTCAAATATTTTTGCATACATAAACTATAAAATTTTTATTTTTTTGCAATCTATTTGCCTTATATCTTTTTTGTTTACGAGAAAAATGGGAGAGTGAAAACTCAAGTTTGGATTTGAAAAAGAATTGAACATCCAAAATTTAAATGCACAAATGCTGAGGGAAATAATTCTAAAAACTATCTGTGATTTTGAAGGATTGGAAAAAAGTGGGTTGTTCGACTCTGGTAAATATCCAACCACACGTTAACTTTAGAATTTAATTTATTCTACTCCTTGAAATATTTGGATCGTTAGGTCATTTGCATCCTGAACATGTTTCTTGCATGCATATCCACTACATTTAAAACATGTTAGGATCAGTTAGAAGTCTCTTTCTTATAAAATTCCACCAAGCTATAAGTTGTTGTACTAGTGAAACTTCGCAAACATGGATAACAAAACTTTGGAGTTCATTTTTAGTGCGTGAAATAATTTTCTTCACTTACATTTATTATAGTTTTCAAATATTTTTGCATACATAAAGTCTAAAATTTTCATTTTGTTTTGATCTATTTGCCTTTTATCTTTTTTGTTTACGAGAAAAATGGGAGAGTGAAAACTCAAGATTGGATTCGAAAAACAATTGAAAACTATAAATGGAAATGCACAAATGCTGAGGAAATGCACAAATGCTGAGGAAGATAATTCAAAAAGTATATGTGATTTTTAAGGATAGGCAAAAACTGGGTTGTTTGGCTCTGGGAAATATCCAACCACACGTTAACTTGAGAATTTAATTTTTTGTACTCGAAATTTTTGGTTCATTAGGTCATTTGCATCCTCAACATGTTTTTGGCATGCATATCTACCACATTTAATACATGTCAAGATCAGTTAGAAGTCTTTTTCCTTTAAAATTCCACCAAGCTACTAGGGGTTGAACTAGCTGAATTTCCTAAACTTGGATAACAAAACTTTGGAGTTCATTTTTAGTGTGTGAAATAATTTTCTTCACTTACATTGATTATAGTTTTCAAATTTTTTTGCATACGTAAACTCTAAAATTTTCATTTTTGTTGTGATCTATTTGCTTTATATCTCTTTTGCTTTCGAGAAAAATGGGAGAGTGAAAACACAAGTTTGGATTTGAAAAGATTTTGAACATCCAAAATAGAAAAGCACAAATGTTGATGGAGATAATTCCAAAAAGTGTCTGTGATTTTTAATGATAGGCAAAAAGTGGGTTGTTTGGCTCTGGCAATTATCCAACCACATGTTAACTTAAAAATTTAATTATTTTCTACTCCTTGATAATTTTTGGATCATTAGGTGATTTGAATCCTCAACATGTTTCTGGCATGCACACCCACGACTTTTAAAACCTGTTGGATCTGTTAGAAGTTTCTTTCCTATAAAATTCCACCAAGCTATTAGGGGTTGAACTAGTGGAATTTCCTAAACTTGGATGACAAAACTTTGGAATTCATTTTTAGTGCATGAAAATTTTTTCTTCACTTTCATTTATTATAGTTTTCAAATTTTTTTGCATACATAAACTCTAAAATTTTCATTTTGTTGTGATCTATTTTCCTTAGATGTTTTTTGTTTACGAGAAAAATGGGAGAGTGAAAATGCAAGTTTGAATTTGAAAAGAAATTGAACATCCAAAATGGAAATGCACAAATGCTGAGGGAGATAATTCCAAAAATTATCTATGATTTTTAAGGATAGGCAAAATGTGGGTTGTTTGGCTCTGGTAAATATCCAACCACACGATAACTTGTGAATTTAATTTTTTATACTCCTAAAATATTTTTGGATCATTAGGTCATTTGCATCCTGAACATGTTTCTAGCATGCATCTCCACGTCATTTAAAACATGTCAGGATAAGTTAGAAGTCTCTTTCCTATAAAACTCCACCAAGCTATTAGGGGTTGAACTAGTGGAATTTCCTAAATATAGATAACAAATCTTTGGACTTCATTTTTTGAGCGTGAAATAATTTTCTTCACTTACGTTTATTATAGTTTTCAATTTTTTTGCATACATAAACTCTAAAGTTTTCTTTTTGTTGTGATCTATTTGCTTTATATCTTTTTTGTTTACGAGAAAAATGGGAGATTGAAAACACAAGTTTGGATTTGAAAAGATATTGAACATCCAAAATGGAAATGCACAAATGCTGAGAGAGATAATTCCAAAAAGTATCTGTGATTTTTTAAGAAAAGGCAAAAATTTGGTTTTTTGGCTCTGGTAATTATCCAACCACAGGTTAACATGAAAATTTAATTTTTTTCTACTCAAAATTTTTGTATCATTAGGTGATATGAATCCACAACATGTTTCTGGCATGCATATCCACCACTTTTAAAACATGTTGGATAAGGTAGAAGTCTCTTTCCTATAAAATTCCCCCAAGCTATTACGGGTTGAACTAGTGGAATTTCCTAAACTTGGATAACAAAACTTTGGAATTCATTTTTAGAGTGAGAAAAAATTTTCTTCACTTAGATTTATTATAATTTTCAAATTTTTTTGCATACATAAACTCTAAAATTTTCATTTTGTTGTGATCAATTTGCCTTATATCTTTTTTGTTTACGAGAAAAATGGGAGAGTGAAAAAGCAAGTTCGGATTTGAAAAGAAATTTAACATCCAAAATGAAAATACACAAATGCTGAGGGAGATAATTCCAAAAAGTATCTGTGATTTTTAAGGATAGGCAAAATGTGGGTTGTTTGGCTCTGGTAAATATCCAACCGCACGTTAACTTGAGAATTTAATTTTTTTCTACTCCTTGAAAATTTTAGATCATTAGGTGATTTGAATCCTCAACATGTTTCATGCATTTATCCACCACTTTTAAAACATGTTGGACCAGTTAGAAGTCTCTTTCCTATAAAATTCCACCAAGCTATTAGGGGTTGAACTTGGGGAATTTCCTAAACATGGATAACAAAACTTTGGAGTTCATTTTTAGTTTGTGAAATAATTTTTTTCACTTACATTTATTATAGTTTTCAAATTTTTTTCCATACATAAACTTTAAAATTTTCATTTTGTTATGAGCTATTTACCTTATATCTTTTTTGTTTAAGAGAAAAATGGGAGAGTGAAAACGCAAGTTTGGATTAGAAAAGAAATTGAACATCAAAAATGGAAATGCCCAAATGCTAAGGAAGATAATTCCAAAAAGTTTCTGTGATTTTTAAGGAAAGGCAAAAAGTGGGTTGTTTGGCTCTGGTAAATATCCAACCACACGTTAACTTGAGAATTTAATTTTTTGTACTCCTTGAAATTTTTGGTTCATTAGGTCATTTGCATCCTCAACATGTTTCTGGCATGCATATCAACCATATTTAATACATGTCAAGATCAGTTAGAAGTCTTTTTCCTTTAAAATTCCACCAAGCTACTAGGGGTTGAACTAGTGGAATTTCCTAAACTTGGATAACAAAACTTTGGAGTTCATTTTTAGTGCGGGAAATAATTTTCTTCACTTACATTGATTATAGTTTTCAATTTTTTTTGCATACGTAAACTCTAAAATTTTCATTTCGTTGTGATCTATTTGCTTTATATCTCTTTTGCTTTCGAGAAAAATGGGAGAGTGAAAACACAAGTTTGGATTTGAAAAGATATTGAACATCCAAAATAGAAAAGCACAAATGCTGAGGGAGATAATTCCACAAAGTATCTGTGATTTTTAATGATAGGCAAAAAGTGGGTTGTTTGGCTCTGGTAATTATCCAACCACACGTTAACTTGAAAATTTAATTATTTTCTACTCCTTGAAATTTTTTGGATCATTACGTGATTTGAATCCTCAACATGTTTCTGGCATGCACACCCACCACTTTTAAAACCTGTTGGATCTGTTAGAAGTTTCTTTCCTATAAAATTCCACCAAGCTATTAGGGGTTGAACTAGTGGAATTTCCTAAACTTGGATGACAAAACCTTGGAATTCATTTTTAGTGCATGAAAAAATTTTCTTCACTTACATTTATTATAGTTTTCAAATTTTTTTGCATACATAAACTCTAAAATTTTCATTTTGCTGTGATCTATTTTCCTTATATCTTTTTTGTTTATGAGCAAAATGGGAGAGTGAAAACGCAAGTTTGGATTTGAAAAGAAATTGAACATCCAAAATGGAAATGCACAAATGCTGAGGGAGATAATTCCAAAAAGTATCTGTGATTTTTAAGGATAGGCAAGATGAGGGTTGTTTGGCTCTGGTAAATATCCAACCACAAGTTAACTTGTGAATTTAATTTTTTCTACTCCTAAAATATTTTTGGATCATTAGGTCATTTGCATCCTAAACATGTTTCTAGCATGCATCTCCACGTCATTTAAAACATGTCAGGATAAGTTAGAAGTCTCTTTCCTATAAAACTCCACCAAGCTATTAGGGGTTGAACAAGTGGAATTTCCTAAACATAGATAACAAATCTTTGGAGTTCATTTTTTCAGCGTGAAATAATTTTCTTCACTTACATTTATTATAGTTTTCAATTTTTTTGCATACATAAACTCTAAAATTTTCTTTTTGCTGTGATCTATGTGCTTTATATCTTTTTTGTTTACGAGAAAAATGGGAGATTGAAAACACAAGTTTGGATTTGAAAAGATATTGAACATCCAAAAACGAAATGCACAAATGCTGAGAGAGATAATTCCAAAAAGTATATGTGATTTTTAAGGATAGGCAGAAAGTTTGTTTTTTGGCTTTGGTAATTATCCAACCACAGGTTAACTTGAAAATTTAATTTTTTTCTACTCCTTGAAATTTTTGGATCATTAGGTGATATGAATCCTCAACATGTTTCTGGCATGCATATCCACCACTTTTAAAACATGTTGGATCAGGTAGAAGTCTCTTTCCTATAAAATTCCCTCAAGCTATTAGGGGTTGAACTAGTGGAATTTCCTAAACTTGGATAACAAAACTTTGGAATTCATTTTTGGAGCGAGAAAATTTTTTTCTTCACTTAGATTTATTATAGTTTTCAATTTTTTTTGCATACATAAACTCTAAAATTTTCATTTTGTTGTGATCTATTTGCCTTATATCTTTTTTGTTTACGAGAAAAATGGGAGAGTGAAAAAGCAAGTTTGGATTTGAAAAGAAATTGAACATCCAAAATGGAAATACACAAATGTTGAGGGAGATAATTCCAAAAAGTATCTATGATTTTTAAGGATAGACAAAATGTGGGTTTTTTGGCTCTGGTAAATATCCAACCGCACGTTAACTTGAGAATTTAATTTTTTTCTACTCGAAATTTTTGGATCATTAGGTGATTTGAATCCTCAACATGTTTCTGGCTTGCATATCCACCACTTTTAAAACATGTTGGATCAGTTGGAAGTCTTTTTCCAATAAAATTCCACCAAACTATTCGGCGTTGAACTAGTGGAATTTCCTAACCAAGGGTAACAAAACTTTGGAGTTCATTTTTAGTGTGTGAAATAATTTTTTTCTCTTACATTTATTATAGTTTTCAAACTTTTTTGCTTACATAAACTCTAAAATTTTTATTTTGTTCTGATCTAATTGCCATATATCTTTTTTGTTTACGAGAAAAGTTGGAGAGTGAAAACTCAAGTTTGGATTAGAAAAGAAATTGGACATCCAAAATGGAAAAGCACAAATGCTGCGAGAGATAATTCCAAATAGTATCTGTGATTTTTAAGGATAGGCAAAAAGTGGGTTATTTGGCTCTGGTAAATATCCAACCACACGTTAACGTTAGAATTAAATTTTTTCTACTCATTGAAATTTTTGGATCATTAGGTAATTTGCATCCTCAACATGTTTTTGGCATGCATATCCACCACGTTTAAAACGTGTTAGGAGCCGTTAGAAGTCTCTTTCATATGAAATTCCACCATGCTATTTGGGGTTGTACTAGTGGAATTTCTGAAACATGGATAACAAAACTTTGGATTTCATTTTTAGTGCGTGAAATAATTTTTTCACTTAAATTTAATATAGATTTCAAACTTTTTTGCATAGTTAAACTCTAAAATTTTCATTTTGTTGTGATCTATTTGTCTTATATCTTTTTTTGTTTACGATAAAAATGGGAAACTGAAAACTCAAGTTTGGATTTGAAAAAAAATGGAACATCCAAAATGGAAATGCAAAAATTCTATGAGAGATAATTCCAAAAAGTATCTGTGATTTTTAAGGATAGGCAAAAGTGGTTTGTTTGGCTGTAGTAAATATCCAACCACACGTTAACTTGAGAATTTAATTTTTTTCTACTCCTTGAAATTTTGGGATCATTAGTGATTTGCATCCTCAACAAGTTTCTGGCATGCATATCCACCACTTCTAAAACATGTTGGATCAGTTAGAAGTCACTTTCCTATAAAATTCCACCATGCTATTAGGGGTTGTACTAGTGGAATTTCCCAAACATGGATAACAAAACTTTGGAGTTTATTTTTAGTGCGTGAAATAATTTTCTTCACTTACATTTATTATAGTTTTCATTTTATATGAATACATAAACTCTAAAATTTACATTTTGTTGTCATGTATTTGCCTTATATCTTTTTTGCTTACGAGAATAATGGGAGAGTGAAAACGCAAGTTTGGATTTGAAAAGAAATTGAACATCCAAAAAGTAAATGCACAAATGTTGAGAAAGATAATTCCTAAAGTATCTGTGATTTTTATGGATTGGCAAAAAGTGAGTTGTATTGCTCAGGTAAATATCCAACCACACGTTAACTTGCGAATTTAATTTTTTCTACTCCTTAAAATTTTGGGATCATTAGGTCATTTGCATCCTCAACATGTTTCTGGCATGCATATCCACCACATTTAAAACAAGTCAGGATCATTTAGAAGTGTCTTTCCTATAAAATTCAACAAGTTGTTAGGGGTTGAACTTGCTGAATTTCCCAAACAAGGACAACAAAACTTACAAGTTCTGTTTTAATGCGTCAAAATAATTTTCTACACTTAAATTTAATATAGTTTTCAAATTTTTTTGCATACTTAAACTGTAAAATTTTCATTTTTTTGTGGTCTATTTGCCATATATCTTTTTTATTTACAAGAAAAATGGGAGAATGAAAACTCAAGTTTGGATTTGAAAAAAAATTGAACATCCAAAATGGATATGTACAAATGCTGAGAGTGATTATTCCAAAAAGTATCTGTGATATTTTAGGATAGGCAAAAAATGGGTTGTTTGGCTATGGTAAATATCCAACCACACATTTACTTAAGAATTTAATTTTTTCTTCTCCTTGAAATTTTTGGATCATTAGGTCATTTGCATCCTCAAAATGTTTTTGGCATGCTTGTCCACCACATTTAAAACATGTTAGGATCAGTTAGAAGTCTCTTTCCCTTAAAATTCCACCAAGCTATTAGGGGTTGAACTAGTGGAATTTTCTAAACTTGGATAACAAAAATTTGGAATTCATTTTTAGTACGTGAAAAATTTTGTTCACTTACATTTATTATAGTATTCAAATTTTTTTGCATACATAAACTCTAAAATTTTCATTTTGTTGTGATCTATTTGCCTTATATCTTTTTTGTTTACGAGAAAAATGGAAAAGTAAAAACACAAGTTTGGATTTGAAAAGAAATTGAACATCCAAATGGGAAATGCACAAATGCTGAGGGAGATAATTCCAAAAAGTATCTGTGATTTTTAAGGATAGGGAAAAAGTCGGTTGTTTGGCTCTGGTAAATATCCAACCTTACGTTAACTTGAGAATTTAATTTTTTTCTACTCCTTGAAATTTTTGGATCATTAGGTGATTTGAATCCTCAACATGTTTCTGGCATGCATATCCACCACTTTTTAAAACATGATGGATCAGTTAGAAATCACTTTCCTATAAAATTCCACCGAGCTATTAGGGGTTGAACTAGTGGAATTTCCTAAAAATGGATAACAAAACTTTGGAGTTCATTTTTAGTGTGAGAAATAAATTTTTTCACTTACATTTACTATAGTTTTCAAATTTTTATGCATACATAAACTCTAAAATTTTCATTTTGTTGTGATCTATTTGCCATATATCTTTTTTGTTTACGAGAAAAATTGGAGAGTGAAAACTCAAGTTGGGATTTGAAAAGAAATTCAACATCCAAAATGGAAATGCACAAATGCTGGGAGAGATAATTCCAAATTGTATCTGTGATTTTTAAGGATTGGCAAAAACTGGGTTATTTGGCTCTGGTAAATATCCAACCACACGTTAACCTTAGAGTTTAATTTTTTCTACTCGTTGAAATTTTTGGATCATTAGGCCATTTGCATCCTCAACATGTTTTTGGCATGCATATCGACCACATTTAAAACGTGTTAGGATCAGTTAGAAGTCTCTTTCCTATGAAATTCCACCAAGCTATTAGGGGTTGTACTAGTGGAATTTCTCAAACATGGATAACAAAACTTTGGATTTCCTTTTTAGTGCGTGAAATAATTTTCTTCACTCAAATTTAGTATAGATTTCAAATTTTTTTGCAAACTTAAACTCAAAAATTTTCATTTTGTTATGATCTATTTGCCTCATATCTTTTTTTGTTTACGAGAAAAATGGGAGAGTGAAAACTCAAGTTTGGATTTGAAAAAAAATGGAACATCCAAAATGGAAATGCACAAATTCTAAGAGAAATAATTCCTAAAGTATCTGTGATTTTTAAGGGAAGGAAAAAAGTGGGTTGTTTGGCTCTGGTTAATATCCAACCACACATTAACTTGAGAATTTAATTTTTTCTACTCCTTGAAATTTTTGGATCATTAGGTCATTTGCCTCAACAGGTTTCTGGCATGCATATGCACCACAGTGAAAACAACTCAGGATCAGTTAGAAGTCTCTTTCCTATAAAATTCAACAAGCTGATATGGGTTGAACTAGTGGAATTTCCCAAACAAGGACAACAAAACTTACGAGTTCTGTTTTAGTGCGTGAAATATTTTTCTTCACTTAAATTCAATATAGTTTTCAAATTTTTTTGCATGCTTAAACTCTCAAAATTTTCATTTTGTTGTGATCTATTTGCCTTATATCTTTTTTGTTTACGAGAAAATTGGGAGAATGAAAACTCAAGTTTTGATTTGAAAAAGAATTGAACATCCAAAATGGATATGCAAAAATGCTGAGAGTGATAATTCCAAAAAGTATCTGTGATTTTTTAGGATAGGCAAAAAGTGGGTTGTTGAGCTATGGTAAATATCCAACCACACATTTACTTGAGAGTTTAATTTTTCTTCTCACTGAAATTTTTGGATCATTAGTCATTTGCATCCTCAAAATGTTTTTGGCATGCATGTCCACCACATTTAAAACATGTTAGGATCAAATAGAAGTCTCTTTCCTTTAAAATTCCACCAAGTTATTAGGGGTTGAAGTAGTGAAATTTCCTAAACTTGGATAACAAATATTTGGAATTCATTTTTAGTGCATGAAAAAATTTTGTTCACTTGCATTTATTATAGTTTTCAAATTTTTTTGCTTACATAAACTCTAAAATTTTCATTTTGTTGTGATCTATTTGCCTTATATCTTTTTTTGTTTACGAGAAAAATGGGAGAGTGAAAACTCAAGTTTGGATTTGAAAAAAAATGGAACATCCAAAATGGAAATGCACAAATTCTAAGAGAGATAATTCCAAAATTTAACTGTGATTTTTAAGGATAGCGAAAAAGTGGGTTGTTTGGCTCTAGTAAATATCCAACCACACGTTAACTTGAGAATTTAATTTTTTTTCTACTCAAAATTTTGGGATCATTAGTGGTTTGCGTCCTCAACATGTTTCTGACATGAATATCCACCACTTTTAAAACATGTTGGATCAGTTAGAAGTCTCTTTCCTATAAAATTCCACCAAGCTTTTAGGGGTTGTACTAGTGGAATTTCCCAAACATGGATAACAAAACTTTGGAGTTCATTTTTAGTGCGTGAAATAATTTTCTTCACTTACAATTATTATAGTTTTCAATTTTTTTTGCATACATAAAATCTAAAATTTACATTTTGTTGTCATCTGTTTTCCTTATATCTTTTTTGTTTACGAGAAAAATGGGAGAGTGAAAACGCAAGTTTGGATTTGAAAAGAAATTGTACATCCAAAAAGTAAATGCACAAATGCTGAGAGAGGTAATTCCAAAAGTATCTGTGATTTTTAAGGGTAGGCAAAAAGTGGGTTGTTTGGCTCTGGAAAATATCCTACCACACGTTAACTAGAGAATTTAATTTTTTCTACTCCTTGAAATTTTTGGATCATTACGTCATTTGCATCGTCAACATGTTTCTGGCATGCATATCCACCACATTGAAAACAAGTTAGGATCAGTTAGAAGTCTCTTTCCTATAAAATTCAACAAGTTGTTAGGGGTTGAACAAGTGGAATTTCCCAAAAAAGGACAACAAAACTTACGAGTTCTGTTTTGGTGCGTGAAATAATTTTCTTCACTTAAATTTAATATAGTTTTCAAATTTTTTTCATGCTTAAACTCTAAAATTTTCATTTTGTGTTGATCTATTTTTCCTTATATCTTTTTTGTTTACGAGAAAAATGGGAGAGTGAAAACTCAAGTTTCGATTTGAAAAAAAATTGAACATCCAAAATGGATATGCACAAATGCTGAGAGTGATAATTCCAAAAAGTATCTGTGATTTTTTGGATAGGCAAAAAGTGGGTTGTTTGGCTATGGTAAATATCCATCCACACATTTACTTGAAAATTTAATTATTTCTTCTCCTTGAAATTTTTGGATCACTAGTCATTTGCATGCTCAAAATGTTTTTGGCATGCATGTCCACCACATTTAAAAATGTTAGGATCAGTTAGAAGTCTCTTTCCTTTAAAATTCCACCAAGCTATTAGGGTTGAACTAGTGGAATTTCCTAAACTTGGATAACAAAAATTTGGAATTCATTTTTTGCGCATGAAAAAATTTTGTTCGCTTACATTGATTATAGTTTTCCAAATTTTTTTCATACATAAACTATAAAATTTTCATTTTGTTGTGATCTATTTCCCTTATATCTTTTTTGTTTACGAGAAAAATGGGAGAGTGAAAATGCAAGTTTGGATTTGAAAAGAAATTGAACATCCAAATTGAAATTGTACAAATGCTGAGGGAGATAATTCCAAAATGTATTTGTGATCTTTAAGGATAGGCAAAGATTGGGTTGTTTGGCTCTGGTAAAAATCCAACCACACGTTAACTTGAGAATTTAATTTTTTTCTACTCCTTGAAATTTTTGGATCATTAGGTGATTTGAATCCTCAACATGTTTCTGGCATGCATATCCACCACTTTTAAAACATGTTGGATCAGTTAGAAGTCTCTTTCCTATAAAATTCCACCAAGCTATTAGGGGTTGAACTGGTGGAATTTCCTAAACATGGATAACAAAACTTTGGAGTTCATTTTTAGTGTGTGAAATAATTTTTTCCACTTAAATTTATTATAGTTTTCAATTTTTTTTGCATACATAAACTCTAAAATTTTCATTTTGTTGTGATCTATTTCCCATATATCTTTTTTGTTTACGAAAAAAATGGGAGAGTGAAAACTCAAGTTCCGATTTGAAAAGAAATTGAACATCCAAAATGGAAATGAACAAATGCTGCGAGAGCTAATTCCAAATAGTATTTGTGATATTTAAGGATTGGAAAAAAGTGGCTTATTTGGCTCTGGTAAATATCCAACCACACGTTAACGTTAGAGTTTAATTTTTTCTACTCGTTGAAATTTTTGGATCCTTAGGTCATTTGCATCCTCAACATGTTTTTGGCATGCATATCCACCATATTTAAAACGTCTTAGGATTAGTTAGAAGTCTCTTTCCTATGAACTTCCACCAAGCTATTAGGGGTTGTACTAGTGGAATTTCTCAAACATGGATAACAAAAGTTTGGATTTCATTTTTAGTGCATGAAATAATTTTCTTCAGTTAAATTTAATATAGATTTCAAATTTTTTTGCAAACATAAACTCTAAAATTTACATTTTGTTGTCATCTGTTTGCCTTATATCTTTTTTGTTTAGGAGAAAATTGGGGTAGTGAAAACTCAAATTTGGATTTGAAAAGAAATTAAACATCCAAAAAGTAAATGCACAAATGCTGAGAGAGGTAATTCCAAAAGTATCTGTGATTTTAAGGGTAGGCAAAAAGAGAGTTGTTTGGCTCTGGTAAATATCCAACCACACGTTAACTAGAGAATTTAATTTTTTCTACTCCTTAAAATTTTTGGATCATTAGGTCATTTGAATCCTCAACATCTTTCTAGCATGCATATCCACCAAATTGAAAACAAGTTAGGAATAGTTAGAAGTCTCTTTCCTATAAAATTCAACAAGTTGTTAGGGGTTGAACTAGTGGAATTTCCCAAACCAGGACAACAAAACTTATGAGTTCTGTTTTAGTGCATGAAATAATTTTCTTCACTTAAATTTAATATAGTTTTCAAATTTTTTTGCATGCTTAAACTCTAAAATTTTCATTTTGTTGTGATCTATTTAGCCTTGTATCTTTTTTGTGTACGAGAAAAATGTGAGAATGAAAACTCAAGTTTCGATTTGAAAAAAAATTGAACATCCAAAATGGATATGCACAAATGCTGAGAGTGATAATTCCAAAAAGTATCTGTGATTTTTTAGGATAGGCAAAAAGTGGGTTGTTTGGCTATGGTAAATATCCAACCACACATTTACTTGAGAATTTAATTTTTTCTTCTCCTTGAAATTTTTGGAGCACTAGTCATTTGCATCCTCAAAATGTTTTTGACATGCATGTCCACCACATTTAAAAAATGTTAGGATCAGTTAGAAGTCTCTTTCCTATAAAATTGAACAAGCTATTAGGGGTTGAACTCGTAAAATTTCCCAAACAAGGACAACAAAACTTACGAATTCTGTATTAGTGCGTGAATAATTTTCTTCACTTAAATTTAATATAGTTTTCAAATTTTTTTGCATGCATAAACTCTAAAATTTTCATTTTGTTGTGATCTATTTGCCTTATATCTTTTTTTTTTACGAGAAAAATGGAAGAATGAAAACTCAAGTTTCGATTTGAAAAAAAACTGAACATGCAAAATGGATATGCACAAATGCTGAGAGTGATAATTCCAAAAAGTATCTGTGATTTTTTAGGATAGGCAAAGAGTGGGTTGTTTGGCTATGGTAAATATCCCACAACACATTTACTTGAGAATTTAATTATTTCTTCTCCTTGAAATTTTTTGATCACTAGTCATTTGCATCCTCAAAATGTTTTTGGCATGCATGTCCACCACATTTAAATAAGTAAGGATCAGCTAGAAGTCTCTTTCCTTTAAAATTCCACCATGCTATAAGGGGTTGAACTAGTGGAATTTCCTTAACTTGGATAACAAAAATTCGGAATTCATTTTTAGCACGTGAAAAAATTTTGTTCACTTACATTTAATATAGTTTTGAAATTTTTTTTCATACATAAACTCTAAAATTTTCATTTTGTTGTGATCTATTTGCCTTATATCTTTTTTGTTTATGAGAAAAATGGGAGAGTGAAAGCGCAAGTTTGGATTTGAAAAGAAATTGAACATCCAAATTGGAAATGTACATATGCTGAGGAAGATAATTCCAAAAAGTATCTGTGATTTTTAAGGATAGGCAAAAAGTGGGTTGTTTGGTTTTGGTAAATATCCAACCACACGTTAACTTGAAAATTTAATTTTTTTCTACTCCTTGAAATTTTTGGATCATTAGGTGATTTGAATCCTCAACATGTTTCTGACATGCATATCCACCACTTTTAAAACATGTTGGATCAGTTAGAAGTCACTTTCCTAAAAATTCCACCAAGCTATTAGGGGTTGAACTAGTGAAATTTCTTAAAGACGGATAACAAAACTTTGTAGTTTATTTTTAGTGTGTGAAATAATTTTTTTCACTTACATTTATTATAGTTTTCAAATTTTTTTGCATACATCAAATCTAAAATTTTCATTTTGTTGTGATCTATTTGCCATATATCTTTTTTGTTTAAGAGAAAAATTGGAGAGTGAAAACTCAGGTTTGGATTAGAAAAGAAATTGAACATCCAAAATGGAAATGCACAAATGCTGCGAGAGATAATTTCAAATAGTATTTGTGATTATTAAGGATAGGCAAAAAGTGGGTTTTTTGGCTCTGGTAAATATCCATCCACATGTTAACGTTAGAATTTAATTTCTTCTACTCCTTAAAATTTTTGGATCATTAGGTCATTTGCATCCTAAACATGTTTTTGGCATGCATATCCTCCACATTTAAAACATGTTAGGATCAGTTAGAAGTCTATTTCCTATGAAATTCCATCAAGCTATTAGGGGTTGTACTTGTGGAAATTCATAGACATGGATAACAAAACTTTGGATTTCATTTTTAGTGCATGAAATAATTTTCTTCGCTTAAAATTCATATAGATTTCAATTTTTTTTGCATACTTAAACTCTAAAATTTTCATTTTGTTGTGATCTATTTGCCTTATATCTTTTTTTGTTTACGAGAAAAATGGAAGAGTGAAAACTCAAGTTTGGATTTAATAAAAAATGGAACATCCAAAATTGAAATGCACAAATTCTAAGAGAGATAATTTGAAAAAGTATCTGTGACTTTTAAGGATAGGCAAAAAGTGGGTTGTTTGGCTCTAGTAAATATCCAACCACACCTTAACTTGAGAATTTAATTTTTTTCTACTCCTTGAAATTTTGGGATCATTAGTGATTTGCATCCTCAACATGTTTTTTGCATGTATTTCCACCACTTTTAAAACATGTTGGATCAGTTCAAAGTCTCTTTCCTATAAAATTCCAACATGCTATTGGGGGTTGTACTATTGGAATATCCCAAACATGGATAACAAAACTTTGGAGTTCATTTTTAGTGCGGGAAATAATTTTCTTCACTTACATTTATTATAGTTTTCAAATTTGTTTGCATACATAAACTCTAAAATTTACATTTTGTTGTCATCTGTTTGCCTTATATCTATTTTGTTTACGAGAAAAATGGGAGAGTGAAAACGCAAGTTTGGATTTGAAAAGAAATTGAACATCCAAAAAGTAAAAGAACAAATGCTGAGAGAGATAATTCCAAAAGTATCTGTGATTTTTAAGGATAGGCAAAAAGTGGGTTGTTTGGCTATGGTAAATATCCAACCACACGTTAACTGGAGAATTTAATTTTTTCTACTCCTTGAAATTTTGGGATCACTAGGTCATTTGCATCCTCAGCATGTTTCTGGCATGCATATCCACCATATTTAAAACAAGTTAGGATCAGTTAGAAGTCTCTTTCCTATAAAATTCAACAAGCTGTTAGGGGTTGAATTAGTGAATTTCCCAAACAAGGACAAAAAAACTTATGAGTGATGTTTTAGTGCGTCAAATAATTTTCTTGACTTAAATTTAATATATTTTTCAATTTTTTTTGCATACTTAAACTCTAAAATTTTCATTTTGTTGTGATCTATTTGCCTTTTATCTTTTTTGTTTACAACAAAAATGGGAGAATGAAAACTCATGTTTGGATTTGAAAAAGAATTGAACATCCAAAATGGATATGCACAAATGCTGAGAGTGATAATTCCAAAAAGTATCTGTGATTTTTTAGGATAGGCAAAAAGTGGGTTGTTTGGCTATGGTAAATATCCAACCACACATTTACTTGAGAATTTAATTTTTTCTTCTCCATGAAATTTTTGGACCATTAGGTCATTTGCATCCTCAAAATTTTTTTGGTATGCATGTCCACCACATTTAAAACATAATAGGATCAGTTAGAAGTCTCTCTCCTTTAAAATTCCACCAAGCTATTAGGGGTTGAACTAGTGGAATTTCCTAAACTTGGATAATAAAACATCGGAATTTATTTTTAGTGCGTGAAAAAATTTTCTTCACTTACATTTCTTCTACTTTTTAAAATTTTTTGCATATATAAACTCTAAAATTTTCATTTTGTCGTGATCTATGTGCCTTATATCTTTTTTGTTTACGAGAAAAATGGGAGAGTGAAAAAGAAATTTTGGATTTGAAATGAAATTGAACATCCAAATTGGAAATGCAAAAATTCTGAGGAAGATAATTCCAAAAAGTATCTGTGATTTTTAAGGATAGGCAAAAAGTGGGTTGTTTGGCTCTGGAAAATATCCAACTACACGTTAACTTGAGAATTTAATTTTTTTCTACTACTTGAAATTTTTGGATGATTAGGTCATTTGCATCCTGAAAATGTTTCTGGCTTGCATATCCACCACTTTTAAAACATGTTGGATCAATTAGAAGTCTCTTTCCTTTAAAATTCCACCAAGCTATTAGGGGTTGAACTAGTGGACTTTCCTAAACATGGATAACAAAACTTTGGAGTTCATTTTTAGTGTGTGAAATAATTTTTTTCACTTACATTTATTATAATTTTCAAATTTTTTTGCATACAAAAATTTTTAAATTTTCATTTTGTAGTGATCTATTTGTCGTACATCTTTTTTTTTTTAGGAGAAAAATCGGAGAGTGAAAACTCAAGTTTGGATTAGAAAAGAAATTGAACATCCAAAATGGAAATGCACAAATGCTGCTAGATATAATTCCAAATAGTATCTGTGATTTTTAAGGATAGGCAAAAAGTGGGTTATTTGGCTCATGTAAATACCCAACCACACGTTAACGTTAGAATTTAATTTTTTCTACTCCTTGAAATTTTTGGATCATTAGGTCATTTGCATCCTCAACATGTTTTCTGCATGCATATCCACCAGATTTAAAACGTGTTAGGATCAGTTAGAAGTCTCTTTCCTATGAAATTCCATCAAGCTATTAGGGGTTGTACAAGTGGAATTTCCCAAACATGGATAAAAAAACTTTGGAGTTCATTTTTAGTGCGTGAAATAATTTTCTTCATTAACATTTATTATGGTTTTCAATTTTTTTTTCATACATAAACTCTAAAATTTACATTTTATTGTCATCTATTTGCCTGATATTTTTTTGTTTACGAGAAAAATGGGAGAGTGAAAACGTAAGTTTGGATTTGAAAAGAAATTGAACATCCAGAAAGTAAATGCACAAATGCTGAGAGAGATAATTCCAAAAGTATCTGTGATTTTAAAGGATAGGCAAAAAGTGGGTTGTTTGGCTCTGGTAATATCCAACCACACGTTAACTTGAGAATTTAATTTTTTCTTCTCCTTGAAATTTTTTGATAATTAAGTCATTTTCATCCTCAACATGTTTCTGGCATGCATATCCGCCACATTTAAAACAAGTCAGGATCAGTTAGAAGTCTCTTTCCTATAAAATTCAACAAGCTGTTTGGGGTTGAACTAGTGGAATTTCCCAAACAAGGACAACAAAACTTATGAGTTCTATTTTAGTGTGTGAAATAATTTTCTTCACTTAAATTTAAAATAGTTTTCAAATTTTTTTGCATACTTAAACTCTAAAATTTTCATTTTATTGTGATCTATTAGCTTTATTTATTTTTTGTTTAGGAGAAAAATGGGAGAATGAAAACTCAAGTTTGGATTTGAAAAAAAATTGAACATCCAAAATGGATATGCACAAATGCTGACCGTGATAATTCCAAAAAGTATATGTGATTTTTTAGGATAGGCAAAAAGAGGGTTTGTTTGGCTATGGTAAATATCCAACCACACATTAACTTGAGAATTTAATTTTTTCTTCTCCTTTATATTTTTGGATCATTAGGTCATTTGCATCCTCAAAATGTTTTTGGCATGCATGTCCACCAGATTTAAAACATATTAGGATCAGTTAGAAGTCCCTTTCCTTTAAAATTCCACCTAGCTATTAGGGGTTGAACTTGTGGAATTTCCTTAACTTGGATAACAAAACTTTGGAATTCCTTTTTAGTGTGTGAAAAAATTTTATTCACTTACATTTATTATAGTTTTCAAACTTTTTTGCATAACTAACTCTAACATTTTCATTTTGTTGTGATCTATTTGCCTTATATCTTTTTTGTTTACGAGAAAAATGGGTGAGTGAAAACGCAAGTTTGGATTTGAAAAGAAATTGAACATCCAAAATGGAAATTCACAAATGCTGAGAGAGATAATTCCAAAAAGTATCTATGATTTTCAAGGATAGGCAAAAAGTGGGTTGTTTGGCTCTGGTAAATATCCAACCACACGTTAACTTGAGAATTTAATTTTTTCTACTCATTGAAATTTTTGGATCATTAGGTCATTTGCATCCTCAACATGTTTCTGGCAGGCATATCCAGCACATTTAAAACATTTCTGGATCAGTTAGAAGTCTCTTTCCTATAAAATTCCACCAAGCTATTAGGGGTTGAACTAGTGGAATTTCCCAAACATGGATAACAAAACTTATGAGTTCATTTTTAGTGCGAGAAATAATTTTCTTCACTTAAATTTAATATAGCTTTCAAATTTTTGTGCATACTTAAACTCTATAATTTTCATTTTGTTGTGATCTATTTGCCTTACAACTTTGTTGTTTACAAGAAAAATCGCAGAGTGAAAATTCAAGTTTGGATTAGAAAAAAAATTGAACATCCAAAATGGAAATGCACAAATGCTGAGACAGATAATTCCAAAAAGTATCTGTGATTTTTAAGGATAGGTCAAAAGTGGGTTGTTTGGCTCTTGTAAATATCCAACCACAGGTTAACTTGAGAATTTAATTTTTTCTACTCGAAATTTTTGGATCATTTGGTCATTTGCATCTTCAACTTGTTTCAAGCATGCATATCCGCCACATTTAAAACAGGTTAGGATCAGTTAGAAGTCTCTTTCTTATAAAAGTCCACCAAGTTATTAGGGGTTGGACTAGTAGAATTTCTCCCATACATGGATAACAAAACATTGGAGTTCATTTTTAGTGCGTGAAATAATTTTCTTCACTTACATTTATTATAGTTTTAAATTTTTTTACATATACATAAACTCTAAAATTTTTATTTTGTTGTGATCAATTTGCCTTACATCTTTTCTGTTTACGAGAAAAATGGGAGAATGAATACTAAAGTTTGGATTTGAAGAAAAATTGAACATCCAAAATGGATATGCACAAATGCTAAGAGAGATAATTCCAAAAAGTATCTATAATTTTTAAGGATTGGCAAAAAGTGGGTTGTTTGGCTACGGTAAATATCCAACTACAAGTTAACTTGAGAATTTATTTTTTTCTTCGAAATTTTTGGATCGTTAGGTCATTTGTGTACTCAAAATGTTTCTGGCATGCATGTCCACCACATTTAAAACATGTTAGGATCAGTTAGAAGTCACTTTCTTATAAAATTCCACCAAGCTATTAGGAGTTGAACTTGTGGAATTTCCCAAACATGGATAACAAATCTTTGAAGTTCCTTTTTAGTGCGTGAAATAATTTTCTTCACTTACATTTCTTATAGTTTTCAAATTCTTTTGCAAACATAAACTCTAAACTTTTCATTTTGTTGTGATCTATTTGCCTTATATCTTTTTTGTTTACGAGAAAAATGGGATTGTGAAAACTCAAGTTTAGATTTGAAAAGAAATTGAACATCCAAAATAGAAATGTACAAATGCTGAGAGAGATAATTCCAAAAAGTGTCAGTGATTTTTAAGGATAGGCAAAATAGTGGGTTGTTTGGCTCTGGTAAATTTCCAACCACACGTTAACTTGTGAATTTAATTTTTTCTACTTCTTGAAATTTTTGGATCATTAGTCATTTGCATCCTCAAAATGTTTCTAGCATGCATATCCACAACATTTAAAACATGTCAAGATCAGTTAGAAGTCTCTTTCTTATAAAATTCCAACAAGCTATTAGGGGTGGAACTGGTGGAATTTCCAAAACATGGATAACAAATCTTTGGAGTTCATTTTTAGTGCGTGAAATAATTTTATGGCCATACATTTGTTATAGTTTTCAAATTTTTTTGCATACATCAATTCTAAATTTTTTATTTTGTTGTGATCAATTTGCCTTATATCTTTTTGTTTACTAGAAAAATGGGAGAGTGAAAACTCAAGTTTGGATTTGAAAAAAAATTGAACATCCAAGTTGGATATACACAAATGCTGAGAGAGATAATTCCAAAAAGTATCTGTGATTTTAAAAGATAGGCAAAAAGTGGGTTGTTTGGCTCTGGTAAATATGCAACCACACGTTAAGTTGAGAATTTAATTTTTTTCTACTCCTTGAAATTTTTGGATCGTTAGGTCATTTGCATCCTCAACATGTTTCTGGCTTGCATATCCACCACACTTAAAACATGTTAGGATCAGTTAAAAGTCTCTTTCCTATAAAATGTATTAGGGGCCGTACTAGTGGAATTTCCCAAACATGGATAACAAAACTTTGGAGTTCATTTTTAGTGCATAAAATAATTTTCTTCACTTACATTTATTATAGTTTTCAAATATTTTTGCATACATAAAATCTAAAATTTTCATTTTGTTTTTATCTATTTGCCTTTTATCTTTTTTGTTTACGAGAAAAATGGGAGAGTGAAAACTCAAGTTTGGATTTGGAAAAAAATTGAACAACCAAAATGGAAATGCACAAATGCTGAGAGAGATAATTCCAAAAAGTATCTTTTATTTTTAAGGATTGGTAAAAAGTGGGTTGTTTGGTTCTGGTAAATATCCAAGCACACGTTAACTTGAGAATTTAATTTTTTGTACTCCTTGAAATTTTTGGTTCATTAGGTCATTTGCATTCTCAACATGTTTCTGGCATGCATATCCACCACATTTAAAACATGTCAAGATTATTTAGAAGTCTTTTTCCTTTGAAATTCCACCAAGCTATTAGGGGTTGAACTAGTGGAATTTCCTAAACTTGGATAACAAAACTTTAGAGTTCATTTTTAGTGCGTGAAATAATTTTCTTCACTTACTTTGATTATAATTGTCAAATTTTTTTGCAGTCATAAACTCTTAAATTTTCATTTTGTTTTGATCTATTTGCCTTATATCTTTTTTTTTTACGAGAAAAATGGAAGAGTGAAAATGCAAGTTTGGATTTGAAAAGAAATTGAACATTCAAAATGGAAATGCACAAATTCTGAGACAGATAATTCCAAAAAGTATCTGTGATTTTTAAGGAAAGGTAAAAAGTGGGTTGTTTGGCTCTGGTAAATATCCAACCACATGCTAACTTGAGAATTTAATTTTTTTCTACTCCTTAAAATTTTTGGATCATTAGGTCTTTTGAATCCTCAACATGTTTCTCGCATTCATATCCACAACTTTTAAAACATGTTGGTTTAGTTAGAAGTCTCTTTCCTATAAAATTCCACCAAGCTATTAGAGGTTGAACTATAGGAATTTCCTAAACATGGATAACAAAACTTTGGAGTTCATTTTTAGTGTGTGAAATAATTTTTTTCACTTACATTTATTATAGTTTTCAAATTTTTTTTGCATACTTAAACTCTAAAATTTTCATTTGTTGTGATCTATTTGCCTTATATTTTTTTGTTTACGAGAAAAATGGGAGAGTGAAAACTCAAGTTTGGGTTTGAAAAAAAATTGAACATCCAAAACGGAAATGCACAAATGCTAAGAGAGATAATTCCAAAAAGTATCTGTGATTTTTAAGGATAGGCAAAAAGTGGGTTGTTTGGCTATGGTAAATATCCTACCACAGGTTAACTTGAGAATTTAATTTTTTTATACTCCTTGCAATTTTTGGATCATTTGGTCATTTGCATCCTCAACATTTTTCTGGCATGCATATCCACCACATTTAAAACATGTTAGAATGAGTTAGAAGTCTCGTTCCTAAAAAAATTTCACCAAACTTTTAGGGGTTGTACTAGTGGAATTTCCCAAACATGAATAAGAAAACATTAGAGTTTATTTTTAGTGCGTGCAATAATGTTCATATCTTCCATTTATTATAGTTTTCAATTTTTTTTGGATACATAAACTCTAAAATCTTCATTTTGTTATGATCTATTTGCCTTATATCTTTTTTGGTTACGAGAAAAATGGGAGAGGGAAAACTCAAGTTTGGATTTGAAAAGAAATTGAACATCCAAAATCGAAATGCACAAATGATGAGAGAGATAATTCCTGAAAGTATCTGTGATTTTTATGGATAGCCAAAAAGTAGCTTGTTTAGCTCTAGTAAATATCCAAAAAGTAACTTGAGAACTTAATTTTTTCTACTCGAAATTTTTGGATCATTTGGTCATTTGCATCCTCAACATGTTACGGGCAAGCATATCCACCACATTTAAAACATGTTAGGATCAGTTAGAAGTGCCTTTGCTATAAATTCCACCAAGCTATTAGGGGTTGTACAAGTTGAATTTCCCAAACATGGATAACAATTCATTTTTAGTGCGTGAAAAAATTTTCTTCACTTACATTTATTATAGTTTTAAAATGGGAGAGTGAAAACTCAAGTTTGGATTTGAAAAAAAAATTGAACATCCAAATTGGAAATGCACAAATGCTGATAGAGATAATTCCAAAAAGTATATGAGATTTTTAAGGTTAGGCAAAAAGTGGGTTGTTTGGCTCTGGTAAATATCCCAACCACTCGTTAACTTGAGAATTTAATTTTTTCTACTCCTGGAAATTTTTGGATCATTAGGTCATTTGCATCCTCAACATGTTTCTGGCATGCATATCCACCACATTTAAAACATGTTAGGATCAGTTGGAAGTCTCTTTCTTATAAAATTCCACCATGCTATTAGGGGTTGTACTAGTAGAATTTCCCAAACATGGATAACAAAACTTTGGAGTTCATTTTTAGTGGGTGAAAAATTTTCTTCACTTACATTTATTATAGTTTTAGAATTTTTTGCATACATAAACTCTGAAATTTTGATTCTTTTGTGATCTATTTGCCTTATATCTTTTTTGTTTATGAGAAAAATAGGACTGAGAAAACTCAAATTTGGATTTGAAAAAACATTGAACATAAAAAATGGAAATGCACAAATGCCGAGAGAGATAATTCCAAAAAGTATCTGTGATTTTTAAGGAAAGGCAAAAACTGGGTTGTTTGGCTATTGTAAATATCCTAACAACACGTTAACTTGAGAATTTAATTTTTTCTACTCCTTGAAATTTTTGGATCATAAGGTGATTTGCATCCTCAGCATGTATCTGGCATGCATATCCATGACATTTAAAACATGTTAGGATCAGTTAGAAATCTCTTTCCTATAAAATTCCACCAAGCTGTTAGGGGTTGTACTATTGAAATTTCCCAAACATGGATAACAAAACTTTGGAGTTCATTTTTAGTGCATGAAATAATTTTCTTCACTTGCATTTATTTGAGTTTTCATATTTTTTTGCATACATAAATTCTAAATATTTTTTTGTTGTGATCTATTTGCCTTATATCTTTTTTGTTTACGAGAAAAATGTGAGAGTGCAAACTCAAGTTTGGATGTGAAAAAAAATTGAACATCGAAAATGGAAATGCAAACATGCTGATAGAGAAAATTCTGAAAAGTATATATGATTTTTATGGATTGACAAAACGTGGGTTGTTTGGCTTGGGTAAATATCCAACCAC
This sequence comes from Aristolochia californica, assembly GCF_029961685.1. Classification (NCBI taxonomy): domain Eukaryota; kingdom Viridiplantae; phylum Streptophyta; class Magnoliopsida; order Piperales; family Aristolochiaceae; genus Aristolochia; species Aristolochia californica. Next base: position 16,392,931 of record NW_027181771.1, read on the forward strand.
ACGTTTACTTGAGAATTTAATTTTTTTCTACTCTTTCAAATTTTTGGATCATTAGGTCATTTGCATCGTCAGCATGTTTCTAGCATGCATATCCACAACATTTAAAACATGTTAGGATCAATTAGACGTCTTTTTCCAATAAAATTCCTCCTAGCTAGTAAGGGTTGAACTAGTGAAATTTCCAAAATATGGATAACAAAACATTGGAGTTCATATTTAGTGCGTGAAATAATTTTCTTCACTTACATTTATTAAAGTTTTTAAATTTTTTTGCATACATAAACTCGAAAATTTTCATTTTGTTGTGATCTATTTGCCTTGTATCGTTTTTTTTACGAGAAAAATGGGAGAGTGAAAACTCAAGTTTGGAATTGGAAAAAAATTGAACATCCAAAATGGAAATGCACAAATGATGAGAGACATAATTCCAAAGAGTATCCGTGATTTTTATGGATAGGCAAAGAGTGGGTTGTTTATCTCTGGTAAATATCCAACCACTCGTTCACTTGAGAATTTAATTTTTCTACTCGAAATTTTTGGATCAGTAGGTCATTTGCATCTTCAACATGTTTCTGGCATGCATATCCACCACATTTAAAGCATGTTAGGATCAGTTAGTAGTCTCTTTCCTATAAAATTCCACCAAACTATTAGAGGTTGTACAAGTGGAATTTCCCAAACATGGATAAATAAACTTTGGAGTTCATTTTTAGTGCGTGAAAAAATTTTCTTCACTTACATTTATTATAGTTTTCAATTTTTTTTGCATACATAAACCCTAAAATTGTCTTTTTGTTGTGATCTATTTGGCTTATATCTTTTTTGTTTATGATAAAAATGGGAGAGTGAAAACTAAAGTTTGGATATGAAAAGAAATGGAACATCCAAAATGGAAATGCACAAAAGCTGAGAGAGTTAATTCCAAAAAGTATATGTGATTTTTAAGGATAAGCAAAAAGTGGGTTGTTTGGCTCAGGTAAATATCCAACAACACATTAACTTGACAATTTAACTTTTTCTACTCCTTGAAATTTTTGGATCATTAGGTCATTTGAAACCTCAACATGTTTCGGGCATGCATATCCACCACATTTAGAAGATGTTAGGATCCGTCAGAAGTCTCTTTCCTATAAAATTCCACCAATCTAATAGGGGTTGTACTAGTGGAACTTTCCTAACATGGACAACAAAACTTCTGAGTTCATTTTTAGTGCGTGAACTAATTTTATTCACTGACATTTATCATAGTTTTCAAATTTTTTTGCATACATAAAGTCTAAAATTTTCATTTTGTTGTGATCTATTTGCTTTATATCTTTTTTGTTTACGAGAAAAATGGGAGAGTGAAAACTCAAGTTTGGATTTGAAAAAAAATTGAACATCCAAAATGGAAATGCACAAATGCTGAGAGAGATAATTCCAAAAAGTATCTGTGATTTTTAAGGATAGGCAAAAAGTGGGATGTTTGGCTCTGGTAAATATCCAAGCACACGTTAACTTGAGAATTTAATTTTTTTCTACTCCATGAAAATTTTTGATCATTAGTTCATTTGCATCCTCAACATGTTTCTGGCATGCATATCCACCACTTTTAAAACATGTTAGGATCAGTTGGAAGTCTCTTTCCTATAAAATTCCACTAAGCTATTAGTGGTTGTACTAGTGGATTTTGCCAAACATGGATAAAAAAACTTAGGAGTTCATTTTTAGTGTGTGAAATAATTTTCTTCACTTGCATTTATTATAGTTTTCAAATTTTTTTGCATACATAAATCCTAAAATTGTCTTTTTGTTGTGATCTATTTGGCTTATATCTTTTTTTTTTTACGACAAAAATGGGAGAGTGAAAACTAAAGTTTGGATATGAAAAGAAATGGAACATCCAAAATGGAAATGCACAAAAGCTGAGAGATTTCATTCCAAAAAGTATCTGTGATTTTTAAGGATAAGCAAAAAGTGGGTTGTTTGGCTCAGGTAAATATCCAACAACACATCAACTTGACAATTTAACTTTTTCTACTCGAAATTTTTTGATCATTAGGTCATTTGAAACCTCAACATGTTTTGGGCATGCATATCCACCACATTTAGAAGATGTTAGGATCCGTCAGAAGTCTCTTTCCTATAAAATTGCACTAATCTAATAGGGGTTTTACTAGTGGAACATTCCTAACATGGACAACAAAACTTCTGAGTTCATTTTTAGTGTGTGAACTAATTTTCTTGACTGACATTTATCATAGTTTTCAAATTTTTTTGCATACATAAAGTCTAAAATTTTCATTTTGTTGTGATCTATTTGCCTTATATCTTTTTTGTTAACGAGAAAAAATGGGAGAGTGAAAACTCAAGTTTGGATTTGAAAAAAAATTGAACATCCAAAATGGAAATGCACAAATGCTGAGAGAGATAATTCCAAAAAGTATCTGTGGTTTTTAAGGATAGGCAAAAAGTGGGATGTTTGACTCTAGTAAATATCCAAGAACACGTTAACTTGAGAATTTAATTTTTTTCTACTCCATAATTTTTTATCATGAGTTCATTTGCATCCTCAGCTTGTTTCTGGCATGCATATCTACCACTTTTAAAACATGTTAGGATCAGTTGGAAGTCTCTTTCCTATAAAATTCCACTTAGCTATTAGGGGTTGTACTAGTGGAATTTCCCAAACATGGATAAGAAAACTTAGGAGTTCATTTTTAGTGTGTGAAATAATTTTCTTCACTTGCATTAATTATAGTTTTCATATATGTTCGCATACATAAACTCTAAAATTTTCATTTTGTTGCGATCTATTTGCCTTATATCTTTTTTGTTTAAGAGAAAAATGGGAGAGTGAAAACTCAAATTTGGATTTGAAAAAATATTGAACCACAAAAATGGAAATGCACAAATGCTGAGAGAGATAATTCCAAAAAGTATCTGTGATTTTTAAGGATAGGCAAAATGTGGGTTGTTTGGCTCTGGTAAATATCCCAACCACATGTTAACTTGAGAATTTAATTTTTTCTATTCCTTGAAATTTTTGGATCATTGGGTCATTTGCATCCTCAACATGTTTGTGGCATGCGTATCCACCACATTTAAAACATGTTAGGATCAGTTAGAAGTCTATTACCTGTAAAATTCCACCAAGCTATTAGGGGTTGTACTAGTGGAATTTCCCAAACATGGTTAACAAAACTTTGGAGTTCATTTTTAGTGAGTGAAATAATTTTCTTAACTTACATTTTTTATAGTTTTCAAATTTTTTGGCATACATAAACTCTAATATTTTCTTTTTGTTGTGATCTATTTGCCTTATATCTTTTTTGTTTACGAGAAAAATGGGAGAGTGAAAACTCAAGTTTGGATTTGAAAAAAAAATTGAACTTCCAAAATGGAAATGAAAAAATGCTAAGAGAGAAAATTCCAAAAAGTATATATGATTTTTAAGGATCGACAAAACGTGGTTTGTTAGGCTCCAATAAATATCCAACCACACGTTAAATTGAGAATTTAATTTTTTCTACTCCTTGAAATTTTTGGATCATTAGGTCATTTGCATCTTCAACATATTTCTGGCATGCATATCCACCACATTTAAAACATGTTAGGATCAGTTAGAAGTCTCTTTCTTATAAAATTCCACCAAGGTATTAGGGGTTGTACTTGTAGAATTTCGCAAACATGGATAACAAAACTTTGAAGTTCATTTTTAGTGCGGGAAATAATTTTCTTAACATAAATTTATTATAGTTTTCAAAATTTTTTGCATAGACAAACTCAAAAACTTTCATTTTGTATTGATGTATTTGCCTTATGTCTTTTTTGTTTACGAGAAAAATGGGAGAGGGGAAACTCATGTTTGGATTTGAAAAAAAATTGAACATCCAACATGGAAATGCTCAAAGGCTGAGAGAGATAATTCCAAAAAATACCTGTGATTTTTAAGGATTGGTAAAAAGTGGGTTGTTTGGCTCTGGTAAATATCCACCCACACGTTAACTTGAGAATTTAATTTTTTTCTACTCCTTGAAATTTTTGGATCATTAGGTCATTTGCATTTTCAGCATGTTTCTGGCATGCTTATCCAGAACATTTACAACACGTTAGGATCAGTTAAAGGTTTCTCTCCTATAAAATTCCACTAAGCTAGTAGGGGTTGTACTAGTGGAATTTCCCAAACATGGATAACAAAACTTTGGAGTTCATTTTTACAGCGTGAAATAATTTTCTTCACTTATATTTATTATAGTTTTCAAATTTTTTTGCATACATAAACTCTGAAATTTTCATTTTGTTGCGATATATTTGCCTTGTATTGTTTTTATTTACAAGAAAAATGGGAGAGTGAAAACTCAAGTTTGGATTTGAAATGAAATTGAACATCCAAAATAAAAATGCACAAATTCTGAGAGAGATAATTCTAAAAAGTATCTGTGATTTTTAAGGATAGGTAAAAAGTGGGTTGTTTCTCTCTAGTAAATATCCAACCACACATTAACTTGAGAATTTAATTTTTTCTACTCCATGAAATTTTTGGATCATTAGGTCATTTCCATCCTCAACATTTTTCGGGCATGCATATCCACCACATTTAAAACATGTTAGGATCAATTAGAAGTCTCTTTCCTATAAAATTCCACCAAGCTATTAAGGGTTGTACTAGTCGAATTTCCCAAACATGGATAACAAAACTTTGGAGTTCATTTTTAGTGTGTGAAATAATTTTCTTCACTTACATTTATTATAGTTTTCAAATTTTTTTGCATACATAAACTCTAAAATTTTCATTTTGTTGCGAACTATTTCCCTTATATCTTTTTTGTTTATGAGAAAAATGGGAGAGTGAAAATTAGAGTTTGGATTAGAAAAAAATATAACATCCAAAATGGAAATGCACAAATTCTAAGAGAGATAATTCCAAAAAGCATCTGTGATTTTTAAGGATAGGCAAAAACTGGGTTGTTTGGCTCTGGTAAATATCCAACCACAGGTTAACTTGAGAATTTAATTTTTTAATACTGCTTGAAATTTTTGGATCATTTGGTCATTTGCATCCTCAACATGTTTCGAGCATGCTTATCCACCACATTTAAAACTTGTTAGGATCATTTAGAAGTCTCTTTCCTACAAAATTCCACTAAGCTTCTAGGGGTTGTACTAGTGGAATTTCCCAAACATGGATAACAAAACTTTGGAGTTCATTTTTAGTGCGTAAAATAATTTTCTTCACTTCCATTTATTATAGTTTTCAAATTTTTTTGCATACATAAACTCTAAAATTTTCATTTTTTTTCTGATCTATTTGCCTTCTATCATTTTTGTTTATGAGAAAAACGGGAGAGTGAAAACTCAAGTTTGGGTTTGAAAAGAAATAGAACATCCAAAATGGAAATGCACAAATGCTTAGAGAGATAATTCCAAAAGTATCTGTGATTTTTAAGCATAGCCAAAAAGTGGGTTGTTTGGCTCTAGTAAATATCCAACCACACGTTAACTTGAGAATTTAATTTTTTCTACTCCTTGAAATTTTTGGATCATTAGGTCATTTGCATCCTCAACATGTTTCGGGCATGCATATCCACCACATTTAAAACATGTTAGGATAAGTTAGAAGTCACTTTGCTAAAAAATTCCAGGAAGCTATTAGGGGTTGGACTAGTGGAATTTCCCAAACATGGATAAAAAAACTTTGGAGTTCATTTTTAGTGCATGAAATACTTTTCTTCACTTACATTTATTAGAGTTTTAGAATGTTTTTGCATTCATAAGCTCTAAAATTTTTATCTTCTTCTGATCTATTTGCCTAATATCTTTTTTTTTTTACGAGAAAAATGGAAGAGTGAAAACTCAAGTTAGGATTTGTTAAAAAATTGAACATCCAATATGGAAATGCACAAATGTTGAGAGAGATAATTCCAAAAAGTATCTGTGATTTTTAAGGATAGGCAAAAAGAGGGTTGTTTGGCTCTGGTAAATATCCAAGCACGTTAACTTGAGAATTTAATTTTTTTCTACTCCTTGAAATTTTTGGATCATTAGGTCATTTTTATCCTCAGCATGTTTCTGGCATGGATATCTACCACATTTAAAACATGTTAGGATCAGTTAGAAGTCTCTTTCCTACAAAATTCCACCAAGCTATTAGGGGTTGTACTAGTGGAATTTCCAAAACATGGATAACAAAACTTTGAAGTTCATTTTTATTGCGTCAAATTATTTTCTTCACTTCCATTTATAATAGTTTTCAAAATTTTTTGCATTTATAAACTCTTAAATTTTCATTTTGTTATGATCTATTTGGCTTCTATCTTTTTGGTTTACGAGAAAAATGAGAGAGTAAAAACTCAAGTTTGGATTCGAAAAGAAATTGAACATCCAAAATGGAAATGCACAAATGCTGAGTGAGATAATTCCAAAAAGTATCTGTGATTTTCAAGGATAGGCAAAAAGTGGGTTGTGTGGCCCTGGTAAATATCCAACCACACGTTAACTTGAGAATTTCATTTTTTCTACTCCTTGAAATTTTTGGATCATTAGGTCTTTTGTATTCTCAACCTGTTTTGGGCATGCATATCCACCACATTTATAACAAGTTAGGATCAGTTAGAAGTCTCTTTCCTATAAAATTCCACCAAGTTATTAGGGGATGTACTAGTGGAATTTCCCAAACACGGATAACAAAATATTGGAGTTCATTTTTAGTGCGTGAAATAATTTTCTTCACTTACATTTATTATCATTTTCAATTTTTTTTGCAGACATAAACTCTAAAATTTTCATTTGATTGTGATCTATTTGCCTTAAATCTTTTTTTTACGAGAAAAATGGGAGAGTGAAAACTCAAGTTTGGATCTGAAAAACAATTTGAACATCCAAAATAGAAATACACAAATGCTGAGAGTGATAATTCCAAAAACTTTCTGTGATTTTTAAGGATAGGCAGAAAGTGGGTTGTTTGGCTCTAGTAAATATCAAACCATAGTTAACTTGAGAATTTAATTTTTTCTACTCCAATGAAATTTTTGGATCATTAGGTCATTTGCATCCTTACCATTTTTCTGCCATGCATATCCACCACATTTAAAACATGTTAGGACCTGTTAGAAGTCTCTTTCCTATAAAATTCCCCCAAGCTATTTGGGGTTATACTAGTGGAATTTCCCAAACATAGATAACAAAACTTTGGAGTTCATTTTTAGTGCGTGAAATAATTTTTTTCTCTTACATTTATTATAATTTTCAAATTTTTTTGCATACATAAACTCTAAAATTTTCATTTTGTTGTGATCAATTTGCCTTATATCTTTTTTGTTTATGAGAAAAATGGGAGAGTGAAAAATCAAATTTGGATTTGAAAAAGAATTTAACATAAAAAATGGAAATGGACAAATGCTGAGAGAGATAATTCCAAAAAGTATTTGTGATTTTTAAGGATAGGTAAAAAGTGGGTTGTTTGGCTCTGGTAAATATCCCAACCACACGTTAACTTGATAATTTTATTGTTTCTACTCCTTGAAATTTTAGGATCATAAGGTCATTTGCATCCTCAACATGTATCTGGCATGCATATCCACCACATTTAAAACATGTTAGGATCTGTTAGAAGTCTCTTCCCTATAAAATTCCACCAAGCTATTAGGGGTTGTACTAGTGCAATTTCCCAAACATGGATAACAAAACTTTGGAGTTCATTTTTAGTGCGTGAAATAATTTTCTTCACTTACATTTTTAGTGTTTTCAATTTTTTTTGCATACAAAAACTCGAAAAATTTTCTTTTTGTTGTGATCTATTTGCCTTATATCTTTTTTGTCTATGAGAAAAATGAGAGAGCGAAAACTCAAGTTTGGATGTGAAAAAAAATTGAAAATCCAAAATGGAAATGCAAAAATGCTAATAGAGGAAATTCCAAAAAGTATATATGATTTTTTAGGATCGACAAAGTATGGGTTGTTTGGCTCTGGTCAATATCCAACAACATGTTAACATGAGAATTTAATTTTTTCTACTCAAAATTTTTGGATCATTAGGTCATTTTCATCCTCATAATATTTCTGGCATGCATATCCACCACATTTAAAACATGTTAGGATCAGTTAGAAGTCTCTTTCCTACAAAATTCCACAAAGCAATTAGGGGTTGTACTAGTGGAATTTCCCAAACATGGATAACAAAACCTTGGAATTCATTTTTAGTGCGTGAAATAATTTTCTTCATTTATATTTATTATAGTTTCCTTTTTTTTAATGCATAAACTCGAAAACTTTCATTTTGTTGTGATCTATTTGCCTGATATTTTTTTGTTTTCGAGGAAATTGGGAGAGTGAAAATTCATGTTTGGATTTGAAAAAAAATTGAACATCCAAAATGGAAATGCACAAATGCTGAGAGTAATAATTCCAAAAAGTATCTGTGATTTTTAAGGATTTGCAAAAAGTGGGTTATTTGGCTATGGTAAATATCCAACCACACGTTAACTTGAGAATTTAATTTTTTCTACTCCATGAAATTTTTGGATCATTAGGTCATTTGCATTTTCAACATGTTTCTGGCATCCATATCCAAAACATTTAAAACATGTTAGGATCAATTAGATGTCCCTTTCCTATAAAATTCCACTAAGCTAGTAGAGGTTGTACTAGTGGAATTTCCCAAACATGGATAACAAAACTTTGGAGTTCATTTTTAGTGCGTGAAATAATTTTCTTCACATACATTTCTTATAGTTTTCAAATGTTTTTTCATATATAAACTCTAAAATTTTCATTTTGTTGTGATCTATTTGCCTTGTATCTTTTTTGTTTACGAGAAAAATGGGAGAGTGAAAACTCAAGTTTGGATTTGAAAAAAAAATGAACATCCAAAATGGAAATGCACAAATGCTGAGAGAGACAATTCCCAAAAGTATCTAAGATTTTTAAGGATAGGCAAAGAGTGGGTTGTTTCTCTTTGGTAAATATCCAACCACATGTTAACTTGAGAATATAATTTTTTCTACTCCTTGAAATTTTCTGATCATTAGGTCATTTGCATCTTCCACATGTTTCTGGCATGCATATCCTCCACATTTAAACCATGTTAGGATCAGTTAGAAGTCGCTTTCCAATAAAATTCCACCAAACTATTAGGGGTTGTAGAAGTGGTATTTCGCAAACATGGTTAACAAAATCTTGGAGTTCATTTTTAGTGCGTGAAAAAAATTTCTTCACTTACATTTATTATAGTTTTTAAATTTTTTTGCATACATAAACTCTAAAATTTTCATTTTGTTCTGATCTATTTGCCTTATATCTTTTTTGTTTACGAGAAAAATGGTAGAGTGAAAAAGAAAGTTTGGATCTTAAAAGAAATTAAACATCCAAAAATGAAATTCACAAATCCAAAGAGAGATAATTCCAAAAACTATCTGTGATTTTTAAGGATAGGCAAAAAGTGGGATGTTTGGCTTTGGTAAATATCCAAGCAGACGTTAACTAGAGAATTTATTTTTTTCTACTCCTTGAAATTTTTGGATCATTATGTCATTTGCATCCTCAACATGTTTCGGGCATGCATATCCACAACATTTAAAACATGTTAGGATCAGTTAGAAGTCTCTTTGCTATAAAATTCCACCAAGCTATTAGGGGTTGTACTAGTGGTATTTCCCAAACATGGATAACAAAACTTTGGAGTTCATTTTGAGTGCGTGAAATACTTTTCTTCACTTACATTTATTAAAGTTTTAAAATTTTTTTGCATACATAAACTCTAAAATTTTTATCTTCTTTTGATCAATTTGCCTTATATATTTTTTGTTTACGAGAAAAAAGGGAGAGTGAAAACTCAAGTTTGGATTTGTAAAAAAATTGAACATCCAAAATGGAAATGCACAAAAGTTGAGAGAGATAATTCCAAAAAGTATCTGTGACTTTTAAGCATAGGCAAAAAGAGGGTTGTTTGGCACTGGTAAATATCCAACCACACGTTAACTTGAGAATTTAATTTTTTCCTACTCCTTGAAATTTTAGGATCATTAGGTCATTTGCATCCTCAACATGTTTCTGGCATGCATATGCACCACATTTAAAACATGTTAGGATCAGTTAGAAGTCCCTTTCCTATTTTTTTTTCACCAAGCAATTAGGGGTTGTACTAGTGGAATTTCCAAAACATGGATAACAAAACTTTGGATATAATTTTAATACAAGAAATAATTTTCTTCACTTCCATTTATTATAGTTTTCAAAAATTTGTGCATACATAAACTCTTAAATTTTCATTTTGTTCTGATCTATTTGGCTTATATCTTTTTGGTTTACGAGAAAAATGGGAGAGTGAAAACTGAAGTTTGGATTTGAAAAGAAATTGAACATCCAAAATGGAAATGCACAAATGCTGAGAGAGATAATTCCAAAAAGTATCTGTGATTTTTACGCATAGCCAAAAAGTGGGTTGTTTGGCTGTGGTAAATATCACACAACACGTTTAATTGAGAATTTCATTTTTTCTACTCCTTGAAATTTTTGGATCATTAGGTCATTTGCATTCTTAACATGTTTCGGGCATGCATATCCACCACATTTAAAACATGTTAGGATCAGTTAGAAGTCTCTTTCCTATAAAATTCCACCAAGTTATTAGGGGTTCTACTAGTGGAATTTCCCAAACTTGGATAACAAAACTATGGAGTTCATTTTTAGTGTGTGAAATAATTTTCTTCACTTACATTTATTATCGTTTTCAAATTATTTTGCATACATAAACTCTAAAATTTTCATTTGATTGTGATCTATTTGCCTTAAATCTTTTTTTTTTTTACGAGAAAAAAGGGGAGAGTGAAAACTCAAGTTTGGATCTGAAAAACAATTTGAACATCCAAAATGGAAATACACAAATGTTGAGAGTAATAATTCCTATAAATTTCTGTGATTTTTAAGGATAGGCAGAAAGTGAGTTGTTTGGGTCTGGTAAATATCTAACCACAGTTAACTTGAGAATTTATTTTTTTCTACTCCAATGAATTTTTTGGATCATTAGGTCATTTGCATCGTTAGCATTTTTCTGGCATGCATCTCCACCGCATTTAAAACATGTTAGGATCTGATAGAAGTCTCTTTCCTTTAAAATTCCTCCAAGCTATTAGGGGTTTTACTAGTGGAATTTCCCAAACATGGATAACAAAACTTTGGTGTTCATTTTTAGTGCGTGAAATAATTTTTTTCACTTCCATTTATTATAGTTTTCAAATTTTTTTGCATACATAAACTCGAAAATTTTCATTTTATTGTGATATTTTTGCCTTATATCTTTTTTGTTTAATGAGAAAAATGGGAGAGTGAAAAATAAAATTTGGATTTGAAAAAAAATTTAACATCAAAAATGGAAATGCACAAATGCTGAGACAGATAATTCCAAAAAGTATCTGTGTTTTTAAGGATAGGCAAAAAGTGGGTTGTTTGGCTCTGGTAATTATCCCAACCACACATTAACTTGACAATTTAATTGTTTCTACTCCTTGAAATTTTAGGATCATAAGGTCTTTTGCATCCTCAACATGAATCTGGCATGCATTTCCACCACATTTAAAACATGTTGGGATCAGTTAGAAGTCTCTTTCCTATAAAATTCCACCATTCTATTAGGCGTTGTACTAGTGGAATTTCCCAAACATGGAAAAAAAAACTTTGGATTTCATTTTTAGTGCGTGAATTAATTTTCTTCACTCCATTTATTAGAGTTTTCAATTTTTTCGCATACAAAAACTCTAAAATTTTATTTTTTTGTGATTTATTTGCCTTAAATCTTTTTTGTTTACGAGAAAATGGAGAGAGTGAAAACTCAAGTTTGAATGTGAAAAAAAATTGAACATTCAAAATGGAAATGCAAAAATGTTGATAGAGAAAATTCTAAAAAGTATATATGTTTTCTAAGATCGACAAAATGTGGGTTGTTTGGCTCTGGTAAATATCCAACCACACGTTAACTTGAGAATTTAATTTTTTCTACTCCTTGAAATTTTTGGATCATTAGGTCATTTGCATCCTCGACATATTTCTGGCATGCATATCCACCACATTTAAAACATGTTAGGATCAATTAGAAGTCTCTTTCCTATAAAATTCCACCAAGCAATTAGGGGTTGTACTAGTGGAATTTCCCAAACATGGATAACATAACTTTGGAATTCATTTTTAGTTCCGTGAAATAATTTTCTTCACTTACATTTATTATTGTTTTCAATTTTTTTTGCATACATAAACTCGAAAACTTTTATTTTGTTGTGATCTATTTGCTTGCTATCTTTTTGTTAACGAGAAAAATGGGAGAGTGAAAATTCAAGTTTGGATTTGAAAAAAAATTGGACTTCCAAAATGGAAATGCACAAATGCTGAGTGTAATAATTCAAAAAGGTAAAAAGTGGGTTGTTTGGCTATGGTAAATATCAAACCACACGTTAACTTGAGAATTTAATTTTTTCTACTCGAAACTTTTTGATCATTAGTTCATTTGCATTTTCAGCATGTATCTACATTCATATCCATAACATTTAAAACATGTAAGGATTAATTAGAAGTGTCTTTCTTATAAAATTCCAACAAGCTAGTTGGGGTTGTACTAGTGGAATTTCCCAAACATAGATAACAAAATTTTGGAGTTCATTTTTAGTGCGTGAAATAATTTTCTTCACTTACATTTATTTTTTCAAATTATTTTTTATACATAAACTCTAAAATTTTCATTTTGTTGTGATCTATTTGCCTTGTATCTTTTTTGTTTACGAGAAAAAAGGAAGAGTGAAAACTCAAGTTTGGATTTGAAAAAAAAATTGAACATCAAAAATGGAAATGCACAAATGCTGAAAGAGATAATTCCAAAAAGTATCTAAGATTTTTAAGGATAGGCAAAAAGTGGGTTGTTTGGCTCTAGTAAATATTCAACTACACGTTAACTTGAGAATTTAATTTTTTCTACTTCATGAAATTTTTGGATCATTAGGTCATTTGCTTCCTCGACATGTTTCGGGCATGCATATCCACTACATTTAAAACATGTTAGGATCAGTTAGAAGTCTCTTTGCTATAAAATTCCATCAAGCTATTAGGGGTTGTACTAGTGGAATTTCCCAAACATGGATAACAAAACTTTGGAGTTCATTTTTAGTGCATGAAATACTTTTCTTCACTTAAATTTATTAAAGTTTTAGAATTTTTTTTGCATACATAAACTCTAAAATTTTTATCTTCTTCTAATCGATTTGCCTTATATCTTTTTTGTTTACGAGAAAAATGGGAGAGTGAAAACTCAAGTTTGGATTTGTAAAAAAATTGAACATCCAAAATGGAAATGCACAAATGTCGAGAGAGATAATCCCAAAAAGTATCTGTGACTTTTAAGCATAGGAAAAAAGAGGGTTGTTTGGCTCTGGTAAATATCCAACCACACGTTAACTTGAGAATTTAATTTTTTTCTACTCCAAGAAATTTTTGGATGAGTAGGTTATTTGCATCCTCAACATGTTTCTGGCTTGCATATCCACCACATTTAAAACATGTTAGCATCAGTTAGAAGTCTCTTTCCTAATTTTTTCCACCAAGCTATTAGGGGTTGTAGTAGTGGAATTTCCAAAACATGGATATCAAAACTTTTGATTTAATTTTAATACGTGAAATAATTTTCTTCACTTCCATTTATTATAGTTTTCAAAATTTTTTGCCTACATCAACTCCTAAATTTTTATTTTGTTCTGATCTATTTGGCTTATATCTTTTTGGTTTACGAGAAAAATGGGAGAGTGAAAACTCAAGTTTGGATTTGAAAAGAAATTGAACATCCAAAATGGAAATGCACAAATGCTGAGAGAAATAATTCCAAAAAGTATCTGTGATTTTTAAGGATAGGCAAAAAGTGGGTTGTATGGCTCTGGTAAATATCCCAACCACACGTTAACTTGACAATTTAATTGTTACTACTCCTTGAAATTTTAGGATCATAAGGTCATTTCTATATCAACATGTATCTGGCATGCATTTCCACCACATTTAAAATATGTTAGGATTGTGACCTATTTGCCTTAAATCTTTTTTTTTACGAAAAAAAAGGGAGAGTAAAAACTCTTGTTTGGATCTAAAAAATAATTTGAACATCCAAAATGGAAATACACGAATGTTGAGAGTAATAATTCCAAAAAGATTTTGTGATTTTTAAGGATAGGCAGAAAGTGGGTTGTGTGGCTCTAGTAAATATCTAACCATAGTTAACTTGAGAATTTAATTTTTTCTACTCCTTGAAATTTTTTGATCATTAGGACATTTGCATCCTCAACATGTTTCTGGCATGCATATCCGCCACTTTTAAAACTTGTTAGGATCAGTTAGAAGTCTCTTTCCTATAAAATTCCACCAAGCTATTAGTGGTTGTACTAGTGGAATTTATCAAACATGGATAACAAAACTTTGGAGTTCATTTTTAGTGCGTGAAATAATTTTCTTCACTTACATTTATTATAGTTTTCTAATTTTTTTGCATATATAAACTATAAACTTTCATTTTATTGTGATCTATTTTCCTTGTCTCTTTTTTGTTAATGAGAAAAATGGGAGAGTGAAAACTCAAATTTGGATTTGAAAAAAATTGAACCTCAAAAATGGAAATGCACAAACGCTGAGAGAGATAATTCTAAAACGTATCTGTGATTTTTAAGGATAGGCAAAAAGTGGGTTGTTTGGCTCTAGTAAATATCCTAACCACACGTTAACTTGAGAATTTAATTTTTTGTACTCCTTGACATTTTTGGATCATTAGGTCATTTGCATCCTCAGCATGTTTCTGGCATGCATATCCACCACATTTAAAACATGTTAGGATCAGTTAGAAGTCTCTTTCCTACAAAATTCCACCAAGCTACTAGGGGTTGTACTAGTGGAATTTCCCAAACATGGATAACAAAACTTTGGAGTTCATTTTTAGTGCGTGAAATAATTTTCTTCACTTACATTTATTATAGTTTTCAAATTTTTTTGCATACATTAAACTCTAAAATTTTCTTGTTGTTGTGATCTATTTGCCTAATATCTTTTTTGTTTACGAGAAAAATGGGACTGTGAAAAATCAAGTTCGGATTTGATAAAAAATTGAACATCCAAAATGGAAATGCAAAAATGCTTAGAGAGAAAATTACAAAAAGTATATATGATTTTTAAGGATCGACAAAACGTGGCTTGTTAGGCTCTGGTAAATATCCAACCACACGTTAACTTGAGAATTTAATTTTTTCTACTCGTTGAAATATTTGGATCATTAGGTCATTTGCATCCTCAACATATTTCTGGCATGCATATCCACCTCATTTAAAACATTTTACGATCAGTTAGAAGTCTATTTCCTATAAAATTCCACCAAGCTATTAGGCGTCGTACTAGTGGAATTTCCCAAACATTGGTTACAAAAATTTGGAGTTCATTTTTAGTGCGAGAAATAATTTTCTTCACTTACATTATTATAGTTTTCAAACTTTTTTGCATACATAAACTCAAAAACTTTCATTTGGTTGTGATCTATTTTCCTTATGATTTTTGGTTTACGAGAAAAATGGGAGAGTGAAAACTCATGTTTGGATTTGAAAAAAAATTGAACATCCAACATGGAAATGCTCAAACGCTGAGAGTTACAATTCCAAAATGTATCTATGATTTTTAAGGATTGGCAAAAAGTGGGTTGTTTGGCTCTGGTAAATATCCAACCACACGTTAACTTGAGAATTTAATTTTTTCTGCTTCTTGAAATTTTTGGATCATTAGGTCATTTGCATTTTTAACATGTTTCTGGCATGCATATCCACAACATTTAAAACATGTTAGGATCAGTTAGAGGTCTCTTTCCTATAAAATTTCACCAAGCTAGTAGGGGTTGTTCTAGTGGAATTTCCCAAACATGGATAACAAAACTTTGGAGTTCATTTTTAGAGCGTGAAATAATTTTTTTCACTTACATTTACTGTAGTTGTAAAATTTTTTTGCTAACATAAACTCTAAAATTTTCGTTTTGTTGTGATCCTTTTGCCTTGTATCTTTTTTATTTACAAGAAAAATGGAAAAGTGAAAAATCAAGTTTGGATTTGAAAAAAAATTGAACATCCAAAATGGAAATGTACAAATTGTGAGAGAGATAATTCCAAAAAGTATCTGTGATTTTTAAGGATAGGCAAAGAGTGGGTTGTTTCTTTCTGGTAAATATCCAATTACACGTTATCTTGAGAATTTAATCTTTTCTACTCCTAGAAATATTGGGTCATGAGGTCACTTGCATCCTCAACATGTTTCTGGCATGCACATCCACAACATTTAAGACATGTTAGGATAAGTTAGAAGTCTCATTCCTATAAAATTCCACTAAGCTATTAGGCATCGTTCTAGTGGAATTTCCCAAACATTGATAACAAAACTTAGGAGTTCATTTTTAGCGCGTGAAATAATTTTTTTCACTTCCATTTATTATGGTTTTCAAATTTTTTGGCATACATAAACTCTAAAATTTTCATTTTGTTGTGATCTATTTGCCTTATATCTTTTTTGTTTACAAGAAAAATGGGAGAGTGAAAACTGAAGTTTGGATTTGAAAAGAAATTGAACATCCAAAATGGAAATGCACAAATGCTGAGAGAGATAATTCAAAAAAGTATCTGTGCTTTTTAAGGATAGGCAAAAAGTGGTTTGTTTGGCTCTGGTAAATATCCAACCACACGTTTACTTGAGAATTTCATTTTTTCTAGTCCTTGAAAATTTTGGATCATTAGGTCACTTGCATCCTTCACATGTTTCTGGCATGCATATCCACCACATTTAAAACATGTTAGGATCAGTTAGAAGTCTCTTTCCTATAAAATTCTACCAAGCTATTAGGGGTTGTAATAGTGGATTTTCCCAAACATGGATAACAGAACTTTGGAGTTCAATTTTAGTGCGTGAAATAATTTTCTTCACTTACATTTATTATTGTTTTCAAATTATTTTGTATACATAAACTCTAAAGTTTTCATTTTATTGTGATATTTATCGAAACCAAGCAACCCACTTTTTGCCTATCGTTAAGAATCACAGAAACTTTTTGGAATTTTTATTCTCAGTATTTGTGTATTTCCATTTTGGATGTTCAAATTGTTTTTTAGATCCAAATTTGAGTTTTCACTCTCCCATTTTTCTTGTAAAAAAATGATATAAGGCAAATAGATCACAATCAAATGAAAATTTTAGAGTTTATGTATGAAAAATAATTTGAAAACGATAATAAATGTAAGTAAAGAAAATTATTTCCCGCACTAAAAATGAACTTCAAAGTTTTGTTATCCATGTTTGGTAAATTCCACTAGTACAACCCCTACTAGCTTGGTGAAATTTTATTGGAAAGACACTTCTAATTGATCCTAACATGTTTTAAATGTGGCGGATATGCATGCCAAAAACATGTTGAGGATGCTAATGACTTAATGATCCAAAAATTTCAAGGAGTAGAAAAAATTAGATTCTCAAGTTAACTGTGGTTAGATATTTCTCAAAACTAAACAACCCACTTTCTGCCTATCCTTAAAAATCACAAAAATTATTTGGAATTATTACTCTCAGTATTTGTGTATTTCCATTTTGGATGTTCAAATTGTTTTTCAGATCCAAACTTTAGTTTTCACTCTCCCATTTTTCTCGTAAAAAAAAAAGATTTAAGGCAAATAGATTACAATCAAATGAAAATTTTAGAGTTTATGTATGCAAAATAATTTGAAAATGATAATAAATGTAAGTGAAGAAAATTATTTCACGCACTAAAAATGAACTCCAAAGTTTTGTTATCCATGTTTGAGAAATTCCACTAGTACAACCCCTAATAGCTTGGTGGAATTTTATAGGAAAGAGACTTCTAACTGATCCTAACATGTTTTAAATGTGGTGGATATGCATGCCCGAAACATGTTGAGAATGCAAATGACCTAATGATGCAAAAGTTTCAAGGAGTAGAAAAAATGAAATTCTCAAGTAAACTTGTGGTTGGATATTTACCTGAGCCAAACAACCAGCTTTTGGCCTATCCTTAAAAATCACAGATACTTTTTGGAATCATCTCTCTCAGCATTTGTGCATTTCCATTTTGGATGTTCAATTTCTTTTCAAAACCAAACTTGAGTTTTCACTCTCCCATTTTTCTCGTAAACAAAAAAGATATAAGGCAAATAGATCGCAACAAAATGAAAATTTTAGCGTTTATGTATTAAAAAAAAATTGAAAACTATAATAAATGGAAGTGAAGAAAATTATTTCACGCACTAAAAATGAACTCCATAGTTTTGTTATCCATGTTTGGGAAATTCCACAAGAACAACCCCTAATAGCTTAGGGGAATTTTATAGGAAAGAGACTTCTAACTTATCCTAACATGTTTTAAATGTGGTGGATGTGCATGCCAGAAACATGTTGAGGATGCAAGTGACCTAATGATCCAAATATTTCAAGGTGTAGAAAAAATTAAATTTTCAAGTTAACGTGTCATTGGATATTTACCAGAAAGAAACAACCCACTCTTTGCCTGTCCTTAAAAATCACAGATACTTTTTTGAATTATCACTCTCACCATTTGTGCATCTCCATTTTGGATGTTCAATTATTTTTCAAATCCAAACTTGATTTTTCACCCTCCCATTTTTCTCGTAAATAAAAAAGATACGAGGCAAAAGGATCACAACAAAATGAAAATTTTAGAGTTTATGTTTGCAAAAAAATTTGAAAACTGCAATAAACGTCAGTGAAAAAAATTATTTCACGCACTAAAAATGAACTCCAAAGTTTTGTTATCCATGTTTGGGAAATTCCACTAGTACAACCCCTACTAGCTTGGTGAAATTTTATAGGAAAGAGACTTCTAACTGATCCTAACATGTTTTAAATGTGACGGATATGCATGCCAAAAACATGTTGAGAATGCAAATGACCTAATGATCTATTTTCCTTATGATTTTTTATTTACGAGAAAAATGGGAGAGTGAAAACTCATGTTTGGATTTGAAAAAAAATTGAACATCCAACATGGAAATGCTCAAATGCTGAGAGTTATAATTCCAAAATGTATATGTGATTTTTCAGTATTGGCAAAAAGTGGGTTGTTTGGCTCTGGTAAATATAAAACCACACGTTAACTTGAGAATTTAATTTTTTCTACCCCTTGAAATTTTTGGATCATTAGGTCATTTGCATTTTTAGCATATTTCTGGCATGCATATCCACAACATTTAAAACATGTTAGGATCAGTTAGAGGTCTCTTTCCTATAAAATTTCACCAAGCTAGTAGGGGTTGTACTAGTGGAATTTCCCAAACATGGATAACAAAACTTTCGAGTTCATATTTAGAGCGTGAAATAATTTTTTTCACTTACATTTGTTGTAGTTTTCAAATTTTTTCGCAAACATAAACTCCAATTTCAATTTGTTGTGATCCTTTTGCCTTGTATCTTTTTTATTCATGAGAAAAATAGGAGAGTGAAAAATCAAGTTTGGATTTGAAAAAAATTGGAACATCCAAAATGGAAATGCACAAATGGTGAGAGAGATAATTCCAAAAAGTATATGTGATTTTTAAGGATAGGCAAAGTGTGGGTTGTTTCTTTCTGGCATGCATATCCACCACGTTTAAAATATGTTAGGATCAGTTAGATGTCTCTTTCCTATTAAAATTCCACCAAGCTATTAGGGGTTGTACTAGGGAAATTTCCCAAACATGGATAACCGAACTTTGGAGTTCATTTCTAGTGCGTGAGATAATTTTCTTCATTTACATTTATTATAGTTTTCAATTTTTTTTGCATATATAATCTTTAAAATTTTCATTTTGTTGTGATCTATTTGCCTTAGTTCTTTTTTATTTACGAAAAAAATGGGAGAGTGAAAACTCAAGTTTGGATTTGAAAAAAAATTGAACATCCAAAATGGAAATGCACAAATGCTGAGAGAGATAATTCCAAAAAGTATCTGTTATTTCGAAGGATAAGCAAAAAGTGGGTTGTTTGGCTCTAGTAAATATCCAACCACACGTTGACTTGAGAATTTAATTTTTTATACTCCTTGAAATTTTAGGATCATTAGGTCATTTGCATCTTTAATATGTTTCTGGCATGCGTATCCACCACATTTAAAACATGTCAGGATCAGCTAGCAGTCACCTTCCTATAAAATTCCACCAAGTTATTAGGGGTTGTACTAGTGGAATTTCGCAAACATGGATAACAAAACTTTGGAGTTCATTTTTAGTGCGTGAAATAATTTTCTTCACTTACATTTATTATAGTTTTCAATTTTTTTTGCATTCATAAACTCTAAAATTTTCATTTTCTTGTGATCTATTTGCCATAATATTATATTTTTTTACTAGAAAAATGCGAGAGCGAAAACTCAAGTTTGGATTTGAAAAAAAATTGAACATCCAAAATGGAAATGCATAAATGTTGTGAGAGATAATTCAAAAAAGTATTTGTGATTTTTATGGATAGGGAAAAAGTGGGTTGTTTGGCTATGGTAAATATCCAACCACACGTTGAGAATTGAGTTTTTTCTACTCCATGAAATTTTAGGATCATTAGGTCATTTGCATCTTGAACATATTTCGGGCATGTGTACCCACCACATTTAAAATATGTCAGGATCAGTTAGCACTCTCCTTCCTATAAAATTCCACCAAGTTATTAGGGGTTGTACTAGTGGAATTTCGCAAACATGGATAACAAAACTTTGGAGTTCATTTTTAGTGTGTGAAATAATTTTCTTCACTTACATTTATTATAGTTTTCAATTTTTTTTGCATACATAAACTCTAAAATTTTCATTTTCTTGTGATCTATTTGCCATAATATTATATTTGTTTACGAAAAAAATGGGAGAGCGAAAACTCAAGTTTGGATTTGAAAAAAATTGATCATTCAAAATGGAAATGCATAAATTCTATGAGAGATAATTCAAAAAATTATTTGTGATTTTTAAGGATAGGCAAAAAGTGGGTTATTTGGCTCTGGGAAATATCCAACCATACGTTGACTTGAGAATTTAATTTTTTCTACTCCATGAAATTTTATGATCATTAGGTCATTTGCATCTTCAACATGTTTCTGGCATGCGTATCCACCACATTTAAAACATGTCAGGATCAGTTAACAGTCTCCTTCCTATAAAATTCCACCAAGTTATTAGGGGTTGTGCTAGTGGAATTTTGTAAACATGGATAACAAAACTTTGGAGTTCATATTTAGTGCAAGAAATAATTTTCTTTACTTACATTTATGATAGTTTTCAAATTTTTTGGCATACATAAACTCTAAAATTTTCATTTTCTTGTGTTCTATTTGCCTTATATCTTTTTTCTTTATGAGAAAAATGGGAGTGTGAAAACTCAAGTTTGGGTTTGAAAAAAATTGAACATCCAGAATGGAAATGCACAAATGCTAAGAGAGATAATTCCAAAAAGTATCTGTGATTTTACGGATAGGGAAAAAGTGGGTTGTTTGGCTCTAGTAAATATCCAACCACACGTTAACTTGAGAATATAATTTTTTCTTCTCCATGAAATTTTAGGATCATTAGGTCATTTGCATCTTCAACATGTTTCTGGGATGCGTATCCACCACATTTAAAATATGTCAGGATCAGTTAGCAATCTCCTTCCTACAAAATTCCACCAAGTTATCAGGGGTTGTACTAGTGGGCTTTCACAAACATGGATAATAAAACTTTGGAGTTCATTTTTATTGTGTGAAATAATTTTTTGCACTAACATTTATTATAGTTTTCAATTTTTTTTTGCATACATAAACTCTTAAATTTTCATTTTCCTGTGATCTATTTGCCATAATATTAGAATTGTTTACGAGAAAAATGGGAGAGCGAAAACTCAAGTTTGGATTCGAAAAGAAATTGAACATCCAAAATGGAAATGCATAAATATTGTGAGAGATAATTCAAAAAAGTATTTGTGATTTTTACGGATAGGGAAAAAGTGGGTTGTTTGGCTATGGAAAATATCCAACCACACGTTGACTTGAGAATTTAATTTTTTGTACTCCATGAAATTTTAGGATCATTAGGTCATTTAAAACTTCAACATATTTCTGGCATGCGTATCCACCATATTTAAAACATGTCAAGATCAGTTAGCAGTCTCCTTCCTATAAAATTCCACCAAGTTATTAGGGGTTGTACTAGTGGAATTTCGCAAACATGGATAACAAAAATTTGGAGTTCATTTTTAGTGCGTGAAATAATTTTCTTCACTTACATTTATTGTAGTTTTCAATTTTTTTTCATACATAAACTCTAAAATTTTCATTTTCTTGTGATCTATTTGCCATAATATTATATTTGTTTACGAGAAAAATGGGAGAGCGAAATCTCAAGGTTGGATTTGAAAAAAAATTGAACATCCAAAATGGAAATGCATAAATGTTGTGAGAGATAATTCAAAAAATTATTTGTGATTTTTAAGGATAGGGAAAAAGTGGGTTGTTTCGCTCTGGTAAATATCCAACCACACGTTGACTTGAGAATTTAAGTTTTTCTACTCCATGAAATTTTAGGATCATTAGGTCATTTGCATCTTCAACATGTTTCTGGTATGCGTATCCACCACATTTATAACATGTCAGGATCAGTTAGCAGTCTCCTTCCTATAAAATTCCACCAAGTTATTATGGGTTGTACTAGTGGAATTCCGCAAACCTTGATAACAAAACTTTGGAGTTCATATTTAGTGCATGAAATAATTTTCTTCACTTACATTTATGATAGTTTTAAAATTTTTTGGCATACATAAACTCTAAAATTTTCCTTTTCTTGTGATCTTTTTTCTTTATGAGAAAAATGGGAGCGTGAAAAGTCAAGTTTGGGTTTAAAAAAAATTGAACATCAGGAATGGAAATGCACAAATGCTGAGAGAGATAATTCCAAAATGTATCTGTGATTTTTAAGGATAGGGAAAAAGTGGGTTTTTTGGCTCTAGTAAATATCCAACCACACGTTAACTTGAGAATTTAATTTTTTCAACTCCATGAAATTTTAGGATCAGTAGGTCATTTGCATCTTCAACATGTTTCTGGCATGCGTATCCACCACATTTAAAACATGTCAGGATCAATTAGCAGTCTCCTTCCTATAAAATTCCACCAAGTTATTAGGGGTTGTACTAGTGAATTTCGCAAACATGGATAACAAAACTTTGGAGTTCAGTTTTAGTGCGTGAAATAATTTTCTTCACTTACATTTATTATAGTTTTAATTTTTTTTTGCGTACATAAACTCTAAAATCTTCATTTTCTTCTGATCTATTTTCCTATTTGTTTACGAGAAAAATGGGAGAGCAAAAACTCAAGTTTGGATTTGAAAAAAAATTGAACATCCAAAATGGAAAAGCATAAATGTTGTGAGAGATAATTCAAAAAGGTATTTGTAATTTTTAAGGATAGGGAAAAAGTGGGTTGCTTGGCTCTGGTAAATATCCAACCACACGTTGACTTGAGAATTTAATTTTTTCTACTCCATGAAAGTTTAGGATCACTAGGTCATTTGCATCTTCAACATGTTTCTGGCATGCGTATCCACCACATTTAAAACATGCCAGGATCAGTTAGCAGTCTCCTTCCTATAAAATTCCACCAAGTTATTAGCGGTTGTACTAGTGGAATTTCGCAAACATGGATGACAAAACTTTGGGCTTCATATTTAGTGCTTGAAATAATTTTTTTCACTTTCATTTATTTTTTTTCAATTTTTTGGCATTCATTAAACATAAAATTTTAATTTTTTGGTGATGTATTTGCCTTATATTGTTTTTTGTTTATGAGAAAAATGGGAGAGTGAAAACTATAGTTTGGATTTGAAAAAAAATGGAACAACCCAAATGGAAATGCACAAATGCTGCGAGAGATAATTCCAAAAAGTATCTGTGATTTTTAAGGATAGGCAAAAACTGGGTTGTTTGGCTCTGGTAAATACCCAACCGCACGTTAACTTGAGAATTTAATTTTTTCTACTCCTTGAAATATTTGGATCATTAGGTCATTTGCATCTTCAACATGTTTCTGGCATGCATATCCACCACATTTAAAACATGTTAAGATCATTTAGAAGTCCCATTCCTATAAAATTCCATTAAGCTATTAGGGGTTGTTCTAGTGGAATTTCGCAAACATGGATAAAAAAACTTTGGAGTTCATTATTAGTGCTAGTAATAATTTTCTTCTCTTACATTTATTATAGTTTTCAAATTTTTTTGCATACATAAACTCTAAAGTTTTCGTTTTGTTGTGATCTATTTGCCTTATATCTTTTTTGTTTACGAGAAAATGGGAGTTTGAAAACTCAAGTTTGGGTTTGAAAAAAATTGAACATCCAGAATGGAAATGCACAAATGCTAAGAGACATAATTCAAAAAAGTATCTGTGTTTTTTAAGGATATACAAAAATTGGGTTGTTTGGCTCTAGTAAATATCCAACCACATGTTAACTTGAGAATTTAATTTTTCCTACTCCTTGAAATTTTTGGATCATTAGGTCATTTGCATCTTCAACATGTTTCTAGCATGCATATCCACCACATTTAAACCATGTTAGGATCAATAAGAATTCTCTTTCCTATAAAATTCCACCAAGCTATTTGGGGTTGTACTAGGGGAATTTCCAAAACATGGGTAACAAAACTTTGGAGTTCATTTTTAGTGCGTGAAATAATTTTCTTCACTTACATTTATTATAGTTCTCAACTTTTTTAGCATACATAAACTCTGAAATTTTCATTTTTTTGCAATCAATTTGCCTTATTTCTTTTTAGTTTACAAGAAATATGGGAGAGTGAAAACTCAAGTTTGTGTTTGAAAAATAATTGAACATCATAAATGGAAATGCACAATTGCTGAGAGAGATAATTAGAAATTTTTGTTGTTATTTTGAAAGATAGGCAAAAAGTGGGTTGTTTGGCTCTGGTAAATATCCAACCACACGTTAACTTGTGAATTTAATTTTTTCTACTCCTTGAAATTTTTGGATCATTAGGTTATTTTCATCTTCAACATGTTTCTGGCATGCATACCTTCACATTTAAAACATGTTAGGATCGATTAGAAGTCTCATTCCTATAAAATTCCACCAAGCCATTAGGGGTTGTACTAGTGGAATTGCCCAAACATGGATAACAAAACTTTGGAGTTCATTTTTAGTTCGTGAAATAATTTTCTTCACTTACATTTATTATAGTTTTCAATTTTTTTTCCATACATAAACTCTAAAATTTTCATTTTCTTGTGATCTATTTTCCAAAATATTATATTTGTTCACGAGAAAAAAGGGAGAGCGAAAACTCAAGTTTGGATTTTGAAAAAATATTGAACATCCAAAATGGAAATGTATAAATGTTGTGAGAGATAATTCCAAAAAGTATTTGTGATTTTTATGGATAGGGAAAAAGTGGGTTGTTTGGCTATAGTAAATATCCAACCACACGTTGACTTGAGAATTTAATTTTTTCTACACCATGAAATTTTAGGATTATTAGGTCATTTGCATCTTCAACATGTTCTGGCATGCGTATCCACCGCATTTAAAACATGACAAGATCAGTTAGCAGTCTCCTTCCTATAATATTCCACCAAGTTATTAGGGGTTGTACCTGCGGAATTTCGCAAACATGGATACCAAAACTTTGGAGTTCATTTTTAGTGCATGAAATAATTTTTTTCACTTACAATTATTATAGTTTTCAATTTTTTTTGCATACATAAACTCTTAAATTTTTATTTTCTTGTGATCTATTTGCCTTGATATTATATTTGTTTACGAGAAAAATGGGAGAGCGAAAACTCAAGTTTTGATTTGAAAAAAATTGAACATCCAAAATGGAAATGCATAAATGTTGTGAGATATAATTCAAAAAAGTATTTGTGATTTTTAAGGATAGGGAAAAAGTGGGTTGTTTGGCTCTGGTAAATATCCAACCACACGTTAACTTGAGAATTTAATTATTTCTACTCCTTGAAATTTGTGGATCATTAGGTCATTTGCATCTTCAACATGTTTCTGGCATGCATATCCACCACATTTAAAACATGTTAGGATCAGTAAGAATTCTCTTTCCTATAAAATTCCACCAACCTATTAGAGGTTGTACTAGGGGAATTTCGCAAACATGGGTAACAAAACTTTGGAGTTCATTTTTAGTGCGTGAAATAATTTTCTTCACTTACATTTATTTTAGTTTTCAAATTTTTTACCATACATAAACTCCTAAATTTTCTTTTTTTTTTGCAATCTATTTGCCTTATATCTTTTTTGTTTACGAGAAATATGGGAGAGTGAAAACTCAAGTTTGGATTTGAAAAATAATTGAACATCATAAATAGAAATGCACAATTGCTGAAAGAGATAATTCCAAAAAGTTTTTGTTATTTTGAAGGATAGGCAAAAAGTGGGTTGTTTGGCTCTGGTAATTATCCAACCACACGTTAACTTGAGAATTTAATTTTTTTGACTCCTTGAAAATTTTGGTTCATTAGGTCATTTGCATCTTCAAAATATTTTTGGCATGCATTTCCACCACATTTAAAATATGTTAGGATCAGATAGAAGTCTCTTTCCTATTAAAATTCCACCAAGCTATTAGGGATTGTACTAGAAAAATTTCGCAAACATGGATAACCGAACTTTGGAGTTCATTTTTAGTGAGTGAGATAATTTTCTTCACTTACATTTATTATAGTTTTCAATTTTTTTTGCATACATAAACTTTAAAATTTTCATTTTCTTGTGATCTCTTTGCCTTATATCTTTTTTATTACGACAAAAATGGGAGAGTGAAAACTCAAGTTTGGATTTGAAAAAAAATTGAACATCCAAAATAGAAGTGCACAAATGCTGCGAGAGATAATTCCAAAAGTATCTGTTATTTCGAAGGATAGGAAAAAAGTGGGTTGTTTGGCTCAGGTAAATACCAACCACACGTTGACTTGAGAATTTAATTTTTTCTACTCCTTGAAATTTTTGGATCATAAAGTCATTTTCATCTTCAACATGTTTCCGCCATGCATATCCATCACATTTAAAATATGTTAGAATCGATTAGAAGTTTCATTCCTATAAAATTCCACAAAACTATTAGGCATTGTACTAGTGGAATTTCCCAAACATGGATACCAAAACTTTGGAGTTCATTTTTAGTGTGTGAAATAATTTTCTTCACTTACATTTATTATAGTTTTCAATTTTTTTTGCAAACATGAACTCTTAAATTTTCATTTTCTTGTGATCTACTTTCCATAATATTATATTTGTTTAGGAGAAAAATGGGGGAGCAAAAACTAAAGTTTGGAATTAAAAAAAAAATTGAACATCCAAAATTGAAATGCATAAATTTTGTGAGAGATAATTCAAAAAAGTATTTGTGATTTTTACGGATAGGGAAAAAGTGGGTTGTTCTGGTATGGTAAATATTCAACCACACGTTGACTTGAGAATTTAATTTTTTCTACTCCATGAAAATTTAGGATCATTAGGTCGTTTGCATCTTCAACATGTTTCTGGCATGCGTATCCACCACATTTAAAACATGTCAGGATCAGTTAGTAGTCTCCTTCCTATAAAATTTCATCAAGTTATTAGGGGTTGTACTAGTGGAATTTCGCAAACATGGATAACAAAACTTTGGAGTTCATTTTTAGTGCGTGAAATAATTTTCTTCACTTACATTTATTATATTTTTCAATTTTTTTTGCATACATAAACTCTAAAAATTTTTATTTTCTTGTGATCTATTTGCCATAATATTATATTTGTTTACGAGAAAAATGGGAGAGCGAAAACTCAAGTTTGGATTTGAAAAAACATTGAACATCCAAAATGGAAATGCATAAATGTTGTGAGATATAATTCAAAAAAGTATTTGTGATTTTTACGGATAGGGAAAAAGTGGGTTGTTTGGCTATGGTAAATATCCAACCACACGTTGACTTGAGAATTTAATTTTTTCTACTCCATGAAATTTTAGGATCATTAGGTCATTTGCATCTTCAACATGTTTCTGGCATGCGTATCCACCACATTTAAAACATGTCAGGATCAGTTAGCAGTCTCCTTCCTATAAAATTCTACCAAGTAATTAGGGGTTGTACTAGTGGTATTTTGCAAACATGGATAACAAAACTTTGGAGTTCATATTTAGTGAATGAAATAATTTTCTTCACTTACTTTTATGATAGTTTTCAATTTTTTTGTCATACATAAACTCTAAAATGTTCATTTTGTTGTGATCTATTTGTCTTATATCTTTTTTCTTTATGAGAACAATGGGAGTATGAAAACTCAAGTTTGGGTTAGAAAAAAATTGAACATCCAGAATGGAAAAGTACAAATACTGAGAGAGATAATTCCCAAAAGTATCTGTGATTTTTACGGATGGGAAAAAGTGGGTTGTTTGGCTCTAGTAAAATCCAACCACACGTTTACTTGAGAATTTAATTTTTTCTACTCCATGAAATTTTAGGATCATTAGGTCATTTGCATCTTCCAACATGTTTCTTGCAAGCATATCCAGCACATTTAAAACATGTTCGAATCAGTTAGAAATCTATTTTTTATAAAATTCCACAAAGCTATTAGGGGATGTACTAGTGGAATTTCCCAAAAATGGATAACAAAACTTTAGAGTTCATTTTTAGTGCGTGAAATAATTTTCTTCACTTACATTTATTATAATTTGCATTTTTTTTGCATACATAAACTCTAAAATTTTCATTTTGTTGTGATCTATTTGCCTTATATCTTTCTTGTTTATGAGAAAATTGGGAGAGTGAAAACTCAAGTTTGGATTTGGAAAAAAATATAACATTCAAAATGGAAATGCACAAATGCTGAGAGAGCTAATTCCAAAAAGTATCTGTGATTTTTAAGGACTGGCAAAAAGTGGGTTGTTTGGCTCTGGTAAATATATCCAATGTTAACTTGAGAATTTAATTTTTTCTACTCTAAATATTTGGATCATTAGGTCATTTGCATCTTCAACATGTTTCTGGCATTCATATCCACCATATTTAAAACAAGTTTTGATCAGTTAGAAATCTCTTACTTATAAAATCCAACCAAGCTATTAGGGGTTATACTAGTGGAATTTCCCAAACAAGGACAACAAAACTATTGAGTTCATTTTTAGTGCGTGAAATATTTTTTTTACTTTCATTTATTATACTTTTCAAATTTTTTTTTACATGCATAAACTCTAAAATTTTTATTTTGTTGTGATCTATTTGTGTTATATCTTTGTTGTTTACGTGAAAAATGGGAGAATGAAAATTCAAGTTTGGATTTGAAAAAAAATTGAACATCCAAAATGGAAATGCAAAAATGCTTAGTGAGATAATTACAAAAAGTATCTGTGATTTTTGAGTATAGGCAAAAAGTGGGTTGTTTGGCTCTGGTAAATATCAAACCCCACGTTAACTTGAGAATTTAATTTTTCTACACCTTAATATTTTTGGATCATTAGGTCATTTGTATCTTCAACATGTATCTGGGAAGCATATCAACCAAATTTAAAACATGTTAGGATCAGTTAGAAATCTCTTTCTTACAAAATTCATCCAAGCAATTTTGGGTTGTACAAGTGGAGTTTCCCAAACATGGACAACAATACTTTGGAGTTCATTTTTAGTGCGTGAAATATTTTTCTAAACTTACATTTGTTATAGTTTTCAAATTTTTTTTCATACATCAACTCTAACATTTTTTATTTTGTTGTGATCTATTTGCCTTGTATCTTTCTTGTTTACGAGAAAAATGGGTGAGTGAAAACTAAAGTTTGGATTTGGAAAAAAATTGAACATCCAGAAAGGAAATGCACAATTTTTTAGAGAGATAATTCCAAAAAGTCTCTATGATTTTTAAGGACTGGCAAAAAGTGGGTTGTTTGGCTCTGGTAATTATCCAACCACACGTTAACTTGAGAATTTAATTTTTTCTATTCCCTCAAATTTTTGGATCGTTAGGTCATTTGCATCTTCAACATGTTTCCTGCATGCGTATCCACCACATTTAAAACATTTTAGGATAAGTTAGAAGTCTCTTTCTTATTAAATTCCACCAGGCTATTAGGGGTTGTACTAGTGGAATTTCCCAAACATGGATAACAAAACTTTTGAGTTCATATTTAGTTCATGAAATAATTTTCTTCACTTAAATTTATTATAATTTTTAAATTTTTTTCCATACATAAACTGAAAATTTTTCATTTTGTTGTCATCCATTTGCTTTATATCTTTTTTGTTTACGAGAAAAATTGGAGACTGAAAACTCAAGTTTGGATTTGAATAAAAATTGAACATCCAAAATGGAAATGCACAAATGCATAGAGACATAAATTCAAAAAGTATTTGTGATATTTAAGGATAGGCAAAAAGTGGGTTGTTTGGCTCTCGTAAATATTCAACCACATGTAAGTTGAGAATTTAATTTATTCTACTCCTTGAAATTTTTGAATCATTAGGTCATTTGCATCTTCAACATGTTTCGGGCATGCATATCCAGCACATTTAAAACATGTTCAGATCAGTTAGAAGTCTATTTCTTATAAAATTCCAACAAGCTATTAGGGGTTGTACTAGTGGAATTTTCCCAACATGGATAACAAAACTTTGGAGTTCATTTTTGGTGCGTGAAATAAATTTCTTCACATAAATTTAATATAGTTTTGAATTTTTTTTGCATACATAAACTCTAAAATTTTCATTTCGTTGTGATCTATTTGCCTTATATTTTTTTGTTTACGAATAAAATGGGAGAGTGAAAATTGAAGTTTGGATTTGAAAAAAGTTAAACATCCAAAATGGAAATGCACAAATGCTGAGAGAGATTATTCCAAAAAGTATCTGTGATTTTTAAGGATAGGCGAAAATTGGGTTGTTTGGCACAGGTAAATATCCAACAACACATTATCTTGAGAATTTAATTTCTTCTACTCCTTGAAATTTTTGGATCATTAGGTAATTTCCATCTTTAACATGTTTCTGGCATGCATATCCACCACATTTAAAACATGTTAAGATTAGTTAGAAGTCTCTTTCCTATAAAATTCCACCAATCTAATATGGGTCGTACTAGTGGAATTGCCCAAACATAGATAGCAAAACTTTGGAGTTCATTTTTAGTGAGTGAAATAATTTTCTTCACTTACATTTATTATAGTTTTCAAATTTTTTTGCATACATAAACTCTTAACTTTTCAATTTTTTGTGATCTTATATCTTTTTTGATTACGAGAAAAATTGGAGAGTGAAAACTCCAGTTTGGCTTTGAAAAAAATTTGAACATCCAAAATTGAAATGCACAAATGCTCAGAGAGATAATTCTAAAAAGTATCTGTGATTTTTAAGGATAGGCAAAAAGTGGGTTGCTTGGCTTTGGTAAAAAACCAACCACACGTTAACTTGACAATTTAATTTTTTCTGCTCCTTGAAATTTTTGGATCATTATGTCATTTGCATCTTCAACATGTTTCTGGCATGCATATCCACCACATTTAAATCATGTTAGGATCAGTTAGAAGTCTCTTTCCTATAAAATTCCACCAGGCTATTAGGGGTTCTACTAGTTGAATTTCCCAAACATAGATAACAAAACTTTGGAGTTCCTTCTTTGTAAGTGAAATTATTTTCTTCACTTACATTTATTATAGTTTTCAAATTTTTTGGGAAAGATTAACCCGAAAATTTTAATTTTTTTGTGATCTATTTCCCTTATATCTTTTTTATCTACGAGTGGGAGAGTGAAAAGTCAAGTTTGGAATTGAAAAAAAATTGAACATCCAGAATGGAAATGCACAAATGCTGAGCGAGATAATTCCAACAATTATCTGTGATATTTAAGGTTTGGCAAAAAGTGGGTTGTTTGGCTTTGGTAAATATTCAACCACACGTTAACTTGAAAATTTAATATTTTCTACTCCTTGAAATTTTTGGATCATTAGGTCATTTGCATCTTCAATATGTTTCTGGCATGCATATCCTCCACATTTAAAACATGTTAGGATCAGTTACAAGTCTCTTTCTTATAAAATTCCACCAAGCTATTAGGTGTTGTACAAGTGGAATTTCTCCGAAACTAGGATAAAAAAAATTTGTAATTCATTTTTAGTGCGTGAAATAATTTTCTTCACTTATATTTATGAGTTTTCAAATTTTTTGGGATACATAAACTCTAATATTTTCATTTAGTTGTGATCTATTTCCCTTATAACTTTTTTGTTTACGAGAAAAGATGGGAGAGTGAAAACTCAAGTTTGGATTTGAAAAAAAATTGAACATTCAAAATGGAAATGCACAAATGCTAAGAGAGATAATTCGAAAAAGTATATGTGATTTTTAAGAATAGGAAAAAAGTACGTTGTTAGGCTCTGGTAAATATCCCACCACACGTGAACTTGAAAATTTAATTTTTTCTACTCGAAATTTTTGGATGATTAGGCCATCTTTATCTTCAACATGTTTCTGGCATGCATATCCACAACATTTAAAACATGTTAGGATCAGTTATTAGTCTCTTTCTTATAAAATTCCATGAAGCTATGAGGGCTTGTACTAGTGGAATTTCTCACTAACATGGATAAAAAAAATTTGGAATTCATTTTTAGTGCGTGAAATAATTTTCTTCACTTACATTTATGATAATTTTCAATTTTTTTTGCATTCATAAACTCTAAAATTTTCATTTTGTTGTGATCTATTTTCCTTATATCTTTTTTGTTTACGAGAAAAATGGGAGAGTGAAAACTTAAGTTTGGATTTGAAAAAAAATTGAACATCCAAAATGGAAATGCACAAATGCTGAGAGAGATAATTCCAAAAAGTATCTATGATTTTTAAGGATAGGCAAAAAGTACATTGTTAGGCTCTGGTAAATATCCAACCACACATGAACTTGAGAATTTATTTTTTTCTACTCCTTGCAATTTTTGGATCATTAGGTCATTTTCATCTTCAACATGTTTCTGGCACGCATATCCACAAAATTTAAAACTTGTTAGGATCAGTTAGCAGTCTCTTTCTTATAAAATTCCACCAAGCTATTTGGGGTTGTACTTGTGGAATTTCTCCTAAACATGGATAACAAAACTTTTGAGTTCATCTTTAGTGCGTGAAATCATTTTCTTTGCTTAGATTTATTATAGTTTTGAAACTTTTTTGCATACAAAAACTCTTAAATTTTCATTTTGTTATGATCTATTTGCCTGATATCTTTTTTGTTTAGGAGAAAAATGGGAGAAAGAAAACTCAAGTTTGGATTTGATAAAAAATTGAACAACCGAAATGGAAATGCAAAAATGCTGAGAGAGATAATTCCTAAAAGTACCTGTGATTTTTAAGGATAGGCAAAAAGTGGGTTGTTTGGCTCTGGTAAATATCCAACCACACGTTAACTTGAGAATTTAATTTTTTCTACTCCTTGAAATTTTCTCATCATTAGGTCATTTGCATCCTCAACATGTTTCTCGCATGCTTGTCCCCCTCATTTAAAACATGTTAGGATCAGTTAGAAGTCTCTTTCCTATAAAATTCCACCAAGCTATTAGGGGTTGTACTAGTGGAATTTCCCAAACATGGATTACAAAACTTTGGAGTTCATTTTTAGTGCGTGAAGTAATTTTCTTCACTTACATTTATTATAGTTTTCAAATTTTTTTGCATTCATCAACCCTAAAATTTTCATTAAGTTGTGATCTATTTGCCTTACATCTTTTTTTTTAGGAGAAAAATGGGAGAGTGAAAACTCAAGTTTGGATTTGAAAAACAATTGAACATCAAAAATGGAAATGCACAAATGCTGAGAGAGATAATTCCAAGAAGTATCTTTGGTTTTTAAGGATAAGCAAAAAGTGGGTTGTTTGGCTCTAGTAAGTAACCAACCGCATGTTAACTTGACATTTTAATTTTTTCTACTCCTTGAAATTTTTGGATCATTAGGTCATTTGCATCTTCAACATGTTTCTGGCATGGATATCCACCATATTTAAAACATGTTAGGATCAGTTAGAAGTCTCTTTCCTATAAAATTTTACCAAGCTATTAGGGTTGTACTAGTGGAATTTCCCAAACTTGGATAACAAAACTTTGGAGTTCATTTTTAGTGTGTGATATAATTTTCTTCAGTTACATTTATTGTAGTTTTCAAATTTTTTGGAATAGATTAACCCATAAATTTTAATTTTGTTGTGATCTATTTGGCTTATATCTTTTTTGTTTACGAGTGGGAGAGTGAAAACTCAAGTTTGGATTTGAAAAAAAATTGAACATCCAATATGGAAATGCACAAATGCTGAGCGAGATAATTCAAAAAATTATCTGTGATTTTAAAGGTTAGGCAAAAAGTTGGTTTTTTGGCTCTGGTAAATATCCAACCACAAATTATCTTGAAAATTTAATTTTTACTACTACTTGAAATTTTTGGACCTTTAGGTCATTTCCATCTTCAACATGTTTCTGGCATGCATATCCACCACATTTAAAACATGTTAGGATCATTTAGAAGTCTCTTTCTTATAAAATTCCACCAAGCTTATAGGGGTTTTACTAGTGGAATTTCTCCCAAACAAGGCTAAAAAAACTTTGAAGTTCATTTTTAGTGCATGAAGTAATTTTCATCTCTTACATTTAAGATAGTTTTCAATTTTTTTTGCAAACATAAACTATAAAATTTTCATTTTGTTGGGATCAATTTTCCTTATATCTTTTTTGTTTACGAGAAAAATGGGAGAGTGAAAAATCAAGTTTGGATATGAAAAAAAATTGAACATCCAAAATGGAAATGCACAAATGCTGAGAGAGATAATTCCAAAGAGTCTCTGTGAATTTTAAGGATAGGCAAAAAGTGGGTTGTTAGGCTCTAGTAAATATCCAACCACACGTGAACTTGAGAATTTAATTTTTTCTACTTGAAAATTTTCAATCATTAGGTCATTTGCATTTTCAACATGTTTTTGGCATGCATATCCACCACATTTAAAACATGTAAGGATCAGTTTGAAGTCTTTTTCTTATAAAATTCCCTCAAGCTATTAGCAGTTGTACTAGTGTAATTTCCCAAACATGGATAACAAAAGTTTGGAGTTCATTTTCATTGCTTGAAATAATTTTCTTCTCTTACATTTATTGTAGTTTTCAAATTTTTTTGCATACATAAACTCTAAAATTTTCATTTTGTTGTGATCTATTTGCCTTATATCTTTCTTGTTTACGAGAAAAATGGGTGAATGAAAACTCAAGTTTGGATTTGGAAAAAAATTGAACATCCACAATGGAAATGCACAAATTTTGAGAGAGAATTCCAAAAAGTCTCTGTGATTTTTAAAGAATGGCAAAATGTGGGTTGTTTGGCTCTGGTAATTATCCAACCACACGTTAACTTGAGAACTTAATTTTTTCTACTCCTTGAAAATTTTGGATCATTATGTCATTTGAATCTTCAACATGTTTCTGGCATGCATGTCCACCACATTTAAAACATATTAGGACCAGTTAGAAGTCTCTTTCTTATAAAATTCCACAAAGTTATTAGCGGTTGTACTAGTGGAATTTCCCAAACATGGATAACAAAACTTTGGAGTTCATTTTTTGTGCATGAAATAATTTTCTTCACTTCCATTTATTATAGTTTTCAAATTTTTTTGCATACATAAACTTCAAATTTTCGTTTTGTTGTGATCTATTTGGCTTATATTTTTTTTGTTTACGAGAAAAATGGGAGCGTGAAAACTCAAGTTTGGATTTGAAAAAAAATTGAACATCCAAAATGGAAATGCACAAATGCTGAGAGAGGTAATTCCAAAAAGTATCTGTCATTTTAAAGGATTGACATAAAGTGGGTTGTTTGCCTCTGTTAAATATCCAACCACACGTTAACTTGAGAATTTAATTTTTTGTACTCCTTCAAATTTTTTGATCATTAGGTCATTTGCATCTTCAACATTTTTCTGGCAAGCATATCCACCACATTTAAAAGATGTTATGATCAGTTAGAAGTCTCTTTCTTATAAAATATCCCCATGCTATTAGGGGTTGTACTAGTGGAATTTCCCAAACAAGGATAACAAAACTTTGGAGTTCATTTTTAGTGCGTGAAATAATTTTCTTCACTTACATTTAAATTTTTTCAAATTTTTTTGCATACATAAACTCTAAAATTTTCATTTTGTTGTGATCTATTTGCCATATATCTTTTAGGTTTACGAGAGAAATGGGAGAGTGAAAACTCAAGTTTGGGTTTGAAAAAAAATTGAACATCCAGAATGAAAATGCACAAATGCTGAGAGAGATAATTCAGAAAAGTATCTGTGATTTTTAGGATAGGCGAAAAGTGGGTTGTTTGACTCTAGTAAATATCCAACCACATGTTAACTTAAGAATTTAATTTTTTTCTACTCCTTGAAATTTTTGGATCATTAGGTCGTTTGCATCTTCAACATGTTTCTGGCATGCATATCAACCAAATTTAAAACATTCTTACGATCAGTTAGAAGTCTCTTTATGATAAAATTTCACAAAGCTATTAGGGGTTGTACTAGTGGAATTTCCCAAACATGGATAACAAAACTTTTGAGTTCATTTTCAGTTCGAGTAATAATTTGCTTCACTTAAATTTATTATAGTTTTCAAATTTTTTTGCAAACATAAGCTCAAAAATTTTAATTTCGTTGTGATCTGTTTGCCTTATTTCTTTTTTGTTTACGAGAAAAATGGGAGAGTGGAAACTCATGTTTGGATTTGAAAAATAATTGAACATACAAAATAGAAATGCACAAATGCTAAGAGAGATAGTTCCAAAAAATATCTGTGATTTTTAAGGATAGGCAAAAAGTGGGTTGTTTGGCATTGGTATATATCTATCCACACGTAAACTTGAGAATTTAATTTTTTCGACTCCTTGAAATTTTTTGATCATTAGGTCATTTGCATCTTCAAAAAATTTCTGGCATGCAAATCCACGACATTTAAAACATGTTAGGATCAGTTAAAAGTCTCTTTCTTATAAAAATCAACCAAGCAATTTGGGGTTGTACCAGTGGAATTTCCCAAACATGGATAACAAAACTTTGGAGTTCATTTTCAGTGCGTGAAATAATTTTCTTCACTTACATTTATTTTAGTTTTCAATTTTTTTTGCATACATAAACTCATAAACTTTCATTTTTTTTTATCTATTTGCCTAATATCTTTCTTGTTTACGAGAAAAACGGGAGATTGAAAACTCAAGTTTTGATTTGGAAACAAATTGAACATCCAAAATGGAAATGCACAAATGCTGAGAGAGATAATTCAAAAAAGTATCTGTGATTTTTAAGGAGTGGCAAAAAGTGGGTTGTTTGGTTCTGGTAAATATCCAAACACACGTTAACTTAAGAATTTAATTTTTTTTACTCCTTGAAATTTTTGGATCATTAAGTCATTTGCATCTTCAAAATGTTTCTGGCATGCATATCCACCATATTTAAAACATGTTTGGAACACTTAGAAGTCGCTTTCATATAAAAATTCCACCAAGCTTTTAGGGGTTGTACTAGTGGAATTTCCCAAACAAGGATAACAAAACTTTAGAGTTCATTTTTAGTGCGTGAAATATTTTTCTAAACTTACCTTGGTTATAGTGCCTTATAACTTTCTTGTTTACGAGTAATATGGGAGAGTGAAAATTCAAGTTTGGATTTGAAAAAAACTTTAACATCCAAAACTGAAATTCACAAATTCTAAGAGAGATAATTTCAAAAAATATCTGTGATTTTTAAGGATAGGCCAAAAGTGGATTGTTTGGCTCTAATAAATATCCAACCGCACGTTAACTTGAGAATTTAATTTTTTTGACTCCTTGAAATTTTTTTATCATTAGGTCATTTGTATCTTCAACATATATCTAGCATGCATATACACGACACTTAAAACATGTTAGGATCAGTTTAAAGTCTCTTTCTTATAAAATTCTACCAAACTATCAGGGGTTGTACTAGTGGAATTTCCTAATCATGGATAACAAAACTTTGGAGTTCATTTTTCGTGCGTGAAATAATTTTCTTCACTTACATTTATTATAGATTTAAAATTTGGATACATAAACTCTTAAATTTTCATTTTGTTGTGATCCATTGGCCTTATATCTTTTTTGTTTATGACAAAAATTGCACAACGAAAACTCAAATTTGGGTTTGAAAAAAATTGAACATCTGGAATGGAAATGCACAAATGTTGAGGGAGATAATTCCAAAAAGTATCTATGATTTTTTAGGATAGCCAAAAAGTATGTTGTTTGGCTCAAGCAAATATCAAACCACACGTTAACCTGAGAATTTAAATTTTTCTACTCCTTGAAATTTTTAGATCATTAGGTCATTTGCATCTTCAACATGTTTCTAGCATGCTTATCAACCACATTTAAAACATGTTAGGTTTAGTTAGAAGTCACTTTCTTATAAAATTCCACCAAGCTTTTAGGGGTTGTACTAGTGGAATTTCCCAAACATAGATAACAAAACTTTGGAGTTCATTTTTTGTGCGTGAAATAATTTTCTTCACTTATATTTATTATAGTTTTCATATTTTTTTCATACATAAAATCTAATATTTTCATTTTGTTGTGATCTATTTGCCTGATATCTTTTTTGTTTACGAGAAAAATGGGTGAGTGAAAACACAAGTTTGGGTTTGAAAAAAAATTGAACATCCAGAATGGAATTGCACAAATGCAGAAAGAGATAATTCAAAAAAGTATTTGGGATTTTTAAGGATAAGCAAAAACTGGGTTGTTTGGCTCAGGTAAATATCCAACCACACGTAAACTTGAGAATTTAATTTTTTGTACTTCTTGAAATTTTAGGATCATTAGGACATTTGCATCTTCAACATGATTTTGGCATGCATATCCACCACATTTAAAACATGATAGGATCAGTTAGAAGTCATTTTATTATAAATTTCCACTAATCTATTAGGGGTTGTACTAGTTGAATTTCCCAAACATGGATAACAAAACTTTGGAGTTCATTTTTAGTGCGTGAAAAAATTTTCCTCACTTACATTTATTATAATTTTCAAATTTTTTTCCATGCATAAACTCTAAAATTTTCATTTTGTTGTGATCTATTTTCCTTATATCTTTTTTTTCCGAGAAAATGGGAGAGTGCAAACTCAAGTTTGAATTTGAAAAAAAATTGAACATCCAAAATGTAAATGTACAAATGCTTAGAGTGATATTTCCAAAAAGTATCTATTATTTTTAAGGACAGGAAAAAAGTGGGTTGTTTGGCTGTGGTAAACATCCAACCACATGTTAACTTGAGAATTTAATTTGTTCTACTCATTGATATTTTTTGATCATTAGTTCATTTGCATCTTGAACATGTTTCTGGCATGCATATCCACCATATCTAAAACACCTTAGGATCAGTTAGAAGTCTCTTTCTTATAAAATTCCACCAAGCTATTAGGGGTTGTACTTGTGGAATTTCTCCCAAACATGGATAAGAAAACTTTGGAGTTCCTTTTTAGTGCGTGAAATAATTTTCTTCACTTACATTTATTATAGTTTTCAATTTTTTTTGCATACATAAACTCTAAAATTTTCATTTTGTTCAGATCTATTTGCCTTATATCTTTTTTGTTTACGAGAAAAATGGGATAGTGAAAACTCAAGTTTGGATTTGGAAACAAATTTAACATCCAAAATGGAAATTCACAATTGCTGAGAGAGATAATTCCAAAAAATATATGTGATTTTTAAGGATAGGCAAAAATTGGGTTGTTTGCCTCTAGTAAATATTCAACCTCACGTTAACTAGAGAATTTAATTTTTTCTAGTCCTTGAAATTTTTGGATCATTAGGTCATTTGCATCTTCAAGATGTTTCTGGCTTGCATATCCACCATATTTAAAACATGTTAGGATCATTTAGAAGTGTCTTTCTCATAAAATTCCACCAAGCTATTAAGGTTTGTACTAGTGGAATTTCTCCCAAACATGGATAACAAAACTTTGGAGCTAATTTTTAGTATGTGAAATAATTTTCTTGACTTACATTTGCTATAGTTTTCAAATTTTTTTGCATACATAAACTCTAATATTTTCATTTTGTTGTGATCTATTTGCCTTATATCTTTTTTGTTTACGAGAAAAATGGGAGAGTGAAAACTAAAGTTTGATTTGAAAAAAAATTGAACATCCAAAATGGAAATGCACAAATGCTGAGAGAGATAATTCCAAAAAGTATATGTGATTTTTAAGGATATGGGTTGTTTGGCTCTGGTAAATATCCAACCACACGTTAAATTTAAAATTTAATTTTTTCTACTCCTTGAAATTTTTGAATCATTAGGTCATTTGCATCTTCAACATGTTTCTGGCATGCATATCCACCATATTTAAAACATGTTAGGATCATTCAGAAGTCACTTTCTTATAAAATTCCTCCAAGCTATTAGGGTTTGTACGAGTGGAATTTCTCCAAAACCAGGATAAATAAATTTTGGAGCTAATTTTTAGTGCATGAAATAATTTTCTTCACTTACATTTGTTATAGTTTTCAAATTTTTTTGCATACATAAACTCTAATATTTTCATTTTGTTGTGATCTATTTGCCTTATATCTTTTTTGTTTACGAGAAAAATGGGAGAGTAAAAACTAAAGTTTGATTTGAAAAAAAATTGAACATCCAAATTGGAATTGCACAAATGCTGAGAGAGATAATTCCAAAATGTATCTGTGATTTTTAAGGATAGGCAAAAAGTGGGTTGTTTGGCTCTGGTAAATATCCAACCACACATTAGCTTGAGAATTTAATTTTTTTGACTTCTTGAACTTTTTAGATCATTAGGTCATTTGCATCTCCAACATGATTCTGTCATGCATATCCAGCACATTTAAAACATCTTAGGATCTGTTAGAAGTCTCTTTCTTATAAAATTCCACCAAGCTATTAGGGGTTGTACTAGTGGAATTTCTTCCAAACATGGATAACAAAACTTTGGAATTCATTTTTAGTGCATGAAATAATTTTCTTCACCTACATTTATTATAGTTTTCAATTTTTTGTGATCTATTTGCCTTATATCTTTTTTGTTTACGAGAAAAATGGGAGAGAGAAAACTTAAGTTTGGATTTTAAAAAAAATTGAACATCAAAAATGGAAATTGATCAATGCTGAGAGAGATAGTTCAAAGAAGTATCTTAATTTTTAAGGATAGGCAAAAATTGGATTGTTTGGCTCTGGTAAAAATCCAACCACACATTAACTTGAGAATTTATTTTTTTCTACTCCTTGAAATTTTTGGATCATTAGGTCATTTGCATCTTCAACATGTTTCTAGCATACACATCCACCACATTTTAAACATGTTAGGATCAGTTATAAGTCTCTTTCTTATAAAATTCCACCAAGCTATTAGAGGTTGTACTAGTGGAATTTCTCCCAAACATGGATAACAAAACGTTGCAGTTTATTTGTAGTGCGTGAAATAATTTTCTTCACTTACATTTAAGATAATTTTCAATTTTTTTTGCATTCATAAACTCCAAAATTTTCATTTTGTTGTGATCTATTTGCCTTATATCTTTTTTTTTACAAGAAAATGGGTGAGTGAAAACTCCAGTTTGGATTTGAAAAAAAGTTGAACATCCAAAATGGAAATGCACAAATGCTGAGAGAGATAATTCCAAAAAGTATCTGTGATTTTTAAGGATTGGCAAAAAGTTGGTTGTTTGGCACTGGTAAATATCCAGTCACACGTTAACTTGAGGATTTAATTTTTTTCTACTCGAAATTTTTTGATCATTAGGTCATTTGCATCCTCAACATGTTTCTCGCATGCATATCCACCACATTTAAAACATGTTAGGATCAGTTAGAAGTCTCTTTCCTATAAAATTCCACCAAGCTATTAGGGGTAGTACTAGTTGAATTTCCCAAACATGGATAACAAAACTTTGGAGTTCATTTTTAGTACGTGAAATAATTTTCATCACTTAAATTTATTATAGTTTTCAAATTTTTTTGCGTACATAAAGCCTAAAATTTTCATTTTGTTGTAATCTATTTGCCTTCAATCTTTTTTGTTTACGAGAAAAATAGGAAAGTTAAAACCCAAGTTTGAATTTGAAAAAAAATTGAACTTTCAAAAGGGAAATGCACGAATGCTGAGAGAAGTAATTTCAAAAAGTATATGTGATTTTTAAAGATTGGCAAAACGTGGGTTTTTTGCACTGGTAAATATCTAGTCACACGATAACTTGAGAATTTAATTTTTTCTACTCATTTAATTTTTTTGATCATTAGGTCATTTGCATCTTCAACATGTATCCGGCATACTTATCCACCACATTTAAAACATGTAGGATGAGTTAGAAGTTTCTTTCCTATAAAATTCCACCAAGCTATTAGGGGTTGTACTAGTGGAATTTCCTAAACATGGATAACAAAACTTTGGAGTTCTTTTTTAGTGCATGAAATAATTTTCTTCACTTAAATTTATTATAGTTTTCAAATTTTTTTTTCATACATAAACCCTAAAATTTTTATTTTGTTGTGATCTATTTGCCTTATATCTTTTTTGTTTACGAGAAAAATGGGTGAGTGAAAACTCAAGTTTGGGTTTGAAAAAAAAATTGAACATCCAGAATGGAAATGTACTAATGCAGAAAGAGATAATTCACAAAAGTATCTGTGATTTTTAAGGATAAGCAAAAAGATAAGCAAAAAGTGGGTTGTTTGGCTCACGTAAATATCCAACCACACGTAAACTTGAGAATTTAATTTTTTCTACCTCTTGAAATTTTAGGATCATTAGTTCATTTGCATCTTCAACATGTTTCTGGCATGCATATCCACCATATTTAAAACATCTTAGGATCAGTTAGAAGTCTCTTTCTTATAAAATTCCACCAAGCTATTAGGGGTTGTACTAGTGAAATTTCTCCCAAACATGGATAACAAAACTTTGGAGTTCCTTTTTAGTGCGTGAAATAATTTTCTTCACTTACATTTATTATAGTTTTCAATTTTTTTAGCATACATAAACTCTTAAATTTTCATTTTGTTGAGATCTATTTGCCTTATATATTTTTTGATTACGCGAAAAATGGGACAATGAAAACTCAAGTTTGGATTTGAAAACAAATTGAACATCCAAAATGAAAATTCACAATTGCTGAGAGAGATAATTCCAAAAAAATATCTCTGATTTTTAAGGATAGGCAAAAATTGGGTTGTTTGGCTCTGGTAAATATCCAACCACGCGTTAACTTGAGAATTTAATTTTTTTGACTTTTATAAATTTTTAGATCATTAGGTCATTTGTATCAGCAACATGTTTCTGGCATGAATATCCAGCACATTTAAAATATGTTAGGATCTGTTAGAAATCTCTTTCTTATAAAATTCCACCAAGCTATTAGGGGTTGTACTAGTGGAATTTTTCCCAAACATGGATAACAAAACTTTGCAATTCATTTTTAGTGCATGAAATAATTTTCTTCACTTACATTTATTATAGTTTTCAATTTTTTTTGCATACATAAACTCTAAAATTTTCATTTTGTTGTGATCTATTTACCTTATATCTTTTTTGTTTACGAGAAAAATGGGAGAGAGAAAACTCAAGTTTGGATTTTAGAAAAAATTGAACATCCCAAATGGAAATTGACAAATGCAGAGAGAGATTGTTCAAAAAAGTATCTTGATTTTTAAGGATAGGCAAAAACTGGATTGTTTGGCTCTGGTAAATATCCAACTACACGTTAACTTGAGAATTTATTTTTTTCTACTCCTTGAAAATTTTGGACCATTAGGTCATTTGCATCTTCAAAATGTTCCTAGCATGCACATCCACCACATTTTAAACATGTTAGGATCAGTTAGAAGCCTCTTTCTTATAAAATTCCACCAAGCTATTAGAGGTTGTACTAGTGGAATTTCTCCCAAACATGGATAACAAAACTTTGCAGTTTATTTTTAGTGCGTGAAATAATTTTCTTCACTTACGTTTATTATAGGTTTCAAATTTTTTTGCATACATAAACCCTAAAATTTTCATTTTGTTGTGATCTATTTGCCTTATATCTTTTTTGTTTACGAGAAAAATGGGAGAGTGAAAACTCAAGTTTGGATTTGAAAAAAAATTGAACATCCAAAATGGAAATGCACAAATGCTGAGAGAGATAATTCCAAAAAGTATCTGTGATTTTTAAGGATTGGAAAAAAGTTGGCTGTTTGGCTCTGGTAAATATCCAATCACACGTTAACTTGAGAATTTAATTTTTTTCTACTCCTTGAAATTTTTTGATCATTAGGTTATTTGCGTCCTCAACATGTTTCTGGCATGCATATCCACCACATTTAAAACTTGTTAGGATCAGTTAGAAGTCTCTTTCCTATAAAATTCCACCAAGCTATTAGGGGTAGTACTAGTTGAATTTCCCAAACATGGATAACGAAACTTTGGAGTTCATTTTTAGTGCGTGAAATAATTTTCTTCACTTAAATTTATTATAGTTTTCAAATTTTTTTGCGTACATAAAGCCTAAAATTTTCATTTTGTTGTAATCTATTTGCCTTCAATCTTTTTTGTTTACGAGAAAAATGGGAGAGTTAAAACCCAAGTTTGGATTTGAAAAAAAATTGAACTTCCAAAAGGGAAATGCACAAATGCTGAGAGAGGTAATTTGAAAAAGTATCTGTGATTTTTAAAGATTGGCAAAAGGTGGGTTTTTTGGCTCTGGTAAATATCCAACCACACGTTAACTTGACAATTTAATTTTTTCTACTCATTTAATTTTTTTGATCATTAGGTCATTTGCATCTTCAACATGTATCTGGCATGCTTATCCACCATATTTAAAACATGTTAGGATCAGTTAAAAGTTTCTTTCCTAATAAATTCCACCAAGCTATT
Source organism: Aristolochia californica (assembly GCF_029961685.1). NCBI lineage: Eukaryota > Viridiplantae > Streptophyta > Magnoliopsida > Piperales > Aristolochiaceae > Aristolochia > Aristolochia californica. The sequence goes on from NW_027181771.1 coordinate 16,437,874, forward strand.
AGGTGTTGTACTAGTGGAATTTCCTAAACATGGATAAAAAAACTTTGGAGTTCTTTTTTAGTGCGTGTAATAATTTTCTTCACTTAAATTTATTGTAGTTTTCAAATTTTTTTGCATACATAAACCCTAAAATTTTTATTTTGTTGTGATCTATTTGCCTTATATCTTTTTTGTTTACGAGAAAAATGGGAGAGTGAAAACACATGTTTGGATTTGAAAAAAAATTGAACAACCAAAATGGAAATGCACAAATACTGAGAGAGATAATTCCAAAAAGTATCTGTGATTTTTAAGGATAGGCAAAAAGTGGGTTGTTTGGCTCTGGTAAATAACCAACCACGCGTTAACTTGACAATTTAATTTTTTCTACTTCTTGAAATTTTTGGATCATTAGGTCATTTGCGTCATCAACATGCTTCTGGCATGCATATCCACCACATTTAAAACATGTTAGGATTAGTTAGAAGTCTCTTTCCTATAAAATTCCACCAAACTATTAGGGGTTGTACTAGTGGAATTTCCTAAACATGGATAACAAATCTTTGGAGTTCATTTTTAGTGCGTGAAATGATTTTCTTCACTTAGGGGGTTAGTCCTCAATGAAGTGGAATGAATTCCCCCCGCATTACCTAGGTCATCACAAATAAGGTGTTAGTCCACAATGATTTGAATTGAAGCGAGATAACATCGTTTCATCTCCTCAGGCAAAAAAAACAGAAAATGATTCCGCCTTTTTTTCCAAATCATTCGCTTACCATGAGCGTTGGCGTCGCTTCTTTCCCCCCACACACACCCACCCCCCCCCCCCCCCCCCCCCCCCCCCCCCCCCACTTCTCCCGTAACTAAAAATTTCTCTCATTTCTTCTTCTCCTCTCCTCTTGTTCGGTCGTCTCACGATGAATTTTTTCACCTGACCTTCTGCTCTTGTCTTCGCTCTCTCTCCTCCCACTGCTCCCTCTGCTGGTTCTTGTCTTCGTTCTCTGCTCCCTCTACTTTCTCTTGTTATCTCTCATTTTTGCCCCATCTCCCTCTCTCGTCTCTTTCTCTCTCGGCCTTTCTCTTCCTTTTCCCTCTCTCTTTTCCATCTAGGCCTCATTCTCTTCTCACTCACGGCATCCCTCACCCATCTCGTTCTCGCTCTTCTCTTTCCTCCTCCCCCGATTTCCTTTGATTTAACCTATTCCGGTTTCGATATCCTTCGATTTCCTTCAATCTTCTTCAATTTTCAACAGTTAGGCATCAATTTCTTCCATTGGGCTTACATTTCCCCACTAGGCGGTGATTTCTCCCAAATTTTAGAAGGTAATCCAAAACCCTAATTTTTTTCAACTAATTTAGTGTTATGTTTGAGTTAACTTTAATTTTTGTGGGTAATTTATCTTGATTGTGGCCTAATTTTGGGATTTAGGTTTAGGGTTGATGGGATTTAGGGTTCAAATTCGTGTTGATAGGGTTTAATTTCGGGATTAGAGTTGGGGTTTGGAACTTTTAGGGTTTTAAGGTCTAGGGTTTACACTTAGGTCTGAAATTAGGGTTTATGTTTATTTAAAAAAAACATAGGGTTCTCGGTTTTTGGGGTGATAGTGTTTTAAGTTCTTAGGGTTTAATGTTTGGGGCTTTCAGGGGTTTTAAGGTCTAGGGTTTATGGTTTGGGGCCTTTAGGGGTTTTAGTGTCTAGGGTTTAGGTTTGGGACTTTTAGGGGTTTTAAGGTGTAGGGTTTAGGGTTTATGGTTTGGGACTTTTAGGGGTTTTAAGGACTACCGTTTAGGGTCTGGGGCTTGGGGTTTTAAGGAATAGAGTTTAGGGTTTATTTTAATTTGTAGGTTTCCCGATTAGGGTATAGGATTTAGGGGGTTTAGTTGAGTTCAAACAAGGCTGAAATGTTTTAGAATGTTTTTTAATATGTTTGAAGTGCTAAGGAATGTTTTTGCCAAGTGGTGAGGAGATTTTGGAGTTATAAATATCCACCACATGGTCCAATTCAAACAAGGCTGAGTCGCCTACACGGGCGTCCATTAGCCAACGAAACCCGACCCCCATCAATTACGATGTATGGCTACGAAGTCATATGGGGCTCTACTAGGGGTGTTCGGTGAATTTGGACTTCATGAGTTTGTTTTTACATTGTTCTAGTCATCTGCAATGAAATTATTTAGATTAATTTTGAAATGTTTTAGAATGTTGTTGAATATGTTTGAAGTGCTATGGAATTTTTTGTCTTGTGGTGAGGAGATTTTGGAGTTATAAATATCCACCACATTGTCCAATTCAAACAAGGCTAAGTCGCCTACACGGGCGTCCATTAGCCAACGAAACCCGACCCCCATCAATGACGATGTACAGTTCGTAGTGACTGCGAAGTCATATGGGGCTCTAACAGGGGTGTTCGGTGAATTTGGACTTCATAGTTTGTTTTTACATTGTTCTAGTCATCTGCAATGAAATTAGTTAGTTTAATTTTGAAATGTTTTAGAATATTGTTGAGTATGTTTGAAGTGCTTTGGAATGTTTTTGCCATGTGGTGAGGAGATTTTGGGGTTATAGATATCCACCACATGGTCCAATTCAAACAAGGCTGAGTCGTCTACACGGGCGTCCATTAGCCAATGAAACCCGACCCCCATCAATTATATTGTACGGTTCGTAGTGACTACGAAGTCATAAGGGGCTCTACCAGGTGTGTTCGGTGAATTTGGACTTCATGAGTTTGTTTTTACATTGTTCTAGTCATCTGCAATGAAATTATTTAGATTAATTTTGAAATGTTTTAGAATGTTGTTGAATATGTTTGAAGTGCTATGGAATGTTTTTGTCATGTGGTGAGGAGATTTTGGAGTTATAAATATCCACCACATGGTCCAATTCAAACAAGGTTGAGTCCTCTACACGGGAACCCATTAGCCAACGAAACTAGACCCCCATCAATGGCGATGTACGGTTCGTAGTGACTGCGAAGTCATATGGGGCTCTACCAAGGGTGTTCGGTGAATTTGGATTTCATGAGTTTGTTTTTGCATTGTTCTAGTCATCTGCAATGAAATTAGTTAGATTAATTTATAAATGTTTTAGAATGTTGTTGAATATGTTTGAAGTGCTATGGAATGTTTTTGCCATGTGGTGAGGAGAAATTGGACAACGAAAACTCAAATTTGGGTTTGAAAAAAAATTGAACATCTGGAATGGAAATGCACAAATGTTGAGGGAGATAATTCCAAAAAGTATCTGTGATTTTTTAGGATAGCCAAAAAGTAGGTTGTTTGGCTCAAGCAAATATCAAACCACACGTTAACCTGAGAATTTAAATTTTTCTACTCCTTGAAATTTTTAGATCATTAGGTCATTTGCATCTTCAACATGTTTCTGGCATGCTTATCAACCACATTTAAAACATGTTAGGTTTAGTTAGAAGTCACTTTCTTATAAAATTCCACCAAGCTTTTAGGGGTTGTACTAGTGGAATTTCCCAAACATAGATAACAAAACTTTGGAGTTCATTTTTTGTGCGTGAAATAATTTTCTTCACTTATATTTATTATAGTTTTCATATTTTTTTCATACATAAAATCTAATATTTTCATTTTGTTGTGATCTATTTGCCTGATATCTTTTTTGTTTACGAGAAAAATGGGTGAGTGAAAACTCAAGTTTGGGTTTGAAAAAAAATTGAACATCCAGAATGGAATTGCACAAATGCAGAAAGAGATAATTCAAAAAAGTATCTGTGATTTTTAAGGATAAGCAAAAATTGGGTTGTTTGGCTTAGGTAAATATTCAACCACACGTAAACTTGAGAATTTAATTTTTTGTACTTCTTGAAATTTTAGGATCATTAGGACATTTGCATCTTCAACATGATTTTGGCATGCATATCCACCACATTTAAAACATGATAGGATCAATTAGAAGTCATTTTATTATAAATTTCCACTAATCTATTAGGGGTTGTACTAGTCGAATTTCCCAAACATGGATAACAAAACTTTGGAGTTCATTTTTAGTGCGTGAAAAAATTTTCTTCACTTACATTTATTATAATTTTCAAATTTTTTTCCATGCATAAACTCTAAAATTTTCATTTTGTTGTGATCTATTTTCCTTATATCTTTTTTTTTCCGAGAAAATGGGAGAGTGCAAACTCAAGTTTGAATTTGAAAAAAAATTGAACATCCAAAATGTAAATGTACAAATGCTGAGAGTGATATTTCCAAAAAGTATCTATTATTTTTAAGGACAGGCAAAAAGTGGGTTGTTTGGCTGTGGTAAACATCCAACCACATGTTAACTTGAGAATTTAATTTGTTCTACTCATCGATATTTTTTTTATCATTAGTTCATTTGCATCTTGAACATGTTTCTGGCATGCATATCCACCATATCTAAAACACCTTAGGATCAGTTAGAAGTCTCTTTCTTATAAAATTCCACCAAGCTATTAGGGGTTGTACTTATGGAATTTCTCCCAAACATGGATAAGAAAACTTTGGAGTTCCTTTTTAGTGCGTGAAATAATTTTCTTCACTTACATTTATTATAGTTTTCAATTTTTTTTGCATACATAAACTCTAAAATTTTCATTTTGTTCAGATCTATTTGCCTTATATCTTTTTTGTTTACGAGAAAAATGGGAGAGTGAAAACTAAAGTTTGATTTGAAAAAAAATTGAACATCCAAAATGGAAATGCACAAATGCTGAGAGAGATAATTCCAAAAAGTATATGTGATTTTTAAGGATAGGCAAAAAGTGGGTTGTTTGGCTCTGGTAAATATCCAACCACACGTTAAATTTACAATTTAATTTTTTCTACTCCTTGAAATTTTTGAATCATTAGGTCATTTGCATCTTCAACATGTTTCTGGCATGCATATCCACCATATTTAAAACATGTTAGGATCATTCAGAAGTCACTTTCTTATAAAATTCCTCCAAGCTATTAGGGTTTGTACGAGTGGAATTTCTCCAAAACCAGGATAAATAAATTTTGGAGCTAATTTTTAGTTCATGAAATAATTTTCTTCACTTACATTTGTTATAGTTTTCAAATTTTTTTGCATACATAAACTCTAATATTTTCATTTTGTTGTGATCTATTTGCCTTATATCTTTTTTGTTTACGAGAAAAATGGGAGAGTGAAAACTAAAGTTTGATTTGAAAAAAAATTGAACATCCAAATTGGAATTGCACAAATGCTGAGAGAGATAATTCCAAAATGTATCTGTGATTTTTAAGGATAGGCAAAAAGTGGGTTGTTTGGCTCTGGTAAATATCCAACCACACATTAGCTTGAGAATTTAATTTTTTTGACTTCTTGAACTTTTTAGATCATTAGGTCATTTGCATCTCCAACAAGATTCTGTCATGCATATCCAGCACATTTAAAACATGTTAGGATCTGTTAGAAGTCTCTTTCTTATAAAATTCCACCAAGCTATTAGGGGTTGTACTAGTGGAATTTCTCCCAAACATGGATAACAAAACTTTGGAATTCATTTTTAGTGCGTGAAATAATTTTCTTCACCTACATTTATTATAGTTTTCAATTTTTTGTGATCTATTTGCCTTATATCTTTTTTGTTTACGAGAAAAATGGGAGAGAGAAAACTTAAGTTTGGATTTTAAAAAAAATTGAACATCAAAAATGGAAATTGATCAATGCTGAGAGAGATAGTTCAAAGAAGTATCTTAATTTTTAAGGATAGGCAAAAATTGGATTGTTTGGCTCTGGTAAAAATCCAACCACACATTAACTTGAGAATTTTTTTTTTTCTACTCCTTGAAATTTTTGGATCATTAGGTCATTTGCATCTTCAACATGTTTCTAGCATACACGTCCACCACATTTTAAACATGTTAGGATCAGTTAGAAGTCTCTTTCTTATAAAATTCCACCAAGCTATTAGAGGTTGTACTAGTGGAATTTCTCCCAAACATGGATAACAAAACGTTGCAGTTTATTTGTAGTGCGTGAAATAATTTTCTTCACTTACATTTAAGATAATTTTCAATTTTTTTTGCATTCATAAACTCCAAAATTTTCATTTTGTTGTGATCTATTTGCCTTATATCTTTTTTTTTTTACAAGAAAATGGGTGAGTGAAAACTCCAGTTTGGATTTGAAAAAAAATTGAACATCCAAAATGGAAATGCACAAATGCTGAGAGAGATAATTCCAAAAAGTATCTGTGATTTTTAAGGATTGGCAAAAAGTTGGTTGTTTGGCACTGGTAAATATCCAGTCACACGTTAACTTGAGGATTTAATTTTTTTCTACTCAAAATTTTTTGATCATTAGGTCATTTGCATCCTCAACATGTTTCTCGCATGCATATCCACCACATTTAAAACATGTTAGGATCAGTTAGAAGTCTCTTTCCTATAAAATTCCACCAAGCTATTAGGGGTAGTACTAGTTGAATTTCCCAAACATGGATAACAAAACTTTGGAGTTCATTTTTAGTACGTGAAATAATTTTCTTCACTTAAATTTATTATAGTTTTCAAATTTTTTTGCGTACATAAAGCCTAAAATTTTCATTTTGTTGTAATCTATTTGCCTTCAATCTTTTTTGTTTACGAGAAAAATGGGAAAGTTAAAACCCATGTTTGAATTTGAAAAAAAAATTGAACTTTCAAAAGGGAAATGCACGAATGCTGAGAGAAGTAATTTCAAAAAGTATATGTGATTTTTAAAGATTGGCAAAACGTGGGTTTTTTGGCTCTGGTAAACATCAAACCACACGTTGACTTGAGAATTTAATTTTTTCTACTCATTTAATTTTTTTGATCATTAGGTCATTTGCATCTTCAACATGTATCTGGCATGCTTATCCACCACATTTAAAACATGTAGGATGAGTTAGAAGTTTCTTTCCTATAAAATTCCACTAAGCTATTAGGGGTTGTAGTAGTGGAATTTCCTAAACATGGATAACAAAACTTTGGAGTTCTTTTTTAAAGCGTGAAATAATTTTCTTCACTTAAATTTATTATAGTTTTCAAATTTTTTTGCATACATAAACCCTAAAATTTTTATTTTGTTGTGATCTATTTGCCTTATATCTTTTTTGTTTACGAGAAAAATGGGTGAGTGAAAACTCAAGTTTGGATTTGAAAATAAATTGAACATCCAGAATGGAAATGTACTAATGCAGAAAGAGATAATTCACAAAAGTATCTGTGATTTTTAAGGATAAGCAAAAAGTGGGTTGTTTGGCTCAGGTAAATATCCAACCACACGTAAACTTGAGAATTTAATTTTTTCTACCTCTTGAAATTTTAGGATCATTAGGTCATTTGCATCTTCAACATGTTTTTGGCATGCATATCTACCACATTTAAAACATGATAGGATCTGTTAGAAGTCATTTTCTTATAAATTTGCACTAATCTATTAGGGGTTGTACTAGTGGAATTTCCCAAACATGGATAACATAACTTTGGAGTTCATTTCTAGTGCGTGAAAAAATTTTCTTCACTTAAATTTATTATAATTCTCAGATTTTTTTCCATGCATAAACTCTAAAATTTTCATTTTGTTGTGCTCTATTTTCCTTATATTTTTTTTTACGAGAAAATGGGAGAGTGCAAACTCATGTTTGAATTTGAAAAAAAATTGAACATCCAAAATGTAAATGTACAAATGCTGAGAGTGATATTTCCAAAAAGTATCTATTATTTTTAAGGATAGCCAAAAAGTGGGTTGTTTGGCTGTGGTAAACATCTAACCCCGTGTTAACTTGAGAATTCAATTTGTTCTACTCCTTGATATTTTTTTATCATTAGTTCATTTGCATCTTCAACATGTTTCTGGCATGCATATCCACCTTATTTAAAACATCTTAGGATCAGTTAGAAGTCTCTTTCTTATAAAATTCCACCAAGCTATTAGGGGTTGTACTAGTGAAATTTCTCCCAAACATGGATAACAAAACTTTGGAGTTCCTTTTTAGTGCGTGAAATAATTTTCTTCACTTACATTTATTATAGTTTTCAATTTTTTTAGCATACATAAACTCTAAAATTTTCATTTTGTTGAGATCTATTTGCCTTATGTCTTTTTTGATTACGCGAAAAATGGGACAGTGAAAACTCAAGTTTGGATTTGAAAACAAATTGAACATCCAAAATGGAAATTCACAATTGCTGAGAGAGATAATTCCAAAAAAATATCTCTGATTTTTAAGGATAGGCAAAAATTGGGTTGTTTGGCTCTGGTAAATATCCAACCACACGTTAACTTGAGAATTTAATTTTTTTGACTTTTATAAATTTTTAGATCATTAGGTCAATTGTATCTGCAACATGTTTCTGGCATGCATATCCAGCACATTTAAAATATGTTAGGATCTGTTAGAAATCTCTTTCTTATAAAATTCCACCAAGCTATTAGGGGTTGTACTAGTGGAATTTTTCCCAAACATGGATAACAAAACTTTGGAATTCATTTTTAGTGCATGAAATAATTTTGTTCACTTACATTTATTATAGTTTTCAATTTTTTTTGCATACATAAACTCTAAAATTTTCATTTTGTTGTGATCTATTTGCCTTATATCTTTTTTGTTTACGAGAAAAATGGGAGAGTGAAAACTCAAGTTTGGATTTGAAAAAAAATTGAACATCCAAAATGGAAATGCACAAATGCTGAGAGAGATAATTCCAAAAAGTATATGTGATTTTTAAGGATTGGAAAAAAGTTGGCTGTTTGGCTCTGGTAAATATCCAATCACACGTTAACTTGAGAATTTAATTTTTTTCTACTCCTTAAAATTTTTTGATCATTAGGTCATTTGCGTCCTCAACATGTTTCTGGCATGCATATCCACCACATTTAAAAACTTGTTAAGATCAGTTAGAAGTCTCTTTCCTATAAAATTCCACCAAGCTATTAGGGGTAGTACTAGTTGAATTTCCCAAACATGGATAACAAAACTTAGGAGTTCATTTTTAGTGCGTGAAATAATTTTCATCACTTAAATTTATTATAGTTTTCAAATTTTTTTGCGTACATAAAGCCTAAAATTTTCATTTTGTTGTAATCTATTTTCCTTCAATCTTTTTTGTTTACGAGAAAAATGGGAGAGTTAAAGCCCAAGTTTGGATTTGAAAAAAAATTGAACTTCCAAAAAGGAAATGCACAAATTCTGAGAGAGGTAATTTCAAAAAGTATCATTGATTTTTAAAGATTGGCAAAATGTGGGCTTTTTGGCTCTGGTAAATATCCAACCACACGTTAACTTGACAATTTAATTTTTTCTACTCATTTAATTTTTTTGATCATTAGGTCATTTGCATCTTCAACATGTATTTGGCATGCATATCCACCACATTTAAAACATGTTAGGATCAATTAGAAGTTTCTTTCCTATAAAATTCCACCAAGCTATTAGGTGTTGTACTAGTGGAATTTCCTAAACATGAATAACAAAACTTTGGAGTTCTTTTTTAGTGCGTGTAATAATTTGCTTCACTTAAATTTATTATAGTTTTCAATTTTTTTTGCATACATAAACCCTAAAATTTTTATTTTGTTGTGATCTATTTGCCTTATATCTTTTTTGTTTACGAGAAAAACGGGAGAGTGAAAACACATGTTTGGATTTGAAAAAAAAATTGAACAACCAAAATGGAAATGCACAAATGCTCAGAGAGATAATTCCAAAAAGTATCTGTGATTTTAAGGATAGGCAAAAAGTGGGTTGTTTGGCTCTGGTAAATAACCAACCACGCGTTAACTTGACAATTTAATTTTTTCTACTTCTTAAAATTTTTGGATCATTAGGTCATTTGCATCTTCAACATGCTTCTGGCATGCATATCCACCACATTTAAAACATGTTAGGATTAGTTAGAAGTCTCTTTCCTATAAAATTCCACCATGCTATTAGGGGTTGTACTAGTGGAATTTCCTAACCATGGATAACAAATCTTTGGAGTTCATTTTCAATGTGTGAAATAATTTTCTTCACTTATATTTATTATAGTTTTCAAATTTTTTTGCATACATAAACTCTAAAATTTTCATTTTGTTGTGATCTATTTGCCTTATATCTTTTTTGTTTACGAGAAAAATGGGAAAGTGAAAACTCAAGTTTGGATTTGAAAAAAAATTGAACATCCAAAGTGGAAATGCACAAATGCTGAGAGAGATAATTCCAAAAAGTATATGTGATTTTTAAGGATTGGAAAAAAGTTTGTTGTTTGGCTCTGGTAAATATCCAATCACACGTTAACTTGAGAATTTAATTTTTTTCTACTCGAAATTTTTTGATCATTAGGTTATTTGTGTCCTCAACATGTTTCTGGCATGCATATCCACCACATTTAAAACTTGTTATGATCAGTTAGAAGTCTCTTTCCTATAAAATTCCACCAAGCTATTAGGGGTAGTACTAGTTGAATTTCCCAAACATGGATAACAAAACTTAGGAGTTCATTTTTAGTGCGTGAAATAATTTTCTTCACTTAAATTTATTATAGTTTTCAAATTTTTTTTGCGTACATAAAGCCTAAAATTTTCATTTTGTTGTAATCTATTTGCCTTCAATCTTTTTTGTTTACGAGAAAAATGGGAGAGTTAAAACCCAAGTTTGGATTTGAAAAAAAATTGAACTTCCAAAAAGGAAATGCACAAATTCTGAGAGAGGTAATTTCAAAAAGTATCATTGATTTTTAAAGATTGGCAAAACGTGGGTGTTTTGGCTCTGGTAAATATCCAACCACACATTAACTTGACAATTTAATTTCTTCTACTCATTTAATTTTTTTGATCATTAGGTCATTTGCATCTTCAACATGTATCTGGCATGCTTATCCACCATATTTAAAACATGTTAGGATCAGTTAGAAGTTTTTTTCCTATAAAATTCCACCAAGCTATTAGGTGTTGTACTAGTGGAATTTCCTAAACATGGATAAAAAAACATTGGAGTTCTTTTTTAGTGCGTGTAATAATTTTCTTCACTTAAATTTATTATAGTTTTCAAATTTTTTTGCATACATAAACCCTAAAATTTTTATTTTGTTGTGATCTATTTGCCTTATATCTTTTTTGTTTAAGAGAAAAATGGGAGAGTGAAAACACATGTTTGGATTTGAAAAAAAATTGAACAACCAAAATGGAAATGCACAAATACTGAGAGAGATAATTCCAAAAAGTATCTGTGATTTTTAAGGATAGGCAAAAAGTGGGTTGTTTGGCTCTGGTAAATAACCAACCACGCGTTAACTTGACAATTTAATTTTTTCTACTTCTTGAAATTTTTGGATCATTAGGTCATTTGCATCTTCAACATGCTTCTGGCATGCATATCCACCACATTTAAAACATGTTAGGATTAGTTAGAAGTCTCTTTCCTATAAAATTCCACCAAGCTATTAGGGGTTGTACTAGTGGAATTTCCTAAACGTGGATAACAAATCTTTGGAGTTCATTTGTAGTGCGTGAAATAATTTTCTTCACTTAGGGGGTTAGTCCTCAATGCATTACCTAGGTCATCACAAAGAAGGTTGTTAGTCCACAATGATTTGAATTGAAGCGAGATAACATCGTTTCATCTCCTCAGGCAAAAAAGACAGAAAATGATTCCGCCTTTTTTTCCAAATCATTCGCTTACCATGAGCGATGGCGTCGCTTCTTTCCCCCCTCATCCCCCCCCCCCCCCCCCCCCCCCCCCCCCCCCCCCCCCCTCCCCACTCCTCCCGTAACTAAAAATTTCTCTCATTTCCTCTTCTCCTCTCCTCTTGCTCGGTCTTCGTCTCACGATGAATTTTTTTGCCTGACCTTCTGCTCTTGTCTTCGCTCTCTCTCCTCCCTCTGCTCCCTCTGCTGGTTCTTGTCTTCGTTCTCTGCTCCCTCTACTTTCTCTTGTTATCTCTCATTTTTGCCCCATCTCCCTCTCTCGTCTCTTTCTCTCTCGGCCTTTCTCTTCCTTTTCCCTCTCTCTTTTCCATCTAGGCCTCATTCTCTTCTCACTCACGGCATCCCTCACCCATCTCGTTCTCGCTCTTCTCTTTCCTCCTCCCCCGATTTCCTTTGATTTAACCTATTTTGGTTTCGATATCCTTTGATTTCCTTCAATCTTCTTCGATTTTCAATAGTTAGGCATCGATTTCTTCCATTGGGCTTACATTTCCCCACTAGGCGGTGATTTCTCCCAAATTTTAGAAGGTAATCCGAAACCCTAATTTTTTTCAACTAATTTAGTGTTATGTTTGAGTTAACTTTAATTTTTGTGGGTAATTTATCTTGATTGTGGCCTAATTTTTGGATTTAGGTTTAGGGTTTATGGGATTTAGGGTTCAAATTCGTGTTGATAGGGTTTAATTTCGGGATTAGAGTTGGGGTTTGGAACTTTTAGGGTTTTAAGGTCTAGGGTTTACACTTAGGTCTGGAATTAGGGTTTATGTTTATTTAAAAAAAACATAGGGTTCTCGGTTTTTGGGGTGATAGTGTTTTAAGTTCTTAGGGTTTAATGTTTGGGGCTTTCAGGGGTTTTAAGGTCTAGGGTTTATGGTTTGGGGCCTTTAGGGGTTTTAGTGTCTAGGGTTTAGGGTTTGGGACTTTTAGGGGTTTTAAGGTGTAGGGTTTAGGGTTTATGGTTTGGGACTTTTAGGGGTTTTAAGGACTACCGTTTAGGGTCTGGCGCTTGGGGTTTTAAGGAATAGGGTTTAGGGTTTATTTTAATTTGTAGGTTTCCCGATTAGGGTATAAGATTTAGGGGGTTTAGTCGAGTTCAAACAAGGTTGAAATGTTTTAGAATGTTGTTTAATATGTTTGAAGTGCTAAGGAATGTTTTTGCCAAGTGGTGAGGAGATTTTGGAGTTATAAATATCCACCACATGGTCCAATTCAAGCAAGGCTGAGACGCCTACACGGGCATCCATTATTCAACGAAACCCGACCCCCATCAATTACGATGTATGTCTGCGAAGTCATATGGGGCTCTACCAGGGGTGTTCGGTGAATTTGGACTTCATGAGTTTGTTTTTACATTGTTCTAGTCATCTGCAATGAAATTATTTAGATTAATTTTGAATTGTTTTAGAATGTTGTTGAATATGTTTGAAGTGCTATGGAATTTTTTGTCTTGTGGTGAGGAGATTTTGGAGTTATAAATATCCACCACATGGTCCAATTCAAACAAGGCTAAGTCGCCTACACGGGCGTCCATTAGCCAAAGAAACCCGACCCCCATCAATGACGATGTACAGTTCGTAGTGACTGCGAAGTCATATGGGGCTCTAACAGGGGAATTTGGACTTCATAGTTTGTTTTTGCATTGTTCTAGTCATCTGCAATGAAATTAGTTAGTTTAATTTTGAAATGTTTTAGAATATTGTTGAGTATGTTTGAAGTGCTTTGGAATGTTTTTGCCATGTGGTGAGGAGATTTTGGGGTTATAAATATCCACCACATGGTCCAATTCAAACAAGGCTGAGTCGTCTACACGGGCGTCCATTAGCCAATGAAACCCGACCCCCATCAATGATAATGTACGGTTCGTAGTGACTGCGAAGTCATATGGGGCTCTACCAGGTGTGTTCGGTGAATTTGGACTTCATGAGTTTGTTTTTACATTGTTCTAGTCATCTGCAATGAAATTATTTAGATTAATTTTGAAATGTTTTAGAATGTTGTTGAATATGTTTGAAGTGCTATGGAATGTTTTTGTCATGTGGTGAGGAGATTTTGGAGTTATAAATATCCACCACATGGTCCAATTCAAACAAGGCTGAGACGTCTACACGGGCATCCATTAGCCAACGAAACCAGACCCCCGTCAATGGCGATGTACGGTTTGTAGTGACTGCGAAGTCATATGGGGCTCTACCAAGGGTGTTCGGTGAATTTGGATTTCATGAGTTTGTTTTTGCATTGTTCTAGTCATCTGCAATGAAATTAGTTAGATTAATTTATAAATGTTTTAGAATGTTGTTGAATATGTTTGAAGTGCTATGGAATGTTTTTGCCATGTGGTGAGGAGATTTTGGAGTTATAAATATCCACCACATGGTCTAATTCAAACAAGGCTGAGTCGTCTACACGGGCGTCCATTAGCCAACAAAACACGACCCCCATCAATGACAATGTACGGTTCGTAGTGACTGCAAAGTCATATGGGGCTCTACCAGGGTTGTTCGGTGAATTTGGACTTCATGAGTTTGTTTTTGCATTGTTCTAGTCATCTGCAATGAAATTAGTTAGATTAATTTATAAATGTTTTAAAATGTTGTTGAATATGTTTGAAGTGCAATGGAATACTCTTGCCATGTGGTGAGGAGATTTTGGCGTTATAAATATCCACCACATGGTATTTTGTTATTTGTTGGTTGTGTTTCTGTATGTCCCTTGTTACTACGACGAGTAATGTTTGTCTGATAAAAAAAATTTCATCAGGACCATCTCGGATTTAGATTATAATTGGTTGGAAGAAGGCAACAAACTCCTTGCTCATATGACATTTGGACCTTCGATGATGACAACAAAATGCTCGATCTGTTGGTTGAGCAAGTCAATATGGGGAACAAGATGCCCAATGGGGTTTGGAAGCATGAAGTATATTTTGACTGTGTCAATAGGTTCAATGAAGACACAACTAATAAAAAAACTGTTGAGCAGCTCAAGAATCGAACAAGATCATGGAAGAAAACTTACCAAGCAGTAACAAGCTGTCTCAACACTAGTGGGTTCGGTTGGGATGCAACCACACATCGAGTTACTACATGTCATTCTGTATGGCAAGACTATATCAAGCAGTAAAATTTGATTGACTATAAAACATTTTGTATGTTTTCCGCATCACTAGAACTCTATGCCAAGTCATCTAAATGATGTTTTATCCTTGTAGGAGCATAAAGAAGCTGAAAAGTATAGACAACAAGGCTGCCCTCTTTATGACAAATTGACTTTGGTTGTGGGAAACTCAATTTCCATGGGGAGAGCAAGTCAAACTAACAAAGACATGTGCAATGATGTCCAACATCAGGAATAAAATGAGCGCGTGGACATGGTCGAGGATGTCAATTTAGGTAGAGATACTCCTTCGCCATTCTTTACAAAAAATGAGTTGGCACCTGATCAGTCTCCAAGTACTAACCCGTCAACTTCAAGTCCTCGTAGAAAGAGACCACAAATGGCCACCGATGATAGTATTATGTTCGCTGATACAATGACAAGAATTGCCACCCTATGACAAGAAAATGAGACGTATATTACACAATTATATACGTAAAGAGGATTACAATGATATGTTTGAATTGGAAGATGATGATTCCGATGATGAGGTAGGTGGAGGAGGTGATGAGAACCGATTAGCAGGTGAAAATTTGGATGAAGATAGCGATGATAGTGATGATCTCGGGGATGAAGGCAACCTATCAACAACAATGCGGAGGCGTTGTGCATTAGAATCCACTAGAGCTGCACAATTTTGAGATGCCATAGCAACTAGCATGTGGAGTGATTATTAGTGGTTGTACTTTATTGCATTTGAGCATGTATGTTGTCATTCGTATCTACTAAACTAGTAAGTTGATCAAATAATTTACTCTAATTATATTCGTTGTTGTCATTTTATACCTTTTTGTCACGTGTTTTAATTTTATTTATTAAGTATTTTTATGCTATATATTATGTTAATACAAAATAATTTCATTATTAATTATATTCATTTATGTTATTTTTAAATTTTTATGTAATTTAAATAATTTATTCTAGTCACACGTAATTAGTATATTAATTTATAATAAATTGTAATCATTAATTGGTTTAATTATGCAATTTCTATAATTAATTAAACAATTAGGTTTATTTATTATATTCCCTTATGTTATTTTTTAATTTTTATTAATTTTATATAATTTATTCTAGTCACACGTAATTAGTATATTATTTTTTAATGAATTTTAATCATTAATTAATTAATTATCCAATTTCTATAATTAATTAAACCATTAATTTTATTTATTATATTCCCATATGTTATTTTTTAATTTTTATTAATTTTATATAATTTATTCTAGTCACACGTAATTAGTATATTAATTTATAATAAATTTTAATCATTAATTGGTTAATTATCCAATTGCTATAATTAATTAAACCATTAGGTTTATTTATTATATTCCATTATGTTATTTTTTATTTTTTTAGTTTATATAATTTATTCATGTCACACGTAATTATTGTTTTAATTTATAATAAACTATAATCATTAATTGGTTTAATTATCTAATTGTTATAATTAATTAAACCATTAGGTTTATTTATTATATTTGCTTAAGTTATTTTTAAATTTTTTTATTAATTTTATTTAATTTATTGTAGTCACAAGTAATTATTCTTTTAATATATAATAAACTATAATCATAAAAGGTTACTCATTCTCTTATTTATTTAGAAAAGGACACTGAAATCTGTTTTCCAAGCACTAATACTGGAATATGTTTTCCAGCCACTTCAACTGGCATCGACCAACACCCAAACATGAGTTGAAGTGGAAGCAATTCATCTCACTTCAATTATATTTTCCACTTCATTTCCACTTCATTGTGGACTAACCCCCCCTTACATTTATGATAGTTTTAAAATTTTTTGGGATAGATTAACCCTAAAATTTTAATTTTGTTGTGATCTACCTGCCTTATATCTTTTTTGTTTACGAGTGGGAGAGTGAAAACTCAAGTTTTGATTTGAAAAAAAATTGAACATCGAAAATGGAAACGCACAAATTCTGAGCGAAATAATTCATAAAATTATCTGTGATTTTTAAGGTTAGGCAAAAAGTAGGTTGTTTGGCTCTGGTAAATATCCAACCACACGTTAACTTGAGAATTTGATTTTTTCTACTCCTTAAAATTTTTGGATCATTATGTCATTTGCCTCTTCAACATGTTTCTGGCATGCATATCCACCACATTTAAAACATGTTAGGATCAATTAGAAGTCTCTTTCTTATAAAATTCCACATAGCTATTAGGGGTTGTACTAGTGGAATTTCTCCCACACATGGATAAAAAATACTTTGGAGTTCATTTTTAGTGTGTGAAATAATTTTCTTCACTTACATTTATGATAGTTTTCAAATTTTTTGCATACATAAACTCTAAAATTTTCATTTTGTTGTGATCTATTTACCTTATATCTTTTTTGTTTACGAGAAAAATGGGAGAGAGAAAACTCAAGTTTGGATTTTAGAAAAAATTGAACATCCAAAATGGAAATTGACAAATGCAGAGAGAGATAGTTCAAAAAAGTATCTTGATTTTTAAGGATAGGCAAAAATTGGATTGTTTGGCTCTGGTAAATATCCAACCACACGTCAATTTGAGAATTTAATTTTTTCTACTTCATGAAATTTTTGAATCATTTGGTCATTTCCATCCTCAACATGTGTCCTGCATGCATATCCACCACATTTAAAACATGTTAGGATCAGTTAGATGTCTCTTTCCTATAAAATTGCACCATGCAATTAGGGGTTGCACTAGTGGAATTTCCGAAACATGGATAACAAAACTTTGGAGTTCATTTTTAGTGATCTATTTGCCTTATAACTTTTTTGTTTACGAGAAATATGGGAGAGTGAAAACTCAAGTTTGGATTTGAAAAAAAAATGAACATCCAAAATGGAAATGCACAAATGCTGAGAGAGATAATTCCAAAAAGTATCTTTGATTTTCAAGGATAGGCAAAAAGTGGGTTGTTTGGCTCTGGTAATTATCCAACCACACGTTAACTTGAGCATTTAATTTTTTTTACTCCTTGAATTTTTGGATCATTAAGTCATTTGCATCCTCAACATGTTTCTGGCATGCCTATCCACCACATTTAAAACATCTTAGAATTAGTAAGAAGTCTCTGTCCTATAAAATTCCACCAAGCTATTAGGGGTTGTACTAGTGGAATTTCACAAACCTGGATAACAAAACTTTGGAGTTCATTTTTAGTGCGTGAAATAATTTTCTGCACTCACATTTATTATAGTTTAAAAATTTTTTAGCATACATAAACTCTAAAATTTTCATTTTGTAGTGATTTATTTGCCGTATATCATTTTTATTTACGAGAAAATGGGAGAGTGAAAACTCAAGTTTGGATTTGAAAAAAAATTGAACATCCAAAATGGAAATGCACAAATGCTGAGAGAGATAATTCTAAAAAGTATTTGTGATTTTTAAGGATAGGCAAAAAGTGGGATGTTTGGCTCTGGTAAATATCCAACCACACGTTAGCTTGAGAATGTAATTTTTTCTACTTCTTGAAATTTTTTGATCATCAGTCATTTGCATCCGCAACATATTTCTTGCATGCATATCCACCATAGTTAAAACATGTTAGGAACAGTTAGAAGTCTCTTTCCTATAAAATTCCACCAAGCTATTAGGGGTTGTACTAGTGGAATATCCCCAACATGGATAACAAAACTTTGGAGTTCATTTTTAGTGCGTGAAATAATTTTCTTCACTTACATTTATTATAGTATTCAAACTTTTTTGCATACATAAACTCTAAAATTTTCATTTTTTTGTGATCTTATATCTTTTTTGCTTACGAGAAAAATGGGAGACTGAAAACTCAAGTTTGGATTTGAAAAAATATAGAACATCCAAAATTGCAATTAGGGGAACAAACGGGAATTACTGGATTACAAGGTATCCATTACCTGGAATTCGAATTTGATCTCCTTCCATACTTCACAAGCAGCCGCTAGTTTAGGGCTCCATTTGGCAGCTTGGATTTTATCGATAGATTGGAGGGTTCATGGAGTAAGACAGAATGAGTAACGGAAAAAAAAATTATTACGAATGGGTCATTAGGGATAGGCAAAAAGCGGGTAGTTTGACTCTGGTAAATATCCAACCACACGTTAACTAGGGAATTTAATTTTTTTCCACTCCTCAAAATTTTTGGACCATTAGGTCATTTGCATCCTCAACATTTTTCTGGCATGCATATCCACCACATTTAAAACATGTTAGGATAAGTTAGAAGTCTGTTTCCTATAAAATTCCACCAGGCTATTAGGGGTTGTTCTAGTGGAATTTCCCAAACAAGGATAACAAAACTTTGGAGTTCATTTTTAGTGCGTGAAATAATTTTCTTCACTTACATTTATTATAGTTTTCAATTTTTTTTGCATACATCAATTAAAAAATTTTCATTTTGTTGTGATCTCTTTGCCTTATATCTTTAATTTTACGAGAAAAATGGGAGAGTGAAAACTCAAGTTTGGACGTGAAAAAGAATTGAACTTCCAAAATGGAAATGCACGAATGCTGAGAAAGATAATTCCAAAAAGTATCTGTGATTTTTAAGGATAGGCAAAAAGTGGGTTGTTTGGCTGTCGTAAACATCCAACCACATGTTAACTTGAGAATTTAATTTGTTCTACTCCTTGATATTTTTTGATCATTAGTTCATTTGCATCTTCAACATGTTTCTGGCATGCATATCCACCACATTTAAACCATGTCAGGATCAGTTAGAAGTCTCTTTCCTATAAAATTCCACCAAGCTATTCTGGGTTGTACTAGTGGAATTTCCACAACATGGATAACAAAACTTTGGACTTCATATTTAGTGCGTGAAATAATTTTCTTCACATACATTTATTATAGTTTTTAAAATTTTTTTGATCCATCAACCCTAAAATTTTCAATATGTTGTGATCTATTTGCCTTATATTTTTATTTACGAGAAAATGGGAGAGCGAAAACTCAAGTTTGGATTTGAAAAAAAATTGAACATCCAAAATGGAAATGAACAAATGCTGAGAGAGATAATACCAAAAAGTATTCTCTGATTTTTAAGGATTGGCAAAAAGTGGGTTGTTTGGCTCTGGTAAAAATCCAACCACACAATAACTTGAGAATTTAATTTATTCTACTCCTTGAATTTTTTGATCATTAGGTAATTTGCATCCTCAACATGTTTCTGGCATGCATATCCATCACATTTACAACATGTTAGGATCAGTTAGAAGTTTCTTTCCTATAAAATTCTACCAAGCTATTAGGGGTTGTACTAGTGGAATTTCCCAAACATGTATAACAAAACTTTGGAGTTCATTTTCAGCGCATAAAATAATTTTGTTCACTTATATTTATTATATTTTTAATTTTTTTTTGCATACATAAACCCTAAAATTTTCATTTTGTTGTGATCTTTTTTCCTTATATCTTTTTGTTTACGAGAAAAATGGGAGAGTGAAAACTCATATTTTGGATTTGAAAAAATATTGAACATCCAAAATGGGAATGCACAAATGCTGTGAGAGATAATTCCAAAAAGTATCTGTGATTTTTAAGGATAGGCAAAAAGTGGGTTGTTTGGCTCAGGTAAATAACCAACCACACGTTAACTTGACAATTTAATTTTTTCTACTCCTTGAAATTTTTGGATCATTAGGTCAGTTGCATCTTCAACATGTTTTTGGCATGGATATCCTCCACATTTAAAACATGTTAGGATCAGTTAGAAGTCTCTTTCCTATAAAATTCCACCAAGCTATTAGGGGTTGTACTAGTGGAATTTTCCAAACATGGATAAAAAAACTTTGGAGTTCATTGTAAGTGCGTGAAATAATTTTCTTCACTTACATTTATTATAGTTTTACCATTTTTTGGATAGATTAACCCTAAAATTTTAATTTTGGTGTGATCTATTTGCCTTTTATCTTTTTTGTTTACGACTAGAAGAGTGAAAACTCAAGTTTGGATTTGAAAAAAAACTGAACAATCAAAATGGAAATGCACAAATTCTGAGCGAGATAATACCAAAAATATCTGTGATTTTTAAGGTTAGGCAAAAAGTGGGTTGTTTGACTTTGGTAAATATCCAACTACACGTTAACTTAAGAATTTAATTTTTTCTACTCCTTGAAATTTTTGGATCATTAGGTTATTTGCATCTTCAACATATTTTTGGCATGCATATCCACCACATTTAAAACATTTTAGGATCAATTAGAAGTCTCTTTCTTATAAAATTACACCAAACTATTAGGGGTTGTACTAGTGGAATTTCTCCCAAACATGTATAGAAAAACATTGGAGTTCATTTTCAGTGCATGAAATAATTTTCTTCACTTACATTTAAGATAGTTTTCAATTTTTTTGCATTCATAGACTCTAAATCTTTCATTTTGATGTGATCTATTTTCCTTATATCTTTTTTGTTTACGAGAAAAATGGGAGAGAAAAAACTCAAGTTTGGATTTGAGAAAAAATTGAACATCCAAAATGGAAATGCACAATTGTTGAGAGAGATAATTCCAAAAAGTATCTGTGATTTTTAAGGATAGGCAAAAAGTGGGTTGTTTGGCTTTGGTAAAAGTCCAACAACACGTTAACTTGAGAATTTAATTTTTTCTACTCCTTGAAATTTTTGGATCATTAGGTCATTTGCATCCTCAACATGTTTCTGGCATGCATATCCACCACATTTAAAACAGGTTAGGATCAGTTAGAAGTCTCTTTCCTATAAAATTCCAACAAGCTATTAGAGGTTGGATGAGTGGAATTTCCCAAACAAGGATAACAAAACTTTGGAGTTCATTTTTAGTGTGTGAAACAATTTTCTTCACTTAAATTTGTTATAGTTTTCAAATTTTTTTGCAACCATCAACCCTAAAATTTTCATTATGTTGTGATCTATTTGCCTTATACTTTTTTTTACGAGAAATATGGGAGAGTGAAAACTCAAGTTTTGATTTGAAAAAAGATTGAACATCCAAAATGAAAATGCACAAATGCTGAGAGAGATAATTCCAAAAAGTATCTTTGGTTTTAATGGATAGGCAAAAAGTGGGTTGTTTGGCTCTGGTAAATATCAAACCACACGTTAACTTGAGAATTTAATTTTTTCTACTCCTCATAATTTTTGGATCATTAGGTCATTTGTATCCTCAACATGTTTCTGGATGCATATCCACCATATTTAAAACATGTTAGGATCTGTTAGCAGTCTCTTTCCTATAAAATTCCACCAAGCTATTAAGGGTTGTACTAGTGGAATTTCCCAAACTTGGATAACAAAACTTTGGAGTTTATTTTTAATGCGTGAAATAATTTTCTTCACATATATTTATTAAAGTTTTCAATTGTTTTTGCATACATAAACTCTAAAACTTTCATTTTTTTGTGATCTCATATCTTTTTTGTTTACAAGAAAAATGGGAGAGTGAAAAATCAAGTTAGGGTTTGAAAAAAAATTGAACATCCAAAATGGAAATGCACAAATGCTAAGAGAGATAATTCCAAAAAGTATCTGTGATTTTTAAGTATAAGCAAAAGGTGGGTTGTTTGGCTCTGGTAAATTACCCACCACATGTTAACTTGACAATTTAATTTTTTCTTCTCCTTGAAATTTTTGCATCATTAGGTCATTTGCATCTTCAACATGTTTCTGGCATGCATATCCACCACAATTAAAACATGTTAGGATCAATTCGAAGTCTCTTTCCTATAAAATTCCACCAAGCTATTAGGGGTTGTACTAGTGGAATTTCCCAAACATGGAAACAAAACTTTGAAGTTCATTTTTAGCGCGTGAAATAATTTTCTTCACTTACATTTATTATAGTTTTCAAATTTTTTGGGATAGATTATCGCTAAAATTTTAATTTTGTTGTGATCTTTTTCCCTTATATCTTTTTTGTTTACGAGTGGGAGAGTGAAAACTCAAGTTTGGATTTGAAAAAAAATTGAACATCCAAAATGGAAATGCACCAATGCAGAGAGAGATAATTCAAAAAATTATCTGTGATTTTTAAGGTTAGGATAAAAGTGGGTTGTTTGGCTCTGGTTAATATCCAACCACACGTTAACTTGAGAATTTAATTTTTTCTACTCCTTGAAATTTTTGGATCATTAGGTCATTTGGAACTTCAACATGTTTCTGGCATGCATATCCACCACATTAAAACATGTTAGGATCAGTTATAAATCTCTTTCTTATAAAATTCCACCAAGCTATTAGGGGTTGTACTAGTGGATTTTCTCCCAAACATGGATAAAAAAACATTGGACTTCATTTTTAGTGTGTGAAATAATTTTCTTCACTTACATTGATGATAGTTTTCAAATTTTTTTACATTCATAAACTCTAAAATTTTCATTTTGTTGTGATCTATTTTTCTTATATCTTTTTTGTTCACGAGAAAAATGGAAGAATGAAAACTCAAGTTTGGATTTGAAAAAAAATTGAACATCCAAACTTGAAATGCACAAATGCTGAGAAAGATAATTCAAAAAAGTATATGTGATTTTTAAGCATTGGCAAAAAGTGGGTTGTTAAGCTTTGGTAAATATTCAACCACACGTGAACTTGAGAATTTAATTCTTTCTACTTCTTGAAATTTTTTGATCATTAGGTCATTTTAATCTTCAACATGTTTTTGGCATGCATATCCACCACATTTAAAACATGTTAGGATCAGTTAGCAGTCTCTTTCTTTTAAAATTCCACCAAGCTGTATTAGGGGTTGTACTGGTGGAATTTCTCCTAAACATGGATAACAAAACTTTGGAGTTCATCTTTAGTGCGTGAAATAATTTTCTTCGCTTAGAATTATTAAAATT
Source organism: Aristolochia californica (assembly GCF_029961685.1). NCBI lineage: Eukaryota > Viridiplantae > Streptophyta > Magnoliopsida > Piperales > Aristolochiaceae > Aristolochia > Aristolochia californica. The sequence continues at coordinate 16,461,457 of NW_027181771.1, forward strand.
TTGAAATTTTTTGCATACAAAAACTCTTACATTTTTATTTCGTTGTGATCTATTTGCCTTATATCTTTTTTGTTTACGAGAAAAATGGGAGAGTGAAAACTCAAGTATGGATTTGGTAAAAAATTGAACATCCAAGATGGAAATATACAAATGCTATGAGAGATAATTCCAAAAAGTATCTGTGAGTTTTAAGGATAGGTAAAAAGTGGGTTGTTTGGCTATGGTAAATATCCAACGACACGTTAACTTGAGAATTTAATTTTTTCTACTCCTTGAAATTTTTAGATCATTAGGTCATTTGCATCCTCAACTTGTTTCTGGCATGCATATCCACCACATTTAAAACATGTTAGGATCAGTTAGAGGTCTCTTTGCTATAAAATTCCACCAAGCTATTAGGGGTTGTACTAGTGGAAGTTTCCAAACATGGAAAAATGGGAGTGTAAAAACTCAAGTTTGGATTTCATAAAAAATTGAACATCCAAAATGGAAAAGCACATAAGCTGACAGAGATAATTTAGAAAAGTATCTGTGATTTTTAAGGATAGGCAAAAACGGGGTTGTTTGGCTTTGGTAAAAATCCAACCACACGTTTACTTGAAAATTTAATTTTTTCTACTCAAAATTTTTGGATCATTAGGTCATTTGTATTCTGAGGATGTTTTTGGGATGCATATCCACCACATTTAAAAAATGTAAGGATCAGTTAGAAGTCTCTTTCCTATAAAATTCCACCAAGCTAGTAGGGGTTGAGATAGTGGAATTTCCCAAACATGGATAACAAAACTTTGGAGTTCATTTTGAGTGTGTGAAATAATTTTCTTCACATACATTTATTAAATGTTTCAAATTTTTTTGCATCCATCAACACTAAAATTTTCATTATGTTGTGATCTATTTGCCTTATATATTTTTTGTTTATGAGAACAATGGGAGAGTCAAAAGTCAAGTTTGGATTTGAAAAAAATTGAACATCCAAAATGGAAATACACAAATGTTGAGAGAGATAATTCCAAGAAGTATCTTTGATTTTTAAGGATAGGTAAAAAGTGGGTTGTTTGGCTCTGGTAAATGTCCAACCACATGTTAAACTTGAGATTTTAATTTTTTCTACTCCTCCAAATTTTTGGATCATTAGGTCATTTGTATCCTCAAAATGTTTTTGGCATGCCTATCCACCACATTTAAAACATGTTAGGATCAGTTAGAAGTCTCTTTCCTAAAAAATATCACCAAGCTATTCAGGGTTGTACTAGTGGAATTTCCAAAACATGGATAACAAAACTTTGGAGTTTATTTTTAGTGCGTGAAATAATTTTCTTCTCTTACATTTATTATAGTTTTCAAATTTTTTTGAATACATAAACTCTAAAATTTTCATTTTGTTGTGATCTACTTGCCTTATATCTTTCTTGTTTACAAGAAAAATTGGAGAGTGAAAACTCAAGTTTGGATTTGAAAAAAAAATTGAACATCCAAAATGGAAATACACAAATGCTGAGAGAGATAATTCCAAAAAGTATATCTGATTTTTAAGGATAGGAAAAAAGTGGGATGTTTGGCTCTGGTAAATATCCAACCACACGTTAGCTTGAGAATGTAATTTTTTCTACTCCTTGAAATTTTTTGATCATCAGGTCATTTGCATCCTCAACATATTTCTGGCATGCATATCCACAATATTTAAAACATGTGAGGATCAATTAGAAGTCTCTTTCCTATAAAATTCCACCATACTATTAGGGGTTATACTAGTGCAATTTCCAAAACATTAATAACAAAACTTTGGAGTTCATTTTTAGTGCGTGAAATAATTTTCTTAACTTACATTTAATATAGTTTTCAAATTTTTTTGCATACATAAACTCTAAAAATTTCATTTTTTTGTGGTCTTATATCTTTTTTGTTTATAAGAAAAATGGAAATGCACAAATGTTGAGAGAGATAATTCCAAAAAGTTTCTGTGATATTGAAGGATAGGGAAAATATGGGTTGTTTGACTCTGTTAAATATCCAACTACACGTTAACTTGAGAATTTAATTTTTTCTACTCGAAATTTAAGGATCATTAGGTCATTTGCATCCTCAACGTGTTTCTGGCATGAATATCCACCACATTTAAAACATGTTAGGATAAGTTAGACGTCTCATTTTGATAAAATTCCACCAGGCTATTAGGGGTTGTACTAGTGGAATTTCCCAAACATGGATAACAAAACTTTGGAGTTCATTTTTAGTGCATGAAATAATTTTCTTGACTTAAATTTATTATAGTTTTCAAAATTTTCTCATACATAAACTCTAAATTTTTCATATTATTGTGATCTATTTGCCTTATAACTTTTTTGTTTACGAGAAAAAAAGGGAGAGTGAATACTCAAGTTTGGATTTGGAAAAAAACTGAACTTTCAAAATGGAAATGAACAAATGCTGAGAGAGATAATTCCAAAAATTATCTGTGATTTTTAAGGATAGGGAAAAAGTGAATTTTTTGGCTCTGGTAAATATCCAACCACATGTTAACTTGCGAATTTAATTTTTTCTACTCTTTTAAATTTTTGGATCATTAGGTCATTTGCATCTTCAACTTGTTTCTAGCATGCATATCCACCACATTTAAAACATTTTAGGATCAGTTAGAAGTCCCTTTCCTATAAAATTCCACCAAGCTATTAGGGGTTGTACTAGTGGAATTTCCCAAACATGTATAACAAAACTTTGGAGTTCATTTTTAGTGCGTGAAATAATTTTCTTCACTTAAATTTATTATAGTTTTCAATTTTTTTGCATAAATAAACCCTAAAATATTCATTTTGTTTCGATCTATTTGCCTTATATCTTTTTTGTTTACGACAAAAATGGGAGAGTGAAAACTCAAGTTTGGATTTGAAAAAAATTGAACTTCCAAAATGGAAATGCACAAATGCTAAGAGAGATAATTCCAAAAAGTATCTGTGATTTTTAAGGATAGGCAAAAAGTGGGTTGTTAGGCTCTGGTAACTATCCAACCTCAACTGAACTTCAGAATTTTATTTTTCTACTCCTTGAAATTTTTGGATCATTCGGTCATTTGTATCTTCAACATGTTTTTGGCCTGCATATCCACCACATTTAAAACATGTTAGCATCAGTTAGCAGTCTCTTTCTTATAAAATTCCACCAAGCTATTAGTGGTTGTACTAGTGGAATTTCACCCAAACATGGATAACAATACTTTGAAGTTCATCTTTAGTGCGTTAAATAATTTGCTTCACTTAGATTTATTATAGTTTTCAAATTTTTTTGCATACAATAAACACTTAAATTTTCATTTTGTTGTGATCTATTTGCCTTAAATCCTTTTTGTTTACGAGAAAAATGGGAGAGTGAAAACTCAAGTTTGGATTTGATTAAAAATTGAACATCCAAAATGGAAATGCACAAATGCTGAGAGAGATAATTCCAAAAAGTATCTATGATTTTTAAGGATAGGCAAAAACTGGGTTGTTTGGCTTTGGTAATTATCCAACCACTTGTTCACTTGTGAATTTAATTTTTTCTACTCCTTGAAATTTGTGGATCATTTGGTCATTTGCATCCTCAACATGTTTCTAGCATGCATATCCACCACATTTCAAACATGTTAGGATCAGTTACAAGTCTCTTTCCTACAAAATTTCACCAAGGTATTAGGGGTTGTACCATTGGAATTTCCCAAACACGGATAACAAAACTTTGGAGTTCATTTTTACTGCGTCAAATAATTTTCTTCACTTACATTTATTACAGTTTTCAATTTTTTTTGCTTCCATCAACCCTAAAATTTTCATTATGTTTTGATTTATTTTTCGTATATCTTTTTTGTTTACGAGAAAAATGGGAGAGTGAAAACTCAAGTTTGGATTTGTTTAAAAATTAAACATCCAAAATGGAAATGCACAAATGCTGAGAGAGATAATTCCAAAAAGTATCTGTGATTTTTAAGGACTGGAAAAAACTGGGTTGTTTGGCTTTGTTAAATATCCAACCACACGCTAACTTCTGAATTTAATTTTTTCTACTCCTTGAAATTTTTTTATCATTAGGTCATTTGCATCCTTAACCTGTTTCTGGCAAGCATATCCACCACAATTAAAAGATGTTAGGATCAGTTAGAAGTCTCTTTCTATAAAATTCCACCAAGCTATTAGGGGTTGTACTAGTGGAATTTCCCATACATGGATAACAAAACTTTGGAGTTCATTTTTAGTACGTGAAATAATTTTCTTCACTTACATTTATTATAGTTTTCAATTTTTTTTGCTTCCATCAACCCTAAAATTTTCATTATGTTTTGATCTATTTGCTTTATATTTTTTTTGTTTACAAGAAAAATGGGAGAGTGAAAACTCAAGTTCGGATTTGAGAAAAAATTGAACATAAAAAATGGAATGCACAGATGCTGAGAGAGATAATTCCAAAAAGTATCTTTGATTTTTAAGGATAGGCAAAAAGTGGGTTTATTGGCTCTGGTAAATATCCAACCTTACATAAACTTGAGAATTTTATTTTTTCTTCTCAAATTTTTTTTATCATTGGGTGATTTGCATCGTCATAATGTTTCTGGCATGCATATGCACCACATTTAAAACATGTTAGGATTAGTTTGAAGTCTCTTTCCTATAAAATTTCACCAATCTATTAGGAGTTGTACGAGTGGAATTTCCCAAACATGGATAACAAAACTTTGGAGTTCATTTTTAGTGCGTGAAATAATTTTCTTCACGTACATTTATTTTAGTTTTCAAATTTTTTTGCATACATAAACTCTAAAATTTTCATTTTGTTGTGATCCATTTGCCTTATATCTTTTATGTTTACACGAAAAATCGGAGAGTGAAAACTAAAGTTTGGAATTGAAAAAAAATTGAACATCCAAAATGGAAATGCACAAATGCTGAGAGAGATAATTCCAAAAAGCATCTATGATTTTTAAGGATAGGCAAAAATTGGTTGTTTGGCTCTAGTAAATATCCATCCACTCGTTAGCTTGAGAATGTAATTTTTTCTACTCCTTAAAATTTTTCAATCATCCGGTCATTTGCATCCGCAACATATTTCTGGCATGCATATCCACCACATTTAAAACATGTTAGGATCAGTTAGAAGTCTCTTTCCTATAAAATTGCACCAAGCTATTAGGGGTTGTACTAGTCGAATTTCCCAAACTAGGATAACCAAATTTTGGACTTCATTTTTAGTGCGTGAAATAATTTTCTTCACTTACATTTATTATAGTTTTCAATTTTTTTTTGCATACATAAACTCTAAAATTTTCATTTCTTGTCATCTTATATCTTTTTTGTTTAGGAGAAAAATGGAAGAGTGAAAACTCAAGTTTGGAATTGAAAAAAAATTGAACATCCAAAATGGAAATGCACAAATACTGAGAGAGATAATTGCAAAAAGTATCTGTGATTTTATTGGATAGGCAAAAAGTGGGTTGTTTGGCTATGGTAAATATCCTACCACACGTTAACTTGAGAATTTAATTTTTTTGTACTCCTTGAAATTTTAGGATCATTTGGTCATTTGCATCCTCAACATGTTTATGGCATGCATATCCACGACATTTAAAACTTGTTAGGATCAGTTAGAAGTCTCTTTCCCATGAAATTCCCCCAAGCACTTAGGGGTTCATTTTTAATGTGTGAAATAATTTTCTTCACCTAGATTTATTATAGTTTTCAAATTTTTTTTACATATATAAACTCTAAAATTTTCTTTATGTTGTGATCTATTTGCCTTATATCTTTTTTCTTTATGACAAAAATGGGAGAATGAAAAATCAAGTTTGGATTTGAAAACAAAATTGAACATCTAAAAAGGAAATGCACAAATGCTGAGAATGATAATTCCAAAAAGTATCTGTGATTTTTAAGGATAGGCGAAAAGTGGGTTGTTTGGCTCTGGTAAATATCCAACCACACGTTAACTTGAGAATTTAATTTTTTCCACTCCTTGAAATTTTTGGATCATTAGGTCATTTGCATCCTCAACATGTTTCTTGCATGCATATCCACGACATTTAAAAATGTTAGGATCAGTTTGAAGTCTCTTTCCTATAAAATTCCACCAAGATATTAGGGGTTCTACTAGTGGAATTTCCCAAAAATTGATAACAAAACTTTGGAGTTCATTTTTAGTGCGTGAATAATTTTCTTCACTTACATTTATTAGAGTTTTCAAATTTTTTTGCATACATATACTTTAAAATTTTAAATTTGTTGTGATTTATTTTCCTTACATATTTTTTGTTTACGAGAAAAATGGGAGAAAGAAAACTCAAGTTTGTATTTGAAAAAAAAATTGGACATCCAAAAAGGGAATGCACAAATGCTGAGAGAGATAATTCCAAAAAGTATATGTGATTTGTAAGGATTGGTAAAAGTGGGTTGTTTGGCTCTGGTAAATATCCAACCACACGTTAACTTGAGAATTTAAGTTTTCTTCTCCTTGAAATTTTTGGATCATTAGGTTATTTCCAGACTCAACATGTTACTGGCATGCATATCCACCATATTTAAAACATGTTAGGATCAGTTAGAAGTCTCTTTGCTATAAAATTCCACCAAGCTATTAGGGCTTGTACTAGTGGAATTTCCCAAACTTGTATAACAAAACTTTGGAGTTCATTTTTAGAGCGTGAAATATTTTTCTTCACTTACATTTATTATAGTTTTCAAATTGTTTTGCATACATAAACTCTAAAATTTTCATTTTGTTGCGATCTATTTGCCATATATCTTTTTTGTTTACGAGAAAAATGGGAGAGTGAAAACTCAAGTTTGGATTTGGAGAAAAATTGAACATCCAAAATGGAAATGCACAAATACTGAGAGAGATAATTCCAAACAGGATCTATGATTTTTAAGGATAGGAAAAAAGTGGGTTGTTTGGCTCTGGCAAATATCCAATCACACGGTAACTTGAGAATTTAATTTTTTTCTACTCCTTGAAATTTTTGGTTCATTAGGTCATTTGCATCCTCAACATGTTTCTTGCATGCATATCCACCACATTTAAAACATCATAGGATCAGTTAGAAGTCTCTTTCCTTTAAAATTCCACCAAGCTATTAGGGGTTGTACAACTAGAATTTCCCAAACATGGAGAACAAAAATTTGGAGTTCATTTTTAGTCCGTGAAATAATTTTCTTCACTTACATTTATTATAGTTTTCAAATTTTTTTGCATACATAAACTCTAAAATTTGCATTTTGTTGTGATCTATTTGCCTTATATCCTTTTTGTATACGAGAAAAATGGGAGAGTGAAAACTCAAGTTTGGATTTGAAAAAAATTAACATCAAAATGGAAATGCACAAATGCTGAGAGAGGTAATTTCAAAAAGTATCTGTGATTTTTAAGGATAGGCAAAAAGTTGGTTGTTTGGCTCTGGTAAATATCCAACCACACGTTAACTTGAGAATTTAATTTTTTCTAGTCTTTGAAATATTTTGATGATTTGGTCATTTGCATCTTCAACATGTTTTTGGCATGCATATCCACTACATTTAAAACAAGTAAGGATCAGTTTCTCTATCCCATAAAATTCCACCAAGATATTAGGGGTTGAACTAGTGGAATTTCCCAAATATGGATATCAAAACTTTGGAGTTCATTTTTAATGCGTGAAATAATTTTCTTCACTTACATTTAGTATAGTTTTCAAATTTTTATGCATGCATAAACTCTAAAATTTTCATTTTGTTGTGAACTATTTTCCTTTCTATCTTTTTTGTTTAAGAGAAAAACGGTAGAGTGAAAACTCACGTTTGGATTTGAAAAAAAATTGAACATCCAAAATGGAAATGCACAAATGCTAAGAGTGATAATTTCAAAAAGTAACTGTGATTTTTCAGGATAGGCAAAAAGTGGGTTGTTTGGCTCTGGTAAATATCCAACCACATGTTAACTTGAGAATTTAATTTCTTCTACTCCTTGAAATTTTTGAATCATTATGTAATTTGCATCCTCAAAAATTTTTTGGCATGCATACCCACCTCATGTAAAACATGTTAGGATCAGTTAGGATACTCTTTCCTATAAAATTCCACCAAGCTATTATTGGTTGTACTAGGGAATTTCCCAAACATGGATAACAAAACTTTGGAGTTTTATAATTTTTTTCCATACATAAACTCTACAATTTTCATTTTGTTGTGATCTATTTGCATGATATCTTTTTTGTTTACGAGAAAAATGGGAGAGTGAAAACTCAAGTCTGGATTTGAAAAAAAATTGAACATCAAAAATGGAAATGCACAAATACTGAGAGAGATAATTCCAAAAAGTATCTGTGATTTTTAAGGATAGGCAAAAAGTGGGTTGTTTGTTTCTGGTAAATCTCCAAGCACACGTTAACTTCAAAATTTAATTTTTTCTACTCCTTGAAATTTTTGGATCATTTTGGTCATTTGCATTTTCAACATGTTTCTGGCATGCATATCCACCACATTTAAAACATGTTAGGATCATTTAGAAGTCTCTTTCTTATAAAATTCCACCAAGCTATTAGGGGTTATACTAGTGAAATTTCCCAAACATGGATAACAAAACTTGGGAGTACATTTTTAGTGCGTGAAATAATTTTCTTCACTTACATTTATTATAGTTTTCAAATTTTTTGCATACAAAAACTCTAAAATTTTTATTTTTTTGTGATCTATTTGCCTTTATATCTTTTTTGTTTACGAGAATAATGGGAGAGTGAAAACTTAAGTTTTGATTGGAAACAAAATTGAAAATCCAAAATGGAAATGTACAAATGCTGAGGGAAATAATTCAGAAAAGTATCTGGGAATTTTAAGGCTAGGACAAAAGTGGGTTGTTTGGCTCAGGTAAATATCCAACCACACATTAACTTGATAATTTAATTTTTTCTACTCGAAATTTTTGGATCATTAGGTCAGTTGCATCCTCAACATGTTTCTGGCATGCATATCCACCACATTTAAAACATGTTTGGATCAGTTAGAAGTCTCTTTCCTATAACATTTCAACAAGCTATTAGGGTTTTACAAGTGGAATTTCCCAAACATGGATAACAAAACTTTGGAGTTCATTTTTAGTGCGTGAAATATTATTCTTCACTTACATTTATTATTGTTTTGAAATTTTTTTTATACATAAACTCTTAGATTTTCATTTTTTTGTGATCCATTATCCTTATAGCTTTTTGGTTTGCAAGAAAATGGGAGAGTGAAAACTCAAGTTTGGATTTGGAAACAAATTGAACATCCAAAATGGAAATGCACAAATGCTAAGAGTGATGATTCCAAAATGTATCTGTTATTTTAAAGGATAGGCAATAATTGGGTTGTTTGGCTCTGGTAATTATCCAATCACACGTTAACTTGAGAATTTAATTTTTTCTACTCCTTGAAATTTTTGGATCATTAGGTCATTTGCATCTTCAACATGTTTCTGGCATGCATAACCACCCCATTTAAAACATGTGTAGGATCAGTTTGAAATCTCTGTCCCATAAAATTCCACCAAGATATTAGGGGTTGTACTAGTGGAATTTCCCAAACATGGATAACAAAACTTTGGAGTTCATTTTTATTGCATGAAATAATTTTCTTCACTTATATTTATTAGAGTTTTTAAATTTTTATGCATCCATAAACTCTAAAATTTTAATTTTATTGTGAACTATTTGCCTTTAAATCTTTTTTGCTTACGAGAAAAATGGTAGAGTGAAAACTCACATTTGGATTTGAAAAAAATTGAATATCAAAAATAGAAATGCACAAATGTTGAGAGAGATAATTCCAAAAAGTAACTGTGATTTTTAAGGATAGGCAAAAGTGGGTTGTTTTGCTCTGGTAAATATCCAATCACACGTTAACTTGGGAATTTAATTTTTTTGACTCCTTGAAATTCTTGAATCATTAGGTCATTTGCTTCCTCAACATGTTTCTGGCATGCATATCCACCACATTTAAAACATGTTTGGATCAGTTAGAAGTCTCTTTCTTATAAAATTCCACCAAGCTATTAGGGGTTGTACTAGTGGAATTTCCCAAACATCGATAACAACACTGTGGAGTTCATTTTTAGTGCGCAAAATAATTTTCTATACTTACATTTATTATAGTTTTCAAATTTTTTTGCATACATAAACACTAAACTTTTAATTTTTTTGTGATCTATTTGCCTTATCTCGTTTTTGTTTACGAGAACAATGGGAGAGTGAAAGATCAAGTTTGGATTTGAAAAAAATTGAACATCCAAAATGGAAATGCACAAATGTTGGGAGAGATAATTCCAAAAAGCATCTATGATTTTAAAGGAAAGGCAAAAAGTGGGTTGTTTCGATCTGGAAAATATCCAAACACACGTTAACTTGAGAATTTAATTTTTTCTAATCCTTGAATTTTTTGGATCATTAGGTCATTTGTAGCCTCAACATGTTTCTGGTGTGCATATCCACCACATTTAAAACAAGTTAGGATCTTTTAGAAGTCTCTTTCCTATAAAATTCCACCAAGCTATTAGGAGTTTTACTAGTGGAATTTCCCAAACCTGGTTAACAAATCTTTGGAGTTCATTTTTAGTGCGTGAAATAATTTTCTTCACTTACATTTATTTTAGTTTTCAAATTTTTTAGCATACATAAACTCTAAAATTTTCATTTTGTTGTGATCTATTTGCATGATATCTTTTTTGTTTTGAAGAAAAATGGGAGAGTGAAAACTAAAGTTTTGATTTGAAAAAAATTTGAACATCCAAATGGAAATGCACAAATGCTGAGAGAGATAATTCCAAAAAGTATCTGTGATTTTTTAAGGATAGGCAAAAAGTGGGTTGTTTGGCTTTGCTTAATATTCAACCACACGTTAACTTGAGAATTTAATTTTTTCTACTCGAAATTTTTGGATCTTTAGGTAATTTGCATCTTCGACATGTTTCTGGCATGCATAACAACAACATTTAAAACATGTTAGGATCAGTTAGAAGTCATTTTCCTATAAAATTCCACCAAGCTATTAGGGTTGTATTAGTCGAATTTCCCAAACATGGATAACAAAACTTTGGAGGTCATTTTTAGTGCGGGAAATAATTTTCTTCACTTACATTTATTATTGTTTTCAAATTTTTTTGCAAACATAAACTATTAAATTATCTTTTTGTTGTGATCTATTTGCCTTATATCTTTTTTGTTTACGAGAAAAATGGGAGAGAGAAAACTCAAGTTTGGATTTGAAAAGAAATTGAACATCCAAAATGGAAATGCACAAATGCTAAGAGAGATATTTCCAAAAAGCACCTGTGATTTTTAAGGATAGGCAAAAAGTGGGTTGTTTGGCTCTTGTAAATATCCAACCACACGTTAACTTGAGAATTTAATTTTTTTCTACTGCTAGAAATTTTTGGATCATTAGGTCATATGCATCTTCAACATGTTTCTGGCATGCATATCCACCAAATTTAAAACATGTTAGGATCAGTTAGAAGGCTCTTTCGTATAAAATTCCACCAAGCTATTAGGGGTTGTACTAGTGGAATTTCCGAACGTGGATAACAAAACTTTGGAGTTCATTTTTAGTGCGTGAAATAATTTTCTTCACTTACATTTGTTATAGTTTTCATTTTTTTTTGCATATATAAACTCTAAAATTTTTATTTTGTTGTGATCTATTTGCCTTATATTTTTATTTACAAGAAAATGGGAGAGCGAAAACTCAAGTTTGGATTTGAAAAAAAATTGAACATCCAAAATGGAAATGAACAAATGCTGAGAGAGATAATACCAAAAAGTATCTGTGATTTTTAAGGATTGGCAAAAAGTGGGTTGTTTGGCTCTGGTAATAATTCAACCACACGTTAACTTGAGAATTTAATTTTTTCTTCTCCTTAAAATTTTTGGATCATTAGGTCATTTGCATCCTGAACATGTTTCTGGCTTGCATATCCACCAAAACATGTTGGGATCAGTTAGAAGTCTCTTTCCTATAAAATTCCACCAAGCTATTAGAGGTTGTACTAATGGAATTTCCCAAACATGGATAACAAAACTTTGGAGTTCATTGTTTCTGCGTGATATAATTTTCTTCACTTACATTTATTATAGTTTTTAAATTTTTTTGCATACATAATTTCTAAAATTTTCATTTTGTTGTGATCTTGTTGCCTTATAACTTTTTTGTTTACGAGAAAAATGGGAGAGTGAAAACCCAAGTTTGGATTTGAAAGAAGATTGAACATCTAAAATTGTAATGCACAAATGCTGACAGAGATAATTGAAAAAAGTATATGTGATTTTTAAGGATAGGCAAAATGTGGGTGATTTGGCTCTGGTAAATATCCAACCACACGTTAACTTGAGAATTTAATTTTTTCTACTCCTTGAAATTTTGGGATCAATAGGTCATTTGCATCTTCAACATGTTTCTAGTATGCATATCCAACACATTTTAAAAAATCCTCGGATCAATTACAAGTCTCTTTCCTATAAAATTCCACCAAGCCATTAGGGGTTGTACTAGTGGAATTTCCCAAACATGGATAACAAAACTTTGGAGTTTATTTTTAGTGTGTGAAATAATTTTCTTCACTTAAATTTATCATATATTTCAAATTTATTTGCAAACATAATCTCTAAAATTTTCATTTTGCTGTGATCTTTTTGCCTTTTATCTTTTTTGTTTACGAGAAAAATGGGAGAGTGATAAATCAAGTTTGGATTTGAAAAAAAATTGAACATCCAAAATAGGAATTGACAAATGCTGACAGAGATAATTCCAAAAAGTATATGTGATTTTTAAGGATAGGCAAAAAGTGGGTTGTTTGGATCTGGTAAATATCCATCCACACGTTAACTTGAGAATTTAATTTTTTCTACTCCTTGAAATTCTTGGATCATTTGCTCTTTTGCATCCTCAACATGTTTCTGCCATACATATCCACCACATTTAAAACAAGTTAGGATCAGTTAGAAGTCTCTTTCCTATAAAATTCCACAAAGCTATTAGGGGTTGTACTTGTGGAATTTCCCAAACATGGATAACAAAACTGTGGAGTTCATTTTTAGTGCATGAAATAATTTTCTTCACTTACATTTATTATAGTTTTCAAATTTTTTTGCATACATAAACTCCAAAATTTTTATTTTTTTGTGATCTATTTGCCTTATATCTTTTTTGTTTCCGAGAAAAATGGGAGAGAGATACTCAAGTTTGGATTTGAAAAAAAATTGAACATCCAAAATGGAAATGCACAAATGCTAAGAGAGATATTTCCAAAAAGCACTTGTGATTTTTAAGGATAGGCAAAAAGTGGGTGGTTTGGCTCTGGTAAATATCCAACCACACATTAACTTGAGAATTTAATTTTTTTCTACTTGTTGAAATTTTTGGATCATTAGGTCATTTGCATCTTCAACATGTTTCTGGCGTGCATGTCCACCAAATTTAAAACATGTTAGGATTAGTTAGAAGTCTCTTTCGTATAAAATTCCACCAAGCTATTAGGGGTTGTACTAGTGGAATTTCCCAAACGTGGATAACAAAACTTTGGAGTTCATTTTTAGTGCGTGAAATAATTTTCTTCACTTATATTTATTATAGTTTACAATTTTTTTTGCATACATAAACTCTAGATTTTTTATTTTGTTGTGATCTATTTCCCTTATATTTTTATTTACGAGAAAATGGGAGAGTGAAAACTCAAGTTTGGATTTCGAAAAAAATTGAACATCCAAAATGGAAATGCAAAAATGCTGAGAGAGATAATACCAAAAAGTATCTGTGATTTTTAAGGATAGGCACAAAGTGGGTTGTTTGGCTGTGGTAAAAATCCATCCACACGTTAACTTGAGAATTTAATTTTTTCTTCTCCTTGAAATTTTTGGATCATTAGGTCATTTGCATCCTCAACATGTTTCTGGCATGCATATCCACCTAAACATGTTGGGATCAGTTAGAAGTCTCTTTCCTATAAAATTCCACCAAGCTATTAGAGGTTGTACTAGTGAAATTTCCCAAACATGAATAAAAAAACTTTGGAGTTCATTTTTTCTGCGTGAAATAATTTTCTTAACTTACATTAATTATAGTTTTTAAATTTTTTGTATACATAAACTCTAAAATTTTCATTTTGTTGTGATCTTTTTGCCTTATAACTTTTTTTTTTACGAGAAAAATGGGAGAGTGAAAACTCAGGTTTAGATTTGAAAAAAGATTGAACATCTAAAATTGTAACGCACAAATGCTGAGAGAGAAAATTGAAAAAAGTATCTGTGATTTTTAAGGATAGGCAAAATGTGGGTGATTTGGATCTGGTAAATATCCAACCACACGTTAACTTGAGAATTTAATTTTTTCTACTCCTTGAAATTTTGGGATCAATCAGTCATTTGCATCTTCAATATGTTTCTGGCATGCATATCCACTACATTTAAAACATTTTAGGATAAGTTACAAATCTCTTTCCTATAAAATTCCACCAAGCTATTAGGGGTTGTACAAGTGGAATTTCCCAAACATGGATAACAAAACTTTAGAGTTTATTTTTAGTGTGTGAAATAATTTTCTTCACTTAAATTTATCATATATTTCAAATTTTTTTGCAAACATAATCTCTAAAATTTTCATTTTGCCGTGATCTATTTGCCTTTTATCTTTTTTGTTTACGAGAAAAATGGGAGAATGAAAAATCAAGTTTGGATTTGAAAAAAAAATTGAATATCCAAAATGGAAATGCACAAATGCTGAGAGAGATAATTCCAAAAAGTATCTGTGATTTTGAAGGATAGGCAAAAAGTGGGTAGTTTGGCTCTGGTAAATATCCAACCACTCGTTAACTTGAGAATTTAATTTTTTTCTACTGCTTGAAATTTTTAGATCATTAGGTCATATGCATCCTCAACATGTTTCTACCATGCATATCCACCTCATTTAAAACTTGTTACGATCAGTTAGAAGTCTCTTTCCTATAAAATTGCACCAAGCTATTAGGGGTTGTACTAGTGGAATTTCCCACACATGGGTAACAAAACTTTGGAGTTAATTTTTAGAGCGTGAAATAATTTTCTTCACTTACATTTTTTAAAGTTTTCAAAAAAAATTTCATACATAAACTCAAAATTTTTCATTTTGTAGTGATCTATTTGCCATATATCTTTTTTCTTTACTAGAAAAATGGGATGGTGAAAACTTAAGTTTGTTTTGAAAACACATTGAACATTCAAATTGGAAATGCACAAATGCTGACAGAGATAATTCCAAAAAGTATCTGTGATTTTTGAAGGATATGCAACAAGTGGGTTATTTGGCACTGGTAAATATCCAACCGCATGTTAACTTGAGAATTTAATTTTTTCTACTCGAAATTTTTGGAACATTAGGTCATTTGCATCCTCAACATGCTTCTAGCATGCATATCCACCACATTTAAAAGATGTTAGGATCAGTTAAAAGTCTCTTTCCTATAAAATTCCACCAAGCTATTAGGGGTTGTACTAGTGGAATTTCCCAAACATGGATAACAAAACTTTGGAGTGCGTGAAATAATTTTCTTCACGTACATTTATTATAGTTTTTAAATTTTTTTGCATACATAAACAATCAAATTTTCATTTTTTTGTGATCTATTTACCTAATAACTTTTTTGTTTACGACAAAATTAGGAGAGTGAAAACTCAAGTTTTTATTTAAAAAAAAATAGATCATCAAAAATAGAAATGCACATATGCAGAGAGAGATAATTCCAAAAAGTATCTGTGATTTTTAAGGATAGGAAAAAAGTGGAATGTTTGGCTACGGTAAATATCCAACCACACGTTAACTTGAGAATTTAATTTTATCTACTCCTTGAAATTTTTGGATCATTAGGTCATTTGCATCTTCAACAAGTTAGGATCAGTTAAAAGTCTCTTTCGTATAAAATTTCACCAAGCTATTAGTGGTTGTACTAGTGGAATTTCCCAAACATGGATAGAAAAACTTTGGAGTTCATTATTAGTGCGTGTAATAATTTTCTTCACTTACATTTATTATAGATTTCAAATTTTTTTGCATTCATAAACTCTAAAATTTTTATTTTGCTGTGATCTATTTGCCTTATATCTTTTTTGTTTACGAGAAAAATGGGAGAGTGAAAACTCAAGTTTGGATTTGGAAAAAAATTGAACAACCAAAATGGAAATGCCCAAATGCAGAGAGAGATAATTCAAAAAAGTATCTATGATTTTTAAGGACTGGCAAAAAGTTGGTTGTTTGGCTCTAGTAAATATCCAACCACACGTTCACTTGAAATTTTAATTTTTTCTACTCCTAGAAATTCTTAGATCATTAGGTCATTTGCATCTTCAACATGTTGCTGGCATGTATATGTACCATATTTTAAACATATTAGGATCAGTTAGAAGTCTATTTCTTATAAAATTCCACCAAGCTATTATGGGTTGTACTAGTGGAATTTCCCAAACATGGATAACAAAACTTTAGAGTTCATGTTTAGTGCGTCAAATAATTTTCTTCACTTACATTTATTATAGTTTTCAAATTTATTTCTTACAAAAACTCTAAAATGTTCATTTTGTTGTGATCTATTTGCCTTATATCTTTTTTCTTTGTGAGAAAAACGGGTGAGTAAAAACTCAAGTATGGATTTGAAAAAAAATTTAACATTCAAAATGGAAATGCCCAAATGTTGAGAGAGATAATTCCAAAAAGTATCTGTGATTTTTAAGGATAGGCAAAAAGTGGGCTGTTTGGTTGTGGCAAATATCCAACCATATGTTAACTTGAGAATTTAATTTTTTCTACTTGAAATTTTTGGATCATTAGGTCATTTGCATCTTCAACATGTTTCTGGCATGCATATCCACCACATTTAACACATGCTAGGATCAATTAGAATGCTCTTTCTTATAAAATTCCACCAAGCTATTAGGGGTTGTACTAGTAGAATTTCCCAAACATGGATAACAAAACTTTGGAGTTCATTATTAGTGAATGAAATATTTTTTTTCATTTACATTTATTATAGATTCCAATTTTTTTTATATTTTAAACTCTAAAATTTTCATTTTATTGTGATCTATTTGTCTTATATCTTTCTCTTTCTACGAGAAAAATTGGAGAGTGAAAAGTAAAGTTTGGATTTGGAAAAAAATTGAACATCCAAAAAGGAAATGCACAAATGTTGGGAGAGATAATTTCAAAAAGTATCAATGATTTTAAGGACTGGCAAAAAGTCGGTTGTTTGGCTCTGGTAAATTTCAAACTACACGTTCTCTTCAGAATTAAATTTTTTCTTCTCCTTGAAATTTTTTGATCATTATGTCATTTGCATCTTCAACATGTTTCTGGCATGCATATCGACCACATTTAAAACATGTTAGGATCAGTTAGAAGTCTATTTCTTAAAAATTCCACAAAGTTTTTAGGAGTTGTACTAGTGGAATTTCCCAAACATGGATAACAAAACTTTGGAGTTCATTATTAGTGGGTGAAATAATTTCCTTCACTTAAATTTATTATAGTTTCCAAATTTTATCCGTACATAAAATTTAAAATTTTCATTTTGTTTGATCTATTTGCCATATATCTTTTTTGTTACGAGAAAAATGGGAGAGTGAAAACTCAAATTTTGATTTGAAAAAAAATTTAACATCCAAAATGGAAATGGACAAATGCTGAGGGAGATAATTCCAAAAAGAATCTGTGATTTTTAAGTTAAGGCTAAAAGTGGGTTGTTTGGCTCTGCTAAATATCCAACCATACGTTAACTTGAGAATTTAATTTTTTCTACTCCTTGAAAATTTTGGATCATTAGGTCATTTGCATCTTCATAATGTTTCTCGCATGCATATCCACCACATTTAAAACATTTTTGGGTAAGTTAGAAATCTCTTTCTTATAAAATTCCACCAAGCTAGTAGGGGTTGTACTAGTGGAATTTCCCAAACATGGATAACAAAACTTTGGAGTTAATTTTTCGTGAGTGAAATAATTTTCTTCACTTACATTTATTATAGTTTTCAATTTATTTCATACATAAACTCTAAAATTTTCATTTTGTTGTGATCTGTTTGCCTTATATCTTTTTAGTTTATGAGAAAAATGGGAGAGTGAAAACTCAAGTTTGGATTTAAAAAAAAATTGAACATCCAAAATGGAAATGCGCAAATGCTGAGAGAGATAATTCCAAAAAGTATTTGTAATTTTTAAGGATAGGCAAAAAGTGGGTTGTTTGCTTTTGGTAAATATCCAACCACACGTTTACATGAGAATTTAATTTTTTCTACTCCTTGACATTTTAGGATCATTCGGTAATTTGCAACTTCAACATGTTTTTGGCATTCATATCCACCACATTTAAAACATGCTAGGATCAGTTACACGTCTCTTTCCTATAAAACTCCACCAAGCTATTAGGGGTTGTACTAGTGGAATTTCCAAAACATGGATAACAAAACTTTGGAGTTCATTTTTAGTGCGTGAAATAATTTCCTTCACTTACATTTATTATATTTTTCATATTTTTTGCGTACATAAAATCTAAAATTTTCATTTTGTTCTGATCTGTTTGCCTTATATCTTTTTAGTTTACAAGAAACATGGGAGAGTGAAAACTCAAGTTTGGATTTGAAAAAAAATTGAACTTCCAAAATGGAAATGCACAAATGCTGAGAGAGATAATTCCAAAAAGTATTTGTGATTTTTAAGGATAGGCAAAAAGTTGGTTGTTTGGCTCTGGTAAATAACGAACCAAATGTTAACTTGAGAATTTAATTTTTTCTACTCCTTGACATTTTTGGATCATTAGGTCATTTGCAACTTCAACATGCTTCTGGCATGTTTATCCACCACATTTAAAACATGTAAGGATCAGTTACACGTCTCTTTCCTATAAAATTCCACCAAGCTAATAGGGGTTGTACTAGTGGAATTTCCCAAACATGGATAACAAAACTTTGGAGTTCATTTTTAGTGCGTGAAATAATTTTCTTCATTTACATTTTATATATTTATATTTTTTTTGCATATATAAACTCTAAATTTTATATTTTGTTGTGATCTATTTGCCTTATATCTTTTTTGTTTACGAGAAAAATGGGAGAGTGAAAACTCAAGTTTGGATTCGAACAAAAATTGAACATCCAAAATGGAAATGCGCAAATGCTGAGAGAGATAATTCCAAAAAGTATCTGTGATTTTTAAAGATAGGCAAAAAGTGGGACTTTTGGCTCTGGTAAATATCCAACCACACGTTAACTTGAGAATTTAATTTTTTTCTACTCGAAGTTTTTGGATCATTAGGTCATTTACATCTTCAACATGTTTCTGGCTTCCATATCCACCACATTTAAAACATGTTCGGATTAGTTAGAAGTCTCTTTCCTATAAAATTCCATCTAGCTATTAGGGGTTGTACTAGTGGAAATTTCCAAAAATGGATACCAAAACTTTGAAGTTCATTTTTAGTGCGTGAAATAATTTTCTTCCTTTTCATTTATTATAGTTTTCAAATTTTTTTGCATTCATCACCTCTAATATTTTCATTTTGTTGTGATTGCCTTATATCTTTTTTGTTTACGAGAAAAATGGGAGAGTGAAAACTCAAGTTTGGATTTGAAAACACATTGAACAGCCAAATTGGAAATGAACAAATGTTGAGAGAGATAATTCCAAAAAATATCTATGATTTTTAAGGATAGGAAAAAAGTGGGTTGTTTCGCACAGGTAAATATCCAAGCACACGTTAACTTGAGAATATAATTTTTTCGACTCCTTGAAATTTTTGGATCATTAGGTCATTTGCATCTTCAACATGTTTCTGGCATGCATATCCACCACATTTAAAACATGTTAGGATCAGTTAGAAGTCTCTTTCTAATAAAATTCCACCAAGCTATTAGGGGTTGTACTAGTGGAATTTCCCAAACATGGATAACAAAACTCTGGAGTTCTTTATTAGTGGGTGAAATAATTTTCTTTACTTACATTTATCATAGATTTCAATTATTTTTTGCATTCATAAACTCTAGAAATTTCATTTTGTTGTGATCTATTTGCCTTATATCTTTCTTGTTTATGAGAAAAATGGGTGACTGAAAACTCAAGTTTGGATTTGAAAACACATTGAACAACCAAAATGGAAATGCCCAAATGCTAAGGGAGATAATTCCAAAAAGTATCTAAGATTTTTAAGGATAGGAAAAATGTGGGTTGTTTGGCTTTGGTAAATATCCAACCACACGTTAACTTGAGAATATAATTTTTTCGACTCGAAATTTTTGGATCATTAGGTTAGTTGCATCTTCAACATGTTTCTGGCGTGCGTATCCTCCACATTTAAAACATGTTTGGATCAGTTAGAAGTCTCTTTCTAATAAAATTCCACCAAGCTATTAGGGGTTGTACTAGTGGAATTTCCGAAACATCGATTACAAAACTCCGGAGTTCTTTATTAGTGGGTGAAATAATTTTCTTTACTTACATTTATCATAGATTTCAACTTTTTTTGCATTCATAAACTCTAAAATTTTCATTTTGTTGTGATCTATTTGCTTTATATCTTTCTTGTTTACGAGAAAAATTGGTGAGTGAAAACTCATGTTTGGATCTGAAAAAAAAATTGAACATCCAAAATGGAAATGCACAAATGCTTAGAGAGATAATTCCAAAAAGTATCTGTGATTTTAAGGACTGGCAAAAAGTAGGTTGTTTGGCTCTGGTAAATATCCAACCACACTTTCACTTGGGAATTTATTTTTTTCTACTCCTTGAAATTTTTGGATCATTAGGTCATTTGCATCTTCAACATGTTTCTGGCATGAATATCCACCACATTTAAAACAACTTAGGATCAGTTAGAAGTCTATTTCTTATAAAATTCCACCAAGCTATTAGGGGTTGTACTAGCGGAATTTCGTAAACATGGATAACAAAATTTAGGAGTTTATTATTAGTGCGTGAAATAATTTTCTTCACTTACATTTATTATAGATTTCAAATTTTTTTAGCATTCATAAACCCTAAAATTTTTATTTTGTTGTGATCTTTTTGCCTTATATCTTTCTTGATTACGAGAAAAACGAGAGAGTGAAAACTCAAGTTTGGATTTGAAAAAAAAATTAACATCCAAAATGGAAATGCACAAATGCTACGAGCGATAATTCCAAAAAGTATCTGTGATTTTTAAGGAGAGGAAAAAAGTGGGTGATTTGGTTCTGGTAAATATCCAACCACATGTTAACTTGAGAATTTAATTTTTTCTACTCCTTGAAATTTTAGGATCACTAGGTCATTTGCATCTTCAACATGTTTCTTGCATGCATATCCACCACATTTAATACATGTTAGGATCAGTTAGAAGTCTCTTACTTATAAAATTACACCAAGCTATTAGGGGTTGTACTAGTGGAATTTCCCAAACATGGATAACAAAACTCTGATGTTCTTTTTTAGTGCGTGAAATAATTTTCTTCACTTACATTTATTTTAGATTTCAATTTTTTTTGTATACATAAACTCCAAAATTTTCATTTTGTTGTGATCTTTTTGCCTTATATCTTTTTTGTTTACGAGAAAAATGGGAGACTGAAAACTCAAGTTTGGATTTAAAAACACATTGAACATCTAAAAAGGAAATGCACAAATGCTGAGAGAGATAATTCCAAAAAGTATCTGTGATTTTTTAAGGATAGGTAAAAAGTGGGTTGTTTGGCCCTGGTAAATATCCAACCACACGTTAACATGAGAATATAATTCTTTCTAGTCCTTGAAATTTTTGGATCATTTGGTCATTTGCATCTTCAACATGCTTCTTGCATGCATATCCACCACATTTAATACATGTTAGGATCAGTTAGAAGTCTCTTACTTATAAAATTACACCAAGCTATTAGGGGTTGTACTAGTGGAATTTCCCAAACATGGATAACAAAACTCTGATGTTCTTTTTTATTGCGTGAAATAACTTTCTTCACTTACATTTATTTTAGTTTTCAATTTTTTTTGCGTACATAAACTGTATAATTTTCATTTTGTTGAGATCTTTTTGCCTTAATTCTTTTTTTTTCCGAGAAAAATTGGAGTGTGAAAACTGAAGTTTGGTTTTGAAAAACAATTGAACATCCAAAATGGAAATGCACAAATGTTGAGAGAGATAATTCCAAAAAGTATCTGTGATTTTTAAGGAATGGCAAAAAGTGGATGATTGGCTCTAGTAAATATCCAACCACACAATAACTTGAGGATTGACTTTTTTTTATTCCTTGAAATTTTTAGATCATTAGGTCATTTGCATCGTCAACATGTTTCTTGCATACTTATCCACCACATTTAAAACATGTTAGGATCAAGTAGAAGTCTCTTTCCTATAAAATTCCACCAAACTATTACGGGTTGTACTAGTGGAATTTCCCAAATATGGATAACAAAACTTTGGTGTTCATTTTTAGTGTGTGAAATAATTTTCTTCACTTACATTTATTATAGTTTTCAATTTTTTTTGCATACATAAACTGTAAAATTTTCATTTTGTTGAGATCTTTTTGCCTTAATTCTTTTCTTGTTTCCGAGAAAAATGGGAGAGTGAAAACTGAAGTTTGGATTTGAAAAACAACTGAACATCCAAAATGGAAATGCACAAATGTTGAGAGAGATGATTTCAAAAAGTATCTGTGATTTTTAAGGATAGGCAAAAAGTGGGTGATATGCTCAGGTAAATATCCAACCACACAATAACTTGAGAATTTACTTTTTTCTCCTCCTTGAAATTTTTAGATCATTAGCTCATTTGCATCTTCAACATGTTTCTGGCATGCTTATCCACCACATTTAAAACATATTAGCATCAATTAGAAGTCTATTTCTTATAAAATTTCACCAAGCTATTAGGGGTTGTACTAGTGGAATTTCCCAAACATGGATAACAAAACTTTGGAGTTCATTTTTAGTGAGTGAAATAATTTTCTTCACTTACATTTATTATTGTTTTCAAATTTTTTTTCATACATAAACTCTACAATTTTCATTTTGTTGTAATCTATTTGCCTTATATCTTTTTTGTTTACAAGAAAAATGGGAGAGTTAAAACAAGAGTTTGGATTAGAAAAAAAATCGAACATCAAATATGGAAATGCACAAATGCTGAGAGAGATAACGTATCTGTGATTTTTAAGGATAGGAAAAAAGTGAGTTGTTTGGGTCTGGTAAATATCCAACCACACGTTAACTTGAGAATTTAATTTTTTCTGCACTTTGAAAATTTTGGATCATTAGGTCATTTGCATCTTCAACATGTTTTTGGCTTGCATATCCACCACATTTATAACATGTTAGGATCTGTAAGAAGTCTCTTTCTTACGAATTTCCACCAAGCAATTAGGGGTTGTACTAGTGGAATTTCCCAAACATGGATAACAAAACTTTGGAGTTCATTTTTAGTGCAAGAAATAATTTTCTTCACTTACATTTATTATAGTTTTCAATTTTTTTTTCATCCATAATAAACTCTAAAATTTTCATTTTGTTGTGATCTATACGCCTTATATCTTTTTGGTTTACGAGAAAAATAGGAGAGTGAAAACTCAAGTTTGGATTTGAAAACACATTGAACATCCAAAATGGAAATTCACAAATGCTGAGAGAGATATTCCAAAAATTATCTGTGATTTTGAAGGATAGGAAAAAAGTGAGTTGTTTGGCACAGGTAAATATCCAACCGCATGTTAACTTGAGCATTTAAATTTTTCTACTCCTTGAAATTTTCTGATCATTAGGTCATTTGCATCCTCAACATGTTTCTAGCATGCATATCCACAACATTTAAAACATGCTAGGATCAGTTAGAAGTCTCTTTCCTATAAAATTCCGCCAAGCTATTAGGGGTTGTACTAGTGGAATTTCCCAAACATGGATAACAAAACTTTGGAGTTCATTTTTAGTGAGTGAAATAATTTTCTTCACTTACATTTATTATAGTTTTCAATTTTTTTTGCATACATAATAAACTCTAAAATTTTCATTTTGTTGTGATCTATACGCCTTATATCTTTTTTGTTTATGAGAAAAAATAGGAGAGTGAAAACTCAAGTTTGGATCTGAAAACACATTGAAAGACCAAAATGGAAATGCACAAATGTTGAGAGAGATATTCCAAAAAGTATCTGTCATTTTTAAGGATTGGCAAAAAGTGAGTTGTTTGGCACAGGTAAATATCCAACGACATGTTAACTTGAGCATTTAATGTTTTCTACTCCTTGAAATTTTCTGATCATTAGGTCATTTACATCCTCAACATGTTTCTGGCATGCATATCCACAACATTTAAAACATGTTAGGATCAGTTAGAAGTCTCTTTCCTATAAAATTCCACCAAGCTATTAGGGGTTGTACTAGAGGAATTTCCCAAACATGGATAACGAAACTTTGGAGTTCATTTTTAGTGTGTGAAATAATTTTCTTCACTTATATTTATTAAAGTTTTCAAAATTTTTTGCATACATAAACTGTAAAATTTTCTTTTTGTTGAGATTTTTTTGCCTTAATTCTTTTTTTTTCCGAGAAAAATCGGAGAGTGAAATCTGAAATTTGGATTTGAAAAACTATTGAACATCCAAAATGGAAATGCACAAATGCTGAGAGAGAAATTCCAAAACGTATCTGTGATTTTTAAGGATAGGCAATAACGGGGTGATTTGGCTCTAGTAAATATCCAACCACACGTAAACTTGAGAATTTAATTTTTTCTACTCCATGAAATTTTTGGATCAATAGGTCATTTGCATCTTCAACATATTTCTGGCATGCATATCCACCACATTTAAAACATGTTTGGATCAGTTAGAAGTCTCTTTCTTAAAAAATTCCACCAAGCTATTATGGGTTATACTTGAGGAATTTCTCTCTAACATGGATAAGAAAACTTTGCAGTTCATTTTTAGTGCATGAAATATTATTCTTCACTGACATTTACTATAGTTTTCAAAATTTTTGGCATACATAAACTCAAAAATTTTCATTTTGTTGAAATCTTTTTTCCTTATATCATTTTTGTTTACGAGAAAAATGCGAGTGAAAACTCAATTTTGGATTTGAAAAAAAATTGAACATCAAAAAAGGAAAAGCACAAATGCTGTGAGAGATAATTCAAAAAAGTATCTGTCATTTTTAAGGATAGGCAAAATGTGGGTTGTTTGGCTCTGGTAAATATCCAACCACACATTAACTTGAGAATTTAATTTTTTCTACTCCTATAAATTTTTGGATCATTAGGTCAATAGCATCCTCAACATGTTTCTGGCATGCATATCCACAACACTTAAAACATGTTAGGATAAGTTAGAAGTTTCTTTCCTATAAAATTCCACCAACCAATTAGGGGTTGTACTAGTGGAATTTCCCAAACATGGATAACAAAACTTTGGAGTTCATTTTTATTAAGTGAAATAATTTCTTTCACTTACATTTATTATATTTTTCAAATTTTTTTGCATTCAAAAAATCTAAAATTTTCATTTTGTTGTGATCTTTTTGCCTTATTTCTTTTTTTGTTTGCGAGAAAAATGGCAGAGTGAAATCACAAGTTTGGATATGAAAAAAAAATTGAACATCTAAAATGGAAATGCACAAAAGCTGAGAGAGCTAATTAAAAAATTACTTGTGATTTTTTTGGATAGGCAAAAAGTGGGTTTTTTGGCTCTGGTAAATATCCAACCACACGTTAACTAGGGAATTTAGGTTTTTCAACTCGAAAGTTTTGGATCATTAGGTCATTTGCATCTTCAACATGTTACTGGCATGCATATCCACCACATTTAAAACATGTTAGGACCAGTTAGAAGTCTCTTCCCTATAAAATTCCACCAAGCTATTAATGGTTGTACTAGTGGAATTTCCAAAACATGGATAACAAAACTTTGGAGTTCATTTTTAGAGCATGAAATAATTTTTTTCACTTTTTTTTGCATACATAAACTCTAAAATTTTCATTTTGTTGTGATCTATTTGCAGTATATCTTTTTTCTTTACTAGAAAAATGGGACGGTGAAAACTCAAGTTATGATTTGAAAACACTTTGAACATTCAAAATGGAAATGCACAAATGCTGAGAGAGATAATTCCAAAAAGTATCTGTGATTTTTAAGGATGTGCAAAAGGTGGGTTGTTTGGCACTGGTAATTATCGAACCACATGTTAACTTGAGAATTTATTTTTTTCTACTCCTTGAAATTTTTGGATCATTAGGTCTTTTCCATCCTCAACATGCTTCTGGCACGCATATCCCCCACAATCAAAACATGTTAGGATCAGTTAGAAGTCTCTTTCCTACAAAATTCCACCAAGCTATTAGGGGTTGTGCTAGTGGAATTTCCCAAACATGGATAACAAAACTTTGGAGTTCATTTTTAGAGCGTGAAATAATTTTCTTCACTTACATTTATTATAGTTTTCAAATTTTTTTGCTCACATAAACTATACAATTTTCATTTAGTTGTGATCTATTTGCCTTATAACTTTTTTGTTTAGGACAAAAAATGGGAGAGTGAAAACTCAAGTTTGGATTTGAAATAAAATTGAACATAAAAAATGGAAGCGAACAAATGCAGAGAAAGATAATTCCAAAAATTATCTGTGAATTTTAAGGATAGGCAAAAAGTGGGTTGTTTGGCTCTGGTAAATATCCAACCACAAGTTATCTCGAGAATTTAATTTTTTCTACTCCTTGAAAATTTTGGATCATTAGGTCATTTGCATGTTCAACATGTTTCTTGTTTGCATATCCACCACATTTAAAACATGTTAGGATTAGTTAGGAGTCCCTTTCTTATAAAATTCCACCAAGCTATTAGGGGTTGTACTAGTGGAATTTCCCTAACATGGATAACAAAATTTGGAGTTCATTTTTAGTGCGAGAAATAATTTTCTTAACTTACATTTACTATAGTTTTAAATTTTTTTTACATACATAAACTCTAAAATTTTGATTTTGTTGTGATCTATTTTCGTTATATCTTTTTTGTTTACGAGAAAAATAGGAGAGTGAAAACTCAAGTTTGGATTTGAAAAAAAAACTAACATCCAAATTAGAGATGCACAAATGTTGAGAGAGATAATTCCAAAAAGTATGCTTGATGTTTAAGGATAGGCAAAAAGTGGGTTGTTTGGCTCTGGTAATTATCCAATCACACGTTAACTTTAGAATTTAATTTTTTCTACACCTTGAAAATTTTGGATCACTAGGTCATTTGGATCCTCAACATGTTTCTTGCATGCATATCCACCACTTTTAAAACTTGTTAGGATCTGTTAGAAGTCTCTTTCCTATAAAATTCCACCAAGCTATTAGGGGTTGTGCTAGTGGAATTTCCCAAACATGGATAACAAAACTTTGGAGTTCATTTTTAGTGCATGAAATAATTTTCTTCACTTACATTTATTATTGTTTTCAAATTTTTTTGCATACATAAACTCTAAAATTTTCATTTGGTTGTGATCTATTTGTTTTATATCTTTTTTTTTTACGAGAAAAAGGGAAGAGTGAAAACAAGTTTGGATTTGAAAAAAAATTGAACATCAAAAATGGAAATGCACAAATGCTGAGAGAGATAATTCCTAAAATTATCTGTGATGTTTAAGGATAGGCAAAAAGTGGGTTCTTTGGCTCTAGTAAATATCCAACCACACGTTAACTTGAGAATTTAGTTTTTTATACTACATGAAATTTTTGGATCATTAGGTCAATTGAATCATCAACATGTTTCAGGCATGC
Source organism: Aristolochia californica (assembly GCF_029961685.1). Classification (NCBI taxonomy): domain Eukaryota; kingdom Viridiplantae; phylum Streptophyta; class Magnoliopsida; order Piperales; family Aristolochiaceae; genus Aristolochia; species Aristolochia californica. The sequence continues at coordinate 16,489,213 of NW_027181771.1, forward strand.
ATATCCACCACATTTAAAATATGTTAGGATCAGTTAGAAGTCTATTTCCTATAAAATTCCATCGAACTATTAGGGTTGTATTAGTGGAATTTCCCGAACATGGGCAACAAAACTTTGGAGTTCATTTTTAGTGAGTGATATAATTTTCTTCACAAACATTTATTATAGTTTTCAAATTTTTTTGCATAAATAAACTCTAGAATTTTCATTTTGTTGTGATCTATTTGCCTTATTACTTTTTTGTTTACGAGAAAAATGGGACAGTGAAAACTCAAGTTTGGATTTGAAAAAAAATTGAACATCCAAAATGGAAATGCACAAATTTTGAGTGAGATAATTCCAAAAAGTATCTATGACTTTTAATGATAGGCAAAAAGTGGGTTGTTTAGCTCTGGTAAATATCCAACTACACAATAACTTGAGAACTTATTTTTTCTACTCCATGAAATTTGTAGATCATTAGGTCATTTGCATCTTCAACATGTTTCTGGCATGCTTATCCACCACATTTAAAACTTGTTAGGATCAACTAGAAGTCTCTTTCCTATAAAATTCCACCAAACTATTAGGGGTTGTACTAGTGGATTTTCCCAAACATGGATAACAAAACTTTGGTGTTCATTTTTAGTGTGTGAAATAATTTTCTTCACGTACATTTATTATAGTTTTTCAAATTTTTTTGCATACATAAACTCTAAAATTTTCATTTTACTGTGATCTGTTTGCCTTATTATCTTTTTTGTTTACGAGAAAAATTGGAGAGTGAAAACTCAAGTTTAGATTTGAAAAAAAATAGAACATCCAAAATGGAGATGCACAAATGCCGAGAGAGATAATTCCAAAAAGTATCTGTGATTTTTAAGGATAGGCAAAATGTGGGTTGTTTGGCTCTTGAAAGTATCCAACCACACGTTAACTTGAGAATTTAATTTTTTCTCCTCCTTGATATTTTTAGATCAATAGGTCGTTTGCATCCTCAACATGTTTTTGGCATACATATCCTCATATTTAAAACATGTTAGGATTAGTTAGAAGTCTCTTTCCTATAAAATTCCACCAAGATATTAGGGGTTGTACTAAAGGAATTTCCCTAACATAGATAACAAAACTTTGAAGTTCATTTTTAGTGCTTAAAATAATTTTCTTCACTTACATTTATAATAGTTTTCAAATTTTTTTGCATACATAAACTCTAAAATTTTCATTTTGTTGCGATCTATTTGCCTTATATGTTTTTTGTTTACGAGAAAAATTGGAGAGTGAAAACTCAAGTTTGGATTTGACAAAAATTTGAACATCCAAAATATATATGCACAAATGTTGAGAGAGATAATTCCAAAAAGTATCTTTGATTTTTAAGGACAGGCAAAAAGTGGGTTGTTTGGCTCTGGTAATTATTCAACCACATGTTAACTTCAGAATTTAATTTTTTCTACTCCTTGAAATTTTTGGATCATTAGGCCACTTGCATCATCAACATGTTTCTGGCAAGCATAACCACCACATTTAAAACATTTTAGGATCAGTTAGAAGTCTCTTTCCTATAAAATCTATTAGGGGTTGTACTAGTGGAATTTCCTAAACATGGATAACAAAACTTTGGAGTTCATTTTTAGTGCATGAAATAATTTTCTTCACTTACACTTATTACAGTTTCAATTTTTTTTGCATACATAAACTTTAAAATTTTCATTTCATTGTGATCTTATATCTTTTTTGTTGACGAGAAAAATGGGAGAGTGGAAACTCAAGTTTTGATCTGAAAAAAATATTTGAACATCCAAAAGGAAAATGCACAAATGCTGAGAGAGATAATTCCAAAAAGTATCTGTGATCTTTAAGGATAGGCAAAAAGTGGGTTGTTTGGCTCAGGTAAATATCCAACCACACTTAAACTTGAGAATTTAATTTTTTCTACTGCTTGAATTTTTTGGATCATTAGGCCACTTGCATCCTCAACATGTTTCTGGCATGCATAACCACCACATTTAAAAAATGTTAGGATCAGTTAGAAGTTTCTTGCCAATAAAATCTATTAGGGGTTGTACTAGTGGAATTTTCCAAACATGGATAACATAACTTTGTAGTACATTTTTAGTGCATGAAATAATTTTCTTCACTTACATTTATTATAGTTTTCAAAATTTTTTTCATAAATCAACTCTAAAATTTTCATTTTGTTGTGATCTTATATCTTTATTGTTCAGGAGAAAAATGGGAGAGCGAAAACTCAAATTTGGATCTGAAAATAAAATTTGAACGTCCATAATGGAAATGTACAAAAGCTGAGAGAGATAATTCCAAAAAGTATATGGGATTTTTAAGGATAGGAAAAAAGTGGGTTGTTTGGCTCCGGTAAATATCCAACCACAAGTTAACTTGAGAATTTAATTTTTTCTACTCCATGAATTTTTTGGATCATTAGGCCAGTTGCTACCTCAAAATGTTTCTGGCATGCATATCCACAACATTTAAAACATGTTACGATCAGTTAGAAGTCTCTTTCCTATGAAATCTATTAGGGGTTGTACTAGTGGAATTTCAAAAACAATGATAACAAAACTTTGGAGGTCATTTTTAGTGCGTGAAATAATTTTCCTCACTTACATTTATTATAGATTTCAAAATTTTTGGCATACATAAACTCTGAAATTTTCATTCTGTTGTGATCTTAAATCTTTTTTGTTTACGAGAAAAATAGGAGAGTTAAAACTCAAGTTTGGATATGAAAAAAAAAATATTTGAACATCCAAAAAGGAAATGCACAAATGTTGAGAGAGATAAGTCCAAAACTATTTGTAATTTTTAAGGATAGGAAAAAAGTGGGTTGTTTGGCTCCGGTAAATATCCAACCACACGTTAACTTGAGCATTTAATTTTTTCAACTCATTGAAATTTTTGGTTCATTAGGCCACTTGCATCCTCAACATGTTTCTGGCATGCATATCCACCACATTTATAACATGTTAGGACCAGTTAGAAGTCTCTTTCCTATAAAATCTATTAGGGTTTGTACTAGTGGAATTTCCCAAACATGGATAACAAAACTTTGGAGTTCAATTTTAGTGCGTAAAATAATTTTCTTCACTTACATTTATTATAGTTTTCAATTTTTTTGCATACATAAACTCTTAAATTTTCATTTTGTTGTGATCATTTTTTTTTTGTTTATGGGAAAAATGGGAGAGTGAAAACTCAAGTTTGGATGTGAAAAAAAAATTTGAACTTCCAAAATGGAAATGCAACAATGCGAGAGAGATAATTTCGAAAAGTATCTGTGATTTTTAAGGATAGGCAAAAAGTGGGTTGTTAGGCTCCAGAAAATATTCAACCACACGTTAAGTTGAGAATTTAATTTTTTCTACTCCTCGAAATTTTTCGATCGTTAGGCCACTTACATCCTCAACATGTTTCTGGCATGCATATCCACCACATTTAAAACATGTTAGGATCAGTTAGAAGTCTCTTTCCTATAAAATCTATTAAGGGTTGTACTAGTGGAACTTCCTAAACTTGGATAACAAAACTTTGGAGTTCAATTTTAGAGCGTGAAATAATTTTCTTCACTTACATTTATTATAGTTTTCAATTTTTTTGCATACATAAACTCTAAAATTTTTATTTTGTTGTGATCTTATATTTTTTTGTTTACGAGAACAATGGGAGAGTGCAAACTCAAGTTTGGATCTGAAAAAAAATTTGAACAACCAAAATTGAAATGCACAAATGTTGAGAGAGATAATTCCAAAAAGTATCAGTGATTTTTATGGATAGGTAAAAAGTAGGTTGTTTTGCTCTGTTAAATATCCAACCACATGTTAATTTGAGAATTTAATTTTTTCTACTTGAAATTTTTGGATCATTAAGCCACTTGCATCCTCAACATGTTTCTTGCATGCATATCCACCACATTTAAAACATGTTAGGATCAGTTAGAAGTCTCTTTCCTATAAAATCGATTAGGGCTTGTACTAGTGGAACTTCCCAAACTTAGATAACAAAACTTTGGAGTTTATTTTTAGTGCACGAAATAATTTTCCTCACGTACATTTATTATTTTTTTCAAATATTTTTGCATACATAAACTCTAAAATTTTCATTTTGTTGTGATCATCTTTTTTGTTTACGAGAACAATGGGAGAGTGCGAACTCAAGTTTGGATCTGAAGAAAAGGTTGAACAACCAAAATGGAAATCCACAAATGCTATGAGAGATAATTCCAAAAAGTATCAGTGATTTTTAAGGATAGGTAAAAAGTGGATTGTTTAGCTCCGTTAAATATCCAACCACATGTTAATTTGAGAATTTAATTTTTTCTACTCCTTGAAATTTTTGGATCATTAGGTGACTTGCATCCTCAACATGTTCCTGGTATGCATAATCACCACATTTAAAACATGTTAGGATATGTTAGAAGTCTCTTTCCTATAAAATCTATTAGGGGTTTTACTAGTGGAATTTCCCAAACATGGATAACATAACTTTGGAGCTCATTTTTAGAGCTCGAAACAACTTTCTTCACTTTCATTTATTATAGTTTTCAAATTTTTTTGCATAAATAAATTCTAAAATTTTCATTTTGTTGTGATCTTATATCTTTTTTGTTTACGAGAAAAATGGGAGAGTGAAAACTCATGTTCGGATCTGAAAAAAAAATTTGAACATCCAAAATGGAAATGCGACAATGGTGAGAGAGATTTTTCCAAAGAGTATCTGTGATTTTTAAGGATAGGCAAAAAGTGGGTTGTTTGGCTCCTGTAAATATCCAACCACATGTTAACTTGAGAATTTAATTTTTTCTACTCCTTGAAATATTTGGATCATTAGGCCACTTGCATCCTCAACATGTTTCTGGCATGCCTATCCACCACATTTAAAACATGTTAGGATCAGTTAGAAGTCTCTTTCCTATAAAATCTATTAGGGGTTGTACTAGTGGAATTTCCCAAACTTGGCTAAAGAAACTTTGGAGTTCATTTTTATTGTGTGAAATAATTTTCTTCACTTACATTTATTGTAGGTTTCAAATTTTTTTGCGTACATAAACTAAAAAATTTTTTTTTGTTGAGATCTACTATTTTTTTTACGAGAAAAATGGGAGAGTGGAAACTCAACTTTGGAACTGAAAAAAAAATTTGAACATCCAAAATGGAAAAGCACAAATGCTGAGAGAGACAATTCCAAAAAGTATCTGTAATTTTTAAGGATAGGTAAAAAGTGGGTGGTTTGGCTCCATTAAATATCCAACCACACGTTAACTTGAGAATGTAATTTGTTCTACTCCATGAAATTTTGGGATCATTATTCCACTTGCATCCTCAATATGTTTCTGGCATGCATATCCAACACATTGAAAACATGTTAGGATCAATTAGAAATCTCTTTCCTATAAAATTCCACCATGCTATTAGTGGTTGTACTAGCGGAATTTCCCTAACATGGATAACAAAACTTTGGAGTTCAATTTTAGTGCGTGAAATAATTTCTTCACTTACATTTATTATAGTTTTAAATTTTTTTTGCATAGATAAACACTTAAATTTTAGTTTTGTTGAGATCTTTTTTTTTTTTTTGTTTGCGAGAAAAATGGGAGAGTGAAAACTCAAGTTTGGATGTGGAAAAAAAATTTGAACTTCCAAAATGGAAATGCAACAATGCTGAGGGAGATAATTTCAAATAGTATCTGTGATTTTTAAGGATAGGCAAAAAGTGGGTTGTTTGGCTCCGTTAAATATCCAACCCCATGTTAATTTGAGAATTTAATTTTTTCTACTCCTTGAAATTTTTGGATCATTAGGCCACTTGCATCCTCAACATGTTTCTGGCATGCATATCCACCACATTTAAAACATGTTAGGATCAGTTAGAAGTCTCTTTCCTATAAAATCTATTAGGGGTTTTACTAGTGGAATTTCCCAAACATGGATAACAAAACTTTGGAGTTCATTTTTAGCGCTCGAAACAACTTTCTTCACTTACAATTATTATTGTTTTCAATTCTTTTTGCATAAATAAATTCTAAAATTTTCTTTTTGTTGTGATCTTATATCTTTTTTGTTTACGAGAAAAATGGGAGAGTGAAAACTCATGTTCAGATCTGAAAAAAAAATTGAACATCCAAAATGAAAATGCGACAATGCTAATAGAGATTTTTCCAAAGAGTATCTGTGATTTTTAAGGATTGGCAAAAAGTGGGTTGTTTGCCTCCTGTAAATATCCAACCACAAGTTAACTTGAGAATTTAATTTTTTCTACTCCTTGAAATATTTGGATCATTAGGCCACTTGCATCCTCAACATGTTTCTGGCATGGCTATCCACCTCATTTAAAACTTGTTAGGATCAGTTAGAAGTCTCTTTCCTATAAAATCTATTAGGGGTCTTACTAGTGGAATTTCCCAAACATGGCTATCAAAACTTTAGAGTTCATTTTTAATGCGTGAAATAATTTTCTTCACTTACATTTATTATAGTTTTAAAATTTTTTTGCATACATAAACTCTAAAATTTTCATTTTGTTGTGATCTTATATCTTTTTTTTCAAGAAAAATGGGAGAGTGGAAACTCAAGTTTGCATCTGAAAAAAAAATTTGAACATCCAAAATGGAAATGCACAAATGCTGAGAGAGATAATTCCAAAAAGTATCTGTGATTTTTAAGGATAGGTGAAAAGTGGGTTGTTTGGCTCCATTAAATATCCACCCACACGTTAACTTGAGAATTTAATTTTTTCTCCTCCTTGAAATTTTTGGATCATTAGGCCACTTGCATCCTCAACATGTTTCTGGCATGCATATCCACCACTTTTAAAACATGTTAGGATCAGTTAGAAGTCTCTTTCTTTTAAAATTCCACCATGATATTAGGGGATGTACTAGTGGAATTTTCCAAACATTGATAACAAAACTGTGGAGTTCATTTTTAGTGCGTGAAACAATTTTCTTCACTTACATTTATTATAGTTTTCAATATTTTTTGCATACATAAACTCTAAAATTTTCATTTTGTTGTGATATTATATCTTTTTTGATTATGAGAAAAATGGGAGAGTGAAAACTCATGTTCGGATATGAAAAAAAAAATTTGAACATCCAAAATGGAAATGCGGCAGTGTTGTGAGAGATAATTCCAAAAAGTATCTGTGATTTTTAAGGATAGGCAAAAACTGGGTAGTTTGGCTCTGGTAATTATCCAACCACACATTAACTTGAGAATTTAATTTTTTCTACTCCTTGAAATTTTTGGATCATTAGGCCACTTGCATCCTCAACATGTTTTTGGCATGCATATCCACCACATTTAAAACATGTTAGGATCAGTTAGAAGTGTCTTTCTTATAAAATCTATTAGCGGTTGTACTAGTGGAATTTCCCAAACTTGGCTAACAAAAGTTTGGAGTTCATTTTTATTGCATGAAATAATTTTCTTCACTTACATTTATTACAGGTTTCAAATTTTTTTGCACACTTAAATTCTAAATTTTTTTTGTTGTTGAGATCTATTATTTTTTTTTTTTTACGAAGAAAATGGGTGAGTGGAAACTCATGTTTGGAACTGAAAAAAAAGTTTGAACATCCAAAATGGAAATGCACAAATGCTGAGAGAGATAATTCCAAAAAGTATCTATGATTTTTAATGATAGGTAAAAAGTAGGTTGTTTGGCTCCGTTAAATATGCAACCACACGTTAACTTGAGAATGTAATTTGTTCTACTTCATGAAATTTTGGGATCATTATTCCACTAGCATCCTCAACATGTTTCTGGCATGCATATCCACCACATTTAAAACATGTTAGGATTAATTACAAGTCTCTTTCCTATAAAATTCCACCATGCTATTAGGGGTTGTAGTAGTGGAATTACCCTAACATGGATAAAAAAACTTTGGAGTTAATTTTTAGTGCGAGTAATAATTTTCTTCACTTACATTTATTTAAGTTTCAAATTCTTTTGCATACATAAACTCTAAAATTTTCATTTTGTTGTGATCTGATATCTTTTTTGTTTACGAGAAAAATGGGAGAGTGAAAACACAAGTTTGGATCTGAAAAAAAAATTGAACATCCATAATGGAAATGCACAAATGATGAGAGAGATAATTCCAAAAAGTTTCTGTGATTTTTAAGGATAGGAAAAAAGTTGGTTTTTTGGCATCGGTAAATATCCAACCACACGTAAACTTGAGAATTTAATTTTTTCTACTCCTTTTGGATCATTAGGCCACTTGCATCCTCAACAAGTTTCTGGCATGCCTAACCACCACATTTAAAACATGTTAGGACCAGTTAGAAGTCTCTATCCTATAAAATCTATTAGGGTTTGTACTAGTGGAATTTCCCAAACATGAATAACAAAACTTTGGAGTTCAATTTTAGTGCGTGAAATAATTTGCTTCCGTTACATTTATTATAGTTTTCAATTTTTTTTGCATAGATAAACTCTTAAATTTTCATTTTGTTGAGATTTAATTTTTTTTACGAGAAAAATGGGAGTGAAAACTCAAGTTTGGATGTGAAAAAAAAATTTGAACTTCCAAAATGGAAATGCAACAATGCTGAGAGAGATAATTTTAAAAAGTATCTGTGATTTTTAAGGATAGGCAAAAAGTTGGTTGTTTGGCTCCGGTAAATATTCAACCAAACGTTAACTTGAGAATTTAATTTTTTTCTTCTCCTTGAAATTTTTGGATCGTGAGGCCACTTGCATCCTCAATATGTTTCTGGCATGCATATCCACCACATTTAAAACATGTTAGGATCAGTTAGAGGTCTCTTTCCTATAAAATCTATTAAGGATTGTACTAGTGGAACTTCCAAAACTTGGATAACAAAACTTTGGAGTTCAATTTTACAGCGTGAAATAATTTTCTTCACTTACATTTATTATAGTTTTCAATTTTTTTGCATACATAAACTCTAAAATTTTCATTTTGTTGTGATCTTATATCTTTTTTGTTTACAAGAACAATGGGAGAGTACAAACTCAAGTTTGGATATGAAAAAGAATTTGAACAACCAAAATGAAAATGCACAAATGTTGAGAGAGATAATTCCAAAAAATATCAGTGATTTTTTTGGATAGGTAAAAAGTGGTTCGTTTTGCTCCATTAAATATCCAACCACATATTAATTTGAGAATTTAATTTTTTCTACTCCTTGAAATTTTCTGATCATTAGGCCACTTGCATCCTCAACATGTTTCTTGCAGGCATGTCCTCCACATTTAAAACATGTTAGGATCAGTTAGAAGTCTCTTTCCTATAAAATCAATTAGGGGTTGTACTAGTGGAATTTTCCAAACTTGGATAACAAAACTTTGGAGATCATTTTTAGTGCGTGAATTAATTTTCTTCACTTACATTTATAATAGTTTTCAAATTTTTTTACATACATAAACTCTTAAATTTTCTTTTTGTTTTGATATTATATCTTTTTTGTCTACAAGAACAATGGGAGAGTGGAAAGTCAAGTTTGGATCTGAAAAAATGGTTGAACAACCAAAATGGAAATGCAAAAAAGCTGAGAGAGATAATTCCAAAAAGTATCAGTGATTTTTAAGGATTGGTAAAAAATGGGTCGTTTTGCTCCGGTAAATATCCAACGACTTGTTTATTTGAGAATTTAATTTTTTCTACTCCTTGAAATTTTTTGATCATTAGGCCACTTACATCCTCAACATGTTTCTGGCATGCATAACCACCACATTTAAAACATGTTAGGATCAGTTAGAAGTCTCTTTTTCTATAAAATCTATTAGGGGTTGTACTAGTGGAATTTCCCAAACTTGGATAACAAAACTTTGAAGTTCATTTTTAGTGCATGAAATAATTTTCTTCACTTACATTTATTATAGTTTTCAAATTTTTTTGCATACATAAACTCTAAATTTTCATTTTGTTGTGATCTTATATCTTTTTTGTTTACGAGAAAAATTAGAGAGTGAAAACTCATGTTCGGATCTGAAAAAATAATTTGAACATCCAAAATGGAAATGCGACAATGCTGAGAGAGATTTTTCCAAAGAGTATCTGTGATTTTTAAGGATAGGCAAAAAGTGGGTTGTTTGGCTCCGGTAAATTTCCAACCACACGTTAACTTGAGAATTTAATTATTTCTACTCCTTGAAATTTTTGGATCAATAGGCCACTTGCATCCTCAACATGTTTCTGGCAAGCCTATCCACCACAATTAAAACTTGTTAGGATCAGTTAGAAGTCTCTTTCCTATAAAATCTATTAGGCGTAGTACTAGTGGAATTTCCAAAACATGGCTAACAAAACTTTGGAGTTAATTTTTAATGCATGAAATAATTTTCTTCACATACATTTATTATAGTTTTAAAATTTTTTTGCATATATAAACTCTAAAATTTTCATTTTGTTGTGATCTTATATACTTTTTTTACTAGAAAAATGGGAGAGTGGAAACTCAAGTTTGCATCTGAAAAAAAAAATTTGAACATCCAAAATGGAAATCCACAAATGCTGAGAGAGATAATTCCAAAAAGTATCTGTGATTTTTAAGGATAGGTAAAAAGTGGGTTGTTTGGCTCCGTTAAATATCCAACCACACGTTAACTTGGGAATTTAATTTTTTCTACTCCTTGAAATTTTTGGATCATTAGGCCACTTGCATCCTCAACATGTTTTTGGCATGCATATCCACCAGTTTTAAAACATTTTAGGATCAGTTAGAAGTCTCTTCTTTTAAAATTCCACCATGCTATTAGGGGATGTACTAGTGGAATTTTTAAAACATGGATAACGAATCTTTGGAGTTCATTTTTAGTGCATGAAACAATTTTCTTCACTTACATTTATTATAGTTTTCAAATTTTTTTGCATACATAAACTCTAAAATTTTTATTTTGTTGTGATCTTATATCTTTTTTGTTTATGAGAAAAATGGGAGAGTGAAAAATCATGTTCGGATCTGAAAAAAACAATTTGAACGTCCAAAATGGAAATGCGGCAAAGATGTGAGAGGTAATTCAAAAAACAATCTGTGATTTTTAAGGATAGGCAAAAAATGGGTAGTTTGGCTCCGGTAATTATCCAACCACATATTAACCTGAGAATTTAATTTTTTCTACTCCTTGAAATTTTTGGATCATTAGGCCACTTGCATCCTCAACATGTTTCTGGCATGCATATCCACCACATTTAAAACATGTTAGGATCAGTTAGAAGTCTCTTTCCTATGAAATCTATTAGGGGTTGTTCTAGTGGAATTTCCCAAACTTGGCAAACAAAACTTTGGAGTTCATTTTTAGTGCGTGAAATAATTTTCTTCCCTTACATTTTATTATACGTTTCAAATTTTTTTGAATACATAAACTCTAAATTTTTTTGTTGTTGTGATGTACTATCTGTTTTTTTACGAGAATAAAGGGAGAGTGGAAACTAAAGTTTGGAACTGAAAAAATAATTTGAACATCCAAAATGGAAATGCACAAATGCTGAGAGATGTAATTCAAAAAGTATCTGTGATTTTTAAGGATTGGTAAAACGTGGGTTGTTTGTCTCCATTAAATACCCAACCACACTTTAACTTGAGAATGTAATTTTTTCTACTCCATGAAATTTTGGGATCATTATTCCACTTGCTTCCTCAACATGTTTCTGGCATGTATATCCACCACATTTAAAACGTGTTAGGATCAATTAGAAGTCTCTTTCCTATAAAATTCCACCATGCTATTAGGGGTTGTACAAGTGGAATTTCCATAACATGGATAGCAAAACTTTGGAGTTCATTTTTAGTGCGAGTAATAATTTTCTTCACTTACATTTATTTAAGTTTCAAATTCTTTTTCATACATAAACTCTAAAATTTTCATTTTGTTGTGATCTTATATCTTATTTGTTTACGAGAAAAATGGGAGAGTGAAAACTCAAGTTTGGATATGAAAAAAAAATTTGAACATCAGAAATGGAAATGCTCAAATGTTGAGAGAGATAATTCAAAAAAGTATCTATGATTTTTAAGGGTAGGAAAAAAGTTGGTTTTTTGGCTCTGGTAAATCTGCCCACACGTAAACTTCAGAATTTAATTTTTTTTACTCCTTGAAATTTTTGGATCATTAGGCCACTTGCATCCTCAACATGTTTCTGGCATGCATAATCACCACATTTAAAACATGTGTGGACCAGTTAGAAGTCTCTTTCCTATAAAATCTGTTATGGTTTGTACTAGTGGAATTTTCCAAACATGGATAACAAAACTTTGGAGTTCAATTTTAGTGCGTGAAATAATTTTCTTCACTTACATTTATTATAGTTTTCAATTTTTTTGCATACATAAACTCTAAAATTTTCATTTTGTTGTGATCTCATATCTTTTTTGTTTACGAGAACAATGGGAGAGTAAAAACTCAAGTTTGGATCTGAAAAAAAATTTGAATAACCAAAATGGAAATGCACAAATGCTGAGCGAGATAATTCCAAAAAGTATCTGTAATTTTTAAGGATAGGTAAAAAGTGGGTTGTTTGGCTCCGTTAAATATCCAACCACACGTTAACTTGGGAATTTAATTTTTTCTACTCCTTGAAATGTTTGGATCAATAGGCGACTTGCATCCTCAACATGTTTCTGGCATGCATATCCACCAGTTTTAAAACATTTTAGGATCAGTTAGAAGTCTCTTTCTTATAAAATTCCACCATGCTATTAGGGGATGTACTAGTGGAATTTTTAAAACATGTATAACAAATCTTTGGAGTTCATTTTTAGTGAACAATTTTCTTCACTTACATTTATTATAGCTTTCAAATTTTTTTGCATACATAAACTCTAAAATTTTTATTTTGTTGTGATCTTATATCTTTTTTGTTTATGAGAATAATGGGAGAGTGAAAACTCATGTTCGGATCTGAAAAAAAAAAATTTGAATGTCCAAAATGGGAATGCGGCAAAGCTGTGAGAGGTAATTCAAAAAAGAATCTGTGATTTTTAAGGATAGGCAAAAACTGGGTAGTTTGGCTCCGGTAATTATCCAACCACATATTAACCTGAGAATTTAATTTTTATACTCCTGGAAATTTTTGGATCATTAGGCCACTTGCATCCTCAACATATTTCTGGCATGCATATCCACCACATTTAAAACATGTTAGGATCAGTTGGAAGTCTCTTTCCTATGAAATCTATTAGGGGTTGTACTAGTGGAATTTCCTAAACTCGGCTAACAAAACTTTGGAGTTCATTTTTAGTGCGTGAAATAATTTTCTTCCCTTACATTTATTATAGGTTTCAAATTTTTTTGCATACATAAACTCTAAAATTTTTTTTTTTGTTGTGATATACTATCTATATTTTTACGAGAAAAAAGGGAGAGTGGAAACTAAAGTTTGGAACTGAAAAAATAATTTGAACATCCAAAATGGAAATGCACAAATGCTGAGAGATGTAAGTCCAAAAAGTATATGTGATTTTTAAGGATAGGTAAAAAGTGGGTTGTTTGGCTCCGTTAAATACCCAACCACACGTTAACTTGAGAATGTAATTTTTTCTACTCCATGAAATTTTGGGATCATTATTCCACTTGCATCCTCAACATGTTTCTGGCATGTATATCCACCACATTTAAAACATTTTAGGATCAATTAGAAGTCTCTTTTCTATAAAATTCCACCATGCTATTAGGGGTTGTACAAGTGGAATTTCCATAACATGGATAACAAAACTTTGGAGTTCATTTTTAGTGCGAGTAATAATTTTTTTCACTTACATTTATTTAAGTTTCAAGACTTTTTGCATACATAAACTCTTAAATTTTCATTTTGTTGTGATCTTATATCTTATTTGTTTACGAGAAAAATGGGAGAGTGAAAACTCAACTTTGGATCTGAAAAAAAAATTTGAACATCAGAAATGGAAATGCACAAATGCTGAGAGAGATAATTCAAAAAAGTATCTGTGATTTTTAAGGATAGGAAAAAAGTTGGTTTTTTGGCTCCGGAAAATATCTGCCCACACGTAAACTTCAGAATTTAATTTTTTCTACTCCTTGAAATTTTCGGATCATTAGGCCACTTGCATCCTCAACATGTTTCTGGCATGCATAATCACCACATTTAAAACATGTGTGGACCAGTTAGAAGTCTCTTTCCTATAAAATCTGTCATGGTTTGTACTAGTGGAATTTTCCAAACATGGATAACAAAACTTTGGAGTTCAATTTTAGTGCGTGAAATAATTTTCTTTACTTACATTTATTATAGTTTTCAAATTTTTTTGTATACATAAACTCTAAAATTTTCATTTTGTTGTGATCTCATATCTTTTTTGTTTACGAGAACAATGGGAGAGTACAAACTCAAGTTTGGATCTGAAAAAAAATTTGAATAACCAAAAGGAAATGCACAAATGTTGAGAGAGATAATTCCAAAAAGTATCAGTGATTTTTATGGATAGGTAAAAGGTGGGTTGTTTTGCTCCGTTAAATATCCAACCACATGTTAATTTGTGAATTTAATTTTTTCTACTCCTTGAAAATTTTGGATCATTAGGCCACTTGCATCCTCAACATGTTTCTTGCATGCATATCCACCACATTTAAATCATGTTAGGATAACTTAGAAGTCTCTTTCCTATAAAATCGATTAGGGGTTGTACTAGAGGAATTTCCCAAACTTGGATAACAAAACTTTGGAGTTCATTTTTAGTGCGTGAAATAATTTTCTTCACTTACATTTATTATAGTTTTCAATTTTTTTTGCATACATAAACTCTAAATTTTCATTTTGTTATGATCTTATATCTTTTTTGTTTACGAGAACAATGGGAGAGTGCAAAGTCAAGTTTGGATATGAAAAAAAGGTTGAATAACCATAATGGAAATTCACAAATGCTAAGAGAAATAATTCCAAAAAGTATCTGTGATTTTTAAGGATAGGTAAAAAGTGGGTTATTTAGCTCCGTTAAATATCCAACCACATGTTAATTTGAGAATTTAATTTTTTCTACTCCTTGAAATTTTTGGATCATTTGGCGACTTGCATCCTCTACATGTTTCTGGCATGCATAACCATCATATTTAAAACATGTTAGGATCAGTTAGAAGTCTCTTTCCTATAAAATCTATTTGGGGTTTTACTAGTGGAATTTCCCAAACATGGATAACAAAACTTTGGAGTTCATTTTTAGTGCACGAAACAATTTTCTTTGCTCCTATTTATTATAGTTTTCAATTTTTTTTGCATAAATAAATTCTAAAATTTTAATTTTAATGTGATCTTATATCTTTTCTGTTTACGATAAAAATGGGAGAGTGCAAACTCATATTCGGATCTGAAAAAAAAAATTGAACATCCAAAATGGAAATGCAACAATGCTGAGAGAGATTTTTCCAAAGAGTATCTGTGATTTTTAAGGATAGGCAAAAAGTGGGTTGTTTGGTTCAGGTAAATATCCAACCACACGTTAACTTGAAAATTTAATTTTTCCTACTCCTTAAAATTTTTGGATCATTAGGCCACTTGCATCCTCAACATGTTTCTGGCATGCCTGTCCACCACTTTTAAAAAATGTTAGGATCACTTAGAAGTCTCTTTCCTATAAAATCTATTAGGTGTTATACTATTGCAATTTCCAAAATATGGCTAACAAAACTTTGGAGTTAATTTTTAATGCGTGAAATAATTTTCTTCGCTTACATTTATTATAGTTTTAAATTTTTTTTGCATACATAAACTCTAAAATTTTCATTTTGTTGTGATCTTATATCTTTTTTTTACGAGAAAAATGGGAGAGTGGAAACTCAAGTTTGCATCTGAAAAAAAAATTTGAACATCCAAAATGGAAATGCACAAATGCTGAGAGAGATAATTCCAAAAAGTATCTGTGATTTTTAAGGATAGGTGAAAAGTGGGTTTTTTGGCTCCGTTAAAGATCCAACCACACGTTAACTTGAGAATTTAATTTTTTCTCCTCCTAGAAATTTTTGGATCATTAGGCCACTTGCATCCTCAGCATGTTTCTGGCATGCATCTCCACCACTTTTAAAACATGTTAGGACTAGTTAGAAGTCTCTTTCTTATAAAATTCCACCATGCTATTAGGGGATGTACTAGTGGAATTTTCCAAACATGGATAACAAATCTTTGGTGTTCTTTTTTAGTGCGTGAAACAATTTTCTTCACGTACATTTATTATAGTTTTCAAATTTTTTTGCATACATAAACTGTAAAATTTTTATTTTGTTGTGATTTTATATCTTTTTTGTTTTTGAGAAAAATGGGGGAGTGAAAAGTCATGTTCGGATCTGAAAAAAAAATTTGAACATCCAAAATGGAAATGCGGCAATGCTGTGAGAGATAAATCCAAAAAGTATCTGTGATTTTTAAGGATAGGCAAAAACTGGGTAGTTTGGCTTCGGTAATTATCCAACCACACATTAACTTGAGAATTTAATTTTTTCTACTAATTGAAATTTTTGGATTATTAGGCCACTTGCATCCTCAACAGGTTTCTGGCATGCATATCCACCACATTTAAAACATGTTAGGATCAGTTAGAAGTCTCTTTCCTACAAAATCTAATAGGGGTTGTACTAGTGGAATTTCCCAAACTTGGATAACAAAACTTTGGAGTTCATTTTTAATGCATGAAATAATTTTCTTCACTAACATTTATAATAGGTTTCAAATTTTTTTACATACATAAACTCTAAATTTTTTTTTTTGTGATCTTCTTTCTTTTTTTTTACGTGAAAAATGGGAGGGTGGAAACTCAAGTTTGCAACTGAAAAAAAAATTTGAACATCCAAAATGGAAATGCACAAATGCTGAGAGAGATAAATCCAAAAAGTATCTGTCATTTTTAAGGATAGGTAAAAAATGGGTTGTTTGGCGCCGTTAAATATCCGACCACACGTTAACTTGAGAATGTAATTTGTTCTACTCCATGAAATTTTTGGATCATTATTCCACACTTATCCTCAACTTGTTTCTGGCATGCATATCCACCACATTTAAAACATGTTAGGATCAATTAGAAGTCTCTTTCCTATAAAATTCCACCATGCTATTAGGGGTTGTAATAGTGGAATTTCCCTAACATGGATAACAAAACTTTGGAGTTCATTTTTAGTGCAAGTAATAATTTTCTTCACTTAAATTTATTTAAGTTTCAAATTCTTTTGCTTACATAGATTCTAAAATTTTCATTTTGTTGTGATCTTATATCTTTTTTGTTTACGAGAAAAATGGGAGAGTGAAAACTCAAGTTTGGATCTGAAAAAAATATTTGAACATCCAAAATGGAAATGCACAAATGCAGAGCGAGATAACTCCAAAAAGTATCCATGATTTTTAAGAATAGGAAAAAAGTTGGTTTTTTGGCTCTGATAAATATCTACCCACACGTAAACTTGAGAATTTAATTTTTTCTACTCGAAATTTTATGATCATTAGGCCACTTGCATCCTCAACATGTTTCTGGCATGCATAACCAACACTTTTAAAACATGTTAGGACCAGTTAGAAGTCTCTTTCCTATAAAATCTATTAGGGTTTGTACTAGTGGAATTTCCCAAACTAGGATAAATAAACTTTGGAGTTCAATTTTAGTGCTTGAAATAATTTTCTTCACTTACATTTATTATAGTTTTAAATTTTTTTTGCATACATAAACTCTTAAATTTTCATTTTTTTGTGATCTTTTTTTTTTTTACTAGAAAAATGGGAGAGTGAAAACTCAAGTTTGGATGTGAAAAAAAATTTTGAAATTCCAAAATGGAAATGCAACAATGCTGAGAGAGATAATTTCAAAAAGTATCTATGATTTTTAAGGATAGGCAAAAAGTGGGTTTTTTGGCTTCGATAAATATTCAACCACACGTTAACTTGAGAATTTAATTTTTTCTACTCGAAATTTTTGGATAGTTAGGCCACTTGCATCCTCAACATGTTTCTGGCATGCAAATCCACCACATTTAAAAATTGTTAGGATCTGTTAGAAGTCTCTTTCCTATAAAATCTATTAAGGGTTGTACTAGTGGAATTTTCCAAACTTGGATAACAAAACTTTGGAGTTCGATTTGAGTGCGTGAAATAATTTTCTTCACTTACATTTATTATAGTTTTCAAATTTTTTTTGCATACATAAACTCTAAAATTTTCATTTTGTTGTGATCTTATATCTTTTTTGTTTACGAGAACAATGGGAGAGTGCAAACTCAAGTTTGGATCTGAAAAAAAATTTGAACAACCAAAATGGAAGTGCACAAATGTTGAGAGAGATAATTCCAAAAAGTAACAGTAATTTTTATGGATAGGTAAAAAGTGGGTTGTTTTGCTCCATTTAATATCCAACCACATGTTAATTTGAGAATTTAATTTTTTCTACTCCTTGAAATCTTTGGATCATTAGGCCACTTGCATCCTCAACATTTTTCTTGCATGCATATCCACCACATTTAAAACATGTAAGGATCAGTTAGAAGTCTCTTTCCTATAAAATCGATTAGGGGTTGTACTAGTGGAATTTTCCAAACTCTGATAACAAAACTTCGGAGTTCATTTTTAGTGCGTGAAATAATTTTCTTCACTTACATTTATTATAGTTTTCAAATTTTTTTGCATACATAAACTCTAAATTTTTATTTTGTAGTGATTGTATATCTTTTTTGTTTACGAGAACAATGGGAGAGTGCAAACTCAAGTTTGGATCTAAAAAAAAGGTTGAACAACCAAAATGGAAATGCACAAATGCTGAGAGAGATAATTCCAAAAAGTATCAGTGATTTTTATGGATTGGTAAAATGTGGGTTGTTTTGCTCCGTTAAATATCCAACCACATGTTAATTTGAGAATTTAATTGTTTCTAGTCCTTGAAATTTTTGGATCATTAGGCGACTTGCATCCTCAACAAGTTTCTGGCATGCATAACCACCACATTTAAAACATGTTAGGATCAGTTAGAAGTCTCTTTCCTATAAAATCTAATAGGGGTTTTACTAGTGGAATTTCCCAAACTTGGATAAGAAAACTTTGGAGTTCATTTTTAGTGCTCGAAACAATTTTTTTCACTCAAATTTATTATAGTTATCAAATTTTTATGCCTAAATAAATTCTAAAATTTTCATTTTGTTGTGATCTTATATCTTTTTTGTTGACGAGAATAATGGGAGAGTGAAAACTCAAGTTTGGATCTGAAAGAAAAATTTGAACATCCAAAATGGAAATGCGACAATGCTGAGACAAATTTTTCCAAAGAGTATCTGTGACTTTTAAGGATAGGCAAAGAGTGGGTTGTTTGGCTCCGGTAAATATCCAACCACACGTTAACTTGAGAATTTAATTTTTTCAACTCGTTGAAATTTTTGGATCATTAGGCTACTTTCATCCTTAACATGTTTCTCACATGCCTATCCACCACATTTAAAACTTGTTAGGATCAGTTAGAAGTCTCTTTCCTATAAAATCTATTAGGAGTTGTATTACTGAAATTTCCAAAACATGGCTAACAAAACTTTGGAGTTCATTTTTAATGCGTGAAATAATTTTCTTCACTTACATTTTATATAGTTTTAAATTTTTTTGCATACATAAACTCTAACATTTTCATTTTGTTGTGATCTTATATCTTTTTTTAACTAGAAAAATGGGAGAGTGGAAACTCAAGTTTGCATCTGAAAAAAAAAAATTGAACATCCAAAATGGAAATGCAAAAATGCTGAGAGAGATAATTCCAAAACTATCAGTGATTTTTAAGGATAGGTAAAAAGTGGGTTATTTGGCTCCGTTAAATATCCAACCACACGTTAACTTGAGAATTTCATTTTTTCTCCTCCTTGAAATTTTTGCATCATTAGGCCACTTGCATCCTCAACATGTTTCTGGCATGCATATCCACCACTTTTAAAACATGATTCGATCAGTTAGAAATCTCTTTCCTCTAAAATCTATTAGGGGTTGCACTAGTGGAATTTTCCAAACTTGGCGAACAAAACTTTGGAGTTCATTTTTAGTGCGTGAAATAATTTTCTTCACTTACATTTATTATAGGTTTCAAATTTTTTTGCATACATAAACTCTAATTTTTTTTTTGTTGTGATCTACTATCTTTTTGTTTACGAGAAAAATGGAAGTGAGAAAACTCAAGTTTGGTTCTGAAAAAAAAAATTTGAACATCCAAAATGGAAATGCACAAATGCTGAGAGAGATAATTCCAAAAAGTATCTGTGATTTTTAAGGATAGGCAAAAAGTGGGTTTTTGGCTCCGGTAAATATCCAACCACACATTAATTTGAGAATTTACTTTTTTCTACTCCTTGAAATTTTTGGATCATTAGGCCACTTGCATCCTCAACATGTTTCTGGCATGCATATCCACCACATTTAAAACATGTTAGGATCAGTTAGAAATCTCTTTCCTGTAAAATTCCACCATGCTATTAGGGGTTGTACTAGTGACATTTCCCTAACATGGATAACATAACTTTTGAGTTCATTTTTAGTGTGATTAATAATTTTCTTCACTTACATTTATTTAAGTTTCAAATTCTTTTGCATACATAAACTCTAAAATTTTCATTTTGTTGTGATCTTATATCTTTTCTGTTTACGAGAAAAATTGGAGAGTGAAAACTCATCTTTGGATCTGAAAAAAAAATTTGAACATCCAAAATTGAAATGTACAAATGCTGATTGAGATAATTCACAAAAGTATCTGTGATTTTTAAGGATAGAAAAAAGTGGGTTTTTTTGGCTCCGGTAAATAACCAACCATACGTAAACTTGAGAATTTAATTTTTTCTACTCCTTGAAATTTTTGGATCATTAATCCACTTGCATCCTCAACATGTTTCTAGCATGCATATCCACCACATTTAAAACATGTTAGGATTAGGCAGAAGTCTCTCTTCTATATAATCTAATAGGGGTTGTAGTAGTGGAATTTCACTAACAAGGATAATATAACTTTGGAGTTCATTTTTAGTGTGTGAAATAATTTTCTTCACTTACATTTATTATAGTTTTTGAATTTTTTTGAAAACATAAACTCTAAAATTTTTATTTGTTTGTAATCTTATATCTTTTTAGTTAACGAGAAAAATGTTAGAGTGAAAACTCAAGTTTGGATCATAAAAATAAAAAATTTGAACATCCAAAATGGAAATGCACAAATGCTGAGAGAGATAATTCCAAAAGTATCTGTGATTTTTAAGGATAGGCAAAAAGTGGGTTGTTTGGCTCTGGTAAATATCCAACCACACGTTAACTTGAGAATTTAATTTTTTCTACTCCTTGAAATTTTTGGATCATTAGGCCACTTGCACCCTCAACATGTTTCTGGCATGCATAACTACCACATTTAAAACATGTTACGATCGGTTAGAAGTCTCTTCCCTAAAAAATCTATGAGTGATTGTACTTGTGGAATTTCCCAAACAAGATAACAAAACTTTAAGTTCATTTTTAGTGCGTGAAATAATTTACTTCACATACATTTATTATAGTTTTCAAATTTTTTTGCTTACATATAATTTAAAATTTTCATTTTGTTGTGATCTTATTTCTTTTTTGTTCATCAGAAAAATGGGAGAGTGAAAACTCAAGTTTGGATCTGAAAAAAAAATTTGAACATCCAAAATGGAAATGCACAAATGCTCAGAGAGATAATTCCAAAAAGTATCTATGATTTTTAAGGATAGGGAAAAAGTGGGTTGTTTGGTTCCGGTAAATATCAAAGCACACGTTTACTTGAGAATTTAATTTTTTCTACTCCTTGAAATTATTGATCATTAGGCCAGTTACATCATCAACATGTTTCTGGCATGCATATCCACCACATTTAAAACATGTTAGGATCAGTTAGAAGTCTCTTTCCTATAAAATCTATTAGGGGTTGTACTAGTGGAATTTCCCTAACATGGATAACAAAACTTTGGAGCTCATTTTTAGGGCGTGAAATAATTTTCTTCACTTACATTTATTATAGTTTTCAAAATTTTTTGCATGCATAAACTCTAAAATTTTAATTGTAGTGTGATCCTTTATCTTTTTTGTTTACGAGAAAAATGGGAGAGTGAAAACTCAAGTTTGGATTTGAAAAAAAAATTTGAACATCCAAAATGGAAATGCACAAATGCTGAGAGAGATAATTCCAAAAATTATCTTTGATTTTAAAGGATAGGAAAAAAGTGTGTTGTTTGGCTCCAGTAAATATCCAACCACACGATAACTTGTGAATTTAATTTTTTCTACTCCTTGAAATTTTTGGATCATTAGGCCACTTGCATCCGCAACATGTTTCTAGCGTGCATATCCACCACATTTAAAACATTTTACGATCAGTTAGAAGTCTCTTTACTATAAAATTTATTAGAGGTTGTACTAGTGGAATTACCCAAACATGGATAACAAAACTTTGGAGTTCATTTTTAGTTCGTGAAATAATTTTCTAGACTTAAATTTATTATAGATTCCAAACTTTTTTGCATACATAAACTCTAAAATTTTCATTTTGTTGTGATCTTATATCTTTTTTGTTTACGAGAAAAATGGGAGATAGAAAACTCAAGTTTGGATTTGAAAAAAAATTTGAACATCGAAAATGGAAATGCACAAATGCAGAGAAAATTCCAAAAAGTAGTTGTGATGTTTAAGGATAGGCAAAAAGTGGGTTGTTTGGCTCCGGTAAATATCCAACCACACTTTTATTTGAGAATTTAATTTTTTCTACTCCTTGAAATTTTTGGATCATTAGGCCACTTGCATCCTGAACATGTTTCTGGCATGCATATCCACCACATTTAAAACATGTTAGGAACAGTTAGAAGTCTCTTTCCTATAAAATCTATTGGGGGTTGTCCTACTGGAATTTCCCAAACATGGATAATAGTACTTTGGATTTCATTTTTAGTGCATGAAATAATTTTCTACACTTACATATAATATAGTTTTCAAATTTTTTAACATACATAAATTGGAAATTTTACATTTTATTGTGATCTTATATCCTTTTTGTTAACAAGAAAAATGGGAGAGTGAAAACTCATAATTGGATCTTAAAAAAAAATTTGAACATCCAAAATGGAAATGCACAATAGCGGAGAGAGATAATTCCAAAAGTATCTATGATTTTTTAGGATACGCAAAAAGTGAGTTGTTTGGCTCCGGTAAATATCCAACTGCACGTTTAGTTGAGAATTTATTTTTTTCTTCTCCTAGAAATTTTTGGATCATTAGGCCACTTGCATACTCAACATGTTTCTGGCATGCATATCCACCACATTTAAAACATGTGAGGATCAGTTAGAAGTCTTTTTCCTACAAAATCTACTAGGGATTGTACTAGTGGAATTTCCCAAACTTGGATAACAAAACTTTGGAGTTCGTTTTTAGTGCGTGAAATAATTTACTTCACATACATTTTTTATAGTTTTCAAATTTTTTTGCATACATAAACTCTAAAATTTCCATTTTGTTGTGATCTTATTTCTTCTTCTTTATAAGAAAAATGGGAGAGTAAAAACTCAAGTTTGGATAAAAAAAAAAAATTGAACATAAAAAATGGAAAGCCACAAATGCTGAGAGATATAATTCCAAAAAGTATCTGTGATTTTTAAGGATAGGAAAAAAGTGGGTTGTTTGGCTCCGGTAAATGTCCAAGCACACTAACACTTTAGAATTTAATTTTTTCTACTCCTTGAAATGTTTGGATCATTAGGCCACTAGCATCCTGAACATGTTTCTGGCATGCATTTCCACCACCTTTAAAACATGTTAGGATCAGTTAGAAGTCTCTTTCCTATAAAATCTATTAGGGGTTGTACTAGTGGAATTTCCCTAACATGGATAACAAAACTTTGGAGCTCATTTTTAGTGCGTGAAATAATTTTCTTCACTTACATTTATTATAGTTTTCAATTTTTTTTGCATGCATAAACTCTAAAATTTTAATTTTAGTGTGATCCTTTATCTTTTTTGTTTACGAGAAAAATGGGAGAGTGAAAACTCAAGTTTGGATATGAAAAAAAAAATTTGAACATCCAAAATGGAAATGCACAAATGCTGAGAGAGATAATTCCAAAAAGTATCTGTGATTTTTAAGGATAGGAAAAAAGTGGGTTGTTTGGCTCCAGAAAATATCCAACCACACGATAACTTGTGAATTTAATTTTTTCTACTCGTTGAAATTTTTTGATCATCAGGCCACTTGTATCCTCAACATGTTTCTAGCTTGCATATCCACCACATTTAAAACAAGTTACAATCAGTTAGAAGTCTCTTTCCTATAAAATTTATTAGAGGTTGTACTAGTGGATTTTCCCAAACATGGATAACAAAACTTTGGAGTTCATTTTTAGTGCGTGAAATAATTTTCTTGACTTAAATTTATTATAGTTTCCAAATTTTTTTGCATACATAAACTCTAAAATTTTCATTTTGTTGTGATCTTATATCTTTTTTGTTTCCAAGAAAAATGAGAGAGAGAAAACTCAAGTTTGGATCTGAAAAAAAAATTTGAACATCCAAAATGGAAATGCACAAATGCAGAGAAAATTCCAAAAACTATTTGTGATGTTTAAGGATAGGAAAAAAGTGGGTTGTTTGGCTTCGGTAAATATCCAACCACACTTTAACTTGAGAATTTAATTTTTTCTACTCCTTGAAATTTTTGGATCATTAGGCCACTTGCATCCTGAACATGTTTCTGGCATGCATATCCACCACATTTAAAACATGTTAGGATTAGTTAGAAGTCTCTTACCTATAAAATCTTTTGGGGGTTGTCCTACTGGAATTTCCCAAACATGGATAACAATACTTTGAAGTTCATTTTTAGTGCGTGAAATAATTTTCTACACTTACATATATTATAGTTTTCAAAAATTTTAACATATATAAATTGGAAATTTTTGATTTTATTGTGATCTTATATCTTTTTTGTTAACAAGAAAAATTGGAGAGTCAAAACTCATATTTGGATCTTAAAAAAAAAAGCGGAGAGAGAGAATTCCAAAAGTATCTATGATTTTTAAGGATACGCAAAAAGTGGGTTGTTTGGCTCCGGTAAATATCCAACCGCACGTTTACTTGAGAATTTATTTGTTTCTACTCCTAGAAATTTATGGATCATTAGGCCACTGGCATACTCAACATGTTTCTGGCATGCATATCCACCACATTTAAAACATGTTAGGATCAGTTAGAAGTCTCTTTCCTACAAAATCTATTAGGGGTTGAACTAGTGGAATTTCCCAAACTTGGATAACAAAACTTTGGAGTTCATTTTTAGTCCATGAAATAATTTACTTCACATACATTTATTATAGTTTTCAAATTTTTTTGCATTCATAAACTCTAAAATTTTCATTTTGTTGTGATCTTATTTCTTTTTTGTTTATGAGAAAAATGGGAGAGTAAAAACTCAAGTTTGGATCAGAAAAAAGATTTGAACATCAAAAATGGAAAGTCACAAATGCTGAGAGATATAATTCCAAAAAGTATCTGTGATTTTTAAGGATAGGCAAAAAGTGGGTTGTTTGGCTCCGGTAAATGTCCAAGCACACGTTAACTTGAGAATTTAATTTTTTCTAGTCCTTGAAATTTTTGGATCATTAGGGCACATGTATCCTCAACATGTTTTTGGCATGCATATCCACCACATTTAAAACATGTTAGGATCTGTTAGAAGTCTCTTTCCTTTAAAATCCAGGGATTGTACTAGTGGAATTTCCCAAAAATGGAGAACAAAACTTTGGAGTTCATTTTTAGTGCGTGAAATAATTTTCTTTTCTTACATTTATTATAATTTTCAATTTTTTTTGCATGCATAAACTCTAAAATTTTCATATTGGGTTGATCTTATATCTTTTTTGTTTAGGAGAAATATGGGAGAGTGAAAACTCAAGTTTGGATCAGAAAAAAAAATTTGAACATCCAAAATAGAATTGCACAAATGCTGAGAGAGATAATTCCAAAAAGTATTTGTGATTCTTAAGGATAGGGAAAGAGTAGGTTGTTTGGCTCCGGTAAATATCCAACCACACGTTATCATGAGAATTTAATTTTTTCTACTCGAAATTTTTGGGTCATTAGGCGACTTGCAACCTCAAAATGTTTCTGGCATGCATATCCATCACATTTAAAACATGTTAGGATCAGTTAGAAGTCTCTTTCCTAAAAAATATATTGGGGGTTGTACTTGTGGAATTGACCAAACCTGGACAACAAAACTTTGGAGTTCATTTTTTGTGCGTGAAATAATTTTCTTCACTAACATTTATTATAGTTTTCAAATTTGTTTCTACATAAACCCTAAAATTTTCATTTTATTGTGATCCTATATCTTTCTTTTAAGAGAAAAAAGAGAGAGTGAAAACTCAAGTTTGGATGTGAAAAAAAAATTTGAACATCCAAAATGGAAATGCCCAAATGCTGAGAGAGATAATTCCAAAGAGTATCTGTGATTTTTAAGCATAGGCAAAAAGTGGGTTGTTTGGCTTTGGTAAATATCCAACCACACATTAACTTGAGAATTTAATTTTTTCTACTCCATGAAATTTTTGGATCATTAGGCCATTTCCATCGTGCACATGTTTCTGGCATGCATATCCATAACATTTAAAACATGTTAGGATCAGTTAGAAGTCTCTTTCCTATAAAATCTATTGGGGGTTGTCCTAGTGGAATTTCCCAAACATGGATAACAAAACTTTGGAGCTCATTTTTAGTGCGTGAAATAATTTTCTACACTTTTATTTATTATAGTTTTCAAATTCTTTTCCTTACATATACTTGAAAATTTTCATTTTTTGTGATCTTATATCTTTTTTGTTTACGAGAAAAATGGGAGAGTGAAAACTCAAGTTTGGATCTGAAAAAAAAATTTGAACATCCAAAATGGAAATGCTCAAATTCTGAGAGCGATAATTCAAAAAAGTATAAGTGATTTTTAAGGATAGGCAAAAAGTGGGTTGTTTGGCTCCGGTAAATATCCAACCACACGTGAACTTGAGAATTTAATTTTTTGTACTCCTTGAAATTCTGGATCATTAGGCCACTTGCATCGTCAACATGTTTCTGGCATGCATATCCTCCACATTTAAAACATGTTAGAATCAGTAAGAAGTCTCTTTCCTATAAAATCAACTGGGTGTTGTACTAGTGGAATTTCCCAAACATGGATAACAAAACTTTGGAGTTAATTTTTTGTGCGTGAAATAATTTTGTTCACTTACATTTATTATAGTTTTCAAATTTTTTGCATAGTTGAACTCTAAAATTTTCTTTTTGTTGTGATCTTATATCTTTTTTGTTTACGAGAAAAATGGGAGGGTGAAAACTCAAGTTTGGGTCTGAAAAAAAATTTTGAACGTCCAAAATGGAAATGCTCAAATACTGCGAGAGATAATTCCAAAAAGTATTTGTGATTTTTAAGGATAGGCAAAAAGTGGGTTGTTTGGCTCCGGTAAATATCCAACCACACGTTAACTTGAGAATTTAATTTTTTCTACACCTTGAAATTTTTGGATCATTAAGCCACTTGCATCCTCAACATGTTTCTATCATGAATATCCACCACATTTAAAACATGTTAGGATCAGTTAGAAGTCTCTTTCCTATAAAATATATAGGGGGTTGTCGTAGTGGAATTTCCCAAACATGGATAACAAAACTTTGGAGTTCATTTTTAGTGTGTGAAATAATTTTCTACACTTACATTTATTATAGTTTTCAATTTTTTTTTGCATACATAAACTCTAAAATTTTCATTTTGTTGTGATTTTATATCTTTTTTGTTAAGGAGAAAAATGGGTGAGAGAAAACTCAAGTTTGGATCTGAAAAAAAATTTGAAATCCCAAAATGGAAATGCACAAATGCTAAGAGAGATAATTCCAAAAAGTATCTTTGATTTTTAACGATAGGCAAAAAGTGGGTTTTTGGCTCAGGTAAATATCCAATCACACGTTAACTTGAGAATTTAATTTTTTCTACTCGAATTTTTTGGATCATTAGGCCACTTGCATCATCAACATGATTCTGGCGTGGATATCCACCACATTTAAAACATTGTACGATTAGTTAGAAGTCTCTTTTCTATCAAATCTATTAGGGGTTGTACTAATGGAATTTTCCTAACATGGATAACAAAACTTTGGACTTCATTTTTAGTGTGTAAAATAATTTTCTTCACTTACATTTATTATATTTTCAAATTTTTTTGCATACATAAACTCCTACATTTTCATTTTGTTGCGATCTTATATCTTTTTTGTTTTCGAGAAAAATGGGAGAGTGAAAACTCAAGTATGGATCTGAAAAAAAAATTTGAACATCCAAAATGGAAATGCACAAATGCTGCAGGAGATAATTCCAAAAAGTGTTTGTGATTTTTACGGATAGGCAAAAAGTGGGGTGTTTGGTTCCGATAAATATCCAACCACACGTTAACATGAGAATTTATTTTTTTCTACTCCTTGAAATTTTTGGATCATTAGGCCACTTGCATCCTCAATATGTTTCTGGCAAGCACATCCACCACATTTAAAACATGTTAGGATCAGCTGGAAGTCTCTTTCCTATAAAATCTATTGGGTGTTGTATTAGTGGAATTTCCCAAACATCGAAAATAAAAATTTGGAGTTCATCTTTAGAGCATGAAATAATTTTCTTCACTTACATTTATTATAGTTTTTAATTTTTTTTGCATACATAAACTCTAAAATTTTCATTTTGATGTGATCTTATATTTTTTTTGTTTATGAGAAAAATGGGAGTGTGAAAACTCAAGTTTGGATCTGAGCAAAAAAATTGAACATCCAAAATGGTAATGGCCAAATTCTGAGAGAGATAATTCCAAACAGTATGTGTGATTTTTAAGGATAGGCAAAAAGTGGGTTGTTTGGCTCTGGTAAAAATCCAACCACACGTTAACTTGTGAATTTATTTTTTTCTACTCCTTCAAATTTTTAGCTCTTTAGGCCACTTGCTTCTTCAACATGTTTTTGGAGTGCATATCCACCACATTTAAAACATGTTACCACCAGTTAGAAGTCTCTTTCCTATAAAATCTAATAGGGGTTGTAGTAGTGGAATTTCCTAAACATGGATAAAAAAACTTTCGAGTTCATTTTTAGTGCGTGAAATAATTTTCTTCACTTACATATATTATAGTTTTCAAATTTTTTGTATACATAAACTCTAAAATATTCATTTTGTTCTGATCTTTTATCTTTTTAATTTGCGAAAAATTTGGGAGAGAGAAAACTCAATTTAGGATCTGAAAAAAAATTTGAACATCTAAAATGGAAATGCACAAATGCAGAGAGAGATAATTTCAAAAAGTACCTATGATTTTTAAGGTTAGGAAAAAAGTGGGTTGTTTGTCACCAAGAAATATCCAACCACACGTTAAATTGATAATTTAATTTTTCCTACTCCTTGAAATTTTTGGATAATTAAGCCACTTCATCCTCAACATCATTCTGGCGTGCATATCCACCATATTTAAAACATGTTACGATCAGTTAGAAGTCTCTTTCCTATAAAATCTATTAGGGGTTGTTCTAGTTGACTTTGCCAAACATGGATAACAAAACTTTGGAGTTCATTTTTAGTGCATGAAATAATTTTCTTCACTTACATTTATTATAGTTTTCAAACTTTTTTGCATACATAAAATCTAAAATTTTAATTTTGTTATGATCTTATATCTTTTTTCTTTACGAGAAAAATGGGAGTGTGAAAACTCAAGTTTGGATCTAGAAAAACAATTTGAACATCCAAAATGGAAATGCACAAATGCTGAGAGAGATAATTCGAAAAAGTATCTGTGATTTTTAAATATAGGCGAAAAGTGGGTTGTTTGGATCCGGTAAATATCCAACCACAACTCAACTAGAGAATTTAATTTTTTCTACTCCTTGAAATTTTTGGCTCATTAGGCCACTTGCATCCTCAAAATGTTTCTGGCATTCATATCCGCCACATTTAAAACATGTTACGATCAGTTAGAAGTCTCTTTCCTATAAAATCAATTAGGGGTTGTACTAGCGGAAATTCCAAAACATGGATTACAAAACATTGAAGTTCATTTTTAGTGCATGAAATAATTTTCTTCACTTACATTTATTGTAGTTTTCAATTTTTTTTCATACATAAACTCAAAAATTTACATTATGTTGTGATCTTATATCTTTTTTGTTAACGTGAAAAATTGGAGAGTGAAAACTCAAGTTTGGATCTTAAAAAAAAAATTTAACATCCAAAATGGAAATGCACAAATGCTGAGAGAGATAATTCCAAAAAATATCTGCGATTTTTTAAGGTTAGGCAAAAAGTGGGTTGTTTGGCTCCGGTAAATATCCAACCACACGTTAACTTGAGAATTTAATTTTTTCCACTCCTTGAATTTTTTGGATCATTAGGCCACTTGCCTCCACAACATGTTTCTGGCATGCATATCCACCATATTTAAAACATGTTACGATCAGTCAGAAGTCTCTTTCCTATAAAATCTATTAGGGGTTATACTAGTGGAATTTCTCAAACTTGGATAACAAAACTTTGGAGTTCATTTTTAGTGCGTGAAATAATTTTCTTCACTTACATTTATTATAGTTTCCAATTTTTTTGCATACGTAAACTATAAATTTTTCATTTTTTTGTGATCTTATATCTTTTTTGTTTACGAGAAAAAAACGAGAGTGAAAACTCAAGTTTGGATCTGAAAAAAAATTTGAACATCCAAAAAGGAAATGCCAAAATGTAGAGAGAGATAATTCCAAAAAGTATCAGTGATTTTTAAGGATAAGCAAAAAGTGGGTTGTTTGGCTTAGGTAAATATCCAACCACACGTTAACTCGAGAATTTAATTTTTTCTACTCCTTGAAAGTTTTGGATCATTAGGCCACTTGCATTTTCAACATGTTTCTAGCTTGCATATCCACCACATTTAAAATATGTTACGATCTGTTTGAAGTCTCTTTCCTTTAAAATCTATTGGGGGTTGTCCTAGTGGAATTTCACAAACATGGATAACAAAACTTTGGAGTTTATTTTTAGTGCGTGAAATAATTTTCTACTCTTACATTTATTATAGTTTTCAAATTCTTTTGCAAACATAAACTCAAAAATTTTCATTTTGTTGTGATCATATATCTACAAATTTGACCATCCAAAATGGAAATGCAGAAATGCTGAGAGGGTTAATTCCAAAAAGTATCTGTGATTTTTAAGGATTGGCAAAAAGTGGGTTGTTTGGCTCCGATAAATATCCAACCACCAGTCAACTAGAGAATATAATTTTTTCTACTCCTTGAAAGTTTTGGCTCATTAGGCCACTTACATCCTCAACATGTTTCCTGCATGCATATCTACCATATTTAAAACATGTTAGGATCAGTTAGAAGTCTCTTTCCTATAAAATCTATTAGGGGTTGTACTAGTGGAATTTCCCAAACATGGATAACAAAACTTTGGAGTTAATTTTTAGTGCGTGAAATAATTTTCTTCACTTACATTTATTATAGTTTTCAAATTTTTTTGCATCCATAGACTATAAAT
The DNA here is from genome assembly GCF_029961685.1 of Aristolochia californica. Lineage (NCBI taxonomy): Eukaryota > Viridiplantae > Streptophyta > Magnoliopsida > Piperales > Aristolochiaceae > Aristolochia > Aristolochia californica. The sequence continues at coordinate 16,520,733 of NW_027181771.1, forward strand.
TTTTCATTTTGTTGTAATCTTATATCTTTTTTGTTTACAAGAAAAATGCGAGAGTGAAAACTCAAGTTTGGATCGGAAAAAAAAATTTGACCATCCAAAATGGAAATGCACAAATGGTGAGAGAGATAATTCAAAAAAGTATTTGTGATTTTTAAGGATTGGAAAAAAGTGGGTTGTTTGGCTTTGGTAAATATCTTACCACAAGTCAACTAGAGAATGTAATTTTTTCAATTCTTTGAAATTTTTGGCTCATTAGGCCACTTGTATCCTCAACATGTCTCTGACATGCATATCCACCATATTAAAACATGTTACGATCAGTTAGAAGTCTCTTTCCTATAAAATCTGTTAGGGGTTGAACTAGTTGAATTTCCCAGACATGGATAACAAAAGTTTGGAGTTCATTTTTAGTGCGTGAAATAATTTTCTTCACTTACATTTATTATAGTTTTCAAATTGTTTGGCATACATAAAGTCTAAAATTTACATTTTTTTGTGATCTTATATCTTTTTTGTTTACGAGAAAAATGGAAGAGAGAAAACTCAAGTTTGGTTCTGAAAAAAAAAATTTGAACATCCAAAATGGAAATGCACAAATGCTGAGAGAGATAATTCCAAAAAGTATCTGTGATTTTTAAGGATAGGCAAAAAGTGGGTTGTTTGGCTCCGGTAAATATCCAACCACACGTTAATTTGAGAATTTACTTTTTTCTACTCCTTGAAATTTTTGGATCATTAGACCACTTGCATCCTCAACATGTTTCAGGCATGCATATCCACCACATTTAAAACATGTTAGGATCAGTTAGAAGTCTCTTCCCAATAAAATCTATTAGGGGTTGTACAAGTAGAATTTCCCAATCTTGGATAACAAAACTTTGGAGTTCATTTTTATTGCGTGAAATAGTTTTCTTCACTTATATTTATAATAGTTTTCAAAATTGTTTTGCATGAATTAGCTCTAAAATTTTCATTTTGTTGTGATCTTATATCTATTATGTTTACGGGAAAAAAGGGAGAGAGAAATATCAAGTTTTGATCCGAAAAAAAATTTGAACATCCAAAATGGAAATGCACAAATGCTGAGAGAGATAATTCCAAAAAGTATCTATGATTTTTAAGGATAGGCAAAAAGTGGGTTGTTTGGCTACGGTAAATATCTAACCACACGTTAACTTGAGAATTTAATTTTTTCTACTCGTTGAAATTTTTGGATCATTAGGCCACTTGCTTCCTCAACATGTTTCTGTTATGCATGTTCACCACATTTAAAACATGTTAGTATCAGTTAGAAGTCTCTTCCCAATAAAATCAATTAGGAGTTGTACTACTTGAATTTCCCAAATATGGATAACAAAACTTTGGCGTTCATTTTTATTGCGTGAAATAATTTTTTTCCCTTACATTTATTATAGGTTTCAAATTTTTTTGCAAGCATAAAATCTAAAATTTTCATTTTGTTCTCATCTTATATCTGTTTTGTTTACGAGAAAAATGGGAGAGTGAAAACAGAAGTTTGGATCTGAAAAAAAAAATTTAAACATCCAAAATAGAAATTCACAAATGTTGAGAGAGATAATTCCAAAAAGTATATGTGATTTTTAAGGATATGCAAAAAGTGGGTTGTTTGGCTCCGGTAAATATCCTACCACTCGTTAACTTGAGAATTTAATTTTTTCTAGTCCTTCAAATTTTTGGATCATTAGGCCACTTGCATCCTCAACATGTTTCTAGCATGCATATCCTCCATATTTAAAACATGTTAGGATCAGTTAGAAGTCTCTTTCCCATAAAATTCCCACAAGCTATTAGGGATTGTACTAGTGGAATTTCACAATCATGGATAAGAAAACTTTAGAGTTCATTATTATTGCGTGAAATAATTTTCATCACATACATTTATTATAGTTTTCAAATTTTTTTGCATATATTAACTCTATAATTTTCATTTTTTTGTGATCTAATATCTTTTTTTTTACGAGAAAAATGGGTGAGTGAAAACTCAAGTTTGAATCTAAAAAGAAAATTTGAACATCGAAAATTGATATGCACAAATGCTGAGAGAGATAATTCCAAAAAGTATTTGTGATTTTTATGGATAGGGAAAAAGTGGGTTGTTTGGCTCCGGTAAATATCCAACCACACGTTAACTTGAGAATTTAATTTTTCTTCTCCTTCAAATTTTTTTATCATTAGTCCAATTGCATCCTCAAAATGTTTCTTGCAAGCATATCCACCACATTTAAAACATGTTAGGATCAGTTAGAAGTCTTTTTCCTACATAATCTATTAGGGGTTGTACTAGGGGAATTTTCCAAACATGGATAACAAAACTTTGGAGTTCATTTTTAGTGCGTGAAATGATTTTCTTCACTTACATTTATTATAGTTTTCGAATTTTTTTTTCAAACATAAACTCCAAAATTTTCATTTTGTTGTGATATTATATCTTTTTAGTTAAGGAGAAAAATGTGAGAGTGAAAACTAAAGTTTGGATCTTAAAAAAAAAATTTAAACATCCAAAAAGGAAATGCACAAATGCTTAGAGAGATAATTCCAAAAGTATCTGTGATTTTTAAGGATAGGCAAAAGGTGGGTTGTTTGGCTTCGGTAAATATCCAACCACTCGTTAACTTGAGAATTTAATTTTTTCTACTCCTTGAAATTTTTGGATCATTAGGCCACTTGCATCCTCAACATGTTTCTGGCATGCATATCTACCACATTTAAAACATGTTACGATCAGTTAGAAGTCTCTTCCCCATAAAATCTATTAGGGGTGGTACGTGTGGAATTTGCCAAACATGGATAACAAAACTTTGGAGTTCATTTTTAGTGTGTGAAATAATTTACTTCACATACATTTATTATAGTTTTAAATTTTTTTTGCATACATAAACTCTAAAATTTTCATTATGTTGTGATCTTATATCTTTTTTGTTAACGACAAAAATAGGAGAGAGAAAACTCAAGTTTGGATCTTAAAAAAAAAATTTGAACATCCAAAATGGAAATGCACAAATGCTGAGAGAGATAATTTAAAAAGTATCTGTGATTTTTAAGGAAAGGCGCAAAGTGGGTTGTTTGGCTCTGGTAAATATCCAACCACACATTAACTTGAAAATTTAATTTTTTCAACTCCTTGAATTTTTTGGATTATTAGGCCACTTGCATCCTCGACATTTCTGGCATGCATCTCAACCACATTTAAAACATGTTACGATCAGTTAGAAGTCCCTTTCCTATAAAATCTATTAGGGGTTGTACTAGTGGAATTTCCCATACATGGATAACAAAACTTTTGAGTTCATTTTTCGTGCGTGAAATAATTTACTTCACATACATTTATTTTAGTTTTCAACTTTTTTTACATACATAAACTCTAAAATTTTCATTTTGTTGTGATCTGATATATTTTTTGTTCATCAGAAAAATGGGAGAGTGAAAACTCAAGTTTGGATCTGAAAAAAAATTTGAAAATCCAAAATGGGAATGCACAAATGCTGAGAGAGATAATTCCAAAAAGTATCTGTGATTTTTAAGGAAAGGAAAAAATGGGTTGTTTGGTTCCGGTAAATATCAAAGCACACGTTAACTTGAGAATTTACCTTTTTCTACTCCTTGAAATTATTGATCATTAGGCCACTTACATCCTCAACATGTTTCTGGCATGCATATCCACCACAATTAAAACATGTTAGGATCAGTTAGAAGTCTCTTTCCTATAAAATCAATTAGGGGTTGTACTAGTGGAATTTCCCTAACATGGATCACAAAACTTTGGAGCTCATTTTTAGTGCGTGAAATAATTTTCTTCACTTACATTTATTATAGTTTTCAACTTTTTTTGCATACATAAACTCTAAAATTTTCATTTTGTTGTGATCTAATATCTTTTTTGTTTATCAGAAAAATGGGAGAGTGAAAACTCAAGTTTGGATCTGAAAAAAAAATTTGAACTTCCAAAATGGAAATGCACAAATGCTAAGAGAGATAATTCCAAAAAGTATCTGTGATTTTTAAGGATAGGAAAAAAGTGGGTTGTTTGGCTTCAGTTAATATCCAACCACACGATAACTTGTGAATTTAATTTTTTCGACTCCTTGAAATTTTTGGATCATTAGGCCACTTCCATCCTCAACATGTTTCTGGCGTGCATATCCACCACGTTTAAAACATGTTACGATCAGTTAGAAGTCTATTTCCTATAAAATTTATTAGGGGTTGTACTAGTGGAATTTCCCAAACATGGATAACAAAACTTTGGAGTTCATTTTTAGTGCGTGAAATAATTTTCTACACTTACATATATTAAAGTTTTCAAATTTTTTAACATACATAAATTGAAAGTTTATTGTGATATTATATCTTTTTTGTTAACAAGAAAAAAGGGAGAGTGAAAACTCATATTTGGATCTTAAAAAAAAAAAAATTGAATTTCCAAAATGGAAATGCACAATGGCTGAGAGAGATAATTCCAAAAGTATCTATGATTTTTAAGGATAGACAAAAAGTGGGTTGGTTGTCTCCGGTAAATATCCAACCGCACGTTTACTTGAGAATTTAATTTTTTTTACTCCTAGAAATTTTTGGATCATTAGGCTACTTGCATACTCAACATGTTTCTGGCATGCATATCCACCACATTTAAAACATGTTAGGATCAGTTAGAAGTCTCTTTCCTACAAAATCTATCAGGGGTTGTACTAGTGGAATTTCCCAAACTTGGATAACAAAACATTGGAGTTCATTTTTAGTGCATGAAATTATTTACTTCACATACATTTATTATAGTTTTCAAATTTTTTTTCATACATGAACTCTAAAATTTTTATTTTGTTGTGATCTTATTTCTTTTTTGTATATGAGAAAAATGGGACAGTGAAAACTCAAGTTTGGATAAAAAAAAAAAATTTGAACATCAAAAATGGAAATCCACAATTGCTGAGAGATATAATTCCAAAAACTATCTATGATTTTTAAGGATAGGCCAAAAGTGGGTTGTTTGGCTCCGGTAAGTGTCCAAGCACACGTTAACTTGAGAATTTAATTTTTTCTACTCCTTGAAATTTTTGGATCATTAGGCCACTTGTATCCTCAACATGTTTCTGGCATGCATATCCACCACATTTAAAACATGTTAGGATCAGTTAGATGTCTCTTTCCTATAAAATCCAGGGGTTGTACTAGTGGAATTTCCCAAAAATGGATAACAAAACTTTGGAGTTCATTTTTATTGTGTGAAATATTTTTATTTTTTTAAATTTATTATAGTTTTCATTTTTTTGTCATGCATAAACTCTAAAATTTTCATTTTGTTGTGATCTTACATCTTTTTTGTTTAGAAGAAAAATGGGAGAGTGAAAACTCAGGTTTGGATCTGAAAATACAAATTTGAACATCCAAAATAGAATTGCACAAATACTGAGAGAGATAATTACAAAAAGTATCTGTGATTTTTAAGGATAGGGAAAAAGTAGGTTGTTTGGCTCCGGTAAATATCCAACCACACGTTTTCAGGAGAATTTAATTTTTTCTACTCCTTGAAATTTTTGGGTCATTAGGCCACTTGCAACCTCAAAATGTTTCTGGCATGCATATCCATCACATTTAAAACATGTTAGGATCAGTTGGAAGTCTCTTTCCAATAAAATCTATTGGGGGTTGTACTTGTAGAATTTACCAAACATGGACAACAAAACTTTGGAGTTCATTTTTTGGGCGTGAAATAATTTTCTTCACTAACATTTATTATAGTTTTCAAATTTTTTTTCTACATAAACCCTAAAATTTTCATTTCATTGTGATCTTATATCTTTTTTTTTAGAGAAAATAGGGAGAGTGAAAACTCAAGTTTGGATTTGGAAAAAAAATTTGAACATCCAAAATGGAAATGCACAAGTGATGAGAGAGATAATTCCAAAAAGTATCTGTGATTTTTAAGGATTGGCAAAAACTTGGTTGTTTGGCTACGGTAAATATCCAACCACACGTTATCATGAGAATTTAATTTTTTCTACTCCTTGAAATTTTTGGGTCATTAGGACACTTGCATCCTCAACATGTTTCTGGCATGCATATCCACCACATTTAAAACATGTTAGGATCAATTAGAAGTCACTTTCCTATAAAATCTATTGGGGGTTGTACTAGTGGAAATTCCCAAACAAGGATAACAAAACTTTGGAGTTCATTTTTTGTGCGTGAAATAAATTTCTTCACATACATTTTTTAATGTTTTGAAATTTTTTTGTTTACATAAGCTCTACAATTTTCAATTTGATGTGATCGTATATCTTTTTGTTTACGATTAAAATGGTAGTGTGAAAACTCAATTTGGGATCTGAAAAAAAAAATTAATATCCAAAACGGAAATGCCCAAATGATGAGAGAGATAATTCCGAAGAGTATCTGTGATTTTTAAGCATATGCAAAAAGTGGGTTGTTTGGCTTTGGTAAATATCCAACCACACGTTAAATTGAGAATTTAATTTTTTCTATGCCTTGAAATTTTTGGATCATTAGGCCACTTGCATCGTCAACATGTTTCAGGCATGAATATCCATAACATTTAAAACCTGTTAGGATCAGTTAGAAGTCTCTTTCCTATAAAATCTATTGGGGGTTGTCCAAGTGGAATTTCCCAAACACGATAACAAAACTTTGGAGTTCATTTTTAGTGCGTGAAATAATTTTCTACACTTTCATTTATTATAGTTTTCAAATTCTTTTGCATACATAAACTCGCAAATTTTCATTTTGTTGTGATCTTATATCTTTTTTGTTTACAAGAAAAATGGGAGAGTGAAAACTCAAGTTTGGGGCTGAAAAAAAATTTTGAGCATCCAAAATGGAAATGCTCAAATGCTGAGAGAGATAATTCCAAAAAGTATTTGTGATTTTTAAGGATAGGCAAAAAGTGGGTTGTTTGGCTCCGGTAAATATCCAACCACACGTTAACTTGAGAATTTAATTTTTTTACACCTTGAAATTTTTGGATCTTTAGGCCACTTGCATCCTCAACATGTTTCTATCATGAATATCCACCACATTTAAAACATGTTAGGATCAGTTAGAAGTCTCTTTCCTATAATATATATAGGGCATTGTCCTAGTGGAATTTCCCAAACATGGATAGCAAAACTTTGGAGTTCATTTTTAGTGCGTGAAATAATTTTGTACCCTTACATTTATTATAGTTTTCAAAATTTTTTGCATACATAAACTCTAAAATTTTCATTTTGTTGTGATTTTATATCTTTTTTGTTAAGGAGAAAAATGGGTGAGAGAAAACTCAAGTTTGGATCTGAAAAAAAATTTGAAGATCCAAAATGGAAATGCGCAAATGCTGAGAGAGATAATTCCAAAAAGTATCTGTGATTTTTAACGATAGGAAAAATGTGGGTTTTTGGCTCAGGTAAATATCCAACCACACGTTAACTTGAGAATTTAATTTTTTCTACTCCTTGAAATTTTTGGATCATTAGGCCACTTGCATCATCAACATGATTCTGGCGTGCATATCCACCACATTTAAAACATCTTAGGATCAATTAGAAGTCTCTTTTCTATAAAATCTATTAGGGGTTGTACTAGTGGAATTTTCCAAACATGGATAACAAAACTTTGGAGTTCATTTTTAGTGTGTAAAATAATTTTCTTCACTTACATTTATTATAGTTTTCAAATTTTTTTGCATACATAAACTCCAAAATTTTCATTTTGTTTTAATCTTATATCTTTTTTGTTTTTGAGAAAAATGGGAGAGTGAAAACTCAACTTTGGATCTGAAAAAAAAAATTTGAACATCCAAAATGGAAATGCACAAATGCTGCGGGAGATAATTCCAAAAAGTGTCTGTGATTTTTACGGATAGGCAAAAAGTTGGGTGATTGGTTCCGATAAATATCCAACCACACATTAACATGAGAATTAATTTTTTTCTACTCCTTCAAATTTTTGGATCATTAGGCCTCTTGCATCCTCAACATGTTTCTAGCAAGCATATCCACCACATTTAAAATATGTTAGGATCAGCTGGAAGTCTCTTTCCTAAAAAATCTATTGGGGGTTGTATTAGTGGAATTTCCCAAACATCGATAATAAAAATTTGGAGTTCATTTTTCATGCGTGAAATAATTTTCTTCACTTACATTTATTATAGTTTTCAAATTTTTTTGCATACATAAACTCTAAAATTTTCATTTTGATGTGATCTTATTTTTTTTTTTCGTTTATGAGAAAAATGGGAATGTGAAAACTCAAGTTTGGATCTGAAAAAAAAATTTGAACATCAAAAACGGTAATGCCCAAATGCTGAGAGGGATAATTCCAAACAGTATCTGTGATTTTTAAGGATAGGCAAAAAGTGGGTTGTTTGGCTCTGGTAAAAATCCAACCACACGTTAACTTGAGAATTTATTTTTTTCTACTCCTTCAAATTTTAGGATCTTTAGGCCACTTGCTTCTTCAACATGTTTCTGGCATGCATATCCACCACATTTAAAATATGTTACCACCAGTTAGAAGTCTCTTTCCTATAAAATCTATTAGGGGTTGTAGTAGTGGAATTTCCCAAACATGGATAAAAAAACTTTGGAGTTCATTTTTAGTGCGTGAAATAATTTTCTTCACTTACATATATTATAGTTTTCAAATTTTTTGCATACATAAACTCTAAAATTTTCATTTTGTTCTGATCTTTTATCGTTTTAATTTACGAAAAAAATGGGAGAGAGAAAACTCAAGTTAGGATCTGAAAAAAAATTTGAACATCTAAAATGGAAATGCACAAATGCTGAGAGAGATAATACGAAAAAGTATCTGTGATTTTTAAATATAGGCAAAAAGTGGGTTGTTTGGCTCTGGTAAATATCCAACCACACGTTAATTTGAGAATTTAATTTTTTCTACTCCTTGAAATTTTTGGATCATAAGCCACTTCATCCTCAACATCATTCTGGTGTGCATATCCACCATATTTAAAACATGGTACGATCAGTTAGAAGTCTCTTTCCTATAAAATATATTAGGGGTTGTTCAAACATGGATAACAAAACTTTGGAGTTCATTTTTAGTGCGTGAAATAATTTTCTTCACGTTAAATTTATTTTAGTTTTCAAATTCTTTTGCGTACATAAACTCTAAAATTTTAATTTTGTTATTATCTTATATCATTTTTTTACGAGAAAAATGGGAAAGTGAAAACTCAAGTTTCGATCTAGACCAAAACTTTGAACATCCAAAATGGAAATGCACAAATATTGAGATAGATAATACAAAAAAGTATCTGTGATTTTAAATATAGGCAAAAAGTGGGTTGTTTGGCTCTAGTAAATATCCAACCACACGTTAACTTGAGAATTTAATTTTTTCTACTCCTTGAAATTTTTGGATCATTAGGCCACCTGCATCCTCAACTTGTTTCTGGCATCCATATCCACCACATTTAAAGCATGTTAGGATAAATTAGAAGTCTATTTCCTATAAAATCAATTGGGGGTTGTCCTAATGAAATTTCCCAAACATGGATAACAAAACTATGGAGTTCATTTTTAGTGCGTGAAATAATTTTCTTCTCTTACATTTATTATAGTTTTCAAATTTTCTTGCATACATAAACTATAAAATTTTCATTTTGATGTGATCTAATATGTTTTGTTGTATAAGTGAAAAATACGAGAGTAAAAACCCAAGTTTGGATCTGAAAAAAAATTTGACCATCCAAAATGGAAATGCACAAATGCTGAGAGAGATAATTCCAAAAAGTATCTGTCATTTTTAAGGATAGGCAAAAAGTAGGTTGTTTGGCTCCGGTAAATATCCAACCACAAGTCAACTAGAGAATTTAATTTTTTCTACTCGAAATTTTTGGCTCATTAGGCCACTTGCATCCTCAACATGTTTCTGGCATGCTTATCCACCACATTTAAAACATGTTACGATCAGTTAGAAGTCTCTTTCCTATAAAATCAATTAGGGGTTGTACTAGTGGAATTTCCAAAACATGGATTACAAAACTTTGGAGTTCATTTTTACATACATAAACTCAAAAATTTAGATTTTGTTGTGATCTTATATCTTTTTTGTTAACGAGAAAAATGAGACGGTGAAAACTCAAGCTTGTATCTAGAAAAAAATTTGAACATCCAAAATGGAATTGCACAAATGCTGAGAGAGATAATTCCAAAAAGTATATGTGATTTTTAAGGATAGGCAAAAAGTGGGTTGTTTGGGTCCTGTAAATATACAACCACACGTTAACTTGAGATTTTAATTTTTTCTATCGAAATTTTTGGCTCATTAGGCCTCTTGCATCCTCAACATGTTTTTGGCATGCATATCTGCCACATTTAAAACATGTTGTGATCAGTTAGAAGTCTCTTTCCTTTAAAATCTACTAGGGGTTGTACTAGTGGAATTTCCAAAACATGGATTACAAAACTTTGGAGTTCTTTTTTAGTGTGTGAAATAATTTTCTTCACTTACATTTATTATAGTTTTCAAATTTTTTTTCATATATAAACTCAAAAATTTTCATTTTGTGGTGATCTTATATCTTTTTTGTTAACGTGAAAAATGGGAGAGTGAAACCTCAAGTTTGGATCTTAAAAAATAAATTGAACATCCAAAATGGAAATGCAAAAATGCTGAGAGTGATAATTCCAAAAAATATCTGCAATTTTAAAGGATAGGCAAAAAGTGGGTAGTTTTGCTCCGGTAAATAACCAACCACATGTTAACTTGAGAATTAAATTTTTTCTACTCCTTGAAATTTTTGGATCATTAGGCCACCTGCATACTCAACATGTTTCTGGCATGCATATCCACCTGATTTAAAACATGTTACGATCATTCAGAAGTCTCTTTCCTATAAAATCTATTAGGGGTTGTACTAGTGGAATTTCCTAAACTTCGATAACAAAACTATGGAGTTCATTTTTAGTGCGTGAAATAATTTTCTTCACTTTCATTAATTATAGTTTTCAAATTTTTTTTCAGACATAAACTATAAAATTTTCATTTTGTTGTGATCTTTTATCTTTTTTGTTTACGAGAAAAATGCGAGAGTGAAAATTCAAGTTTGGATCCATAAAAAAAGTTTGACCATCCAAATCGTAATGCACAAATGTGGAGAGAGATCATTCCAAAATGTATCTATGATTTTTCAGGATTGGAAAATAGTGTGTTGTTTGGCTCGGGTAAATTATCCAACCACAAGTCAACTAGAGAATTTAATTTTTTCTACTCTTTGAAATTTTTGGCTCATTAGGCCATTTGCATCCTCAACATGTTTCTGGCATGCATATCGACCATATTTAAAACATGTTATGATTAGTTAGAAGTCTCTTTCCTATCAAATCTATTAGGGGTTGAACTAGTGGAATTTCCCAAACTTGGACAACAAAACTTTGGAGTCCATTTTTGGTGCGTGAAATAATTTTATTCACTTAATTTTATTATAGTTTTCAAATATTTTTGCATACATAATCGCAAAAATTTTCATTTTGTTGTGATCTTATATCTTTTTTGTTTACGAGAACAATGGGAGTGAGAAAACTCAAGTTTGGATCTGAAAAAAAAATTTGAACATCCAAAATGGAAATGCACAAATGCTGAGAGAGATAATTCCAAAAAGTATCTTTGATTTTTAAGGATAAGCAAAAAGTGGGTTGTTTGGCTCCGATAAATATCGAACCACACGTTAACTTGAGAATTTAATTTTTTCTACTCCTTGAAATTTTTGGATCATTAGGCCACTTGCATCCTCAACATGTTTCTAGCATGCATATCCACCATATTTAAAACATGTTACGATCAGTTAGAAGTCTCTTTTCTATAAAATCTATTAGGGGTTGAACTAGTGGAATTTCCCAAACATGGATAACAAAACTTTGGATTTCATTTTTAGTGCGTGAAATAATTTTCTTCACTTACATTTATTATAGTTTTCAAATTTTTTTGCATACATAAACTCTAAAATTTTCATTTTGTTATGATCTTAAATCTTTTTTGTTCACGAGGAAAATGGGAGTGAGAAAACTCAACTTTGGATCTGAAAAAAAAATTTGAACATCCAAAAAGGAAATGCACAAATGCGGAGAGAGATAATTTCAAAAAGTATCTGTGATTTTTAAGGATAGGCAAAAAGTGGGTTGTTTGGCTCCGGTAAATATCCAATGACACGTTAACTTGAGAATTTAAAATTTTCTACTCCTTGAAATTTTTGGATCATTTGGCCACTTGCATCCTCAACATGTTTCTGGCATTCATATCCACCACATTTAAAACATGTTAAGATCAGTTAGAAGTCTCTTTCCTATAAAATCTATTGGGGGTTGTACTAGTGGAATTTCCCAAACATGGATAACAAAATTTAGCAGTTCATTTTTAGTTGGTGAAATAATTTTCTTCACATTCATTTATTATAGTTTTTAAATTTTTTTGCGTACATAAACTCTAAAATTTTCATTTTGTTGTGATCTTATATCTTTTTGGTTTACGAGAAAAATGAGAGAGTGCAAACTCAAGTTTGGATCTGAAAAACAAATTTGACCATCAGAAATGGAAATGCAGAAATGCTGAGAGAGTTAATTCCAAAAAGTATTTGTGATTTTTAAGGATTGGCAAAAAGTGGGTTGTTTGGCTCCGGTAAATATCTAACCACCAGTCAACTAGAGAATATAATTTTTTCTACACATTGAAATTTTTGGCTCATTAGGCTACTTGCATCCTCAACATGTTTCCTGCATGCATATCTACCATATTTAAAACATGTTAGGATCAGTTAGAAGTCTCTTTCCAATAAAATCTATTAGGGGTTGTACTAGTGGAATTTCCCAAACATGGATAACAAAACTTTGGAGTTAATTTTTAGTGCGTTAAATAATTTTCTTCACTTACATTTTATTATAGTTTTCAAATTTTTTTGCATCCATAGACTATAAAATTTTCATTTTGTTGTGATCTTATATATTTTTTGTTTACAAGAAAAATGAGAGAGTGAGGACTCAAGTTTGGATCAGAAAAAAAAAATTGACCATCCAAAATGGAAATGCACAAATGGTGAGAGTGATAATTCAAAAAAGTATATGTGATTTTTAAGGTTTGGAAAAAAGTGGGTTGTTTGGCTTCGGTAAATATCTAACCACAAGTCAACTAGAGAATGTAATTTTTTCAACTTTGAAAATTTTGGCTAATTAGGCCACTTGTATCCTCAACACGTCTCTGGCATGCATATCCACCATATTAAAACATGTTACGAATAGTTAGAAGTCTCTTTCCTATAAAATCTGTTAGGGGTTGAACTAGTGCAATTTCCCAGACATGGATAACAAAACTTTGGAGTTAATTTTTAGTGCGTGAAATAATTTTCTTCACTTACATTTATTATAGTTTTCAAATTTTTTTGCATACACAAAGTCTAAAATTTTCATTTTGTTGTGATCTTATATCTTTTTTGTTTACGAGAAAAATGGGAGTGAGAAAACTCAAGTTTGGTTCTGAAAAAAAAATTTGAACATCCAAAACGGAAATGCACAAATGCTGAGAGAGATAATTCCAAAAAGTATCTGTCATTTCTTAAGGATAGGCAAAAAGTGGGTTGTTTGGCTCCAGTAAATATCCAACCACACGTTAACTTGAGAATTTAATTTTTTCTACTCCTTGAAATTTTTGGATCATTAGGCCACTTGCATCCTCAACATGTTTCTGGCATGCCTATCCCCCTCATTTAAAACATGTTAGGATCAGTTAGAAGTCTCTTCCCAAGAAAATCTATTAGGGGTTGTACTAGTGGAATTTCCCAAACATGGATAACAAAACTTTGGAGTTAATATTTAGTGCTTGAAATAATTTTCTTCACTTATATTTATTATAGTTTTCCAATTTTTTTGCGTGCATAAACTCTAAAATTTTCATTTTGTTCTGATCTTATATCTGTTTTGTTTACGAGAAAAATGGGAGAGTGAAAACTCAAGTTTTGATTTGAAAAAAAAATTTTAAACATCCAAAATAGAAATTCACAAATGTTGAGAGAGATAATTCAAAAAAGTATATGTGATTTTTAAGGATCGTCAAAAAGTGGGTTGTTTGGCTTCGGTTTTTGCTAATTAGGCCACTTTTATCCTCAACATGTTTCTTGGATGCATATCCACCATATTTAAAACATGTTAGGATCAGTTAGAAGTCTCTTTCCCATAAAATTCCCACAATCTATTAGGGATTGTACTAGGGGAATTTCACAATCATGGATAAGAAAACTTTTGAGTTCATTATTATTGCGTGAAATAATTTTCTTCACTTACATTTATTATAGTTTTAAAATTTTTTTGCGTATATTAACTCTATAATTTTCATTTTGATGTGATCTAATATCTTTTTTTTTTACGAGAAAAATGGGTGAGTGAAAACTCAAGGTTGAATCTAAAAAAAAAATTTGAACATTGAAAATTGATATGCACAAATGCTGAGAGAGATAATTCCAAAACGTATTTGTGATTTTTAAGGATAGGGAAAAAGTTGGTTGTTTGGCTCTAGTAAATCTTCAACCACACGTTAACTAGATAATTTAATTTTTTCAACTCCTTGAAATTTATGGATTATTTGGCCACTTGCATCCTCAACATGTTTCTGGCATGCATATCCACCACATTTAAAACATGTTAGGATAAGTAAGAAGTCTCTTTCCTATAAAATTCCACCAAGCTATTTGGGGTTGTGCTAGTGGAATTTCCAAAACATGGATAATAAACTTTGCAGTTCATTTTTACTGCATGAAATAATTTTCTTCACTTACATTTATTATAGTTTTCAAATTTTTTTGCATACTTAAACTCTAAAATTTTCATTTTGTTGTGATCTTATATCTTTTTTGTTATCGAGAAAAATGGGAGAGTAAATATTCAAGTTTGGATCTGAAAAAAAAAAATTGAACATCCAAAATGGAAATGCAGAAATGCTGAGAGATATAATTTCAAAAGTATCTATGATTTTTATGGATAGGCAGAAAGTGGGTTGTTTGGCACCGGTAAATATCCAACGAAACGTTAACTTGGCACTTTAATTTTTTCTATTTCTTGAAATTTTTGGATCATTAGGCCACTTGCATCCTCAACATGTTTCTGGTATGCATATCAACCACATTTAAAACATGTTATGATCAGTTAGAAGTCTCTTTCCTATAAAATCTATTAGGTGTTGTACAAGTGGAATTTCCCAAACATGGATAACAAAACTTTGGAGTTAATTTTTTGTGCTTGAAATAATTTTCTTCCCTTATATTTATTATAGTTTTCAATTTTTTCTGCATGCATAAACTCAAAAATTTTCATTTTGTTGTGACCTTATATCTGTTTTGTTTATGAGGAAAATAGTAGAGTGAAATATCAAGTTTGGATCTGAAAAAAAATACAACATCCAAAATGGAAATGCAAAAATGCTGAGAGACATAATTCCAAAAGGATCTGCGATTTTTTAGGACTGGTAAAAAGTGGGTTGTTTGGCTCCGGTAAATATCTAACCACATGTTAAAATGAGAATTTAATTTTTTCTACTCCTTGAAATTTTTGGATCATTAGGCCACTTGGATGCTCAACATATTTCTGGCATGCATATCATCCATATTTAAAACATGTTACGATCAGTTACAAGTCTCTTCCCAATAAAATCTATTAGGGGTTGTATTAGTGGAATTTCCCAAACATGGATAACAAAACTTTGGAGTTTATTTTTAGTGCGTAAATAAATTTCTTCACTTACATTTATTATATTTTTCAATTTTTTTTGCATGCATAAACTCTAAAATTTTTATTTTGTGGTGATCTTATATCTGCTTTTTTTACGAGATAAATGGGAGATTGAAATATCAAGTTTCGATCTGAAAAGAAAATTTGAACATCCAAAATGGAAATGAAACAAATGCAGAGAGAGATAATTCCAAAAATTATCTATGATTTTTAAGGATAGGAAAAAAGTGTGTTGTTTGGCTATGGTAATTATCCAACCACAGTTAACTTGAGAATTTAATTTTTTCTACTCCTTCAAATTTTTGGATCATTAGGCCACTTGCATCCTCAACATGTTCCTGGTATGCATATCCACCACATTTAAAACATGTTAGGATCAGTTAGAAGTCTCTTTCCTATAAAATCTATTGGGGGTTGTCCTAGTGGAATTTCCCAAACATGGATAACAAAACTATGGAGTTAATTTTTAGTGCGTGAAATAATTTTTTCACTCACATTTGTTATAGTTTTCAAATTTTTTTGCATACATAAACTCTAAAATTTTAATTTTGATGTGATCTTATATCTTTTTTGTTAACGAGTAAAATGGGAGTGTGAAAACTCAAGTTTGGATCTGAAAAAAAAAATTGAACATCCAAAAAGGAAATGCCCAAATGCTGAGAGAGATAATTCCAAAAAGTATCTGTGATTTTTAAGGATAGGAAAAAAGTGGGTTGTTTAGTTCTGGTAAATATCCAACCACACGTTAACTTTAGAATTTAATTTTTTCTTCTCCTTGAAATTTTTGGATCATTAGGCCACTTGCATCTTCAACATGCTTTTGGCCTGCATAACTACCACATTTAATAAATGTTACGATCAGTTAGAAGTCGCTTTGCTATAAAATCTATTAAGGGTTGTACTAGCGGAATTTCCCAAACATGCATAACAAAACTTTGGAGTTCATTTTTAGTGTGTGAAATAATTTTTTTCACTTACATTTATTGAAGTTTTCAATTTTTTTTGCATACATAAACTCTAAAATTTTCATTTCGTTGTGATCTTATATCTTTTTTGTTTAGGAGAAAAATGGGTGAGAGAAAACTCAAGTTTGGATCTGAAAAAAAAAAATTGAACATCCAAAATGGAAATGCACAAATGCAGAGAGAGATAATTCCAAAAAGTATTTGTGATTTTTAAGGATAGGCAAAAAGCGTGTTGTTTGGCTTCGATAATTATCCAACCACACTTTAACTCGAGAATTTAATTTTTTCTGCTCCTTGAAATTTTTTGATCATTAGTCCACTTGCATCCTCAACATGTTTCTGGCATGCATATCCACCATATTTAAAACATGTTAGGATTAGTTTAAAGTCTCTTTCCTATAAAATCTATTGGGGGTTGTCCTAGTGGAATTTCCCAAACATGGAAAAGAAAACTATGGAGTTCATTTTTAGTGCGTGAAAAAACTTTCTTCACTTACATTTATTATAGATTTCAAATTTTTTTCCATGCATAAACTCTAAAATTTTCATTTTTTTGTGATCTTATATCTTTTTTGTTTACGAGAAAATTGGGAGAGTGAAATATCAAGTTTGGATCTGAAAAAAAAAAATTGAAGATCCAAAATGGAAATGCACAAATGCTGAGAGAGATAATTCCAAAAAGTATTTGTGATTTTTAAGGATAGGCAAAATGTGGGTTGTTTGACCCCGGTAAATATCTAACCCACACGTTAACTTAGAATTTAATTTTTTCTACTCCTTGAAATTTTTGGATCATTAGGCCACTTGCTTCCTCAACATGTTTTTGGTATGCATATCCACCATATTTAAAACATGTTACGATCAGTTACAAGTCCCATTCCTACAAAATCTATTAGGGGTTGTACTAGTGGAATTTCCCAAACTTGGATAACAAAACTTTGGATTTCATTTTTAGCGCGTGAAATAATTTTCTTCACTTACATTTATTATAGTTTTCAAATTTTTTGGCATACATAAACTCTAAATATTTCATTTTGTTCTGATCCTATATCTTTATTGTTTACGAGAAAAATGGGAGTGAGAAAACTTAAGTTTGGATCTGAAAATAAAATTTGATCATCCAAAAAGGAAATGCACAAATGCTGAGAGAGATAATTCCAAAAAGTATCTGTGATGTTTAAGGATAGGCAAAAAGTGGGTTGTTTGGCTCCGATAAATATCCAAACACACGTTAACTTGAGAATTTAATTTTTTCTACTCGAAATTTTTCTATCATTAGGCCACTTGCATCCTCAACATGTTTCTGGCATGTATATCCACCACATTTAAAACATGTTAGGATCAGTTAGAAGTCTCTTTCCTATAAAATCTATTGTGGGTTGTACTAGTGGAATTTCCAAAACATGGATAACAAAACTTTGGAGTTCATTTTTAGTGGGTGCAATAATTTATTTCACTTACATTTATTGTAGTTTTCAATTTTTTTTGCATACATAAACTCTAAAATTTTCATTTTGTTGTGATCTTATATCTGTTTTGTTTACGAGAAAAATAGTAGCGTGAAATATCAAGTTTGGTTCTGAAAAAAAATTGAACATCCAAAATGGAAATGCACAAAAGCTGAGAGAGATAATGCCAAATAGTATCTGTGATTTTTAAGGATAGGCAAAAAGTGGGTTGTTTGGCTCTGGTTAATAACTAACCACATGTTAACTTGAGAATTTAATTTTTTCTACTCCTTGAAAATTTTGGATCGTTAGGCCACTTGCATCTTCAACATGCTTTTGTCCTGCATAACCACCACATTTTCTTCACTTAAATTTATTTTAGTTTTCAAATTTTTTTGCATACATAAACTCTAAAATTTTCATTTTGTTGTGATCTTATATCTTTTTTGTTTACGAGAAAAATTGGAGTGTGAAAACTAAAGTTTGGATCTGAAAAAAAAATTTGAAAATCCAAAATGAAAATGTATAAATGCTGAGAGAGATAATTCCAAAAAGTATCTGTGATTTTTAAAGATAAGCAAAAAGGGGGTTGTTTGGGTTCTGCAAATATCCAACCACACGTTAACTTGAGAATTTAATTTTTTCTACTCCTTGAAATTTTTGGCTCATTAGCCCAGTTGCATCCTCAACATGTTTCTGGCATGCATATCCACCATATTTAAAACATGTTACGATCAGTTAGAAGTCTCTTTCCTATAAAATCTATTAGGGGTTGTACTTGTGGAATTTCCCAAACATGGATAACAAAACTTTGGAGTTCATTTTTAGTGCGTGAAATAATTTTCTTCACTTACTTTTATTATAGTTTTCAAAAATTTTTCCACACATAAAATCTAAAAATTTCATTTTGTTGTGATCTTATATCTTTTTTGTTTACTAGGAAAATGGGAGTGAGAAAACTCAAGTTTGGATCTTAAAAAAAAAATTTCAACATCCAAAATGTAAATGCACATATGTTGAAATAGATAATTCCAAAAAGTAGCTGTGATTTTTAAGGATAGGCAAAAATTGGGTTGTTTGGCTCCAGTAGATATCCAACCACATGTTAACTTGAGAATCTAATTTTTTCTACTTGAAATTTTTGGATCATTAGGCCACCTCCATCCTCAACATGTTTCTGGCATGCATATCCACCACATTTAAAACATGTTAGGATTAGATAGAAGTCTCTTCCCAATAAAATCTATTAGGGGTTGTACTAGTGGAATTTCCCAAACATGGATAACAAAACTTTGGAGTTCATTTTAAGTGCGTGAAATATATTTCATCACTTACATTTATTATAGTTTTAAAATTTTTTTGCATGCTTAAACTCTAAAATTTTTATTTTGTTGTGATCTTATATCTGTTTTTTTTACAAGAAAAATGGGAGATTGAAATAACAAGTTTGGATCTGAAAAAAAAATTTGAACATCCAAAGTGGAAAAGAACAAATGCTGAGAGAGATAATTCCAAAAAGTATTTGTGATTTTTAAGGATAGGCAAAAAGTGTGTTGTTTGGATATGGTAAATATCCAACCACACGTTAACTTGAGAATTTAATTTTTTCTACTCCTTAAATTTTTGTATCATTAGGCCACTTGCATCCTCAACATGTTCCTGGCATGCATATCCACCACATTTAAAACATGTTAGGATCAGTTAAAAGTCTCTTTCCTATAAAATCTATTAGGGGTTGTCGTAGTGGAATTTCCCAAACATGGATAACAAAACTATGGAGTTCATTTTTAGTGCATGAAATAATTTTCTTCTGTAACATTTATTTTAGTTTTCAAATTTGTTTGCATACATAAACTATAAAATTTTCATTTTGTTGTGGTCTTCTATCTTTTGTGTTTACAAGAAAAATGCGAGAGTGAAAACTCAAGTTTGGATCGGAAAAAAATTTTTGACCATCCAAAATGGAAATGCACAAATGCTGAGAGAGATAATTCCAAAAAGTATCTGCGATTATTAAGGATTGGAAAAAAGTGGGTTGTTTGGCTCCGGTAAATATCTAACCACAAGTCAACTAGAGAATTTATTTTTTTCTACTCTTTGAAAATTTTGGCTCATTAGGTCACTTGTATCCTAAACATGTTTCTAGCATGCATATCCACCATATTTAAAACATGTTATGATCAGTTAGAAGTCTCTTTCCTATAAAATCTATAAGGGGTTGAACTAGTGGAATTTTCCAGACATGGATAACAAAACTTTGGAGTTCATTTTTAGTGCGTGAAATAATTTTCTTCACTTACATTTGTTGTAGTTTTCAAATTTTTTTGCATACATAAACTCTAAAATTTTCATTTTGTTGTGATCTTATATCATTTTTGTTTACGAGAAAAATGGGAGTGAGAAAACTCAAATTTGGTTCTAAAAAAAAATTTGAACATCCAAAACGGAAATGCACAAATGCTGAGAGAGATAATTCCAAAAAGTATTTGTAATTTTTAAGGATAGGCAAAAAGTGGGTTGTTTGGCTCTGGTAAATATTCAACCACACGTTAACTTGAGAATTTAATTTCTTCTACTCCTTGAAATTCTTGGATCATTAGGCCACTAGCATCCACAACATGTTTCTGGCATGCATATCCACCACATTTAAAACATGTTAGGATCAGTTAGAAGTCTCCTTCTAGTAAAATCTATTAGGGTTTGTACTAGTAGAATTTCCCAAACATGGATAACAAAACTTTGGAGTTAATTTTGAGTGCCTGAAATAATTTTCTTCACTTATATTTATTGTATTTTTCAAATCTTTTTGCATGCATAACTCCAAAATTTTTATTTTGTTGTGATCTTATATCAGTTTTGCTTACGAGAAAAATGGGAGAGTAATATCAAGTTTGGATCTGAAAAAAAATTGAACATCCAAAATGTTAATATACAAATGCTGAGAAAGATAATTCCAAAAAGTAGCTGTGATTTTTAAGGATAGGTAAAAAGTGGGTTGTTTGGCTCCAGTAGATATCCAACCACATGTTAACTTGAGAATCTAATTTTTTCTACTTGAAATTTTTGGATCATTAGGCCACCTCCATCCTCAACATGTTTCTGGCATGCATATCCACCACATTTAAAACATGTTAGGATTAGATAGAAGTCTCTTCCCAATAAAATCTATTAGGGGTTGTACTAGTGGAATTTCCCAAACATGGATAACAAAACTTTGGAGTTCATTTTAAGTGCGTGAAATATATTTCATCAGTTACATTTATTATAGTTTTAAAATTTTTTTGCATGCTTAAACTCTAAAATTTTTATTTTGTTGTGATCTTATATCTGTTTTTTTTACAAGAAAAATGGGAGATTGAAATAACAAGTTTGGATCTGAAAAAAAAATTTGAACATCCAAAGTGGAAAAGAACAAATGCTGAGAGAGATAATTCCAAAAAGTATTTGTGATTTTTAAGGATAGGCAAAAAGTGTGTTGTTTGGATATGGTAAATATCCAACCACACGTTAACTTGAGAATTTAATTTTTTCTACTCCTTAAATTTTTGTATCATTAGGCCACTTGCATCCTCAACATGTTCCTGGCATGCATATCCACCACATTTAAAACATGTTAGGATCAGTTAAAAGTCTCTTTCCTATAAAATCTATTAGGGGTTGTCGTAGTGGAATTTCCCAAACATGGATAACAAAACTATGGAGTTCATTTTTAGTGCATGAAATAATTTTCTTCTGTAACATTTATTTTAGTTTTCAAATTTGTTTGCATACATAAACTATAAAATTTTCATTTTGTTGTGGTCTTCTATCTTTTGTGTTTACAAGAAAAATGCGAGAGTGAAAACTCAAGTTTGGATCGGAAAAAAATTTTTGACCATCCAAAATGGAAATGCACAAATGCTGAGAGAGATAATTCCAAAAAGTATCTGCGATTATTAAGGATTGGAAAAAAGTGGGTTGTTTGGCTCCGGTAAATATCTAACCACAAGTCAACTAGAGAATTTATTTTTTTCTACTCTTTGAAAATTTTGGCTCATTAGGTCACTTGTATCCTAAACATGTTTCTTGCATGCATATCCACCATATTTAAAACATGTTATGATCAGTTAGAAGTCTCTTTCCTATAAAATCTATAAGGGGTTGAACTAGTGGAATTTTCCAGACATGGATAACAAAACTTTGGAGTTCATTTTTAGTGCGTGAAATAATTTTCTTCACTTACATTTGTTGTAGTTTTCAAATTTTTTTGCATACATAAACTCTAAAATTTTCATTTTGTTGTGATCTTATATCATTTTTGTTTACGAGAAAAATGGGAGTGAGAAAACTCAAATTTGGTTCTAAAAAAAAATTTGAACATCCAAAACGGAAATGCACAAATGCTGAGAGAGATAATTCCAAAAAGTATTTGTAATTTTTAAGGATAGGCAAAAAGTGGGTTGTTTGGCTCTGGTAAATATTCAACCACACGTTAACTTGAGAATTTAATTTCTTCTACTCGAAATTTTTGGATCATTAGGCCACTAGCATCCACAACATGTTTCTGGCATGCATATCCACCACATTTAAAACATGTTAGGATCAGTTAGAAGTCTCCTTCTAGTAAAATCTATTAGGGTTTGTACTAGTAGAATTTCCCAAACATGGATAACAAAACTTTGGAGTTAATTTTGAGTGCCTGAAATAATTTTCTTCACTTACATTTATTGTATTTTTCAAATCTTTTTGCATGCATAACTCCAAAATTTTCATTTTGTTGTGATCTTATATCAGTTTTGCTTACGAGAAAAATGGGAGAGTAATATCAAGTTTGGATCTGAAAAAAAATTGAACATCCAAAATGTTAATATACAAATGCTGAGAAAGATAATTCCAAAAAGTATCTGTGATTTTTAAGGATAGGTAAAAAGTGGGTTGTTTGGCTCCGGTAAATTTCTAACCACATGTTAACTTGAGAATTTAAATTTTTTTACTCCTTGAAATTTTTGGATCATTAGGCCACTTGCATGCTCAACATGTTTCTGGCATGCATATCCACCATATTTAAAACATGTTACGATCTGTTAAAAGTCTCTTTCCTATAAAATCTATTAGTGGTTGTACTATTGGAATTTCCCAAACATGGATAACAAAACTTTATTGTTCATTTTTAGTGCGTGAAATAATTTTCTTCACTTACATTTATAATATTTTTCATAATTTTTTTGCAAGCATAAACTCTAAAACATTCATTTTGTTGTGATCTTATATCTATTTTGTTTACGAGAAAAAAGGGAGAGAGAAATAACAAGTTTGGATCCGAAAAAAAAAATTTGAATATCCAAAATGGAAATGAACAAATGTTGAGAGAGAGAATTCCAAAAAGTATCTGTGATTTTTAAGGATGGGCAAAAAGTGGGTTATTTGGCCACGGTAAATATCTAACCACACGTTAACTTGAGAATTTAATTTTTTCTACTCCTTGAAATTTAAAGATTATTTGGCCACTTGCATCTTCAACATGTTTCTGGCATGCATATCCACCACATTTAAAACATGTTAAGATTAGTAAGAAGTCTCTTTACTATAAAATTCCACCAAGCTATTTGGGGTTGTACTAGTGGAATTTCCAAAACATGGATAACAAAACTTTGGAGTTCATTTTTAGTGCAAGAATTTTTTTATAGTTTTCAAATTTTTTTGCATACTTAAACTCTAAAATTTTAATTTTGTTGTGATCTTATATCTTTTTTGTTAACGAGAAAAATGGGAGAGTGAAAACTCAAGTTTGGATCTAAAAAATAAAAATTGAACATCCAAAATGGAAATGCACAAAAGCTGAGAGAGATAATTCAGAAAGTATCTATGATTTTTAGGGATAGGGAAAAAGTGAGTTGTTTGGATCCAATAAATATCCAACCACACGTTAACATGAGAATTTAATTTTTTCTACTCCTTGAAATTTTTGGATCATTAGCCCACTTGCATCCTCAACATGTTTCTGGCATGCATTTCAACCACATTTAAAACATGTTACGATAAGTTAGAAGTCTCTTTCCTATAAAATCTATTAGGGGTTGTACTAGTGGAATTTCCCAAACATGGATAACAAAAATTTTGAGTTCATTTTTAGTGCATGAAATAATTTACTTCACAAACATTTATTTTAGTTTTCAAATTTTTTGGCATACATAAACACTAAAATTTTCAATTTTTGTGATCTTATATCTTTCTTTTTTACGTGAAAAAAGGGAGAGTGAAAACTCAAGTTTGGATATGAAAAAAAAATTTGAACATCCAAAATGGAAATGCACAAATGATGAGAGAGATAATTCCAAAAAGTATATGTGATTTTTAAGGATAGGCAAAAAGTGGGTTGTTTGGCTCCGGTAAATGCCCAACCACACGTTAACTTGAGAATTTAATTTATTCTACTCCTTAAAATTTTTGGACCATTAGGCCACCTGCATCCTCAACATGTTTCTGGCATGCATATCCACCACATTTAAAACATGTTAGGATCAATTAGAAGTCTCTACCCAATAAAATCAATTAGGGGTTGTACTAGAGGAATTTCGCAAACATGGATAACAAAACTTTGGAGTTAATTTTTAGTGCTTGAAATAATTTTCTTCACTTATATTTATTATAGTTTTCAAATTTTTTTGCATGCATAAACTCTAAAATTTTCATTTTGTTGTGATCTTATATCTGTTTTGTTTACGAGAAAAATAGTAGAGGAAAATATCAAGTTTGGATCTGAAAAAAATTGAACATCCAAAATGGAAATACACCAATGCTGAGAGAGATAATTCCAAAAAGTATATGTGATTTTTAAAGATAGGCATAAAGTTGGTTGTTTGGCTCCGGTAAATATCCAACCACACGTTAACTTGAGAATTTAATTTTTTCTACTCCTCGAAATTTTTGGATCATTAGGCCACTTGCTTCCTCAACATGTTTCTGTCATGCATATCCACCACATTTAAAACATGTTAGGATCAGTTAGAAGTCTCTTCCCAATAAAATCTATTCGGGGTTGTACTAGTGGAATTTTCCAAATACGGATAACAAAACTTTGGAGTTCATTTTTAGTGAGTGAAATCATGTTCTTCACTTACATTTATTATAGTTTACAAATTTTTTTGCAAGCATAAACTCTAAAATTTTCATTTTTTTCTAATCTTATATCTGTTTTGTTTACGAGAAAAATGGGAGAGTGAAAACTCTAGTTTGGATCTGAAAAAAAAAATTTGAACATCCAATATAGAAATTCACAAATGCTGAGAGAGATAATTCCAAAAAGTATCTGTGATTTTTAAGGATAGGCAAAAAGTGGGTTGTTTGGCTCCGGTAAATTTCCTACCACACGTTAAGTTGAGAATTTAATTTTTTCTAGTCCTTGAAATTTTTCGATCATTAGGCCACTTGCATCCTCAACATGTTTGTAGCATCCATATCCACCATATTTAAAACATGTTAGGATTAGTTAGAAGTCTCTTTCCTATAAAATTCCTACAAGCTATTAGGGATTGTACGAGTGGAATTTCCCAAACATGGATAACTAAACTTTTGAGTTCATTATTATTGCGTGAAATAATTTTCTTCACTTACATTTATTATAGTATTAAAATTTTTTTGCATACATAATCTATAAAATTTTCATTTTGTTGTGATCTTATATCTTTTTTGTTTAAAAGAAAAATGCGAGAAAGAAAACTCAAGTTTGGACAGGAAAAAAAAATGTGACCATCCAAAAAGGAAATGCACAAATGGTGAGAGAGATAATTCCAAAAAGTATCTGTGATTTTTAAGGATTGGAAAAAAGTGGGTTGTTTAGCTCCGGTAAATATCAAACCACAAGTCAACAAGAGAATTTAATTGTTTCTACGCTTCGAAATTTTTAGCTCAATAGGCCACGTGTATCCTCAACATGTTTCTGGCATGCATATCCACCATATTTAAAACATGTTACGATCAATTAGAAGTCTCTTTCCTAAAAAATCTGTTAGGAGTTGAACTAGTGGAATTTACCAGACATGGATAACAAAACTTTGGAGTTCATTTTTAGTGCGTGAAATAATTTTCTTCACTTACATTTATTATAGTTTTCAAATTTTTTTGCATACATAAAGTCCAAAATTTTAATTTTGTTGTGATCTTATATCTTTTTTGTTTACGAGAAAAATGGGAGTGAGAAAACACAAGTTTGGTTCAGAAAAAAAAATTTGAACATCCAAAATGGAAATCCACAAATGCTAAGAGAGATAATTCCAAAAAGTATCTGTGATTTTTAAGGATAGGAAAAAAGTGGATTGTTTGGCTCCGGTAAATATCCAACCACACGTTAACTTGAAAATTTAATTTACTCTACTCCTTGAAATATTTGGACCATTAGTTCACTTGCATCCTCAACATGTTTCTGGCATGCATATCCACCACATTTAAAACATTTTAGGATAAGTTAGAAGTCTCTTCCCAAAAAAATCTATTAGGGGTTGTACTAGTGGAATTTCCCAAACATGCATAACAAAACTTTGGAGTTAATTTTTAGTGGTTGAAATAATTTTCTTCACTGATATTTATTATAGTTTTCAAATTTTTTTGCATGCATAAACTCCAAAATTTTCATTTTGTTGTGATCTTATATCTGTTTTGTTTACGAGAAAAATAGTAGAGTAAAATATCAAGTTTGGATCTGAAAAAAAATTGAACATCCAAAATGGAAATACACCAATGCTGAGAGAGATAATTCCAAAAAGCATCTGTGATTTTTAAGGATAGGCAAAAAGTGGGTTGTTTGGCTCCAGTAAATATCTAACCACATGTTAACATGAGAATTTAATTTTTTATACTCGAAATTTTTGGACCATTAGGCCACTTGCATCCTCAATATGTTTCTGGCATGCATATCCACCACATTTAAAACATTTTAGGATCAGTTAGAAGTCTCTTCCCAATAAAATCTATTAGGGGTTGTGCTAGTGGAATTTCCAAAACATGGATAACAAAACTTTGCAGTTCATTTTTAGTACAAGAAATAATTTTCTTCACTTACATTTATTATAGTTTTCAAATTTTTTTGCATACTTAAACTCTAAAATTTTAATTTTGTTGTGATCTTATATCTTTTTTGTTAACTACAACAATGGGAGAATAAAAACTCAAGTTTGGATCTAAAAAAAAAAAAATTGAACATCCAAAATGGAAATGCACAAATGCTGAGAGAGATAATTCAGAAAGTATCTATGATTTTTAAGGATAGGCAAAAAGTGGGTTGTTTGGCTCCGATAAATATCCAACCACATGTTAACTTGAGAATTTAATTTTTTCAACTCCTTGAAATTTTTGGATCATTAGGCCACTTGCATCCTCAACATGTTTCTGGCATGAATTTCAACCACATTTAAAACATGTTGCGATTAGTTAGAAGTCTCTTTCCTATAAAATCTATTAGGGGTTGTACTAGAGGAATTTCCCAAACATGGATAACAAAACTTTTGAGTTCATTTTTAGTGCAAGAAATAATTTTTTCCACTTACATTTATTATAGTTTTCAATTTTTTTTGCATACTTAAACTCTAAAATTTTAATTTTGTTGTGATCTTATATCTTTTTTGATAACTAGAAAAATGGGAGAGTAA
This sequence comes from Aristolochia californica, assembly GCF_029961685.1. Taxonomy (NCBI): domain Eukaryota; kingdom Viridiplantae; phylum Streptophyta; class Magnoliopsida; order Piperales; family Aristolochiaceae; genus Aristolochia; species Aristolochia californica. Next base: position 16,548,515 of record NW_027181771.1, read on the forward strand.
AAACTCAAGTTTGGATCTAAAAAAAAAAAATTGAACATCCAAAACGGAAATGCACAAATGCTGAGAGAGATAATTCAGAAAGTATCTATGATTTTTAAGGATAGGCAAAATGTGGGTTGTTTGGCTCCGGTAAATATCCAACCACATGTTAACTAGAGAATTTAATTTTTTCTACTCGAAATTTTTGGATCATTAGGCCACTTGCATCCTCAACATGTTTTTGGCATGCATTTCAACCACATTTAAAACATGTTACGATCAGTTAGAAGTCTCTTTCCTATAAAATCTATTAGGGGTTGTACTAGTGGAATTTCCCAAACATGGATAACAAAACTTTTCAGTTCATTTTTAGTGCAAGAAATAATTTTCTTCAATTACATTTATTATAGTTTTCAAATTTTTTTTCATACTTAAACTCTAAAATTTTAATTTTGTTGTGATCTTATATCTTTTTTGTTAACTAGAAAAATGGGAGAGTAAAAACTCAAGTTTGGATCTAAAAAAATAAAAATTGAACATCCAAAATGGAAATGCAAAAATGCTGAGAGAAATAATTCAGAAAGTATCTATGATTTTTAAGGATAGGCAAAAAGTGGGTTGTTTGGCTCCGGTAAATATCCAACCACATGTTAACTTGAGAATTTAATTTTTTCTACTCCTTGAAATTTTTGGATCATTAGGCCACTTGCATCCTCAACATGTTTCTGGCATGCATTTCAACCACATTTAAAACATGTTACGATCAGTTAGAAGTCTCTTTCCTATAAAATCTATTAGGGGTTGTACTAGTGGAATTTCCCAAACATGGATAACAAAACTTTTGAGTTCATTTTTAGTGCATGAAATAATTTACTTCACATACATTTATTTTAGTTTTCAAATTTTTTGGTATACATAAACTCTAAAATTTTCATTTTTTGTGATCTTATACCTTTTTATTTACGAGAATAATGGGAGAGTGAAAACTCAAGTTTGGACATCCAAAATAGAAATGCAGAAATTATGAGAGAGATAATTCCAAAAAGTATCTATAATTTCTAAGGATTGGCAAAAGTGGTTTCTTTGGCTCCGGTAAATATCCAGCCACACGCTTACTTGAGACTTTAATTTTTCTACTCCTTGAAATATTAGGATCATTAGTCCACTTGCATCCTCAACATGTTTCTGGCATGCATATCCACAACATTAAAAGTATGTTACGATCAGTTAGAAGTCTCTTTCCCATAAAATCTTTTAGGAGTTGTACTAGTGGAATTTCCCAAACATGGATAACAAAACTTTGGAGTTCATTTTTAGTTCGTGAAATAATTTACTTCACATATATTTATTATAGTTTTCAAAAAATTTTCCATACATAAACTCTAAAATTTTCATTTTGTTGTGATCTTATTTCTTTTTTGTTTATGAGAAAAATGGGAGAGTGAAAACTCAAGTTTGGATCTGAAAAAAAAACTGAACACCCAAATTGGAAATCCACAAATGCTGAGAGAGATAATTCCAAAAAGTATCTGTGACATTTAAGGATAGGCAATAAGTGGGTTGTTTGGCTCTGGTAAATATCCAACCACACGTTAACTTGAGAATTTAATTTTTCCACTCGTTGAAAGTTTGGGATCATTAGGCCACTTGGATCCTCAACATGTTTCTGGCATGCATATCCACCACATTTATAACATATTAGGATCAGTTAGAAGTCTCTTTCCTATAAAATCTATTAGGGGTTGTACTAGTGGAATTTCCCAAACAAGGATAACAAAACCTTGGAGTTCATTTTTATTACGTGAAATAATTTTCTTCACTAACATTTATTATAGTTTTCAATTTTTTCTGCATACATAAACTCTAAAATTTTCAATTTGATATGATCTTATATCTTTTTTGTTTATGAGAAAAATGGGAGAGTAAATACGGAAGTTTGGATCTGAAAAAAAATTTTGAACATCCAAAATGGAAATGCACAAATTCTGAGAGAGGTAATTCCAAAAAGTATCTGTGATTTTTAAGGATAGGCAAAAATTGGGTTGTTTGGGTCAGGTAAATATCCAACCACACGTTAAGTTGAGACTTTAATTTTTATACTCCTTGAAATTTTTGGATCATTAGTCCACTTGCATCCTCAACATGTTTCTGGCATGCATATCCACCACATTTAAAACATGTTAGGATCAGTTAGAAGTCTCTTTTCAATATTATCTATTAGGGGTTGTACTAGTGGAATTTCCCAAACATGGATAACAAAACTTTGGAGTTCATTTTAGTGCATGAAATAATTTTCTTCACTAAATTTTTTTATAGTTTTAAAATTTTTTTGCAAACATAAACTCCAAAATTTTCATTTTTTTGTGATCTGATATCTTTTTTGTTAACAAGAAAAATGGGAGAGTGAAAACTCAATTTTGGATTTGAAAAAAAAAATTTGAACATCCAAAATGGAATTGCCCAAATGCTGAGACAGATAATACCATAAGTATCTGTGATTTTTAAGGATAGGCAAAAAGTGGATTGTTTGGCTCCGGTAAATATCCAACCACACATTAACTTGAGAATTTAATTTTTTCTACTCCTTGAAATTTTTGGATCATTAGGCCACTTGCATCCTCAACATGTTTCTGCCATGCATATCCTCCACATTTAAAGTATGTTACGATCAGTTAGAAGCCTCTTTCCAATAAAATCTATTAGGAGTAGTACTAGTGGAATTTCCCAAACATGGATAACAAAACTTTGGAGTTCATTTTTAGTCCCAAAAATTATTTACTTCACATACATTTATTATAGTTTTCAAAATCTTTTCCATACGTAAACTCTAAAATATTCATTTTGTTGTGATCTTTTTTCTTTTTTGTTTATGAGAAAAATGGGAGAGTGAAAACTCAAGTTTGGATCTGAAAAAAAAATTTGACATTCCAAATTGGAAATCCACAAATGCTGAGAGAGATAATTCCAAAAAGTATCTATGATTTTTAAGGATAGAGAAAAAGTTGGTTGTTTGGCTTCAATAAATATCCAACCACACGTTAACTTCAGAATTTCATTTTTTCTACTCGTTGAAAGTTTTGGATCATCAGGCCACCTGCATCCTCAACATGTTTCTGGCATGCATATCCACCACATTTAAAACATATTAGGATCAGTTAGAAGTCTCTTTCCTATAAAATCTATTAGGGGTTGTACTAGTGGAATTTCCCAAACATGGATAACAAAACTTTGGAGTTCATTTTTAGTGTGTGAAATAATTTTCATCACTTACATTTATTATAGTTTTTAATTTTTTTTCATGCATAAAATCCAAAATTTTCATTTTGTTGTGCTCTTATATCTTTTTTGTTTACGAGAAAAATGGGAGAGTGAAAACTAAAGTTTGGAACTGAAAAAAAATTTGAACATCCAAATTGGAAATCCACAAATGCTGAGAGAGATAATTCCAAAAAGTATCTATGATTTTTAAGGATAGGAAAAAAGTGGGTTGTTTGGCATCGGTAAATATCCAACCACACGTTAACTTGAAAATTTAATTTTGTCTACTCCTTGAAATTTTTGGATCATTAGGCCACTTGCTTCCTCAACATGTTTCTGTCATGCATATCCACCTCATTTAAAACATGTTAGGATCACTTAGAAGTCTCTTCCCAATAAAATCTATTAGGGGTTGTACTAGTCGAATTTCAAAAATATGGATAACAAAACTTTGGAGTTCATTTTTAGTGCGTGAAATAATTTTCTTCACTTACATTTATTATAGTCTTCAAATTTTTTTGCATGCATAAACTCAAAAATTTTCATTTTGTTCTGATCTTATATTTGTTTTGTTTACGAGAAAAATGGGAGGGTGAAAACTCATGTTTGGATCTGAAAAAAAAAATCTGTACATCCAATATAGAAATTCACAAATGCTGAGAGAGATAATTCAAAAAAGTTTGTGTGATTTTTAAGGATAGGCAAAAAGTGGGTTGTTTGGCTCCGGTAAATATCCTACCACACGTTAACTTGAGAATTTATTTTTTTATAGTCCTTGAAATTTTTAGATCATTAGGCCACTTACACCCTCAACATGTTTGTAGCATGCATATCCACCATATTTAAAACATGTTAAGATTAGTTAGAAGTCTCTTTCCCATAAAATTCCTACAAGCTATTAGGGATTGTACGAGTGGAATTTCCCAAACATGGATAACAAAACTTTGAGTTCATTATTATGGCGTGAAATAATTTTCTTCACCTACATTTATTATAGTTTTCAATTTTTTCCGCATACACAAATTATAAAATTTTCATTTTGTTGTGATCTTATATCTTTTTTGTTTACAAGAAAAATGCGAGAATGAAACCTCAACTTTGGATCAGAAAAAAAAAATTTGACCATCCAAAAACGAAATGCACAAATGGTGAGAGAGATAATTCCAAAAAGTATCTATGATTTTTAAGGATTGGAAAAAAGTGGGTTGTTTGGCTCCGGTAAATATCAAACCACAAGTCAACTAGAGAATTTAATTTTTTCTACGCTTTGAAATTTTTGGCTCATTAGGCCACTTGTATCCTCAACATGATTCTGGCATGCATATCCACCATATTTAAAACATGTTACGATCACTTAGAAGTCTCTTTCCTATAAAATCTATTAGGGGTTGAACTAGTGGAATTTCCCAGACATGGATAACAAAACTTTGGAGTTCATTTTTAGTGCGTGAAATAATTTTCTTCACTTACATTTATTATAGTTTTCAAATTTTTTTGCATACATAAAGTCTAAAATTTTAATTTTGTTGTGATCTAATATCTTTTTTGTTTACGAGAAAATTCGAGTGACAAAACTCAAGTTTGGATCTGAAAAAAAAATTTGAACATCCAAAATGGAAATGTACAAATGCTGAGAAACATAATTCCAAAAAGTATCTGTGCTTTTTAATCATAGGCAAAAAGTGGGTTGTTTGGCTCCGGTAAATATCTAACCTCACGTTAATTTGAGAATTTAATTTTTTCTATTCCTTGAAATTTTTGGATCATTAGGCCACTTGCATCCGCAACATGTTTCAGGCAAGCATATCCACCACATTTAAAACATGTTAGGATCTGTTAGAAGTCTCTTCCCAATAAAATCTATTAGGGGTTGTACTAGTGGAATTTCCCAAACATGGATAACAAAAATTTTGGAGTTCATTTTTAGTGCATGAAATAATTTTCTTCACTTACAATTATAATAGTTTTCAAAATTGTTCTGCATGCATAAACTGTAAAATTTTCATTTTGTTGTGATCTTATATCTATTTTGTTCACGAGAAAAAAAGGGACAGAGAAATATCAAGTTTGGATCCGAAAAAAAATTTGAACATCCAAAATGGAAATGCACAAATGCTAAGTGAGATAATTCCAAAAAGTATCTGTGATTTTGAAGGATAGGCAAAAAAGGGTTGTTTGGCCACAGTATATATCTAACCACACGTTAACTTGAGAATTTAATTCTTTCTACTCCTTGAAATCTTTGGATCATTAGGCCACTTGCTTCCTCAACATGTTTCTGTCATGCATATCCACCACATTTAAAACATGTTAGGATCAGTTAGAAGTCACATCCCTATGAAATCTATTAGGGGTTGTACTAGTGGAATTTCCCAAACATGGATAACAAAACTTTTGATTTTATTTTTAGTGCGTGACATAAATTTCTTCACTTAAATTTATTATAGTTTCTAATTTTTTTGCATGCACAAACTCTAAAATTTTCATTTTGTTGTGATCTTATATCTGTTTTTTTACGAGAAAAATGGGAGATCGAAATATCAAGTTTGAATCTGAAAAAAAAAATTGAACATCCAAATAGGAAATGAATAAATGTTGAGAGAGATAATTCTAAAAAGTATCTGTGATTTTTAAGGATAGGAAAAAAATGTGTAGTTTGGCTCAAGTAAATATCCAACCACACGTTAACTTGAGTATTTAATTTTTTCAACTCCTTGAAATTTTTGGATCATTAGGCCACTTGCATCCTCAACATTTTCCTGGCATGCATATCCTCCACATTTAAAACTTGTTAGGATCAGTTAGAAGTCTCTTTCCTATTAAATTTATTGGGGGTTGTCCTAGTGGAATTTCCCAAACATGGATAACAAAACTATGGAATTCATTTTTAGTGCGTGAAATAATTTTCTTCACTTACATTTATTATAGTTTTCAAATTTTTTGCATACTTAAACTCTTAAATTTTCATTTTGTTTTGATCTTATATCTTTTTTGTTAACGAGAAAAATGGGAGAATAAAAACACAAGTTTGGATCTAAAAAAAAAAAAATTCGAACATCCAAAATGGAAATGCTGAGAGAGATAATTCCAAAAGTATCTGTGATTTTTAAGGATAGGAAAAAAGTGGGTTCTTTGCCTCCGGTAAATATCCAACCACACGTTAACTTGAGAATTTAATTTTTTCTACTCCTTGAAATTTTTGGATCATTAGGTCACTTGCATCCTCAACATGTTTTTGGCATGCATATCAACCAAATTTAAAACATGTTATGATCAATTAGAAGTCTGTTTCCTTTAAAATCTATGAGGGGTTGTACTAGTGCAATTTCCCAAACATGGATAACAAAACTTTGGAGTTAATTTTTAGTGCTTGAAATAATTTTCTTCCCTTATATTTATTATGGTTTTCAATTTTTTTTATATGCATAAACTCTACAATTTTCATTTTTTTGTGATCTTATATCTGTTTTGTTTACGAGAAAAATAGTAGAGTGAAATATCAAGTTTTGATCTGAAAAAAAATTGAACATCCAAAATGGAAATGCACAAATGCTGAGAGAGATAATTCCAAAAAGTATCTGTGATTTTTAAGGATAGGCAAAAAGTGGGTTATTTGGCTCCGGTAAATATCCAACCACACGTTAAGTTGAGAATTTTTTGGCTCATTAGGCCACTTGCATCCTCAACATGTTTCTGGCATGCATATCCACCATATTTAAAACATGTTACGATCAGTTAAAACTCTCTTTCCTATAAAATCTACTAGGGGTTGTCCTAGTGGACTTTCCGAAATATGGATAACAAAACTTTGGTGTTCATTTTTAGTGCGTGAAATAATTTTCTTCACTTACATTTATAATAGTTTTCAAATTTTTTTGCATACATAAAGTCTAAAAATTATATTTTGTTGTGATATTATTTCTTTTTTGTTTACTAGAAAAATGGGAGTGAGAAAACTCAAGTTTGGATTTGAAAAAAAAATTTGAACATCGAAAATGTAAATGCACATATGCTAAGAGAGATAATTCCAAAAAGTATATGTGATTTTTAAGGATAGGCAAAAATTGGGTTGTTTAGCTCCGGTAAATATCGAACCACACATTAACTTGAGACTTTAATTTTTCTACTCCTTGAAATTTTTGGATCATTAGTCCGCTTGCATCCTCAACATGTTTCTAGCATGCATATCCACCACATTTAAAACATGTTAGGATCAGTTAGAAGTTTCTTTCTTATAAAATTTATTAGGGGTTGATCTAGTGGAATTTCCCAAACATGGATAACAAAACTTTCGAGTTCATTTTTATTACGTGAAATAATTTTCTTCACTAACATTTAGTATAGTTTTCAATTTTTTCTGCATACTTAAGCTCTATAATTTTCATTTTGATGTGATCATATATCTTTTTTGTTTATAAGAAAAATGGGAGAGTGAAAACTCAAGTTTGGATCTGAAAAAAAAGTTTGAACATCCAAAATAGAAATGCACAAATTCTCAGAGAGATAATTCCAATAAGTATATGAGATTTTTAAGGATAGGCAAAAATTGGGTTGTTTAGCTCGGGTAAATATCCAAACACACGTTAACTTGAGACTTTGATATTTATACTCCTTGAAATTTTTGGATCATTAGTCCACTTGCGTCCTCAACATATTTCTGGCATGCATATCCACCACATTTAAAACATGTTAGGATCAGTTAGAAGTCTCTTTTCTATATAATCTATTAGGGGTTGTACTCGTGGAATTTCCAAACATGGATAACAAACATTGGATATCATTTTTAGTGCATGAAATAATTTTCTTCACTTAAATTTATTATAGTTTTCAAATTTTTTTGCCAAAATAAAGTCAAAAATTTTCATTTTGTTGTGAAATGATATCTTTTTTGTTAATGATAAAAATGGGAGAGTGAAAACTTAAGTTTCGATCTGAAAAAAAAAATTGAACATCCATAATAGAAATGCACAAATGGTGAGAGAGATAATACCAAAAGTATGTGTGATTTTTAAGGATAGGAAAAAAGTGGGTTGTTTGGTGCCGGTAAATATCCAGCCACACGTTAACTTGAGAATTTAATTTTTCTACTCCTTGAAATTTTTGGATTATTAGGCCACTTGCATCCTCAACATGTTTCTGCCATGCATATCCACCACATTTAAAGCATGTTACGATCAGTTAGAAGTCTCTTTCCTATAAAATCTATTAGGAGTTGTACTAGTGGAATTTCCCAAACATTGATAAGAAAACTTTGGAGTTCATTTTTGGTGCGTGAAATAATTTACTTCACATATATTTATTATAGTTTTCAATTTTTTTTCCGTACATAAACTCTAAAATTTTCATTTTCTTGTGATCTTATTTCTTTTTTGTTTATGAGAAAAATGAGAGAGTGAAAACTTTAAGTTTGGATCTGAAAAAAAAATTTGAACATCCAAAATGGAAATCCACAAATGCTGAGAGAGATAATTCCAAAAAGCATATGTGACTTTTAAGGATAGGCAAAAAGTGGGTAGTTTGGCTCCTGTAAATATCCAAATAGAAATTAATTTTTTCAACTCGTTGAAAGTTTTAGATCATGAGGCCACTTGCATCCTCAACATGTTTCTGGCATGCATATCCACCACATTTAAAACATATTAGGATCAGTTAGAAGTCTCTTTCCTATAAAATCTATTAGGGGTTGTACTAGTGGAATTTCCCAAACATGGATAACAAAACTTTGGACTTCATTTTCAGTGCGTGAAATAATTTTCATCACTTACATTTATTATAGTTTTCAAATTTTTTTCATGCATAAAATCTAAAATTTTCATTTTGTTGTGATCTTATATCTTTTTTTTTACGAGAAAAATGGGAGAGTGAAAACTCAAGTTTGGTTCTGAAAAAAAAATTTGAACATCCAAAATGGAAATGCACAAATGCTGCGAGAGATAATTCCAAAAAGTATCTGTGATTTTTCAGGATAGGCAAAAAGTGGGTTGTTTGGCTCCGGTAAATACCCAACCACACGTTAACTAGAGAATTTAATTTTTTCTACTTCTTGAAATTTTTGGATCATTAGGCCACTTGCATCTTCAACATATTTCTTGCGTGCATATCCACCACATTTGAAACATGTTACGATCAATTAGAAGTCTCTTTCCTATAAAATCTATTAGGGGTTGTACTAGAGGAATTTCCCAAACATGGATAACAAAACTTTGGAGTTCATTTTGGTGCATGAATAATTTTCATGACTTAAATTTATTATAGTTTTCAAATTTTTTTAAATACATAAACTCTTAAATTTTCATATTTTTTTGTGATCTTATATCATTTTTGTTTAGGAGAAAAATGGGTGAAAGAAAACTCAAATTTTGATCTGAAAAAAAATTTTGAACATCCAAAATGGAAATGCACAAATGCTGAGAGAGATAATTCCAAAAAGTATCGGTGATTTATAAGGATAGGCAAAAAGTGGGTTCTTTGGCTCCGGTAAATATCCTACCACACGTTAACTTGAAAATTTAATTTTTTCTACTCCTTGAAATTTTTGGATCATTAGGCCACTTGCATCCTCAAAATGTTTCTGGCATGCATATGACCACATTTAAAACATCTTAGGATGAGTTAGAAGTCACTTTCCTATAAAATCTATTAGGGGTTGTCCTAGTGGAATTTCCCAAACATGGATAACAAAACTATGGAGCTCATTTTTAGTGCGTGAAATAATTTTCTTCACTTACATTTATTATAGTTTTCAGTTTTATTTACATACATAAACTATAAAATTTTCTTTTTGTTGTGATCTTATATCTTTTTTTTTTACAAGAAAAAAATGCGAGAGTGAAAACTCAAGTTTGGATCGGAAAAAAAAATTTGACCATCCAAAATGGAAATGCACAAATGCTGAGAGAGATAATTCCAAAAAGCATCGGTGATTTTTAAGGATTGGAAAAAAGTGAGTTGTTTGGCTCCGATAAATATCTAACCACAAGCCAACTTGAGAATTTAATTTTTTCTACTCTTTGAAATTTTTGGCTCATTAGGCCACTTGTATCCTCAACATGTTTCTGGCATGCATATCCACCATATTTAAAACATGTTACGATCAGTTAGAAGTCTCTTTCCTATAAAATCTGTTAGGGGTTGAACTAGTGGAATTTCCCAGGCATGGATAACAAAACTTTGGAGTTTATTTTTAGTGCGTGAAATAATTTTCTACACTTACATTTATTATAGTTTTCAATTTTTTTTGAATACATAAAGTCTAAAATTTTCATTTTGTTGTGATCTTATATCTTTTTTGTTTACGAGAAAAATATGAGTGAGAAAACTCAAGTTTGGTTCTGAAAAAAAAATTTGAACATCCAAAATGGAAATGCACAAATGCTGAAAGAGATAATTCCAAAAAGTGTCATTGATTTTTAAGGATAGGCAAAAAGTGGGTTGTTTGGCTCCGGTAAATATCCAACCACACAGTAACTAGAGAATTTAATTTTTTCTACTCCTTGAAATTTTTGGATCATTAGGCCACTTGCATCCTCAACATGTTTCTGGCATGCATATCCACCAGATTTAAAACATGTTAGGATTAGTTAGAAGTCTCTTCCCTATAAAATCTATTAGATTCTGTACTAGTGGAATTTTCAGACAGTGGATAACAAAACTTTGGAGTTAATTTTCAGTGCTTGAAATAATTATTTTAACTTATATTTATTATAGTTTTCAAATTTTTTTGCATGCATAAACTCCAAAATTTTCATTTTGTTGTAATCTCTTATCTGTTTTGTTTACGAGAAAAATAGTAGAGTGAAATATCAAGTTGGGATCTGAAAAAAAATTGAACATCCAAATGGAAATGCGCAAATGCTGGGAGAGATAATTCCAAAAAGTATCTGTCATTTTTAAGGATAGGCAAAAAGTGGGTTGTTTGGCTCCGATAAATATTTAACCACATGTTAACTTGAGAATTTAATTTTTTTTACTCCTAGAAATTTTTGGATCATTAAGCCACTTGCGTGCTCAACATGTTTCTGGCATGCATATCCACCATATTTAAAACATGGTACGATCAGTTAGAAGTCTCTTTCCTATAAAATCTATTAGGGGTTGTACTAGTGGAATTTCCCAAACTTGGATAACAAAACTTTGGAGTTCATTTTTAGTGCTTGAAAAAATTTTCTTCACTTACATTTATTATAGTTTTAGAATTTTTTTCCATACCTAAACTCTAAAACTTTCATTTTGTTGTGTCTTATATCTTTTTTGTTTACGAGAAAAATGGGAGAGAGAAATATGAAGTTTGGATCCGAAAAAAAATTTTGAACATCCAAAATGGAAATGCACAAATGCTGAGAGAGATAATTCCAAAAAGTATCTGTGATTTTTAAGGATAGGCAAAAAGTGGGTTCTTTGCCTCCGGTAAATATCCAACCACACGTTAATTTGAGAATTTAATTTTTTCTACTCCTTGAAATTTTTGGATCATTAGGCCACTTGCTTCCTTAACATGTTTCTCTCATGCATATCCACCACATTTAAAACATGTTAGGATCAGTTAGAAGTCTCTTCCCAATAAAATCTATTAGGGGTTGTACTAGTGGAATTTCCCAATTATGGATAACGAAATTTTGGAGTTCCTTTTTAGTGCATGAAATAATTTACTTCACTTAAATTTATTATAGTTTTCAAATTTTTTTTGCAAGCATAAACTCTAAAATTTTCATTTTGTTCTGATCTTGTATCTATTTTGTTTAAAAGAAAAATGGGAGAGTTAAAACTCAAGTTTGGATCTGAAAAAAAAAATTTGAACATCCGAAATTGAAATTCACAAATGCTAAGAGAGATAATTCCAAAAAGTATCTGCGATTTTTAAGGATAGGCAAAAAGTGGGTTGTTTGGCACCGGTAAATATCCCACCACACGTTAACTTGAGAATTTAACTTTTTCTGGTCCTTAAAATTTTTGGATCATTAGGCCACTTGCATCCTCAAAATGTTTCTGGCATGCATATCCACCACATTTAAAACATCTTAGGATCAGTAAGATGTCTCTTTCCTATAAAATCTATTGGGGGTTGTCCTAGTTCAATTTCCCAAACATGGATAACAAAACTTTGGAGTTCATTTTTAGTGCTTGAAATAATTTTCTTCACTTACATTTATTATAGTTTTCAATTTTTTTTGCATAAAAAACTATAAACTTTTCATTTTGTTGTGATCTTATATCTTTGTTGTTTACAAGAAAAATGCGAGAGTGAAAACTCAAGTTTGGATCGGAAAAAAAAATTTGACCATCCAAAATGGAAATGCACAAATGCTGAGAGATATAATTCCAAAAAGTATCTGTGATTTTTAAGGATTGGAAAAAAGTGGGTTGTTTGGCTCCGGTAAATATCTAACCACAAGTCAACTAGAGAATTTAATTTTTTCTACTCTTTGAAATTTTTGGCTCATTAGGCCACTTGTATCCTCAACATGTTTCTGGCATGCATATCCACCATATTTAAAACATGTTACGATCAGTTAGAAGTCTCTTTCCTATAAAATCTGTTAGGGTTTGAACTAGTGGAATTTCCAAGACATGGATAACAAAACATTGGAGTACATTTTTAGTGCGTGAAATAATTTTCTTCACTTACATTGATTATATTTTTTAAATTTTTTTGCATACATAAAGTCTAAAATTTTCATTTTTTTGTGATCTTATATATTTTTTCTTTATGAGAAAAATGGGAGTGAGAAAACTCAAGTTTGGTTATGAAAAAAAAAAAATTGAACATCCAAAATAAAAATTCACAAATGCTGAGAGAGATAATTCCAGAAAGTATCTATAATTTTTATGGATAGGGAAAAAGTGGGTTGTTTGGCTCCAATAAATATCCTACCACACGTTAACTTGAGAATTTAACTATTTCTGGTCCTTAAAATTTTCGGATCATTAGGCCACTTGCATCCTCAAAATGTTTCTGGCATGCATATCCACCACATTTAAAACATCTTAGGATCAGTAAGATGTCTCTTTCCTATAAAATCTATTGGGGGTTGTCCTAGTTCAATTTCCCAAACATGGATAACAAAATTTTGGATTTCATTTTTAGTGCGTGAAATAATTTTCTTCACTTACACTTATTATAGTTTTCAATTTTTTTTGCATAAAAAAACTATAAACTTTTCATTTTGTTGTGATCTTATATCTTTTTTATTTACAAGAAAAATGCGAGAGTGAAAACTCAAGTTTGGATCAGAAAAAAAAATTTGACCATCCAAAATGGAAATGCACAAATGCTGAGAGATATAATTCCAAAAAGTATCTATGATTTTTAAGGATTGGAAAAAAGTGGGTTGTTTGGCTTCGGTAAATATCTAACCACAGGTCAACTAGAGAATTTAATTTTTTCTACTCTTTGAAATTTTTGGCTCATTAGGCCACTTGTATCCTCAACATGTTTCTGGCATGCATAGAACCATATTTAAAACATGTTACGATCAGTTAGAAGTCTCTTTCCTCTAAAATCTATTAGGGGTTGAACTAGTGGAATTTCCCAGACATGGATAACAAAACTTTGGAGTTCATTTTTAGTGCGTGAAATAATTTTCTTCACTTACATTTATTATAGTTTTCAAAAATTTTTGCATACATAAAGTCTAAAATTTTCATTTTGTTGTGATCTTATATCTTTTTTCTTTACGAGAAAAATGGGAGTGAGAAAACTCAAGTTTGGTTTTGAATAAAAAATTTGAACATCCAAAATTGAAATGCACAAATGCTGAGAGAGATAATTCCAAAAAGTATCTTTGATTTTTAAAGATAGGCAAAAAGTGGGTAGTTTGGCTCCGATAAATATCCAACCACACTGTAACTAGAGAATTATTTTTTCTACTCCTTGAATTTTTTGGATCATTAGGCCACTTGCATCCTCAACATGTTTTTGGCATGCATATCCACCACAATTAAAAAATGTTAGGATCAGTTAGAAGTCTCTTCCCAATAAAATTCTTAGGGGTTGTACTAGTAGAATTTCCAGAACATGGATAACAAAACTTTGGAGTTAAGTTTTAGTGCTTGAAATAATTTTTTTCACTTATATTTATTATAGTTTTAAAATTTTTTTTGCATGCATAAACTCAGAAATTTTCATTTTTTTGTAATCTCATATCTGTTTTGTTTACGAGAAAAATAGTAGAGTGAAATATCAAGTTTGGATCTGAAAAAAAATTGAACATCCAAAATGGAAATGCACAAATGCTGGGAGAGATAATTCCAAAAAGTATCTCTGATTTTTAAGGATAGGCAAAAAGTGGGTTGTTCGGCTCTGATAAATATATAACCACATGTTAACTTGAGAATTTAATTTTTTTTACTCCTTGAAATTTTTGGATCATTAGGCCACTTGCGTGCTCAACATGTTTCTGGCATGCATATCCGCCATATTTAAAACATGGTACGATCAGTTAGAAGTCTCTTTCCTATAAAATATATTAGGGGTTGTACTAGTGGAATTTCCCAAACATGGAAAACAAAACTTTGGAGTTCATTTTCAGTGCGTGAAATAATTTTCTTCACTTACATTTATTATAGTTTAAATGTTTTTTGCATGCATAAACTCTAAAATTTTCATTTTGTTGCGATCTTATATCTTTTATGTTTACGAGAAAAATGGGAGAGAGAAATATTAAGTTTGGATCCGAAAAACAATTTGAACATCCAAAATGGAAATGCACAAATGCTGAGAGAGATAATTCCAAAAAGTATCTGTGATTTTTAAGGATAGGCAAAAAGTGGGTTGTTTGGCTCCGGTAAATAACCAACCACACGTTAATTTGAGAATATAATTTTTTCTACTCCTTGAAATTTTTTGATCATTAGGCCACTTGCTTCCTTAACATGTTTCTCTCATGCATATCCACCACATTTGAAACATGTTAGGATCAGTTACAAGTCTATTCCCAATAAAATCTATTAGTGGTTGTACTAGTGGAATTTCCCAAATATGGATAACAAAACTTTGGATTTCATTTTTAGTGCATGAAATAATTTTCTTCACTTAAATTTATTATAGTTTTCCAATTTTTTTACATGCATAAACTCTAAAATTTTCATTTTGTTCTGATCTTGTATCTGTTTTGTTTACGAGAAAAGTGGGAGAGTAAAAACTCAAGTTTGGATCTGAAAAAAAAAATTTGAACATCCAAAATAGAAATTCACAAATGCTGGGAGAGATAATTCCAAAAAGTATCTATATTTTTTAAGGATAGGAAAAAAGTGGGTTGTTCGGCTCCGGTAAATATCCTACCACACGTTAACTTGAGAATTTAATTTTTTTTGGTCCTTGAAATTTTTGATTCATTAGGCAACTTGCATCCTCAAAATGTTTATGGCATGCATATCCACCACATTTAAAACATCTTAGGATCAGTTAGAAGTCTCTTTCCTATAAAATCTTTCGGGGGTTGTCCTAGTGGAATTTCCCAAACATGGATAACAAAACTATGGAGTTCATTTTTAGTGCGTGAAATAATTTTCTTCACTTACATTTATTATAGTTTTCAATTTTTTTTTGCATACATAAACTATAAAATTTTCATTTTGTTGTGATATTATATCTCTTTTTTTTACAAGAAAAATGCGAGAGTGGAAACTCAAGTTTGGATCGGAAAAAAAAATTTGACCATCCAAAATGGAAATGCACAAATGCTGAGAGATATAATTCCAAAAAGTATCTCTGATTTTTAAGGATGGGAAAAAAGTGGGTTGTTTGGCTCCGGTAAATATCTAACCACAAGTCAACTAGAGAATTTAATTTTTTCTACTCTTTGAAATTTTTGGCTCATTAGGCCACTTGTATCCTCAACATGTTTCTGGCATGCATATCCACCATATTTAAAACATGTTACGATCAGTTAGAAGTCTCTTTCCTATAAAATCTGTTAGGGTTTGAACTAGTGGAATTTCCAAGACATGGATAACAAAACTTTGGAGTTCATTTTTAGTGCGTGAAATAATTTTCTTCACTTACATTTATTATAGTTTTCAAATTTTTTTGCATACATAAAGTCTAAAATTTTCAATTTGTTGTGATCTTTTATCTTTTTTCTTTACGAGAAAAATGGGAGTGAGAAAACTCAAGTTTGGTTCTGAAAAAAAAAAATTTGAACATCCAAAATAGAAATTCACAAATGCTGAGAGAGATAATTCCAGAAAGTATCTGTAATTTTTATGGATAGGGAAAAAGTCGGTTGTTTGGCTCCGATAAATATCCTACCACACGTTAACTTGAGAATTTAACTTTTTCTGGTCCTTAAAATTTTCGGATCATTAGGCCACTTGCATCCTCAAAATGTTTCTGGCATGCATATCCACCACATTTAAAACATCTTAGGATCAGTAAGCTGTCTCTTTCCTATAAAATCTATTGGGGGTTGTCCTAGTTCAATTTCCCAAACATGGATAAAAAAACTTTGGAGTTCATTTTTAGTCCATGAAATAATTTTCTTCACTTACATTTATTATAGTTTTCAATTTTTTTTACATAAAAAAACTATAAACTTTTCATTTTGTTGTGATCTTATATCTTTTTTGTTTACAAGAAAAATGCGAGAGTGAAAACTCAAGTTTGGATCGGAAAAAAAAATTTGACCATCCAAAATGGAAATGCACAAATGTTGAGAGATATAATTCCAAAAAGTATCTGTGATTTTTAAGGATTGGAAAAAAGTGGGTTGTTTCGCTCTGGTAAATATCTAACCACAAGTCAACTAGAGAATTTAATTTTTTCTACTCTTTGAAATTTTTGGCTCATTAGGCCACTTGTATCCTCAACATGTTTCTGGCATGCATATCCACCATAATTAAAACCTGTTACGATCAGTTAGAAGTTTCTTTCCTATAAAATCTGTTAGGGGTTGAACTAGTGGAATTTCCAAGACATGGATAACAAAACTTTGGAGTTCATTTTTAGTGCGTGAAATAATTTTCTTCACTTACATTTATTATAGTTTTCAAATTTTTTTGCATACATAAAGTCTAAAATTTTCATTTTGTTGTGATCTTATATCTTTTTTTTTACGAGAAAAATGGGAGTGAGAAAACTCAAGTTTGGTTCTGAATAAAAAATTTGAACATCCAAGATTGAAATGCACAAATGCTGAGAGAGATAATTCCAAAAAGTATCTTTGATTTTTAAGGATAGGCAAAAAGTGGGTAGTTTGGCTCCGATAAATATCCAACCACACTATAACTAGAAAATTTAATTTTTCTACTCGAATTTTTTGGATCATTAGGCCACTTGCATCCTCAACATGTTTCTGGCATGCATATCCACCACAATTAAAAAATTTTAGGATCAGTTAGAAGTCTCTTCCCAATAAAATTCTTATGGGTTGTACTAGTGGAATTTCCAAAACATGGATAACAAAACTTTGGAGTTAATTTTGAGTGCTTGAAATAATTTTTTTCACTTATATTTATTATAGTTTTCAAATTTTTTTTGCAAGCATAAACTGAGAAATTTTCATTTTTTTGTAATCTCATTTCTGTTTTGTTTACGAGAAAAATAGTAGAGTGAATTATCAAGTTTGGATCTGAAAAAAAATTGAACATCCAAAATGGAAATGCACAAATGCTGGGAGAGATAATTCCAAAAAGTATCTATGATTTTTAAGGATAGGCAAAAAGTGGGTTGTTTGGCTCTGATAAACATATAACCACATGTTAACTTGAGAATTTAATTTTTTTTACACCTTGAAATTTTTGGATCATTAGGCCACTTGCATGCTCAACATGTTTCTGGCATGCATATCCACCATATTTAAAACATGGTACGATCAGTTAGAAGTCTCTTTCCTATAAAATCTATTAGGGGTTGTACTAGTGGAATTTCCCAAACATGGATAACAAAACTTTGGAGTTCATTTTCAGTGCGTGAAATAATTTTCTTCATTTACATTTATTATAGTTTAAAATTTTTTTGCATACATAAACTCTAAAATTTTCATTTTGTTGTGATCTTATATCTTTTTTGTTTACGATAAAAATGGGAGAGAGAAATATTAAGTTTGGATCCGAAAAAAAATTTGAACATCCAAAATGGAAATGCACAAATGCTGAGAAAGATAATTCCAAAAAGTATCTGTGATTTTTAAGGATAGGCAAAAAGTGGGTTGTTTGGCTCCGGTAAATATCCAACCACACGTTAATTTGAGAATTTAATTTTTTCTACTCCTTGAAATTTTTGGATCATTAGGCCACTTGCTTCCTTAACATGTTTCTCTCATGCATATCCACCACATTTGAAACATGATAGGATCAGTTAGAAGTCTCTTCCCAATAAAATCTATTAGTGGTTGTAGTAGTGGAATTTCCCAAATATGGATAACAAAACTTTGAATTTCATTTTTAGTGCATGAAATAATTTTCTTCACTTAAATTTATTATAGTTTTCTAATTTTTTTGCACGTATAAACTCTAAAATTTTCATTTTGTTCTGATGTTGTATCTGTTTTATTTACGAGAATAATGGGAGAGTAAAAACTCAAGTTTGGATCTGAAAAAAAAAATTTGAACATCCAAAATAGAAATTCACAAATGCTGAGAGAGATAATTCCAAAAGGTATCGGTAATTTTTAAGGATAGGAAAAAAGTGGGTTGTTTGGCTCCGGTAAATATCCTACCACACGTTAACTTGAGAATTTAATTTTTTTTGGTCCTTGAAATTTTTGGATCATTAGGTGACTTGCATCCTCAAAATGTTTATGGCATGTATATCCACCACATTTAAAACATCTTAGGATCAGTTAGAAGTCTCTTTCCTATAAAATCTATGGGGGGTTGTCCTAGTGGAATTTCCCAAACATGGATAACAAAACTATGGAGTTCATTTTTAGTGCATGAAATAATTTTCTTCACTTACATTTATTATAGTTTTCAATTTTTTTTGCATACATAAACTATAAATTTTTCATTTTGTTGTGATCTTATATCTCTTTTTTTTACAAGAAAAATGCGAGAGTGGAAACCCAAGTTTGGATCGGAAAAACAAATTTGACCATCCAAAATGGAAATGCACAAATGTTGTGAGAGATAATTCCTAAAAGTATCTATGATTTTGAAGGATTGCAAAAAAGTGGGTTGTTTGGCTCCGGTAAATATCTAACCACAAGTGAACTAGAGAATTTAATTTTTTCTACTCTTTGAAATATTTGGCTCATTAGGCCACTTGTATCCTCAACATGTTTCTGGCATGCATATCCACCATATTTAAAACATGTTACGATCAGTTAGAGGTCTCTTTCCTATAAAATCTATTAGGGGTTGAAGTAGTGGAATTTCCCAGACATGGATAACAAAACTTTGGAGTTCATTTTTAGTGCGTGAAATAATTTTCTTCACTTCCATTTATTATAGTTTTCAAATTTTTTTGCATACATAAAGTCTAAAATTTTCATTTTGTTGTGATCTTATATCTTTTTTCATTACAAGAAAAATGGCAGTGAGAAAACTCAAGTTTGGTTCTGAAAAAAAAATTTGAACATCCAAAATGGAAATGCACAAATGCTGAGAGAGATAATTCCAAAAAGTATCCTGATTTTTGAGGATAGGCAAAAAATGGGTTGTTTGGCTCCTGAAAATATCCAACCACACGTTAATTTGAGAATTTAACTTTTTCTACACCTTGAAAATTTTGGATCATTAGGCCACTTGCTTCCTTAACATGTTTCTCTCATGCATGTCCACCACATTTAAAACATGTTAGGAGCAGTTAGAAGTCTCTTCCCAATAAAATCAATTAAGGGTTGTACTAGTGGAATTTCCAAAATATGGATAACAAAACTTTGGAGTTCATTTTTAGTGCATGAAATAATTTTCTTCACTTAAATTTATTATAGTTTTCAAATTTTTTTGCAAGCATAAACTCTAAAATTTTGTATATGTTTTGTTTACGAGAAAAATGGGAGAGTGAAAACTCTAGTTTGGATCTGAAAAAAAAAAATTTGAACATCCAAAATAGAAATTCGCAAATGCTAAGAGAGATTATTCCAAAAAGTATTTGTAATTTTTATGTACAGGGAAAAAGTGGGTTGTTTGGCTCCGATAAATATCCTACCACACGTTAACTTGAGAATTTATTTATTTCTGGTCCTTGAAATTTTTGGATCATTAGGCCACTTGCATCCTCAAAATGTTTCTAGCATGCATATCCACCACATTTAAAACATCTTAGGATCAGTTAGAAGTCTCTTTCCTATAAAATCTATTGGGGGTTGTCCTAGTGGAATTTCCCAAACATGGATAACAAAACTATGGAGTTCATTTTTAGTGCGTGAAATAATTTTCTTCACTTGCATTTATTATAGTTTTCAATTTTTTTGCATAAATAAACTATAAAATTTTCATTTTGTGTTGATCTTATTTATTTTTTGTTTACAACAAAAATGCGAGAGTGCAAACTCAAGTTTGGATCGGAAAAAAAAATTTCACCATCCAAAATGGAAATGCACAAATGCTGAGAGAGATAATTCCAAAAGGTATCTGTGACTTTTAAGGATTGGAAAAAAGTGGGTTGTTTGGCTCTGGTAAATATCTAACCACAAGTCAACTAGAGAATTTAATTTTTTCTACTCTTTGAAATTTTTGGCTCATTAGTCCACTTGTATCCTCAACATGTTTCTGGCATGCATATCCACCATATTTAAAACATGTTCTGATCAGTTAGAAGTCTCTTTCCTATAAAATCTGTTAGGGGTTGAACTAGTGGAATTTCCCAGACATGGATAACAAAACTTTGGAGTTCAGTTTTAGTGCGTGAAATAATTTTCTTCACTTACATTTATCATAGTTTTAAAATTTTTTTGCATGCATAAAGTCTACAATTTTCATTTTGTTGTGATCTTATATCTTTTTTGTTTATGAGAAAATGGGAGTGAGAAAACTCATGTTTGGTTCTGAAAAAAAAATTTGAACATCCAAAATGGAAATGCACAAATGCTTAGAGAGAGAATTCCAAAAAGTATCTTTGATTTTTAAGGATAGGCAAAAAGTGGGTTGTTTGGCTCCAGTAAATATCCAACCACACAGTAACTTGAGAATTTAATTTTTTCTACTCCTTGAAATTTTTGGATCATTAGGCCACTTGCATCCTCAACAAGTTTCTGGCATGCATATCCACCACATTTAAAACATGTTAGGATCAGTTAGAAGTCTCTTCCGAATAAAATCTATTAGGGGTTGAACTAGTTGAATTTCCAGAACATGGATAACAAAACTTTGGAGTTAAGTTTTAGTGCTTGAAATAATTTTCTTCACTTATATTTATTATAGTTTTCAATTTTTTTGCATGCATAAACTCCAAAATTTTCATTTTGTTGTAATCTCATATCTGTTTTGTTTACGAGAAAAATAGTAGAGTGAAATATCAAGTTTGGATCTGAAAAAAAATGAATATCCAAAATGGAAATGCACAAATGCTGGGAGAGATAATTCCAAAAAGTATCTGTGATTTTTAAGGATTGGCAAAAAGTGGGTTGTTTGGCTCTGATAAATATCTAACCACATGTTAACTTGAGAATTTAATTTTTTTTACTCCTTGAAATTTTTGGATCATTAGGCCACTTGCGTGCTCAACATGTTTTTGGCAAGCATATCCACCATATTTAAAACATGGTATGATCAGTTACAAGTCTCTTTCCTATAAAATCTATTAGGGGTTGTACTAGTGGAATTTCCCAAAAATGGATAACAAAACTTTGGACTTCATTTTTAGTGCGTGAAATAATTATCTTCACTTACATATATTTTAGTTTTAGAATTTTTATGCATACATAAACTCTAAAATTTTCATTTTGTTGTGATCTTATATCTTTTTTGTTTACAAGAAAACTGGGAGAGAGATATTATGTTTGGATCCGAAAAAAAAATTTGAACATCCAAAATGGAAATGAACAAATGCTGAGAGAGATAATTCCATAAAGTATCTGTGATTTTTAAGGCTAGGCAAAAAGTGGGTTGTTTGGCGCCGGTAAATATCCAACCACACGTTAATTTGAGAATTTAATTTTTTCTACTCCTTGAAATTTTTTGATCATTAAGCCACTTGCTTCCTTAACATGTTTCTCTCATGCATATCCACCACATTTAAAACATGTTAGGATCAGTTAGAAGTCTCTTCCCAATAAAATCTATTAGGGGTTGTACTGGTGGAATTTCCCAAATATGGATAACAAAACTTTGGAGTTCATTTTTAGTGCTTGAAATAATTTTCTTCACTTAAATTTATTATAGTTTTCAAATTTTTTTGCAAGCATAAAGTCTAAAATTTTCATTTTGTTCTGATCTTATATCTGTTTTGTTTACGAGAAAAGTGGGAGAGTGAAAACTCAAGTTTGGATCTGAAAAAAAAAATTTGAACATCCAAAATAGAAATTCAAAATGCTGAGAGAGATAATTCCAAAAAGTATCTGTGATTTTTAAGGATAGGCAAAAAGTGGGTTGTTTGGCTCCGGTAAATATCCTACCACAAGTTAACTTGAGAATTTAATTTTTTTTGGTCCTTGAAATTTTGGATCATTAGGCCACTTGCAGCCTCAACATGTTTCTAGCATGCATATCCACCAAATTTAAAACATGTTAGGATCAGTTAGAAGTCTCTTTCCCATAAAATTCCTACAAGCTATTAGGGATTGTACTAGTGGAATTTCCCAAACATGGATAACAAAACTTTTGAGTTCATTATTATTGTGTGAAATAATTTTCTTCACTTACATTTATTATAGTTTTCAATTTTTTTTGCATATATTAGCTCTATAATTTTCATTTTGTTGTGATCTAATGTCTTTTTTTTACGAGAAAAATGGGAAAGTGAAAAGTCAAGTTTGAATCTAAAAAAAAAATTTGAACATCGAAAAATGGATATGCACAAATGCTGAGAGAGATAATTCCAAAAAGTATTTGTGATTTTTAAGGATAGGAAAAGAGTGGGTTGTTTGGTTCTGGTAAATATCTGACCACACGTTAACTTGATAATTTAATTTTTTCTACTCCTTGAAATTTATGGATTATTTGGCCACTTGCATCCTCAACATGTTTCTTGCATGCATATCCACCACATTTAAAACATGTTAGGATCAGTAAGAAGTCACCTTCCGATAAAATTCCACCAAGCTATTTGGGGTTGTGCTAGTGGAATTTCCATAGCATGGATAACAAAACTTTGGAGTTCATTTTTACTGCATGAAATAATTTTCTTCACTTACATTTATTATAGTTTTCAAATTTTTTTGCATACTTAAACTCTAAAATTTTCATTTTGTTGTGATCTTATATCTTTTTTGTTAACGAGAAAAATGGGAGAGTAAAAACTCAAGTTTGGATCTGAAAAAAAAATTTGAACATCCAAAATGGAAATGCACAAATGCTGAGAGAGATAATCCAAAAAAGTATTTGTGATTTTTAAGGATAGGCAAAAAGTGGGTTGTTTGGCTTCGGTAAATATCCAACCACACGTGAACATGAGAATTTAACTTTTTCTACTCCTTGAAAGTTTTGGATCATTTGGCCACTTGCATCCACAACATGTTTCTGGCATGCATATCCACCACATTTAAAGCATGTTAGTATGATCAGTTAGAAGTCACTTCCTATAAAATCTACTAGGGGTTGTACTAGTGGAATTTCCCAAAAAAGGATAACAAAACTTTGGAGTTCATTTTTAGGGCTTGAAATAATTTTCTTCTCTAATATTGTTTTTTGTTTTCAATTTTTTTTACATACATAACGCTAAAATTTTCTTTTTGTTGTGATCTTATGTCTTTTTGTTTACGAGAAAAATGGGAGAGTGAAAACTCAAGTTTGGATCTGAAAAAAAAATTTGAACATCCAAAATGGAAATGCACAAATGATGAGGGAGATAATTCAAAAAGTATCTATGATTTTTAAGGATAGGAAAAAAGTGGGTTGTTTGGCTCCGGTAAATATCCAACCACACATTAACTTCAGAATTTAATTTTTTTCACTCCTTGAAATTTTTCGATCGTTAGGCCACTTGCATCCTCAACATGTTTCTGGCATGCATATCAACCACATTTAAAACATGTTACGATCAGTTAGAAGTCTCTTTCCTATAAAATCTATTAGAGGTTCTACTAGTGAAATTTCCCAAACACGGATAATGAAAATTTTGAGTTCATTTTTAGTGCGTGAAATAATTTACTTCACATACATTTATTTTAGTTTTCAAATTTTTTTGCATACATAAACTCTAAAATTGTCATTTTTTCTGATCTTATATCTTGTTTTTATTACGAGAAAAACGGGAGAGTGAAAACTCAAGTTTGGATATGAAAAAAATGTTTAAACATCCAAAATGGAAATGCAAAAATTCTAAGAGAGATAATTCCAAAAAGTATCTGTAATTTCTAAGGCTAGGCAAAAAGTGGGTTGTTTGGCTCCGGTAAATATACAACCACACGTTAACTTGAGACTTTAATTTTTCTACTCCTTGAAGTTTTTGGATCATTCGTCCACTTGCATCCTCAACATGTTTCTGGCATGCATATCCACCACATTTAAAACATGTTAGGATCAGTTAGAAGTTTCTTTCCTATAAAATTCATTAGGGGTTGCTCTAGTGGAATTTCCCAAACATGGATAACAAAACTTTGGAGTTCATTTTTATTCCGTGAAATAATTTTTTTCACTAACACTTATTATGGTTTTCTATTTTTTCTGCATACATAAACTCTATAATTTTCATTTTGATGTGATCTTATATCTTTTTTGTTTATAAGAAAAATGTGAGAGTGAAACTCAAGTTTGGATCTGAAAAAAACGTTTGTACATCCAAAATGGAAATGCACAAATTCTGAGAGAAATAATTCAGAAATGTATCCGTGATTTTTAAGCATAGGCAAAAATTGGGTTGTTTGGCTCCGGTAAATATCCAACCACACGTTAACTTCAGACTTTAATTTTTATACTCCTTGAAATTTTGGATCATTTGTCCACTTGCATCGTCAACAAGTTTCTGGCATGCATATCCAACACATTTAAAACATGTTAGGATCAGTTAGAAGTCCCGTTTTTATATAATCTATTTGGGGTTGTACTAGTGGAATTTCCCAAACTTGGATAACAAAACTCTGGAGTTCATTTTTAGTGCATGAAATAATTTTCTTCATTTAAATTTATTATAGTTTTCAAATTTTTTTGCAAACATAAACTCCAAAATTTTTATTTTGTTGTGATCTGATATCTTTTTTGTTAACGAGAAAAATGGGAGAGTGAAAACTCAAGTTTGGATCTGAAAAAAAATTTGAACATCCAAAAAGAAAATGCACAAATGCTGAGAGAGATAATACCAAAAGTATCTATGATTTTTATGGATAGGCCAAAAGTGGGTTGTTTGGCTCCGGTAAATATCCAACCACACGTTAACTTGAGAAATTAATTTTTTCTACTCCATGAAATTTTTGGATCATTAGGCCACTTGCATCCTCAACCTGTTGCTGCCATGCATATCCACCACATTTAAAGCATGTTACGATCAGTTAGAAGTCTCTTTCCTATAAAATCTATTAGTAGTTGTACTAGTGGAATTTCCCAAATATGGACAACAAAACTTCGGAATTCATTTTTAGTGAGTGAAAAAATTTACTTCACATTAATTTATTATAGTTTTTAAATTTTTTTCCATACATAAACTCTAAAATTTTCATTTTGTTGTGATCTTATTTCTTTTTTGTTTATGAGAAAAATGGGATAGTGAAAATTGAAGTTTGGATCTGAAAAAAAAATTTCAATATCCAAATTGGAAATCCACAAATGCTGAGAGAGATAATTTCAAAAAGTAGGTGTGATTTTTAAGGATATGCAAAAAGTGGGTTGTTTGGCTCCGGTAAATATCCAACCACAAGTTAACTTGAGAATTTAATTTTTTCTACTCGTTGAAAGTTTGGGATCATTAGGCTACTTGCATTCTCAACATGTTTCTGGCATGCATATCCACCACATTTACAACATATTAAGATTAGTTAGAAGTCTCTTTCCTATAAAATCTATTAGGGATTGTACTAGTGGAATTCCCCAAACATGGATAACAAAACTTTGGAGTTCATTTTTAGTGTGTGAAATAATTTTCATCACTTACATTTATTATGGTTTTGAAAAAAACTTTTATGCATAAAATCTAAAATTTTCATTTTGTTGTGATCTTATATCTTTTTTGTTTACGAGAAAAATGGGAGAGTGAAAACTCAAGTTTGGTTTTGAAAAAAAAAATTGAACATCCAAAATGGAAATGCACAAATGCTGAGAGAGAAAATTCCAAAAAGTATCTGTGATTTTTAAGGATACGCAAAATGTGGGTTGTTTGGCTCCGATAAATATCCAACCACATGTTAACTTTAGAATTTATTTTTTTCTACTTCTTGAAATTTTTGGATCATTAGGCCACTTGCATCTTCAACATGTTTCTTGCGTGCATATCCACCACATTTAAAACATGTTACGATCAGTTAGAAGTCTCTTTCCTATAAAATCTAACATGGGTTGTACTAGTGGAATTCCCAAACATGGATAACAAAACATTGGAGTTCATTTGTAGTGCGTGAAATAAGTTTCTTGACTTAAATTTATTATAGTTTTCAAATTTTTTTGCATACATAAACTCTAAAATTTTTTTTTTGTTTTTTGTGATCTTATGTCTTTTTTGTTTAGGAGAAAAATGGGTGAGAGAAATCTCAAATTTGGATCTAAAAAAAAATTGAACATCCAAAATGGAAATGCACAAATGCTGAGAGATATATTTCCAAAAAGTATCAGTGATTTTTAAGGATAGGCAAAAAGTGTGTTGTTTGGCTCCGATAAATATCCAACCACACATTAACTTGAGAATTTAATTTTTTCTACTCCTTGAAATTTTTGGATCATTAGGCCACTTGCATTCTCAAAATGTTTCTGGCATGCATATCCCCCACATTTAAATCATCTTAGGATCAGTTAGAAGTCTCTTTCCTGTAAAATCTATTAGGGGTTGTCCTAGTGTAATTTCCCAAATATGGATAACAAAACTATGGAGTTCATTTTTAGTGCAGGAAAAAAATTTCTTCACTTTCATTTATTATAGTTTCCAAAATGTTTTGCATACATAAACTATTAAATTTTCATTTTGTTGTGATCTTATATCTTTTTTGTTTACGAGAAAAATGCGAGAGTGCAAACTCATGTTTGGATCTAAAAAAAAAATTGACCATCCAAAATGGAAATGCCGAAACGTTGAGAGAGTTAATTCCAAAAAGTATCTGTGATTTTTAAGAATTGGTTAAAAGTGGGTTGTTTGGCTCCTATAAATATCCAACCACAAGTCAACTAGAGAATTTAATTTTTTCTACTCCTTGAAGTTTTTGGCTCATTAGGCCACTTGCATCCTCAACATGTTTTTGGCATTCATATCCACCATATTTAAAACATGTTACGATCAGTTAGAAGTTTCCTTCCTATAAAATCTAATAGGGGTTGTACTAGTGGATTTCACAAACATGGATAACAAAACTTTTGAGTTCATTTTTAGTGCGTGAAATAATTTTTTTCACTTACATTTTTTATAGTATTCAAACTTTTTTGCATACATAAACCCTAAAATTTTCATTTTGTTGTGATCTTATATCTTTTTTGTTTACTAGAAAAACTGCAGTGAGAAAACTCAAGTTTGGATCTGAAAAAAAAAATTTGAACATCCAAAATGGAAATGCACAAATGTTGAGAGAGATAATTCCAAAAAGTATCTGTGATTTCTAAGGATAGGCAAAAAGTGGGTTGTTCGGCTCCAGTAAATATCCAACCGCACGTTAACTTGAGAATAAAATTTTTTCTACTCCTTGAAATTTTTGGATCATTAGGCCACTTGCATCCTCAACATGTTGCTGGCATGCATATCCTCCACATTTAAAACATGTTAGGTTTAGTTAGAAGTGTCTTCCAGATAAAATATATTAGGGGTTGTACCAGTGGAATTTCCCAAACATGGATAACAAAAATTTTGAGTTCATTTTTAGTGCGTGAAATAATTTACTTCACATACATTTATTTTAGTTTTCTAAAATTTTCATTTTTTCTCATCTTATATCTTTTTTTTTACGAGAAAAATGGGAGAGTGAAAACTCAAGTTTGGATACAAAAAAAAAGTTTGAACATCCAAAATGGAAATGCACAAATTTTGTTTGGCTCTGGTAAATATCCAACCACACATTTAAATTTTTCAACTCCTTTAATTTTCGCCACTTATATTTATTATTGTTTTCAAAAAAAATTTCATACATTAACTCTAAATTGTTCATTTTGTTGTGATCTTATATATTTTTAGTTTACGAGAAAAATGGGAGAGTGAAAACTCAAGTTTGGATCTGAAAAAAACATTTGAACATCCAAAATGGAAATGCACAAATGCTGAGAGAGATAATTTCAAAAAGTGTCTTTGATTTTTAAGGATAGGCAAAAAGTGGGTTGTTTGGCTCCGGTAAATATCCAAGCACACGTTAACTTGAGAATTTAATTTTTTCTACTCGTTGCAATTTTGGTATCATTAGGCCACTTGCATCCTGAACATGTTTCTGGCATGCATATCCACCAAATTTAAAACATGTTAGGATCAGTTAGAAGTCTATTTCCTATATAATTTATTAGGGGTTGTACTAGAGGAATTTCCCAAACATGGATTACAAAACTTTGGAGTTCATTTTTAGAGCGTGAAATAATTTTCTTCACTAACATTGATTATATTTTTCAATTTTTTGGCATACATAAACTCTATAATTTTCATTTTGATGTGATCTTATATGTTTTTTGTTTACGAGAAAAATGGTAAAGTGAAAACTCATGTTTGGATCTAAAAAAAAAGTTTGAACATCCAAAATGGAAATGCACAAATTCTAAGAGAGATCATTCCAAAAGTATATGTGATTTTTAAGGATACGCAAAAAGTGTGTTGTTTGCCTCTGCTAAATATCCAAGCGCACGTTAACTTGAGAAGTTAATTTTTTCTACTCCTTGCAATTTTGGTATCATTAGGCCACTTGCATCCTGAACATGTTTCTGGCATGCATATCCACCACATTTAAAACATGTTAGGATCAGTTAGAAGTCTCTTTCCTATAAAATTTATTAGGGGTTATTTCCCAAACATGGATAACATAACTTTGGAGTTCATTTTTAGTGCATGAAATAATTTTCTTCACTTACATTTATTATATTTTGCAAATTTTTTTGCAAAAATAAACTCCAAAATTTTCATTTTGTTGTGATCTTATATCCTTTTTGTTAATGAGAAGAATGGGAGAGTGAAAGCTCAAGTTTGGATCTTAAAAAAAAAAATTGAACATCGAAATGGAAATGCACAAATGCTGAGAGACATAATTCCAAATAGTATCTGTGATTTTTAAGGATAGGAAAATAGTGGGTTGTTTGGCTCCGATAAATATCCAAGCACACGTTAACTTGAGAATTTAATTTTTTCTACTCCTTGCAATTTTGGGATAATTAGTCCACTTGCATCCTCAACATGTTTCTGGCATGCATATCCACCACATTTAAAACATGTT
This sequence comes from Aristolochia californica, assembly GCF_029961685.1. Classification (NCBI taxonomy): domain Eukaryota; kingdom Viridiplantae; phylum Streptophyta; class Magnoliopsida; order Piperales; family Aristolochiaceae; genus Aristolochia; species Aristolochia californica. The sequence goes on from NW_027181771.1 coordinate 16,578,325, forward strand.
AGGATCAGTTAGAAGTCTCTTTCCTATATAATCGATTAGGGGTTGTACTAGTGGAATTTCCCAAACATGGATAACAAAACTTTGGAGTTCATTTTTAGTGCATGAAATAATTTTTTTCACTTACATTTATTATAGTTTTCAAATTTTTTTGCATACATAAACTCCAAAATTATCATTTTGTTGTGATCTTATATCTTTTTTTTTAACGACATAAATGGGAGAGAGTAAACTTAAGTTTGGATCTTAAAAAAAAATTTGAACATCTAAAATGGAAATGCACAAATGCTGAGAGAGATGATTCCAAAAGTATCTTTGATTTTTAAGGATAGGCAAAAAGTGGGTTGTTTAGCTCAGGTAATTATCCAATCACATGTTAAATTGAGAATTTAATTTTTCCTACTCGAAATTTTCGGATCATTAGGCCACTTGCATCTTCAACATGTTTGTGCCATGCATATCAACCACATTTAAAACATGTTACGATCAGTTAGAAGTCTCTTTCCTATAAAATCTATTAGGGGTTGTACTAGTGGAATTTCCCAAACATGGATTACAAAACTTTTGAGTTCATTTTTAATGCGTGACATAATTTACTTCACATATATTTAGTTTAGTTTTCAAATTTTTTTACACACATAATCTCTAAAATTTATATTTTGTAGTGATCTTATATCTTTTTTGTTTACGAGAAAAATGGGAGAGTGAAAACTCAAGTTTGGATCTGAAAAAAAAGTTTGAACATCCAAAAAGGAAATGCACAAATTCTGAGAGAGATAATTCCAAAAATTATCTATGGTTTTTAAGGATAGGCAAACAGTGGGTTGTTTGGCTTCGGTAAATATCCAACCACACGTTAACTTGAGACTTAAATTTTTCTTCTCCATGAAATTTTTGGATCATTAAGTCCACTTGCATCCTCAACATGTTTCTGGCATCCATATTTGCCACATTTAAAACATGTTAGAATCAGTTAGAAGTCTCTTTTCTAAATAATCTATCAGGGGTTGTGCTAGTGGAATTTCCCAAACATGGATAACAAAACTTTGGAGTTTATTTTTAGTGCATGAAATAATTTTCTTCACTTACACTTATTATAGTTTTCAAATTTTTTTCCAAACATAAACTCCAAAATTATTATTTTGTTGTGATCTTATATCTTTTTTGTTAACGAGAAAAATGGGAGAGTGAAAACTCAAGTTTGGATCTTAAAAAAAAAATTTGAACATCATAAATGGAAATGCACAAATGCTGAGAGAGATAATTCCAAAAGTATCTGTGATTTTTAAGGATAGGCAAAAAGTTGGTTGTTTGTTTCCGGTAAATATCCAAGCACACGTTAACTTGAGAATTTATTTTTTTCTACTCCTTGAAAATTTTGGATCATTAGGCCACTTGCATCCTCATCATGTTTCTGGCATGCATATCCACCACATTTTAAACATGTTACGATCAGTTAGAAGTCTCTTTCCTGTAAAATCTATTAGGTGTTGTACTAGTGGAATTTCCCAAAAATAGAAAACAAAACTTTTGAGTTCATTTTTAATGCGTTAAATAATTGACTTGACAAACATTTCTTATAGTTTTCAATTTTCTTTGCATGCATAAAATCTTAAAATTTCATTTTCTTGTGATCTTGTTTCTTTTTTGTTTACGAGAAAAATGGGAGAGTGAAAATTCAAGTTTGGTTTTGAAAAAAAATTTGGACATCCAAAATGGAAATGCTCCAAGGCTGAGAGAGATAATTCCAAAAAGTATGTGTGATTTTTATGGACAGGCAAACAGTAGTTTGTTTGCTTCCGGTAAATATCCAACCACACGTTAACTTGAGAATTTAATTTTTTTACTCCTTGAAAATTTTGGATCATTAGGCCACTTGCATCCTCAACATGTTTCCGGCATGCATATCTACCACATTTAAAACATGTTACGATCAGTTAGAAGTCCCTTTCCTATAAAATCTATTAGGGGTTCTGCTAGTGGAATTTCCCAAACATGGATAAAAAAACTTTGGAGTTCATTTTTAGTGCGGGAAACAATTTACTACACATACATTTATTATAGTTTTCATTTTTTTTGCATACATAAACTCTAAAATTGTCATTTTGTTGTGATCTTATTTCTTTTTTCTTTATGAGAAAAATGGGAGAGTGAAAACTCAAGCTTGGATCTGAAAAAAAATTTTGAACATCCAAAATGGAAATCCAAAAATGCTGAGAGAGATAATTCCAAAAAGTATCTGTGATTTTTAAGGATAGGCAAAAAGTGAGTTGTTTGGCTCCGGTAAATATCCAACCACACGTTAACTTGAGAATATAATTTTCTCAACTCCTAGAAATTTCTGGATCATTAGGCCACTTGCATCCTAAACATGTTTCTGGCATGCATATCAACCACATTTAAAACATTTTATGATCAGTTAGAAGTCTCTTTCCTTTAAAATCTATTAGGGGTTGTACTAGTGGAATTTCCCAAAAATGGATAACAATACTTTTGATATCATTTTTAATGCATTAAATAATTTACTTCACATACATTTATTTTAGTTTTCAAATGTTTTTGCGTACAAAAACTCTAAAATTTTCATTTTGTTGTGATCTTATATCTATTTTGTTTATGAGAAAAATGGGAGAGTGAAAACTCAAGTTTGGATCTAAAAAAAAAAGTTTGAACATCCAAAATGTAAATGCACAAATTCAGAGAGAGATAATTCACAAAAGTATTTATGATTTTTAAGGATAGGCAAAGAGTGGGTTGTTTTGCTTCGGTAAATATCCAACCACACGTTAACTTCAGACTTTAATTTTTCTACTCCTTGAAATTTTTGGATTATTAGACCACTTGCATCCTCAACATGTTTCTGGCATGCATATCTACCACATTTAAGACATGTTACGATTAGTTAGAAGTTTCTTTCCTATAAAATCTATTAGGTGTTGTACTAGTGGAATTTCCCAAACATGGACAAAAAAACTTTGGAGTACTATTTTAGTGCGTGAAATAATTTACTACACATACATTTACTATAGTTTTTAATTTTTTTTGCATACATAAACTCTAAAATTCTCATTTTGTTGTGATCTTATTTCTTTTTTCTTTATGAGAATAATGGGAGAGTGAAAACTCAAGCTTGGATCTGAAAAAAAAAATTTGAACATCCAAAATGGAAATTCAAAAATGCTGAGAGAGATAATTCCAAAAAGTATCTGTGATTTTGAAGGATAGGCAAAAAGTGAGTTGTTTGGCTCCGGTAAATATCCAACCACACGTTAACTTGAGAATTTAATGTTTTCTACTCCTTGAAAGTTTTGGATCATTAGGCCACTTGCATCCTCAACAAGTTTCTGGACTGCATATCCACCACATTTAAAACATATTAGGATTAGTTAGAAGTCTCTTTCCTATAAAATCTATTTGGGGTTGTACTAGTACAATTTCCCAAACTATGATAACAAAACTTTGGAGTTCATTTTTAGTGCTTGAAATAATTTTTTTCTCTAAAATTTATTATAGTTTTTAAATTTTTTTGCAAAACTAAACTCAAAAATTTTCATTTTGTTGTGATCTTATATCTTTTTTATTAACGAAAAAAATGGGAGAGTGAAAACTGAAGTTTGGATTTTAAAAAAAAAATTTAAACATCCAAAATGGAAATGCACAAATGCTAAGAGACATAATTCCAAAAGTATCTGTGATTTTTTAGCATAGGCAAAAAGTGGGTTATTTGGCTCCAGTAAAAAACCAACCACATGTTAACTTGAGAACTTAATTTTTTCTACTGCTTGAAATTTTTGGATCATTAGGCCACTTGCATCCTCAACATGTTTCTGGCATGCATATCTACCACATTTCCAACTTGTTACGATCAGTTAGAAGTCTCTTTCCTATAAAATCTATTAGGGGTTGTACTAGTGGAATTTCCCAAACATGGATAACAAAACTTTGGAGTTCATTTTTAACCCGTGAAATAATTTACTATACGTACATTTAATATAGTTTTAAAATTTTTTTGCATACAAAAAATCTTAAATTCACTTTTTGTTGTGATCGTATTTCTTTTTATTTTATGAGAAAAATCGGAGAGTGAAAATTCAAGTTTGGATCTGAAAAAAAAAATTGAACTTCCAAAATGGAAATCTACAAATGCTGAAAGCGATAATTCCAAAAAGTATCTGTGATTTTTAAGGATAGACAAAAAGTAGGTTGTTTGGCTCTGGTAAATATCCAACCACACATTAACTTGAGAATTTAATTTTTTCTACTCCTTGAAAGTTTTGGATCATTAGGCCACTTGCATCCTCAACATGTTTTTGGGATGCATATCCACCACATTTAAAACATATTAGGATCAGTTAGAAGTCTCCTTCCTATAAAATCTATTAGGGGTTGTACTCGTGGAATTTCCCAAATATGGATAGCAAAACTTTGGAGTTCTTTTTTAGTGCGTGAAATAAATTTCTTCACTTACATTTATTATAGTTTTCATATTTTTTTGCATACAAAAACTCTTAAATTTACATTTTGTTGTGATCGTATTTCTTTTTATTTTATGAGAAAAATGGGAGAGTGAAAACTCAAGTTCGGTTTTGAAAAAAAAATTTGAACATCCAGAATGGAAATGCACAAATGCTAAGAGAGATAATTCCAAAAAGTATCTTTGATTTTTAAGGAAAGGCAAAAAGTCGGTTGTTAGGCTCCGGTAAATATCCAACCACAAGGTAACTTGAGAATTTAATTTTTTCTACTCCTTGAAGTTTTTGGATCATTAGGCCACTAGAATCTTCAACATGTTTCTGGCGTGTATATCCACCACATTTAAAACATGTTACGATCAGTTAGAAGTCTATTTCCTATAAAATCTATTAGGGGTTGTACTAGTGGAATTTCCCAAACATGGATAACAAAACTTTGCAGTTCATTTTTAGTGCAAGAAATATTTTTCTTGACTTCAATTTATTATTGTTTTCAAATATTTTTGCATACATAAACTCAAAAATTTTCATTTTGTTTAGACCTTATATCTTTTTTTTTTTACAAGAAAAATTGAAGAGAGAAAACTCAAGTTTGGATCCGAATAAAAAAATTTGAACATCCAAAATGGAAATGCACAAATTCTAAAATAATTCCCAAAAGTATTTGTGATTTTTAAGGATAGGCAAATAGTGGGTTGTTTGGCTCCAGTAAATATCCAACCACACGTTAACTTGAGAATTTAATTTTTTCTACTCCATGAAATTTTTGGATCATTAGGCCACTTGCATCCTCAACATGTTTCTGGCATGCATATCCACCACATTTAAAACATTTTAGGATCAGTTAGAAGTCTCTTTCCTATAAAATCTATTGGGGGTTGTCCAACTAGAATTTCCCAAACATGGATAACAAAACTTTTGAGTTCATTTTTAGTGCGTGAAATAATTTTCTACACTTACATTTATTATAGTTTTCAATTTTTTTAACATACATAAACTCGAAAATTTTCATTTTTTTGTGATCTTATATCTTTTTTGTTAACAAGAAAAATGGGAGAGTGAAAACTCAAATTTTGAGCTTAAAAAAAAAATCTAACATCCAAAATGGAAATGCACAAATGCTAAGAGAGATAATTCCAAAAGTATCTGTGATTTTTAAGGATAGGCAAAAAGTGGGTAGTTTGGCTCTGGTAAATATCCAACCACACGTTAACTTGAGAACTTAATTTTTTCTACTCCTTGAAATTTTTGGATCATTAGGCCACTTGCATCCTCAACACGTTTCCTGCATGCATATCCAGCACATTTAAAAAATGTTACGATCAGTTAGAAGTCTCTTTCCCATAAAATCGATTAGGAGTTGTTCTAGTGGAATTTCCCAAACATGGATATCAAAACTTTGGAGTTCATTTTTAGTGCGTGAAATAATTTACTTCGTATACATTTATTATATTTTTCAAATTTTTTTGCATACATAAACTCTAAAATTTTCATTTTGTTGTGATCTTATTTCTTTTTTGTTTATGAGAAAAATGGGAGAGTGAAAACTCAAGTTTGTATCTAAAAAAACAATTTGAACATAAAAAATGGAAACCCACAAACGCTGAGAGAGATAATTCCAGAAAGTATCTGTGATTTTTAAGGATAGGCAAAAATTGGGTTGTTTGGCTCCGGTAAATATCCAAGCACACGTTAACTTGAGAATTTAATTTTTTCTTCTTCTTGAAAGTTTTGGATCATTAGGCCACTAGCATCCTCAATATGTTTCTGGCATGCATATCCACCACATTTAAAACATGTTAGGATTAGTTAGAAGTCTCAATCCTATAAAATTTATTAGGGGATGTACTAGTGGAATTTCCCAAACATGGATAACAAAACTTTGGAGTACATTTTTAGTGCGTGAAATAATTTTCTTCACTAACATTTAGTATAGTTTTCAAGTTTTTTGCATACATAAACTCTATAATTTTCATTTTGTTGTGATCTTATATCTTTTTTATTTACGAGAATAATGGGAAAGTGAAAACTCAAGTTTGGATCTGAAAAAAAAGTTTGAACATCCAAAATGGAAATGCTCAAATTCTGAGTGAGATAATTCCAAAAAGTATCTATGATTTTTAAAGATAGGCAAAAATTGTGTTGTTTGCCTCCGGTAAATATCCAAGCACACGTTAACTTGAGAATTTATTTTTTCTAGTCCTTGCAATTTTGGTATCATTAGGCCACTTGCATCCTGAACATGTTTTTGGCTTGCATATCCACCACATTTAAAACATGTTAGGATCAGTTAGAAGTCTCTTTCCTATAAAATTTATTAGGCGTTGTACTAGTGGAATTTCCAAAACATGGATAACAAAACTTTGGAATTTATTTTTAGTGCATGAAATAATTTTCTTCACTTACATTTATTATAGTTTTCAAATTTTTTTCAAACATAAACTCCAAAATTTTAATTTGTTATGATCTTTTATCTTTTTTGTTGACGAGAAAAATGGGAGAGTGAAAGCTCAAGTTTGGATCTTACAAAAAATTTTAACATCCAAAATGGAAATGCACAAATGCTGAGAGAGATAATTCTTAAAGTATCTGTGATTTTTATGGATAGACAAAAAGTGGGTTGTTTGGCTCCGGTAAATATTCAACCACACGTTAACTTGAGAATTTAATTTTTTCTACCCTTGGAATTTTTGGAACATTATGCCACTTGCATCCTCAACTTGTTTCTGGCGTGCATATCCACCACATTTAAAACATTGTACGATGAGCTACAAGTCTCTTTCCTATAAAATCTATTTGGAGTTGTACTGGTGGAATTTGCAAAACATGGATAACAAAACTTTAGAGGTCATTTTTAGTGCGTGAAATAATTTACTTCACAAACATTTATTATAGTTTTCAAATTTTTTTCATACATTAACTCTAAAATTTTCATTATGTTGCGATCTTATTTCTTTTTTGTTTATGAAAAAAATGGGAGAGTGAAAACTCAAGTTTGGATCTGAAATAAAAAATTGAACATCCAAAATGGAAATCCACAAATGCTGAGAGTGATAATTCCAAAAAGTAACTGTGATTTTTAAGGATGGGCAAAAAGTGTGTTTGGCTCCGATAAATATCCAAGCACATGTTAACTTGAGAATTTAATTTTTTCTACTCCTTGAAATTTTTGGGTCATTAGGCCACTTGCATCCTCAACATGTTTCTGGCATGCGTACCCACATCATTTAAAATATGTTAGGATTAGTAAGAAGTCTCTTTCCTTTAAAATCTATTGGGGTTGTACTAGTGGAATTTCCCAAACATGGATAACAAAACTTTGGAGTTCATTTTTAGTGCGTGAAATAATTTTGTTCACTTACATTTATTGTAGTTTTCAATTTTTTTGCATACATAAACTCAAAAATTTTCATTTGTTGTGATCTTATATAGTTTTAGTTTACGAGAAAAATGGGAGAGTGAAAACTCAAGTTTGGATCTGAAAAAAAATTTGAACATCCAAAATGGAAATGCACAAATGCTGAGAGACATAATTCCAAATAGTATATGTGATTTTTAAGGATAGGCAAAAAGTGGGTTGTTTGACTACGGTAAATATCCAAGCAGACGTTAACTTGAGAATATAATTTTTTCTACTCCTTGTAATTTTGGGATCATTAGGCCCCTTGCATCCTCAACATATTTCTGGCATGCATATTCACCACATTGGAAACATGTTAGGATCAGTTAAAAGTCTCCTTCCCATCAAATTTATTAGGGGTTGTACTAGTGGAATTTCCGAAACATGGATAACAAAATTTTGGAGTTTGTTTTTAGTCCATGAAATAATTTTCTTCACAAACATTTATTATAGTTTTCCATTTTTTTACATACATAAACTCTATAATTTTCATTTTGTTGTGATCTTATATCTTTTTTGTTTATGAGAAAAAAGTGAAAGAGAAAACTCAAGTTTGGATCTGAAAAAAAATTTTGAACATCCAAAATTGAAATGCACAAATTCTGAGAGAGATAATTCCAAAAAGTTTCTGTGATTTTTAGGGATAGGAAAAAAGTGGTTGTTTGGCTCCGGTAAATATCCAACCACACGTTAACTTGAGAATTTAAATTTTCTACACGTTCAAAATTTTGGATCATTAGTCCACTTACCTCCTCAACATGTTTCTGGCATGCATATCCACCACATTTAAAACATGTTAGGATCAGTTAGAAGTCTCTTTCCTTTATAATCTGTTTGGGGTTGTACTAGTGGAATTTCCCAAACATGGATAACAAAACTTTGAAGTTCATTTTTAGTGCATGAAATAATTTTCTTCACTTACATTTATTATAGTTTTCATTTTGTTGTGATCTTATATCTTTTTTGTTAACGACAAAAATGGGAGAGTGAAAACTCAAGTTTGGATCTTAAAAAAAAAATTGAACATCGAAAAAAATTGAACATCGAAAATGGAAATGCTGAGAGAGATAATTCCAATAGTATCTATGATTTTTAAGGATAGGCAAAGAGTGGGTTGTTTGGCTTCCGTAAATATCCAACCACAAGTTAACTTGAGACTTTAATTTTTCTACTCCTTGAAATTTTTGGATCATTAGTCCACTTGCATCCTCAACAAGTTTTTGGCATGCATATCCACCACATTTAAAACATGTTAGGATAAGTTGGATGTCTCTTTTCTATATAATCTATTAGGGGTTGTACTAGTGGAATTTCCCAAACATGGATAACAAAACTTTTGAGTTCATTTTTAGTGCCTGAAATAATTTTCTTCACTTACATTTATTATAGTTTTCAAATTTTTTTGCAAGCATAAACTCTAAAATTTTCATTTTGGTGTGACCTTATATCATTTTGGTTAGCGAGAAAAATGGCAGAGAGAAAACTCAAGTTTGGATCATAAAAAAAAAAATTGAACATCCAAAATGGAAATGAACAAATGCTGAGAGAGATAATTCCAAAAGTATCTGTGACTTTTAAGGATAGGAAAAAAGTGGGTTGTTTGGCACCGGTAAATATGCAACCACACGTTAACTTGAGAATTTAATTTTTTCTACTCCTTCAAAATTTTGGATCATTAGGCCACTTGCATCCTCAACATGTTTCTGGCATCCATATCTACCACATTTAAAACATGTTACGATCCGTTAGAAGTCACTTTCCTATAAAATCTATTAGGGGTGGTACTAGTGGAATTTCCCAAACATGGATAAAAAACTTTGGAGTTTGTTTTTAGTGCGTAAAATAAAATACTACACATACATTTATTATAGTTTTCAAAATTTTTTGCATACATAAACTCTAAATGTGTCATTTTGTTGTTATCTTATTTCTTTTTTCTTTGTGAGAAACATGGGAGAGTGAAAACTCAAGCTTGAATCTGAAAAACAAAGTTGAAGATCCAAAATGGAAATGCATAAATGCTGAGAGAGATAATTCCAAAAAGTATCTGTGATTTTTAAGGTTAGGAAAAAGTGGATTGTTTGGCTCCGATAAATATCCAACCTCACGTTAACTTGAGAATTTAATTTTTTCTACTCCATGAAATTTTTGGATCATTAGGCCACTTGCATCCTCAACAAGTTTCTAGCATGCATATCCACCACATATAAAACATATTAGGATCAGTTAGAAGTCTTTTTCCTATAAAATCTATTTGGAGTTGTACTAGTAGAATTTCCCAAACATGGATAACAAAACTTTGGAGTTCATTTTTAGTGCATGAAATAATTTTCTTCACTTACATTTATATATTTTTCAATTTTTTTCGAAAACATGAACTCCAAAATTTTCATTATGTTGTGATCTTCTTTCATTTTTGTTAACGAGAAAAATGGGAGAGTAAAAACTCAAGTTTGGATCTTAAAAAAAAAATTAAACATCCAAAATGGAAATGCACAACTGCTGAGAGAGATATTTCCAAAAGTATATGTGATTTTTAAGGATAGGCAAAAAGTGGGTTGTTTGGCTCCGGTAAATATCCAACAACACGTTAACTTGAGAATTTAATTTTTTCTACTCCTTGAAATTTTTGGATCATTAGGCTACTTGCATCCTTAACATGTTTTTGGCATGCATATCTAGTACATTTAAAACTTGTTACGATCAGTTAGAAGTCTCTTTCCTATAAAATCTATTAGGGGCTGTACTAGTGGAATTTCCCAAACATGGATAACAAAACTTTGGAGTTCATTTTTAGTGCGTGAAATAATTTACTACACATACAATTAATATAGTTTTCAAATTTTTTTGCATACATAAACTCTTAAATTTCCATTTTGTTGTGATCTTATTTCTTTGTATTTTATAAGAAAAAAAGGAGAGTGAAAACTCAAGTTTGGATCTTAAAAAAAAAAATTGAACATCAAAAAAAGAAATCCACAAATGCTGAGAGAGATAATTGCTAAAAGTATATGTGATTATTAAGGATAGGCAAAATGTGGGTTGTTTGGCTCTGGTAAATATCCAACCACACGTTAACTTGAGAATTTAATTTTTTCTACTCCTTGAAAGTTTTGGATCATTAGGCCACTTGCATTCTCAATATGTATCTGGCATGCATATCCACCACATTTTAAAAATATTAGGATCAGTTAGAAGTCTCCTTCCCATAAAATCTATTTGGGGTTGTACTAGTGGAATTTCCTAAACATGGATAACAAAACTTTGGAGTTCTTTTCTAGTGTGTGAAATAATTTTCTTCACTTACATTTATTATAGTTTTCAAATTTTTTTGCATGCATAAAATCTTAAATTTTCATTTTTGTTGTGGTCTTATATCTTTTTTGTTTACGAGAAATAGTGGAGAGTGAAAACTCAAGTTTGGTTCTGAAAAAAAGTTTTGAACATCCAAAATGGAAATGCACAGATGCTGAGAGAGATAAATCCAAAAGTATCTGTGATTTGTAAGGAAAGGCAAGAAGTGGGATGTTTGGCACCGATAAATATCCAACCACACGGTAACTTGAGAATTTAATTTTTTCTACACCTTGAAGATTTTGGATCAATAGGCCACTACAATCTTCAACATATTTCTGGCGTGCATATCCACCACATTTAAAACATGTTACGATCAGTTAGAAGTCTCTTTCCTAAAAAATGAATTAGGGGTTGTACTAGTGGAATTTCCCAAACATGGATAACAAAACTTTGCAATTCATTTTAGTGCATGAAATAATTTTCTTGACTTAAATTTATCATAGTTTTTCAAATATTTTTGCATACATGAACTCTAAAATTTTCCTTTTGTTGAGATCTTATATTTTTTTGTTTACAAGAAAAATGGAAGAGAGAAAAATCAAGTTTGGATCTGAAAAAAAAATTTTGAACATCAAAAATGGAAATGCACAAAATCTGAGATAATTCCAAAAAATATTTGTGATTTTTAAGGATAGGCAAAAAGTGGGTTGTTTGGCTCCAGTAAATATCCAACCACACGTTAACTTGAGAATTTAATTTTTTCTACTCGAAATTTTTGGATCATTGGGCCACTTGCATCCTCAACATGTTTCTGGCATACATATCTACCACATTTAAAACATGTTAGGATCAGTTACAAGTCTCTTTCCTATAAAATCGATTGGGGGTTGTCCTACTGGAATTTCCCAAACATGGATAACAAAACTTTTGAGTTCATTTTTAGTGCGTGAAATAATTTTCCGCACTTACATTTATTATAGTTTTCTAATTTTTTTGCATACATAAACTCTAAAATTTTCATTTTTTTGTTATCTTATTTCTTTTTTGTTTATGAGAAAAATGGGAGAGTGAAAACTCAAATTTTGAGCTTAAAAAAAAATTGAACATCCAAAATGGAAATGCACAAATTCTGAAAGAGATAATTCCAAAAAGTATCTTTGATTTTTAAGAATAAGCAAAAAGTGGGTTGTTTGGCTCCGGTAAATATCCAACCACACGTTAACTATAGAATTTAATATTTTCTACTCCTTGAAAGTTTTGGATCATTAGGCCACTTGCAAACTCTACATGTTCTGGCTTCCATATCCACCACATTTAAAACATTTTGGATTAGTTAGAAGTCTCTTTCCTATAAAATCTATTGGGGTTGTACTAGTGGAATTGTCCAAACATGTATAACAAAACTTTGGAGTTCATTTTTAGTGCGTGAAATAATTTTGTTCACTTATATTTATTATAGTTTTCAAATTTTTTTGCATACATAAACCCTAAAATTTTTATTTTTTCATGATCTTATATATTTTTCCTTTATGAGAAAAATGGGAGAGTGAAAACTCAAGTTTGGATCTGAAAAAAAAAATTTGAACATACAAAATGGAAATGCACTAAATATTGAGAGAGATAATTCCAAAAAGTATCTGTGATTTTTAAGGATAGGCAAAAAGAAGGATGTTTGGCTCCGGTAAATATCCATGCACACGTTAACTTGAGAATTTAATTTTTTCTACTCCTTGCAATTTTGGTATCATTAGGCCACATGCATCCTGAATATGTTTCTGGCATGCATATCCACCACATTCAAAAAATGTTAGGATCAGTTAGAAGTCTCTTTCCTATAAAATTTATTAGGGGTTGTACTAGTGGAATTTCCCAAACATGGCTAACAAAACTTTGGAGTTCATTTTTAGTGTGTGAAATAATTTTCTGCACAAACATTTAGTATAGTTTTCAATTTTTTTGCATACATAAACTCTACAATTTTCATTTTGTTGTGATCTTAAATCTTTTTCGATTACGAGAAAAATGGGAAAGTGAAAACTCAAGTTTGGATCTGAAAAAAAAGTTTGAAAATCCAAATGGAAATGCACAAATGTTGAGAGAGATAATTCCAAAAAGTATCTGTGAGTTTTTAGTATAGACAAAAATTGGGTTTTGGTCTCCGGTAAATATCCAACCACACGTTAACTTGAGAATTTAATTTTTTGTACTCCTAGAAATTTTTGTATCATAGCCCACTTGCATCCAACACATGTTTCTGGCATGTATATCCACCACACTTAAAAGAAGTTAGGATCAGTTAGAAGTCTCTTTCTTATAAAAACTGTTAGGGGTTGTACTAGTGGAATTTCCCAAACATGGATAACAAAACTTTTGAGTTCATTTTTAGTGCATGAAATAATTTTCTTCACTTTCATTTATTATAGTTTTCAAATTTTTTTCCAAACATACACTTCAAAAATTTCATTTTGTTGTGATCTTATATCATTTTTGTTGACGAGAAAAATGGGAGAGTGAAAGCTCAAGTTTAGATCTTAAAAAAAATTTTGAACATCCAAAATTGAAATGCACAAATGCTGAGAGAGATAATTCCAAAAGTATCTGTGATTTTGATGGATAGGCAAAAAGTGGGTTGTTTGGCTCCTGTAAATATCCAACCATACGTTAACTTGAGAATTTAATTTTTTCTACTCCTTGAAAGTTTTGGATCATTAGGCCACTTGCATCCTCAACAAGTTTCTGGCATGCATATCCACCACATTTAAAACATAGTAGGATCAATTAGAAGTCTCTTTCCTATAAAATCTATTTGGGGTTGTACTAGTAGAATTTCCCCAACATGGATAACAAAACTTTGCAGTTCATTTTTAGTGCATGAAATAATTTTCTTCACTTACATTTATTATAGTTTTCAATCCTTTTTGCAAACATAAACTCCAAAAATTTCATTTTGTTGTGATCTTCAATCTTTGTTGTTAACGAGAAAAATGGGAGAGTGAAAACCCTAGTTTGGATCTTAAAAAAAAAATTTAAACATCCAAAATGGAAATGCTCAAATGCTGAGAGAGATAATTCCAAAAGTATCTGTGATTTTTAAGGATAGGCAAAAAGTGGGTTGTTTGGCTCCGGTAAATATCCAACAACACGTTAACTTGAGAATTTAATTTCTTCTACTCCTTGAAATTTTTGGATCATTAGGCCACTTGCATCCTCATGTTTCTGGCATGTATATCTACCACATTTAAAACTTGTTACGATTAGTTAGAAGTCTCTTTCCTATAAAATTTATTAGGGGTTGTACTAGTGGAATTTCCCAAACATGGATAACAAAACTTTGGAGTTCATTTTTAGTGCGTAAAAAAATTTACTACACATACATTTAATATAGTTTTCAAATTTTTTTTCATAAATAAACTCTTAAGTTTACATTTTTTTGTGATCTTATTTCTTTTTATTTTATGAGAAAAATGGGAGAGTGAAAACTCAAGTTTGCATCTTAAAAATAAATTTGAACATCCAAAATGGAAATCCACAAATGCTGAGAGAGATAATTGATAAAAGTATATGTGATTTTTAAGGATGGGCAAATAGTTGGTTGTTTGGCTCTGGTAAATATCCAACCACACCTTAACTTGAGAATTTAATTTTTTCTACTCCTTGAAAGTGTTGGATCATTAGGCCACTTGCATCATCAATATGTATCTGGCATGCATATCCACCACATTTAAAACATATTAGGATCAGTTAGAAATCTCCTTCCTATAAATTCAATTAGGAGTTGTACTAGTGGAATTTCCCAAACATGGATAGCAAAACTTTGGAGTTCTTTTCTGGTGTGTGAAATAATTTTCTTCACTTACATTTATTATCGTTTTCAAATTTTTTTGCATGCATAACATCTGAAATTTTCATTTTGTTGTGATCTTATATCTTTTTTGATTACGAGAAAAAGTGGAGAGTGAAAACTCAAGTTTGGTTCTGAAAAAAAAATTTGAACATCCAAAATGGAAATGCACAAATGCTGAGAGAGATAAATCCAAAAGTATCTGTGATTTTAAGGAAAGGAAAAAAGTGGGATGTTTGGCTCCGGTAAATATCCAACCACACGGTAAGTTGAGAATTTAATATTTTCTACTCCTTGAAGATTTTGGATCATTAGGCCACTACAATCTTCAACATGTTTCTGGCGTGCATATCCACCACATTTAAAACATGTTACGGTCAGCTAAAAGTCTCTTTCCTATAAAATGAATTAGGGGTTGTACTAGTGGAATTTCCCAAACATGGATAACAAAACTTTGCAATTCATTTTTAGTGCATGAAATAATTTTCTTGACTTAAATTTTTCATAGTTGTCAAATATTTTTGCATACATCAACTCTAAAATTTTCATTTTGTTGAGATCTTATAACTTTTTTGTTTAAGAGAAAAATGGAAGAGAGAAAACTCAAGTTTGGATCTGAAAAATAAATTTGAACATCCAAAATGGAAATGCACTAATACTGAGAAAATTCCAAAAAATATTTGTTATTTTTAAGGATAGGCAAAAGTGGGTTGTTTGGCTCTAGTAAATATCCAACCACACGTTAACTTGAGAATTTAATTTTTTCTACTCCTTGAAAGTTTTGGATCATTAGGCCACTTGCATCCTCAACATGTATCTGGCATGCATATCCACCACATTTAAAACATATTAGGATCAGTTAGAAGTCTCCTTCCTATAAAATCTATTAGGGGTTGTACTAGTGGAATTTCCAAAACATGGATAACAAAACTTTGGAGTTCATTTTTAGTGTGTGAAATAATTTTCTCCACTTACTTTTATTATAGTTTTCTAATTTTTTCGCATACATAAACTCTAAAATTTTCATTTTGTTGTTATCTTATTTCTTTTTTATTTATGAGAAAAATGGGAGAGTGAAAACTCAAATTTTGAGCTTAAAAAAAAATTGAACATCCAAAATGGAAATGCACAAATGCTGAGAGAGATAATTCGAAAAGTATCTGTGATTTTTTAGGATAGGCAAAATGTGGGTTGTTTGGCTCCGGTAAATATCCAGCCACACGTTAACTTGAGAATTTAATTTTTTCTATACCTTGAAATTTTTGGATCATTATGTTACTTGCATTCTCAACACGTTTCGGGCATGCATATCCACCACATTTAAAAAATGTTACGATCAGTTATAAGTCTCTTTCCTGTAAAATCTATTAGGGGTTGTACTAGTGGAATTTCCCAAACATGGATAACAAAACTTTGGTGTTCTTTTTTAGTGCGTTAAATAATTTACTTCACATACATTTATTATAGTTTTAATATTTTTTTTGCGTAGATAAACTCTAAATTTTTCATTTTGTTATGATCTTATTTCTTTTTTGTTTATGAGAAAAATGGGAGAGTGAAAACTCAAGTTTGGTTCTAAAAAAAAATTGAACATCCAAAATGGAAATCCACAAATGCTAAGAGAGATAATTCCAAAAAGTATATGTGATTTTTAAGGATAGGCAAAAAGTGGGTTGTTTGGCTTTGGTAAATATCCAACCACACGTTAACTTGAGAATTTAATTTTCTCTACTCCATGAAATTTTTGGATCTTTAGGCCACTTGCATCCTCAACATGTTTCTGGCAAGCATATCTACCCCATTTAAAACTTGTTACGATGAGTTAGAACTCTCTTTTGTATAAAATCTATTAGGGGTTGTACTAGTGGAATTTCCCAAACATGGATAACAAAACTTTGAAGTTCATTTTTAGAGCGTGAAATAATTTTCTACACATACATTTAATATAGTTTTCAAATTTTTTTGCATACAGAAACTCTAAAATTTACATTTTGTATTGATCTTATTTCTTTTTATTTTATTAGAAAAATGGGAGAGTGAAAACTCAAATTTAGATTTTAAAAAAAATTTAAACATCCAAAATGGAAATCCACAAATGCTGAGAGAGATAATTGATAAAAGTAACTGTGATTTTTAAGGATAGGCAAAAAATGGGTTGTTTGGCTCTAGTAAATATCCCACCACACGTTAACTTGAGAATTTAATTTTTTCTACTCCTTGAAAGTTTTGGATCATTAGGCCACCTGCATCCTCAATATGTATCTGGCATGCATATCCACCACATTTAAAACATATTAGGATCAGTTAGAAGTCTCCTTCCTATAAAATCTATTAGGGGTTGTACTAGTGGAATTTTCCAAACATGGATAACAAAACTTTGGAGTTCTTTTCTAGTGCGTGAAATAATTTTCTTCACTAACATTTATTATAGTTTTCAAATTTTTTTGCATGCATAAAATCTGAAATTTTCATTTTGTTGTGATCTTATATCTTTTTTGTTTACGAGAAAAAGTGGAGAGTGAAAACTCAAGTTTGGTTCTGAAAAAAAATTTTGAACATCCAAAATGGAAATGCACAAATGCTGAGAGAGATAAATCCAAAAGTATCTGTGATTTTTAAGGAAAGGCAAAAAGTGGGATGTTTGGCTCCGGTAAATATCCAACCACACGGTAACTTGAGAATATAATTTTTTCTACTCCTTGAAGATTTTGGATCATTAGGCCACTACAATCTTCAACATGTTTCTGGCGTGCATATCAACCACATTTAAAACATGTTACGATCAGTTAGAAATCTCTTTCCTATAAAATGAATTAGGGGTTGTACTAGTGGAATTTCCCAAACATGGATAACAAAACTTTGCAATTCATTTTTAGTGCATGAAATAATTTTCTTGACTTAAATTGATCATAGTTTTCAAATATTTTTGCATACATCAACTCGAAATTTTTTATTTTGTTGAGATCTTATAACTTTGTTGTTTATGAGAAAAATGGAAGAGAAAAAACTCAAGTTTGGA
Source organism: Aristolochia californica (assembly GCF_029961685.1). NCBI lineage: Eukaryota > Viridiplantae > Streptophyta > Magnoliopsida > Piperales > Aristolochiaceae > Aristolochia > Aristolochia californica. Next base: position 16,596,351 of record NW_027181771.1, read on the forward strand.
TCTGAAAAAAAAATTGAATATCCAAAATGGAAATGCACAAATGCTGTGAAAATTCCCAAAAATATTTGTGATTTTTAAGGATAGGCAAAAAGTAGGTTGTTTGGCTCCAGTAAATATCCAACCACACGTTAACTTGAGAATTTAATTTTTTCTACTTCTTGAAAATTTTGGATTATTAGGCCACTTGCATCCTCAACACGTTTCTGGCATGCATATCCACCACATTTAAAAAATGTTACGATCAGTTAGAAGTCTCTTTCCTATAAAATCTATTTGGGGTTGTACTAGAAGAATTTCCCAAACATGGATAACAAAACTTTGCAGTTCATTTTTAGTGCATGAAATAATTTTCTTCACTTACATTTATTATAGTTTTCAATCTTTTTTGCAAACATAAACTCCAAAATTTTTATTTTGTTGTGATCTTCAATCTTTGTTGTTAACAAGAAAAATGGGAGAGTGAAAACTCAAGTTTGGATCTTAAAAAAAAAATTTAAACAACCAAAATGGAAATGCTCAAATGCTGAGAGAGATAATTCCAAAAGTATCTTTGATTTTTAAGGATAGGCAAAAAGTGGGTTGTTTGGCTCCGGTAAATATCCAACAACATGTTAACTTGAGAATTTAATTTCTTCTACTCCTTGAAATTTTTTGATCATTAGGCCACTTGCATCCTCAACATGTTTCTGGCATGCATATCTACCACATTTAAAACTTGTTACGATCAGTTAGAAGTCTCTTTCGTATAAAATCTATTAGGGGTTGTACTAGTTGAATTTCCCAAACATGGATAACAAAACATTGGACTTCATTTTTAGTGCGTGAAATAATTTACTACACATACATTTAATATAGTTTTCAAATTTTTTTGCATACATAAACTCTTAAATTTACATTTTGTTGTGATCTTACTTCCTTTTATTTTATGAGAAAAATGGGAGAGTGAAAACTCAAGTTTGGATCTTAAAAATAAATTTGAACATCCAAAATGGAAAACCACAAATGCTGAGAGAGATAATTGATAAAAGTATTTGTGATTTTTAAGTATAGGCAAAAAGTGGGTTTTTTGGCTCTGGTAAATATCCAACCACACGTTAACTTGAGAATTTAATTTTTTCTACTCGAAAATTTTTGATCATTACGCCACTTGCATCCTCAACATTGATCTGACATGCATATCCACCACATTTAAAACATATTAGGATCAGTTAGAAGTCTCCTTCCTATAAAATCTATTAGGGGTTGTACTAGTGGAATTTCCCAAACATGGATAACAAAACTTTGGAGTTCTTTTCTAGTGTTTTAAAAAATTTTCTTCACTTACATTTATTATAGTTTTCAAATTTTTTTGCATGCATAAAATCTGAAATTTTCATTTTGTTGTGATCTTATATCTTTTTTGTTTACGAGAAAAAGTGGAGAGTGAAAACTCAAGTTTGGTTCTGAAAAAAAGATTTGAACATCCAAAATGGAAATGCACAAATGCTGAGAGAGATAAATCCAAAAGTATCTGTGATTTTTAAGGAAAGGCAAAAAGTGGAATGTTTGGCTCCGGTAAATATCGAACCACACGGTAACTTGAGAATTTAATTTTTTCTACTCCTTGATAATTTTGGATCATTAGGCCACTAAAATCTTCAACATGATTCTAGCGCGCATATCCACCACATTTAAAACATGTTACGATTAGTTAGAAGTCTCTTTCCTATAAAATAAATTAGGGGTTGTACTAGTGGAATTTCCCAAACATGGATAACAAAACTTTGCAATTCTTTTTTAGTACATGAAATAATTTTCTTGACTTAAATTTATCATAGTTTTCAAATATTTTTGCATACATAAACTCTAAAATTTTCATTTTGTTGAGATCTTATATCTTTCTTGTTTACGAGAAAAAGGAAGAGAGAAAACTCAAGTTTGGATCTGAAAAAAAAATTTGAACATCCAAAATGGAAATGGACAAATGCTGAGATAATTCCAAAAAATATTTGAGATTTTTAAGGATAGGAAAAAAGTGGGTTGTTTGGCTCCAGTAAATATCCAACCACACACTAACTTGTGAATTTAATTTTTTCTACTCGAAATTTTTGGATCATTGGGCCACTTGCATCCTCAACATGTTTCTGGCATGCATATCCACCACATTTAAAACATGTTAGGATTAGTTAAAGTCTCTTTCCTATAAAATCTATTGGGGGTTGTCCTACTAGAATTTCCCAAATATGGATAACAAAACTTTTGAGTTCATTTTGAGTGCGTGAACTAATTTTCAACACTTACATTTATTATATTTTTCTAATTTTTTTGCATACATAAACTCTAAAATTTTCATTTTGTTGTTATCTTATTTCTTTTTTGTTTATGAGAAAAATGGGAGAGTGAAAACTCAAATTTTGAGCTTAAAAAATAATTGAACATCCAAAATGGAAATGCACAAATGCTGAGAGAGATAATTCCAAAAGTATCTGTGATTTTTAAGGATAGGCAAAAAGTGGGTAGTTTGGCTCTGGTAAATATCACACCACACGTTAACTTGAGAACTTAATTTTTTCAACTCCTTGAAATTTTTGGATCATTAGGCCACTTGCATCCTCAACACGTTTCCTGCATGCATATCCAGCACATTTAAAAAATGTTACGATTAGTTAGAAGTCTCTTTCCGATAAAATCTATTAGGGGTTGTTCTAGTGGAATTTCTCAAACATGGATAACAAAACTTTGGAGTTCATTTTTAGTGCGTGAAATAATTTACTTCATATACATTTATTATAGTTTTCAATTTTTTTTGCATACATAAACTCTAAAATTTTCATTTTGTTGTGATCTTATTTCTTTTTTGTTTATGAGAAAAATGTGAGAGTGAAAACTCAAGTTTGGATCTAAAAAATAAATTTGAACATCCATAATGGAAATCCACAAACGCTTAGAGAGATAATTCCAAAAACTATCTGTGATTTTTAAGTATAGGCAAAAAGTGCGTTGTTTGGCTCTGGTAAATATCCAAGCATACGTTAACTTGAGAATTTAATTTTTTCTACTCCATGAAATTTTTGGATCATTAGGCCACTTGCATCCTCAACATGTTTCTTGCATGCATATCTACCACATTTAAAACTTGTTACGATCAGTTAAAGTCTTTTTCATATAAAATCTATTAGGGGTTGTACTAGTGGAATCTCCCAAACATGGATCACAAAACTTTGGAGTTCATTTTTAGTGTGTGAAATAATTTACTACACATACATTAAATATAGTTTTTAATTTTTTTTGCATACATAAACTCTTAAATTTACCTTTTGTTGTGATCTTATTTCTTTTTTGTTTATGAGAAAAACGGGAGAGTGAAAACTCAAGTTTGGAGCTAAAAAAAATATTTGAACATCCAAAATGGAAATCCACATATGCTGAGAGAGATAATTCCAAAAAGTATCTTTCATTTTAAAGGATAAGCAAAAAGTGTGTTGTTTGGCTCTGGTAAATATCCAACCACACGTTAACTTGAGAATTTAATTTTTTCTACTCCTTGAAAGTTTTGGATCATTAGGCCACTTGCATACTCAACATGTTTCTGGCTTGCATATCCACCACATTTAAAACATATTAGGATCAATTAGAAGTCTCTTTCCTATAAAATCTGTTGGGGTTGTACTAGTGGAATCTCCCAAACTTGCATAACAAAACTTTGGAGTTTATTTTTAGTGCGTGAAATAATTTTGTTCAATTATATTTATTGTAGTTTTCAAATTTTTTTGCATACATAAACCCTAAAATTTTCTGGCATGCATATCCACCACATTTAAAACATGTTAGGATCAATTAGAAGTCTCTTTCCTATAAAATTTATTAGGGGTTGTACTAGTGAAATTTCCCAAACATGGCTAACAAAACTTTGGAGTTCATTTTTCGTGCGTGAAATAATTTTCTGCACAAACAATTAGTATAGTTTTCAATTTTTTTGCATACATAAACTCTATAATTTTCTTTTTGTTGTGATCTTAAATCTTTTTCGTTTACGAGAAAAGTGGGAAAGTGAAAAATCAAGTTTGGATCTGAAAAAAAAGTTTGAAAATCCAAAATGGAAATGCACAAATGCTGAGAGAGATAATTCCAAAAAGTATTTGTGAGTTTTTACGATAGACAAAAATTGGGTTGTTGGTCTCCGGTAAATATCCAACCACACGTTAACTTGAGAATTTAATTTTTTCTACTCCTAGAAATTTTTGGAACATTATCCCACTTGCATCCTACACATGTTTCTGGCATGCATATCCACCACACTTAAAAGAAGTTAGGATCAATTAGAAGTCTCTTTCCTATAAAAACAATTAGGGGTTGTACTAGTGGAATTTCCCAAACATGGATAACAAAACTTTTGAGTTCATTTTTAGTGCATGAAATAATTTTCTTCACTTACATTTATTATAGTTTTCAAATTTTTTTGCAAACATGAACTCTAAAATTTTCATTTTGTTGAGATCTTATATCTTTTTTGTTTACGAGAAAAATGGAAGAGAGAAAACTCAAGTTTGGATCTGAAAAAAAAACTTGAACATCCAAAATGGAAATGCACAAATGATGAGATAATTCCAAAAAATATTTTTGATTTTTAAGGATAGGCAAAAAGTGGGTTGTTTGGCTCTAGTAAATATCCAACCACACGTCAACTTGAGAATATAATTTTTTCTACTCGAAATTTTTGGATCATTGGGCCACTTGCATCCTCAACATGTTTCTGGCATGCCTATACACTACATTTAAAACATGTTAGGATCTGTTAGAAGTCTCTTTCCTATAAAATCTATTGGGGGTTGTCCTACTGGAATTTCCCAAATATGGATAACAAAACTTTTGAGTTCATTTTTAGTGCGAGAAATGATTTTCTACACTTACTTTTATTATAGTTTTCTAATTTTTTTGCATGCATAAATTCTAAAATTTTCATTTTTTTGTTATCTTATTTCTTTTTTGTTTATGACAAAAATGGGAGAGTGAAAACTCAAATTTTTAGCTTAAAAAAAAATTGAACATCCAAAATGGAAATCCACAAATGCTGAGAGAGATAATTGCTAAAAGTATCTATGATTTTTTAGCATAGGCAAAAAGTGGGTTGTTTGGCTCTGGTAAATATCCCGCCACACATTAACTTGAGAATTTAATTTTTTCTACTCCGTGAAAGTATCATTAGGCCACTTGCATCCACAATATGTATCTGGCATGCATATCCACCGCATTTGAAACATATTAGGATCAATTAGAAGTCTCCTTCCTATAAAATCTATTAGGGGTTGTACTCGTGGAATTTCCCAAACATGGTTAACAAAACTTTGGAGTTCTTTTCTAGTGCGTGAAATAATTTTCTTCACTTACATTTATTATAGTTTTCAAATTTTTTTGCATGCATAAAATCTGAAATTTTCATTTTGTTGTGATCTTATATCTTTTTTGTTTACGAGAAAAAGTGGAGAGTGAAAACTCAAGTTTGGTTCTAAAAAAAAAATTTGAACATCCAAAATGGAAATGCACAAATGCTGAGAGAGATAAATCCAAAAGTATCAATGACTTTTAAGGAAAGGCAAAAAGTGGGATGTTTGGCTCTGGTAAATATCCAACCACACGGTAACTTGAGAATTTAATTTTTTCTACTCCTTGATGATTTTGGATCATTAGGCCACTTGCATCCTCAACATGTTTCTGGCATGTATATCTACCACATTTAAAACTTGTTACGATCAGTTAGAAGTCTCTTTCGTATAAAATCTATTAGGGGTTGTACTAGTGGAATTTCCCAAACATGGATAACAAAACTTTGGTGTTCATTTTTAGTGCGTGAAATAATTTACTACACATACATTAAATATAGTTTTCAATTTTTTTTTGCATACATAAACTCTTAAATTTACCTTTTGTTGTGAACTTATTTCTTTTTTGTTTATGAGAAAAATGGGAGAGTGAAAACTCAAGTTTGGAGCTAAAAAAAAAATTTGTACACCCAAAATGGAAATCCACATATGCTGAGAGAGATAATTGCTAAAATTATATGTGATTTTTATGGATAGGAAAAAAGTGGGTTGTTTGGCTCTAGTAAATATCCAACCACACGTTAACTTCAGAATTTATTTTTTTCAACTCCTTGAAAGTTTTGGATCATTAGGCGACTTGCATCGTCAATATGTATCTGGCATGCATATCCACCACATTTAAAACAAATTAGGATCTGTTAGAAGTCTCCTTCCTATAAAATCTATTAGGGGTTGTACTAGTGGAATTTCCCAAACATGGATAACAAAACTTTGGAGTTCTTTTCTAGTGCCTGAAATAATTTTCTTCACTTACATTTATTATATTTTTCATTTTTTTTTGCATGCATAAAATCTGAAATTTTCATTTTGTTGTGATCTTTTATCTTTTTTGTTTACGAGAAAAAGTGGGGAGTGAAATCTCAAGTTTGGTTCTGAAAAAAAAAATTTGAACATCCAAAATGGAAATGCACAAATGCTGAGAGAGATAAATCCAAAAGTATCTGTGATTTTTAAGGAAAGGCAAAAAGTGGGATGTTTGGCTCCAGTAAGTATCCAACCACACGGTAACTTGAGAATTCAATTTTTTCTACTCCTTGAAGATTTTGGATCATTAGGCCACTACAATCTTCAACATTTTTGGCACGCATATCCACCACATTTAAAACATGTTACGTTCAGTTAGAAGTCTCTTTCCTATAAAATGAATTAGGGGTTGTACTAGTGGAATTTCCCAAACATGGATAAGAAAACTTTGCAATTCATTTTTAGTGCTTGAAATAATTTTCTTGACTTATATTTATCATAGTTTTCAAATATTTTTTCATACATAAACTCTAAAATTTTCATTTTGTTGAGATCTTATATCTTTTTTGTTTACGAATAAAATGGAAGAGAGAAAACTCAAGTTCGGATCTGAAAACAAAATTAGAACATCCAAAATGGAAATGCACAAATTCAGTGATAATTCCAAAAACTATTTGTGATTTTTAAGGATAGGAAAAAAGTGGGTTGTTTGGCACCAGTAAATATCCAACCACATGTTAACTTGAGACTTTAATTTTTTCTACTCCTTGAAATTTTTGGATCATTGGGCCACTTGCATCCTCAATATGTCTCTGGCATGCATATCCACCACATTTAAAACATGTTAGGATCAGTTAGAAGTCTCTTTCCTATAAAATTTATTGGGGGTTGTCCTACTGGAATTTCCCAAACATGGACAACAAAAATTTTGAGTTCATTTTTAGTGCGTGAAATAATTTTCTACACTTACATTTATTTTAGTTTTCTACACTTACATTTATTATAGTTTTCTACACTTAAATTTATTATAGTTTTCTAATTTTTTTGCATACATAAACTCTAAAATTTTCATTTTGTTGTTATCATATTTCTTTTGTGTTTATGAGAAAAATGGGAGGGTGAAAACTCAAATTTTGAGCTTAAAAAAAATTGAACATCCAAAATGGAAATGCACAAATGCTGAGAGGGATAAATCCCAAAGTATATGTGATTTTTAAGGAAAGGCAAAAAGTGGGATGTTTGTCTCCCGTAAGTATTCAACCACACGGTAACTTGAGAATTTAACTTTTTCTACTCCTTGAAGATTTTGGATCATTAGGCCACTACAATCTTCAACATGTTTCTGGCGTGCATATCCACCACATTTAAAACATGTTACGATCTATTAGAAGTCTCTTTCCTATAAAATGAATTAGGGGTTGTACTAGTGGAATTTCCCAAACATGGATAACAAAACTTTGCAATTCATTTTTAGTGCATGAAATAATTTTCCTGACTTAAATTTACCATAGTTTTCAAATATTTTTGCATACATAAACACTAAAATTTTTATTTTGTTGAGATCTTATATATTTTTTGTTTACGAGAAAAAGTGGAGAGTGAAAACTCAAGTTTGGTTCTAAAAAAAAAAATTTGAACATCCAAAATGGAAATGCACAAATGCTGAGAGAGATAAATCCAAAAGTATCTGTGATTTTTAAGGAAAGGCAAAAAGTGGGATGTTTGGCTCCGGTAAATATCCAACCACACGGTAACTTGAGAATTTAATTTTTTCTACTCCTTGAAGATTTTGGATCATTAGGCCACTACAATCTTCAACATGTTTTTGGCACGCATATCCACCACATTTAAAACATGTTACGATCAGTTAGAAGTCTCTTTCCTATAAAATCAATTAGGGGTTGTAGTAGTGGAATTTCCCAAACATGGATAACAAAACTTTCCAATTTATTTTTAATGCATGAAATAATTTTCTTGAGTTACATTTATCATAGTTTTCAAATATTTTTGCATAAATAAACTCTAAAATTTTCATTTTTTTGAGATCTTATATCTTTTTTGTCTACGAATAAAATGGAAGAGAGAAAACTCAAGTTTGGATCTGAAAAAAAAATTGAACATCCAAAATGGAAATGCACAAATGCTGAGATAATTCCAAAAAATATTTTATATTTTTAAGGATAGGCGAAAAGTGGGTTGTCTGGCTCCAGTAAATATCCAACCACACGTTAACTTGAGAATTTAATTTTTTCTACTCCTTGAAATTTTTGGATCATTGGGCCACTTGCATCCTCAACATGTTTCTGGCATGCATATCCACCACATTTAAAACATGTTAGGATCAGTTAGAAGTTTCTTTCCTATAAAATCTATTGGGGGTTGTCCTACTGGAATTTCCCAAACATGGACAACAAAACTTTTGAGTTCATTTTTAGTGCATGAAATAATTTTCTACACTTACATTTATTATAGTTTTCTACACTTACATTTATTATAGTTTTCTACAATTACATTTATTATAGTTTTCTACACTTAAATTTATTATAGTTTTCTAATTTTTTTGCATACATAAACTCTAAAATTTTCATTTTGTTGTTATCTTATTTCTTTTTTGTTTATGAGAAAAATGGGAGAGTGAAAACTCAAATTTTGAGCTTAAAAAAAAATCGAACATCAAAAATGGAAATGCACAAATGCTGGGAGAGATAATTCCAAAAGTATCTGTGATTTTTAAGGATAGGCAAAAAGTGGGTTGTTTGGCTGCGGTAAATATCCAACCACACGTTAACTTGAGAATTTAATTTTTTCTTCTCCTTGAAATTTTTGGATCATTAGGCCCACTTGCATCCTCAACACGTTTCTGGCATGCATATCCACCATATTTAAAAAAAGTTATGATCAGTTAGAAGTCTCTTTCCTATTAAATCTATTAGGGGTTGTACTAGTGGAATTTCCCAAACATGGATAACAAAACTTTGGAGTTCATTTTTAGTGCGTGAATTAATTTACTTCATATACATTTATTATAGTTTTCAAATTTTTTTGCATGCATAAAATCTGAAATTTTCATTTTGTTGTGATCTTATATCTTTTTTGTTTACGAGAAAAAGTGGAGAGTGGAAACTCAAGTTTGGTTCTGAAAAAAAAAATGAACATCCAAAATGGAAATGCACAAAGGCTGAGAGAGATAAATCCAAAAGTATCTGTGATTTTTAATGAAAGGCAAAAAGTGGGATGTTTGGCTCCGATAAATATCCAACCACACGGTAACTTGAGAATTTAATTTTTTCTATTCCTTGAAGATTTTGGATCATTAGGCTACTATAATCTTCAACATGTTTCTGGCACGCATATCCACCACATTTAAAACATGTTATGATCAGTTAGAAGTCTTTTTCCTATAAAATCAATTAAGGGTTGAACTAATGGAATTTCCCAGACATGGATAACAAAACTTTGCAATTCATTTTTAGTGCATGAAATAATTTTCTTGACTTAAATTTATCATAGTTTTAAAATATTTTCTCATACATAAACTCTAAAATTTTCATTTTGTTGAGATCTTATATCTTTTTTGTTTACGAGAAAAATGGAAGAGAGAAAACTCAAGTTTGGATCTGAAAAAAAAATTTGAACATCCAAAATAGAAATGCACAAATGCTGACACAATTCCAAAAAATATTTGTGATTTTTAAGGATAGGCAAAAAGTGGGTTGTTTGGCTCGAGTAAATATCCAACCACATGTTAACTTGAGAATTTAATTTTTTCTACTCCTTGAAATTTTTGGATCATTGGGCCACTTGCATCCTCAACATGTTTCTGGCATGCATATCCACCACATTTAAAACATGTTAGGATCAGTTAGAAGTCTCTTTCCTATAAAATCTATTGGGGGTTGTCCTACTAGAATTTCCCAAACATGGACAACAAAACTTTTGATTTCATTTTTAGTGTGTGAAATAATTTTCTACTCTTACATTTATTGTAGTTTTCTAATTTTTTTGCATACATAAACTCTTAAATTTTCATTTTGTTGTTATCTTATTTCTTTTTTATTTATGAGAAAAATGAGAGAGTGAAAACTCAAATTTTGAGCTTAAAAAAAAATTGAACATCCAAAATGGAAATGCACAAATGCTGAGGGAGATAATTCAAAAAGTATCTTTGATTTTTAAGGATAGGAAAAAAGTGGGTTGTTTAGCTCCGGTAAATATCCAACCACACGTTAACTTGAGAATTTAATTTTTTCTACTCCTTGAAATTTTTGGATCATTAGGCCACTTGCATCCTCAACACGTTTCTGGCATGCATATCGACCACATTTAAAAAATGTTACGATCAGTTAGAAGTCTCTTTCCTATAAAATCTATTAGGGGTTGTACTAGTGGAATTTCCCAAACATGGATAACAAAACTTTGGAGTTCATTTTTAGTGCGTGAAATAATTTACTTGATTTACATTTATTATAGTTTGCAATTTTTTTTGCATACATAAACTCTAAAATTTTCATTTTGTTGTGATCTTATTTCTTTTTTGTTTATGAGAAAAATGGATGAGTGAAAACTCAAGTTTGGATCTAAAAATAAATTTGAACATCCAAAATGGAAATCCACAAAAGCAGAGAGAGATAATTCCAAAAAGTATCTGTGATTTTTAAAGATAGGCAAAAAGTCGGTTGTTTGGCTTTGGTAAATATCGAAGCACACGTTAAATTGAGAATTTAATTTTTTCTACTCCATGAAATTTTTCGATCATTAGGCCACTTGCATCCTGAACATGTTTCTGGCATGTATATCTACCACATTTAAAACTTGTTACGATCAATTAGAAGTCTCTTTCATGTAAAATCTATTAGGGGTTGTACTAGTGGAATTTCCCAAACATGGATAACAAAACTTTGGAGTTCATTTTTAGTGCATGAAATAATTTACTACACATACATTAAATATAGTTTTGAATTTTTTTTGCATACATAAACTCTTAAATTTACATTTTGTTGTGATCTTATTTCTTTTTTGTTTATGAGAAAAATGGGAGAGTGAAAACTCAAGTTTGAGCTAAAAAAAAAAATTTGAACATCCAAAATGGAAATCCACATATGCTGAGAGAGGTAATTCCGAAAAGTATCTTTGATTTGTAAGGATAAGCAAACAGTGGGTTGTTTGGCTCTGGTAAATATCCAACCACACGTTAACTTGAGAATTTAATTTTTTCCACTCCTTGAAAGTTTGGGATAATTAGGCCACTTGCATACTCAACATGTTTCTGGCTTGCATATCCACCACATTTAAAACATATTAGGATCAATTAGAAGTCTCTATCCTATAAAATCTATTGGGGTTGTACTAGTGGAATTTCCCAAACATGTATAACAAAACTTTGGAGTTCATTTTTAGTATGTGAAATAATTTTGTTCACTTATATTTATTATAGTTTTCAAAATTTTTTGCATACATAGACCCTAAAAATTTTTTTTTCTCGTGAACTTATATATTTTTCGTTTACAAGAAAAATGGAAGAGTGAAGACTAAAGTTTGGATCTGAAAAAAAAATTTGAACATCCAAAATGGAAATGCACTAAATATTGAGAGAGATAATTCCAAAAAGTATCTGTGATTTTTAAGGATAGGCAAAAAGAAGGTTGTTTCGCTCCGGTAAATATCCATGCACACGTTAACTTGAGAATTTAATTTTTTCTACTCCTTGCAATTTTGGTATCATTAGGCCACTTGCATCCTGAATATTTTTCTGGCATGCATATCCACCACATTTAAAACATGTTAGGATCAGTTAGAAGTCTCTTTCCTATAAAATTTATTAGGGGTTGTACTAGTGGAATTTCCAAAACATGGCTAACAAAACTTTGGAGTTCATTTTTAGTGCATGGAATAATTTTCTGCACAAACATTTAGTATAGTTTTCAATTTTTTGCATACATAAACTCTATAATTTTCATTTTGTTGTGATCATATTTCTTTTTCGTTTACGAGAAAAATGGGAAAGTGAAAACTCAAGTTTGGATCTGAAAAAAAAGTTTGAAAATCCAAAATGGAAATGCACAAATGCTGAGAGAGATAATTCCAAAAAGTATCTGTGAGTTTTTAGGATAGACAAAAATTGGGTTGTTGGTCTTCGGTAAATATCCAACCACACATTAACTTGAGAATTTAATTTTTTCTACTCCTAGAAATTTTTGGATCATTAGCCCACTTGCATCCTACACAAGTTTCTGGCATGCAAATCCACCACACTTAAAAGAAGTTAGGATCAGTTAGAAGTCTCTTTCCTATAAAAACTATTAGGGGTTGTACTAGTGGAATTTTCCAAACATGGATAGCAAAACTTTTGACGTCATTTTTTATGCATGAAATAATTTTCTTCACTTAAATTTATTATAGTTTTCAAATTTTTTTGCAAACATAAACTCCAAAAATTTATTTTGTTGTGATCTTATATCGTTTTTGTTGACGAGAAAAATGGGAGAGTGAAAGCTTAAGTTTGGATCTTAAAAAAAAATTTGAACATCCAAATTGGAAATGCACAAATGCTGAGTGAGATAATTCCAAAAGTATCTGTGATTTTTATGGATAGGCAAAAAGTGGGTTGTTCGGCTCCGGTAAATATCCAACCATACGTTAACTTGAGAATTTAATTTTTTCTACTCCTTGAAAGTTTGGATCATTAGGCCACTTGCATCCTCAACAAGTTTCTGGCATGCATATCCACCACATTTAAAACATAGTAGGATCAGTTAGAAGTCTCTTTCCTGTAAAATCTATTTGGGTTGTACTAGTAGAATTTCCCAAACATGGATTACAAAACTTTGTGGTTCATTTTTAGTGCATGAAATAATTTTCTTGACTTACATTTATTATAGTTTTCAATTTTTTTTGCAAACATAAACTCCAAAATTTTCATTTTGTTGTGATCTTCTATCTTTTTTGTTAACGAGAAAAATGGGAGAGTGAAAACTCAAGTTTGGATCTTAAAAAAAAAATCTAAACTTCCAAAATGGAAATGCACAAATGCTGAGAGAGATAATTCCAAAAGTATCTGTGATTTGTAAGGATAGGCAAAAAGTGGGTTGTTAGGCTCCGGTACATATCCAACCACACATTAACTTGAGAATTTAATTTTTTCTACTCCTTGAAATTTTTGGATAGTTAGGCTACTTGCATCCTCAAATTGTTTCTGGCATGCATATCTACCACATTTAAAACTTGCTACGATCAGTTACAAGTCTCCTTCCTATAAAATCTATTAGGGGTTGTACTAATGGAATTTCCCAAACAAGGATAAGAAACTTTGGAGTTCATTTATAGTGCGTGAAATAATTTACTGCAAATACATTTATTATAGTTTTCAATTTTTTTTGCATACATAAACTCTTAAATTTACATTTTGTTGTGATCTAATTTATTTTTATTTTATGAGAAAAATGGGAGAGTGAAAAATCAAGTTTGGATCATAAAAAAAAATTTGAACATCCAAAAAGGAAATCCACAAATACTAAAAGGGATAATTCCAAAAAGTATCTCTGATTTTTAAGGATAGGCAAAAAGTGGGTTGTTTGGCTCTGGTAAATATCCAACCACACGTTAACTTGAGAATTTAATTTTTTCTACTCCTTGAAAGTTTTGGATCATTAGGCTAATTGCATGCTCAACATGTTTTTGGCATGCATATCCACCACATTAAAAACATATTAGGATCAGTTAGAAGTCTCCTTCTTATAAAATCTATTAGGGGTTGTACTAGTGGAATTTCCCAAACATGGATAACAAAACTTTGGAGTTCTTTTTTAGTGCGTGAAATAATTTACTTCACTTAAATTTATTATAGTTTTCAAATATTTTGCATGCATAAAATATAAAATTTTCGTTTTGTTGTGATCTTATATCTTTTTTGTTTACGAGAAAAAGTGGAGAGGCAAAACTCAAGTTTGGTTCTGAAAAAAAAATTGAACATCCAAAATGGAAATGCACGAATGCTGAGAGAGATAATTCCAAAAGTATTTGCAATTTTTAAGGAAAGGTAAAACGTGGGTTGTTTGGCTTCGGTAAATATCCAACCACACGGTAACTTGAGAATTTAATTTTTTCTACTCCTAAAAGATTTTGGATCATTAGGCCATTACAATCTTCAACACGTTTCTAGCGTGCATATCCGCCAAATTTAAAATATGTTACGATCAGTTAGAACTCTCTTTCCTATAAAATCTATAAGGGGTTCTACTAGTGGAATTTCCAAAACATCAATAACAAAACTTTGCAGTTCATTTTTAGTGCATGAAATAATTTTCTTGACTTAAATTTATTATAGTTTTCAAATATTTTTGCATACACAAACTCTAAAATTTTCATTTTGTTGAGATCTTATATCTTTTTTGTTTAAGAGAAAAATGGCAGAGAGAAAACTCAAGTTTGGATCTGAAAAAAAAAAAAAATTGAACATCCAAAATAGAAATGCACAAATGCTGAGATAATTCCAAAAAATATTTGTGATTTTTAAGGATAGGCAAAAAGTGGGTTGTTTGGCTCGAGTAAATATCCAACCACACGTTAACTTGAAAATTTAATTTTTTCTACTCGAAATTTTTGAATCATTGGGCCACTTGCATCCTCAACATGTTTCTAGCATGCATATCCACTACATTTAAAACATGTTTGGATCAGTTAGAAGTCTCGTTCCTATAAAATCTATTGGGGGTTGTCCTACTGGAATTTCCCAAACATGGATAACAAAACATTTGAGTTCATTTTTAGTGTGTGAAATAATTTTCTACACTTACGTTTATTATAGTTTTCAATTTTTTTGCATACATAAACACTAAAATTTTCATTTTGCTGTTATCTTTTTTCTTTTCTGTTTATGAGAAAAATGGGAGAGAGAAAACTCAAATTTTGAGCTTAAAATGAAAAATTGAACATCCAAAAAGGAAATGGACAAATGCTGAGAGAGATAATTCCAAAAGTATCTGTGTTTTTAAGGATAGGCAAAAAATGGGTTGTTTGGCTCCGCTAAATATCCAACCACACGTTTAGGGGTTGTACTAGTGGAATTTCCTAAACATGGATAACAAAACTTTGGAGTTCATTTTTAGTGCGTGAAATAATTTACTTCATATACATTTATTATAGTTTTCAAATTTTTTTGCATAAACTCAAAAATTTTCATTTTGTTGTGATCTTATTTCTTTTATGTTTATGAGAAAAATGGCAGAGTGAAAACTCAAGTTTGGATCTTAAAAAAAAAATTTGAACATCCAAAATGGAAATCCAAAAATGGTGAGAGAGATAATTCCAAAAAGTATCTGTGATTTTTGAGGATAGGAAAAAAGTGGTTTGTTTGGCTCTGGTAAATATCCAAGCACACGTTAACTTGAGAATTTAATTTTTTCTACTCCATGAAATTTTTGGATCATTAGGCCACTTGCATCCTCAACATGTTTCTGGCATGCATATCTACCACATTTAAAACTTGTTACGATCAGTTAGAAGTCTCTTTCGTATAAAATCTATTAGGGGTTGTACTAGTGGAATTTCCCAAACATGGATAACAAAACTTTGGAGTTCATTTTTAGTGCGTGAAATAATTTACTACACATACATTTAATGTAGTTTTCCATTTTTTTTGCATACATAAACTCTTAAATTTACATTTTGTTGTGATCTTATTTCTTTTTTGTTTATGAGAAAAATGGGAGAGTGAAAACTCAAGTTTGGATCTAAAAAAAAAATTTGAACATCCAAAATGGAAATCCACAATTGCTGAGGGAGATAATTCCAAAAAGTATCTGTGATTTTTATGGATAAGCAAAAAGTTGGTTGTTTGGCTCCAGTAAATATCCAACCACACATTAACTTGAGAATTTAATTTTTTCTGCTCCTTGAAAGTCTTGGATCAATAGGCCACTTGTATACTCAACATGTTTCTGGCATGCATATCCACTACATTTAAAACATATTAGGATCAGTTAGAAGTCTCTTTCCTATAAAATCTATTGGGGTTGTACTAGTGGAATTTCCCAAACATGTATAACAAAACTTTGGAGTTCATTTTTAGTGTATGAAATAATTTTGTTCACTTATATTTATTATAGTTTTCAATTTTTTTTGCATTCATAAACCCTAAAATTTTTATTTTGTTGTGATCTAATATATTTTTCGTTGACGAGGAAAATTGGAGAGTGAAAACTCAAGTTTGGATCTGAAAAAAAAATTTGAACATCCAAAATGGAAATGCACAAATACTGAGAGAGATAATTCCAAAAAGTATCTATGATTTTTAAGGATAAGCAAAAAGAAGGTAGTTTGGCTTCAGTAAATATCCATGCACATGTTAACTTGAGAATTTAATTTTTTCTACTCCTTGCAATTTTGGTTTCATTAGGCCACATGCATCCTGAATATGTTTCTGGCATGCATATCCACCACATTTAAAACATGTCAGGATCAGTTACAACTCTCTTTCCTACAAAATTTATTAGGGGTTGTACTAGTGGAATTTCCCAAACATAGATAACAAAACTTTGGAGTTCATTTTTAGTGCGTGAAATAATTTACTACACATAAATTTAATATAGTTTTCAAATTTTTTTGCATACATAAACTCTTAAATTTACATTTTGTTGTGATCATATTTCTTTTTATTTTATGAGAAAAACGGGAGAGTGAAAACTCAAGTTGGGATCTTAAAACAAAATTGAACATCCAAAATGGAAATTCACAAATGCTGAGAGAGATAATTGATAAAAGTATCGGTGATTCTTAAGGTTAAGCAAAAAGTGGGTTGTTTGGCTCCGGTAAATATCCAACCACACGTTAACTTGAGAATTTAATTTTTTCTACTCCTTGAAATTTTTGGATCATTAGGCCACTTGCATCCTCAACATGTTTCTCCCATGCATATCCTCCACATTTAAAGTATGTTACGATCAGTTAGAAGCCTCTTTCCTATAAAATCTATTAGGAGTTGTACTAGTGGAATTTCCCAAACATGGATCACAAAACTTTGGAGTTCATTTTTAGTCCGTGAAATAATTTACTTCACAAACATTTATTATAGTTTTCAAAATCTTTTCCATACGTAAACTCTAAAATATTCATTTTGTTGTGATCTTATTTCTTTTTTGTTTATGAGAAAAATGGGAGTGCGAAAACTCAAGTTTGGATCTAAAAAAAAAATTGGAACATCCAAATTGGAAATCCACAAATGATGAGACAGATAATTCCGAAAAGTATCTGTGATTTTTAAGGATAGGCAAAAAGTGGGTTGTTTGGCTCCAGTAAATATCTAACCACACGTTAACTTGAGAATTTAATTTTTTCTACTCGTTGAAAGTTTTGGATCATCAGGCCACTTGCATCCTCAACATGTTTCTGGCATGCATATCCACCACATTTAAAACATATTAGGATCAGTTAGAAGTCTCTTTCCTATAAAATCTATTAGGGGTTGTACTAGTGGAATTTCCCAAACATGGATAACAAAACTTTGGAGTTCATTTTTAGTGCATGAAATAATTTTCATCACTTACATTTATTATAGTTTTCAATTTTTTTTCATGCATAAAATCCAAAATTTTCATTTTGTTGTGCTCTTATA
Organism: Aristolochia californica; assembly: GCF_029961685.1. NCBI lineage: Eukaryota > Viridiplantae > Streptophyta > Magnoliopsida > Piperales > Aristolochiaceae > Aristolochia > Aristolochia californica. The sequence goes on from NW_027181771.1 coordinate 16,614,282, forward strand.
TCTTTTTTGTTTACGAGAAAAATGGGAGAGTGAAAACTAAAGTTTGGATCTGAAAAAAAAAATTTGAACATCCAAATTGGAAATCCACAAATGCTGAGAGAGATAATTCCAAAAAGTATCTATGATTTTTAAGGATAGGCAAAAAGTGGGTTGTTTGGCTCCGGTAAATATCCAACCACACGTTAACTTGAAAATTTAATTTTTTCTACTCCTTGAAATTTTTGGAACATTAGGCCACTTGCTTCCTCAACATGTTTCTGTCATGCATATGCACCTCATTTAAAACATGTTAGGATCAGTTAGAAGTCTCTTCCCAATAAAATCTATTAGGGGTTGTACTAGTGGAATTTCAAAAATATGGATAACAAAACTTTGAAGTTCATTTTTAGTGCGTGAAATAATTTTCTTCACTTACATTTATTACAGTCTTCAAATTTTTTTGCATGCATAAACTCTAAAATTTTCATTTTGTTCTGATCTTATATTTTTTTTGTTTACGAGAAAAATGGGAGAGTGAAAACTCAAGTTTGGATGTGAAAAAAGAAATTTGTACATCCAATATAGAAATTCACAAATGCTGAGAGAGATAATTCCAAAATGTTTGTGTGATTTTTAAGGAAAGGCAAAAAGTGGGTTGTTTGGCTCCGGTAAATATCCTACCACACGTTAACTTGAGAATTTAATTTTTTATAGTCCTTGAAATTTTTGGATCATTAGGCCACTTGCATCCTCAACATGTTTGTAGCATGCATATCCACCATATTTAAAATGAGTTAGGATCAGTTAGAAGTCTCTTTCCCATAAAATTCCTACAAGCTATTAGGCATTGTACTAGTGGAATTTCCCAAACATGGATAACAAAACTTTTGAGTTCATTATTATTGCGTGAAATAATTTTCTTCACTTACATTTATTATAGTTTTCAAATTTTTTTGCATAGATAAACTATTAAATTTTCATTTTGTTGTGATCTTTTATCTTTTTTGTTTACAAGAAAAATGCGAGAATGGAAACTCAAGTTTGGATGGGAAAAAAAATTTGACCATCCAAAATGATGAGAGAGATAATTCCAAAAAGTATTTGTGATGTATAAGGATTGGAAAAAAGTGGGTTGTTTGTCTCCGGTAAAAATCTAACCACAAGTCAAGTGGAGAATTTAATTTTTTCTACACTTTGAAATTTTTGGCTCATTAGGCCACTTGTATCCTCAACATGTTTCTGGCATGCATATCCACCATATTTAAAACATGTTACGATCACTTAGAAGTCTCTTTCCTATGAAATCTGTTAGGGGTTGAACTAGTGGAATTTCCCAGACATGGATATCAAAACTCTGGAGTTCATTTTTAGTGCGTGAAATAATTTTCTTCACTTACATTTATTATAGTTTTCAAATTTTTTTGGATACATCAAGTCTAAAATTTTAATTTTGTTGTGATCTTATATCTTTTTTGTTTACGAGAAAAATGGGAGTGAGAAAACTCAAGTTTGGTTCTGAAAAAAAAATTTGAACATCCAAAATGGAAATGCACAAATGCTGAGGGAGATAATTCCAAAAAGTATCTGTGATTTTTAAGGATAGGCAAAAAGTGGGTTGTTTGCCTCCGGTAAATATCCAACCACACGTTAACTTGAGAATTTAATTTATTCTACTCCTTAAAATTTTTGGACCATTATGCCACCTGCATCCTCAACTTGTTTCTGGCATGCATATCCACCACATTTAAAACATGTTAGGATTAGTTAGAAGTCTCTACCCAATAAAATCTATTAGGGGTTGTACTAGTGGAATTTCACAACATGGATAACAAAACTTTGGAGTTCATTTTTAGTGCTTGAAATAATTTTCTTCACATATATTTATTATAGTTTTCAAATTTTTTTGCATGCATAAACTCCAAAATTTTCATTTTGTTGTGATCCTATATCTAGAAAAATAGTAGAGTAAAATATGAAGTTTGGATCTGAAAAAAATTGTACATCCAAAATGGAAATACACCAATACTGAGAGACAAAATTCGAAAAAGTATCTGTGATTTTTAAGGATAGGCATCAAGTGGGTTGTTTGGCTCTGGTAAATATCCAACCACACGTTAACTTGAGAATTTAATTTTTTCTACTCCTTGAAATTTTTGGATTATTAGGCCACTTGCTTCCTTAACATGTTTCTGTCATGCATATCCACCACATTTAAAACATGTTAGGATCAATTAGAAGTCTCTTCCCAAAAAAATTTATTCGGGGTTGTACTAGTGGAATTTCCCAAATATGGATAACAAAACTTTGGAGTTCATTTTTAGTGCGTGAAATCATGTTCTTCACTTACCTTTATTATAGTTTTCAAATTTTTTTGCAAGCATAAACTCTAAAATTTTCATTTTGTTATGATCTTATATCTGTTTTGTTTACAAGAAAAACGGGAGAGTGAAAACTCTAGTTTGGATTTGAAAAAACTAAATTTGAACATCCAATATAGATATTCACAAATGCTGAGAGAGATAATTCCAAAAAGTATCTGTGATTTTTAAGGATAGGTAAAAAGTGGGTTGTTTGGCTCCGGTAAATATCCTACCACACGTTAACTTGAGAATTTAATTTTTTCTAGTCCTTGAAAGTTTTGGATCATTAGGCCACTTGCACCCTCAACATGTTTGTAGCATGCATATCCACCATATTTAAAACATGTTAGGATTAGGTAGAAGTCTCTTTCCCATAAAATTCCTACAAGCTCTTAGGGATTATACGAGTGGAATTTCATGGATAACAAAACTTTTGAGTTCATTATTATGGCGTGAAATAATTTTCTTCACTTATATTTATTATAGTTTTCAATTTTTTCTGCATACATAAACTATAAAATTTTCATTTTGTTGTGATCTTACATCTTTTTTGTTTACAAGAAAAATGCGAGAATTAAAACTCAAGTTTGGATCGGAAAAAAAAATTTGACCATCCAAAAAGGAAATGCACAAATGGTGAGAGAGATAATTCCAAAAAAGTATCTATGATTTTTAAGGATTGGAAAAAAGTGGGTAATTTGGCTCCGGTAAATATCAAACCACAAGTCAACTAGAGAATTTAATTTTTTCTACGCTTTGAAATTTTTGGCTCATTAGACCACTTGTATCCTCAACATGTTTCTGGCATGCATATCCACCATATTTAAAACATGTTACGATCACTTAGAAGTCTCTTTCCTATAAAATCTGTTAGGGGTTGAACTAGTGGAATTTCCCAGACATGGATAACAAAACTTTGGAGTTCATTTTTAGTGCGTGAAATAATTTTCTTCACTTACATTTATTATAGTTTTCAAATTTTTTTGCATACATAAACTATAAAATTTTCATTTTGTTGTGATCTTACATCTTTTTTGTTTACAAGAAAAATGCGAGAATGAAAACTCAAGTTTGGTTCTGAAAAAAAAAATTTGAACATCCAAAATGGAAATCCACAAATGCTGAGAGAGATAATTCCAAAAAGTATCTATCATTTTTAAGGATAGGCAAAAAGTTCGTTGTTTGGCTCCGGTAAATATCCAACCACACGTTAACTTGAAAATTTAATTTATTCTACTCCATGAAATTTTTGGACCGTTAGGCCACTTGCATCCTCAACATGTTTCTGGCATACACATCCACCACATTTTAAACATTTAGGATCAGTTAGAAGTCTCTTCCCAATAAAATCTATTAGGGGTTGTACTAGTGGAATTTCCCAAACATGGATAACAAAACTTTGAAGTTAATTTTTAGTGCTTGAAATAATTTTCTTCACTTATATTTATTATAGTTTTCAAATTTTTTTGCATGCATAAACTCCAAAATTTTCATTTTGTTGTGATCTTATATCTGTTTTGTTTACGAGAAAAATAGTAGAGTAAAATATCAAGTTTGGATCTGAAAAAAAATTAAACATCCAAAATGTAAATACACATTTACTGAGAGAGATTATTCCAAAAAGCATCTGTGATTTTTAAGGACATGCAAAAAGTGGGTTGTTTGGCTCCGGTAAATTTCTAACCACATGTTAACTTGAGAATTTAATTCTTTTTACTCCTTGAAATTTTTGGATCATTAGGCCACTTGTGTGCTCAACATGTTTCTGGCATGCATATCCACCATATTTAAAACATGTTACGATCAGTTAGAAGTCTCTTTCCAATAAAATCTATTAGGGGTTGTACTAGTGGAATTTCCCAAACATGGATAACAAAACTTTCGAGTTCATTTTTAGTGCGTGCAATAATTTTCTTTACTTACATTTATTATAGTTTTAGAATTTTTTTGCATACATAAACTCTAAAATTTTCATTTTGTTGTGATCTTATATCTTTTTTGTTTACGAGAAAATTCGAGTGACAAAACTCAAGTTTGGATCTGAAAAAAAAATTTGAACGTCCAAAATGGAAAGGTACAAATGCTGAGAGACATAATTCCAAAAAGTATCTGTGATTTTTAATCATAGGCAAAAAATGGGTTGTTTGGCTCCGGTAAATATCCAACCTTACGTTATTTTGAGAATTTAATTGTTTCTACTCCTTGAAATTTTTGGATCATTAGGCTACTTGCATCCCCAACATGTTCCAGGCAATCATATCCACCACATTTAAAACATGTTAGGATCTGTTAGAAGTATATTCCCAATAAAATCTATTAGGGTTGTACTAGTGGAATTTCCCAAACATGGATAACAAAACTTTGGAGTTCATTTTTAGTGCATGAAATAATTTTCTTCACTTACATTTATAATAGTTTTCAAAATTGTTTTGCATGCATAAACTCTAAAATTTTCATTTTGTTGAGATCTTATATCTATTTTGTTTACGAGAAAAAAGGGAGAGAGAAATATCAAGTTTGGATCCGAAAAAAAATTTGAACATCCAAAATGGAAATGCACAAATGCTAAGAGAGATAATTCCAAAAAGTATCTGTGATTTTGAAGGATAGGCAAAAAAGGGTTGTTTGGCTATGGTAAATATCTAACCACACGTTAAGTTGAGAATTTAATTCTTTCTACTCCTTGAAATTTTTGGATCAATAGGCCACTTGCTTCCTCAACATGTTTCTGTCATGCATATCCGCCACATTTAAAACATGTTAGGATCAGTTAGAAGTCACATCCCTATAAAATCTATTAGGGGTTGTACTAGTGGAATTTCCCAAACATGGATAACAAAACTTTTGATTTCATTTTTAGTGCATGAAATAAATTTCTTCACTTAAATTTATTATAGTGTCAATTTTTTTTGCATGCACAAATTCTAAAATTTTCATTTTGTTGTGATCTTATATCTATTTTTTTAAGAGAAAAATGGGAGATTGAAATATCAAGTTTCAATCTGAAAAAAAAAATTGAACATCCAAATAGGAAATGAATAAATGCTGAGAGAGATAATTCTAAAAAGTATCTGTGATTTTTAAGGATAGGCAAAAAGTGTGTAGTTTGGCTCAAGTAAATATCCAACCACACATTAACTTGAGAATTTAGTTTTTTCTACTCCTTGAAATTTTTGGCTCATTAGGCCACTTGCATGCTCAACATGTTCCTAGCATGCATATCCACCATATTTAAAACATGTTACGATCAGTTAGAACTTTATTTCCTATAAAATCTACTAGGGTTTGTCCTAGTGGACTTTCCGAAATATGGATAACAAAACTTTGGAGTTCATTTTTAGTGCATGAAATAATTTTCTTCACTTACATTTATTATAGTTTTCAAATTTTTTTGCATACATATACTCTAAAAATTATATTTTGTTGTGATATTATATCTTTTTTGTTTACTAGAAAAATGGGAGTGAGAAAACTCAAGTTTGGATCTGAAAAAAAAATTTGAACATCGAAAATGTAAATGCACATATGCTAAGAGAGATAATTCCAAAAAGTATTTGTGATTTTTAAGGATAGAAAAAATTGGGTTGTTTAGCTCCGGTAAAACATGTTAGGATCAGTTAGAAGTTTCTTTCTTATAAAATTTATTAGGGGTTGATCTAGTGGAATTTCCTAAACATGGATAACAAAACTTTTGAGTTCATTTTTATTACGTGAAATAATTTTCTTCACAAACATTTATTATAGTTTTCAATTTTTTCTGCATACTTAAGCTCTATAATTTTCATTTTGATGTGATCATATATCTTTTTTGTTTATGAGAAAAATGGGAGAGTGAAAACTCAAGTTTGGATCTGAAAAAAAAGTTTGAACATCCAAAATAGAAATGCACAAATTCTCAGAGATAATTCCAAAAAGTATCTGAGATTTTTAAGGATAGGCAAAAATTGGGTTGTTTAGCTCCGGTAAATATCCAAACACACGTTAACTTGAGACTTTAATTTTTATACTCCTTGAAATTTTTGGATCATTAGTCCACTTGCGTCCTCAACATGCTTTTGGCATGCATATCCACCTCATTTAAAACATGTTAGCATCAGTTAGAAGTCTCTTTTCTATATAATCTATTAGGGGTAGTACTCGTGGAATTTCCAAACATGGATAACAAAACATTAGAGATCATTTTTAGTGCATGAAATAATTTTCTTCACTTAAATTTATTATAGTTTTCAAATTTTTTTGCAAACAAAAACTCAAAAATTTTCATTTTGTTGTGATCTGATATGTTTTTTGTTAACGAGAAAAATGGGAGAGTGAAAACTTAAGTTTGGATCTGAAAAAAAAAATTTGAACATCCATAATAGAAATGCACAAATGCTGAGAGAGATAATACCAAAAGTATCTGTGATTTTTAAGGATAGGCAAAAAGTGGGTTGCTTGGCGCCGGTAAATATCCAACCACACGTTAAATTGAGAATTTAATTTTTCTACTCCTTGAATGTTTTGGATCATTAGGCCACCTGCATCCTCAAAATGTTTCTGCCATGCATATCCACCACATTTAAGGCTTGTTACGATCAGTTAGAAGTCTCTTTCATATAAAATCTATTAGGAGTTGTACTAGTGGAATTTCCCAAACATGGATAACAAAACTTTGGAGTTCATTTTTGGTGCGTGAAATAATGTACTTCACATATATTTATTATAGTTTTCAATTTTTTTTCCGTACATAAACTCTAAAATTTTCATTTTGTTGTGATCTTATTTCTTTTTTGTTTATGAGAAAAAAGGATGAGTGAAAACTCTAAGTTTGGATCTGAAAAAAAAATTTGAACATCCAAAATGGAAATCCACAAATGTTGAGTGAGATAATTCCAAAAAGTATCTATGATTTTTAAGGAGAGGCAAAAAGTGGGTAGTTTGGCTCTTGTAAAACCAACATTTAACTTTTTCAACTCGTTGAAAGTTTTAGATCATGAGGCCACTTGCATCGTCAACTTGTTTTTGTCATGCATATCCACCACAATTAAAACATATTAGGATCAGTTACAAGTCTCTTTCCTATAAAATCTATTAGGGGTTGTACTAGTGGAATTTCCCAAACATGGATAACAAAACTTTGGACTTCATTTTTAGTGCGTGAAATAATTTTCATCACTTACATTTATTACAGTTTTCAAATTTTTTTCAAGCATAAAATCTAAAATTTTCATTTTGTTGTGATCTTATATCTTTTTTTTTTTTTCCGAGAAAGATGGGAGAGTGAAAACTCAAGTTTGGTTCTAAAAAAAAAATTTGAACATTCAAAATGGAAATGCACAAATGCTCCAAGAGATAATTCCAAAAAGTATCTGTGCTTTTTCAGGATAGGCAAAAAGTGGGTTGTTTGGCTCCGGTAAATATCCTACCACACGTTAACTTGAGTATTTAATTTTTTCTACTCCCTGAAAATTTTGGATCATTAGGCCACTTGCATCTTCAACATGTTTCTTGCGTGCGTATCCACCACATTTAAAACATGTTACGATCAGTTAGAAGTATCTTTCCTATAAAATCTATTAGGGGTTGTACTAGAGGAATTTACTAAACATGGATAACAAAACTTTGGAGTTCATTTTTAGTGCGTGAAATAATTTTCATGACTTAAATTTATTATAGTTTTCAAATTTTTTTGCATACATAAACTCTTAAATTTTCATATTTTTTTGTGATCTTATATCATTTTTGTTTAGAAGAAAAATGGGTGAAAGAAAACTCAAATTTTGATCTGAAAAAAAAAATTTGAACATCCAAAATGGAAATGGACAAATTTTGAGAGAGATAATTCCAAAAAGTATCGGTGATTTATAAGGATAGTCAAAAAGTGGGTTGTTTGGCTCCGGTAAATATCCTACGACACGTTAACTTGAGAATTTAATTTTTTCTACTCCTTGAAATTTTTGGATCATTAGACCACTTGCATCCTCAAAATGTTCTGGCATGCATATCCACCACATTTAAAACATCTTAGGATGAGTTAGAAGTCTCTTTCCTATAAAATCTATTGGGGGTTGTCCTAGTGGAATTTCCCAAACATGGATAACAAAACTACGGAGTTCATTATTAGTGCGTGAAATAATTTTCTTCACTTAAATTTATTATAGTTTTCAATTTGTTTTGCATACATAAACTATAAAATTTTCATTTTGTTGTGATCTTATATCTTTTTTTTTACAAGAAAAAATGCGAGAGTGATAACTCAAGTTTGGATCGGATAAAAAAATTTGACCATCCAAAATGGAAATGCACAAATGCTGAGAGAGATAATTCCAAAAAGTATCTGTGATTTTTTAGGATTGGAAAAAAGTGGGTTGTTTGGCTCTTGTAAATATCTAACCACAAGTCAACTTGAGAATTTAATTTTTTCTACTGTTTGAAATTTTTGGCTCATTAGGCCACTTGTATCCTCAACATGTTTCTGGCATTCATATCCACCATATTTAAAACATGTTACGATCAATTAGAAGTCTCTTTCCTATAAAATCTGTTAGGGGTTGAACTAGTGGAATTTCCCAGACATGGATAACAAAACTTTGGAGTTCATTTTTAGTGCGTGAAATACTTTTCTTCACTTACATTTATTATAGTTTTCAAAATTTTTTGCATACATAAAGTCTAAAATTTTCATTTTGTTGTGATCATATATCTTTTTTCTTTACGAGAAAAATATGAGTGAGAAAACTCAAGTTTGGTTCTGAAAAAAAAAATTGAACATCCAAAATGGAAATGCACAAATGCTGAGAGAGATAATTCCAAAAAGTGTCATTGATTTTTAAGGATAGGCAAAAAGTGGGTTGTTTGGCTCCGGTAAATATCCAACCACACAATAACTAGAGAATTTAATTTTTTCGACTCAAAATTTTTGGATCATTAGGCCACTTGCATCCTCAACATGTTTCTGGCATGCATATCCACCATATTTAAAACATGGTATGATCAGTTAGAAGTCTCTTTCCTATAAAATCTATTAGGGGTTGTACTAGTGGAATTTCCCAAACATAGATAACAAAACATTGGAGTTCATTTTTAGTGCGTGAAATATTTTTCTTCCCTTACATTTATTATAGTTTTAAAATTTTTTTGCATACATAAACTCTAAAATTTTCATTTTGTTGTGATCTTATATCTTTTTTGTTTACGAGAAAAATGGGAGAGAGAAATATCAAGTTTGGATCCGAAAAAAAAATTTGAACATCCAAAATGGAAATGCACAAATGCTGAGAGAGATAATTCCAAAAAGTATCTGTGAGTTTTAAGGATAGGCAAAAAGTGGGTTGTTTGGCTCCTGTAGATATCCAACCACACGTTAATTTGAGAATTTAATTTTTTCTACTCCTAGAAATTTTTGGTTCATTAGGCCACTTGCTTCCTTAACATGTCTCTCTCATGCATATCCACCACATTTAAAACATGTTAGGATCAGTTAGAAGTCTCTTCCCAATAAAATCTATTAGGGGTTGTACTAGTGGAATTTCCCAAATATGGATAACAAAACATTGGAGTTCATTTTTAGTGCATGAAATAATTTTCTTCACTTAAATTTATAATAGTTTTCAATTTTTTTGCAAGCATAAACTCTAAAATTTTCATTTTGTTCTGATCTTGTGTCTGTTTTGTTTAAAAGAAAAATGGGAGAGTGAAAACTCAAGTTTGGATCTGAAAAAAAAAATTTGAACATCCAAAATTGAAATTCACAAATGCTGAGAGAGATAATTCCAAAAAGTATCTGTGATTTTTAAGGATAGGCAAAAAGTGGGTTGTTTGGCTCCGGTAAATATCCTACCACACGTTAACTTGACAATTTAATTTTTTCTGGTCCTTCAAATTTTCTGATCATTAGGCCACTTGCATCCTCAAAATGTTTCTGGCATGCATATCCACCACATTTAAAACATCTTAGGATCAGTAAGATGTCTCTTTCCTATAAAATCTGTTGGGGGTTGTCCTAGTTCAATTTCCCAAACATGGATAACAAAACTTTGGAGTTCATTTTTAGTGCGTGAAATAATTTTCTTCACTTACATTTATTATAGTTTTCAATTTTTTTGCATAAATAAACTATAAAATTTTCATTTTGTTGTGATCTTATATCTTTTTTGTTTACTAGATATATGCGAGAGTGAAAACTCAAGTTTGGATTGGAAAAAAAAATTTGACCATCCAAAATGGAAATGCACAAATGCTGAGAGAGATAATTCCAAAAAGTATCTGTGATTTTTAAGGATTGGAAAAAAGTGGGTTGTTTGGCTCCGGTAAATATCTAACAACAAGTCAACTACAGAATTTAATTTTTTCTACTCTTTGAAATTTTTGGCTCATTAGGCCACTTGTATCCTCAACATGTTTCTGGCATGCATATCCACCATATTTAAAACATGTTATGATCAGTTAGAAGTCTCTTTCCTATAAAATCTGTTAGGGGTTGAACTAGTGGAATTTCCCACACATAGATAACAAAACTTTGGAGTTCATTTTTAGTGCGTGAAATAATTTTCTTCACTTACATTTATTATAGTTTTCAAAAATTTTTTCATACTTAAAGTCTAAAATTTTCATTTTGTTGTGATCTTATATCTTTTTTTTTTTACAAGAAAAATGGGAGTGAGAAAACTCAAGTTTGGTTCTGAAAAAAAAATGAAAAAGCACAAATGCTGAGAGAGATAATTCCAAAAAGTATCTTTGATTTTTAAGGATAGGCAAAAAGTGGGTTGTTTGGCTCCGATAAATATCCAACCACACAATAACTAGAGAATTTAATTTTTTCTACTCCTCGAAATTTTGGATCATTAGGCCACTTGCATCCTCAACATGTTTCTGGCATGCATATCCACCACAATTAAAACATGTTAGGATTAGTTAGAAGTCTCTTCCCAATAAAATTTATTAGGGGTTGTACTAGTGGAATTTCCAAAACATGGATAACAAAACATTGGAGTTAATTTTTAGTGCTTGAAATAATTTTTTTCACTTATATTTATTATAGTTTTCAATTTTTTTGCATGCATAAACTCCAAAATTTTCATTTTTTTGTATTCTCATATCTGTTTTGTTTACGAGAAAAATAGTAGAGTGAAATATCAAGTTTGGATATGAAAAAAAATGGAACATCCAAAATGGAAATGCACAAATGCTGGGAGAGATAATTCCAAAAAGTATCTGTGATTTTTAAGGATAGGCAAAAAGTGGGTTGTTTGGCTCTGATAAATATATAACCACATGTTAACTTGAGAATTTAATTTTTTTTACACCTTGAAATTTTTGGATCATTAGGCCACGTGCGTGCTCAACATGTTTCTGGCATGTATATCCACCATATTTAAAACATCATACGATCAATTAGAAGTCTCTTTCCTATAAAATCTATTAGGGGTCGTACTAGTGGAATTTCCTAAACATGGATAACAAAACTTTGGAGTTCATTTTTAGTGCGTTAAATAATTTTCTTCACTTACATTTATTATAGTTTTAGAATTTTTTTCCATTCATAAACTCTAATATTTTCATTTTGTTGTGATCTTGTATCTTTTTTGTTTACGAGAAAATTCGAGTGACAAAACTCAAGTTTGGATCTGAAAAAAAAATTTGAACATCAAAAATGGAAATGTGCAAATGCTGAGAGACATAATTCCAAAAAGTAACTGTGATTTTTAATCATAGGCAAAAAGTGGGTTGTTTGGCTCCGGTAAATATCCAACCTTACGTTATTTTGGGAATTTAATTTTTTCTACTCCTTGAAATTTTTGGATCATTAGGCCACTTGCATCCCCAACATGTTTCAGGGAAGCATATCCACCACATTTAAAACATGTTAGGATCTGTTAGAAGTCTCTTCCCAACAAAATCTATTAGGGGTTGTACTAGTGGAATTTCCCATACATGGATAACAAAACTTTGGAGTCATTTTTAGTGCATGAAATAATTTTCTTCACTTACATTTATAATAGTTTTCAAAATTGTTTTGCATGCATAAACTCTAAAATTTTAATTTTGTTGTGATCTTATAGCTATTTTGTTTACGAGAAAAAAAGGAGAGAGAAATATCAAGTTTGGATCCGAAAAAAATTTTGAACGTCCAAAATGGAAATGCACAAATGCTAAGAGAGATAATTCCAAAAAGTATCTGTGATTTTGAAGGATAGGCAAAAAAGGGTTGTTTGGCTACGGTAAATATCTAACCACACGTTAAGTTGAGAATTTAATTCTTTCTACTCCTTGAAATTTTTGGATCATTAGGCCACTTGCTTCCTCAACATGTTTCTGTCATGCATATCCACCACATTTAAAACATATTAGGATCAGTTAGAAGTCACATCCCTATAAAATCTATTAGGGGTTGTACTAGTGGAATTTCCCAAACATGGATAACAAAACTTTTGATTTCATTTTTAGTGCATGAAATAAATTTCTTCACTTAAATTTATTATAGTTTCAAATTTTTTTGCATGCACGAACTCTACAATTTTCATTTTCTTGTGATCTTATATCTATTTTTTTACGAGAAAAATGGGAGATTGAAATATCAAGTTTCAATCTGAAAAAAAAAATTGAACATCCAAATAGGAAATGAATAAATGCTGAGAGAGATAATTCTAAAAAGTATCTGTGATTTTTAAGGATAGGCAAAAAGTGTGTAGTTTGGCTCAAGTAAATATCCAACCACACGTTAACTTGAGAATTTAGTTTTTTCTACTCCTTGAAATTTTTGGATCATTAGGCCACTTGCATCCTCAACATGTTCCTGGCATGCATATCCTCCACATTTAAAACTTGTTAGGATTAGTTAGAAGTCTCTTTCCTATTAAATTTATTGGGGGTTGTCCTAGTGGGATTTCCCAAACATGGATAACAAAACTATGGAATTCATTTTTTGTGCGTGAAATAATTTTCTTCACTTACATTTATTATAGTTTTCAAATTTTTTGCATACTTAAACTCTAAAATTTTCATTTTGTTGTGATCTTATATCTTTTTTTTTTAACGAGAAAAATGGGAGAGTAAAAACTCAAGTTTGGATTTGAAAAAAAAAATTCGAACATCCAAAATGGAAATGCAGAAATGCTGAGAAAGATAATTCCAAAAGTATCTGTGATTTTTAAGGACAGGCAAAAAGTGGGTTCTTTGCCTCCGGTAAATATCCAACCACACGTTAACTTGAGAATTTAATTTTTTCTACTCCTTGATATTTTTGGATCATTAGGTCACTTGCATCCTCAACATGTTTCTGGCATGCATATCAACCACATTTAAAACATGTTACGATTAGTTAGAAGTCTCTTTCCTATAAAATCTATGAGGGGTTGTACTAGTGCAATTTCCCAAACATGAATAACAAAACTTTGGAGTTAATTTTTAGTGCTTGAAATAATTTTCTTCCCTTATATTTATTATGGTTTTCAATTTTTTTTGCATGCATAAACTCTTAAATTTTCATTTTGTTGTGATCTTATATCTGTTTTGTTCACGACAAAAATAGTAGAGTGAAATATCAAGTTTGGATCTGAAAAAAAATTGAACATCCAAATTGGAAATGCACAAATGCTGAGAGAGATAATTCCAAAAAGTATCTGTAATTTTTAAGGATAGGTAAAAATTGGGTTATTTGGCTCCGGTAAATATCCAACCACACATTAAGTTGAGAATTTAATTTTTTTTACTCCTTGAAATTTTTGGCTCATTAGGCCACTTGCATCCTCAACATGTTTCTGGCATGCATGTCCACCATATTTAAAACATGTTACGATCAGTTAGAACTTTATTTCCTATAAAATCTACTAGGGGTTGTCCTAGTGGACTTTCCGAAATATGGATAACAAAACTTTGGAGTTCATTTTTAGTGCGTGAAATAATTTTCTTCACTTACATTTATTATAGTTTTCAAATATTTTTGCATACATAAACTCTAAAAATTATATTTTGTTGTGATATTATATCTTTTTTGTTTACTAGAAAAATGGGAGTGAGAAAACTCAAGTTTGGATCTGAAAAAAAAATTTGAACATCAAAAATGTAAATGCACAAATGCTAAGAGAGATAATTCCAAAAAGTATCTGTGATTTTTAAGGATAGCAAAAATTGGGTTGTTTAGCTCCGGTAAATATCAAACCACACATTAACTTGAGACTTTAATTTTTCTACTCCTTGAAATTTTTGGATCATTAGTCCGCTTGCATCCTCAACATGTTTCTTGCATGCATATCCACCACATTTAAAACATGTTAGGATCAGTTAGAAGTTTCTTTCTTATAAAATTTATTAGGTGTTGATCTAGTGGAATTTCCCAAACATGGATAACAAAACTTTTGAGTTCATTTTTATTACGTGAAATAATTTTCTTCACAAACATTTATTATAGTTTTCAATTTTTTCTGCATACTTAAGCTCTATAATTTTCATTTTGATGTGATCATATATATTTTTTGTTTATGAGAAAAATGGGAGAGTGAAAACTCAAGTTTGGATCTGAAAAAAAAGTTTGAACATCCAAAATAGAAATGCACAAATTCTCAGAGAGATAATTCCAAAAAGTATCTGAGATTTTTAAGGATAGGCAAAAATTGGGTTGTTTAGCTCTGGTAAATATCCAAACACACATTAACTTGAGACTTTAATTTTTATACTCCTTGAAATTTTTGGATCATTAGTCCACTTGCATCCTCAACATGTTTCTGGCATGCATATCCACCACATTTAAAACATGTTAGGATCAGTTAGAAGTTTCTTTTCTATATAATCTATTAGGGGTAGTACTCGTGGAATTTCCAAACATGGATAACAAAACATTGGAGATCATTTTTAGTGCATGAAATAATTTTCTTCACTTAAATTTATTATAGTTTTCAATTTTTTTTGCAAACATAAACTCAAAAATTTTCATTTTGTTGTGATCTGATATATTTTTTATTAACGAGAAAAATGGGAGAGTGAAAACTTAAGTTTGGATCTGAAAAAAAAAAAATTTGAACATCCATAATAGAAATGCACAAATGCTGAGAGAGATAATACCAAAAGTATCTGTGATTTTTAAGGATAGGCAAAAAGTGGGTTGCTTGGTGCCGGTAAATATCCAACCCCACGTAAAATTGAGAATTTAATTTTTCTACTCCTTGAATGTTTTGGATCATTAGGCCACTTGCATCCTCAAAATGTTTCTGCCATGCATATCCACCACATTTAAAGCATGTTACGATCAGTTAGAAGTCTCTTTCCTATAAAATCTATTAGGAGTTGTACTAGTGGATTTTCCCAAACATGGATAACAAAACATTGGAGTTCATTTTTAGTGCGTGAAATAATTTTCTTCACTTACATTTATTATAGTTTTAGAATTTTTTTGCATACATAAACTCTAAAATTTTCATTTTGTTGTGATCTTATATCTTTTTTGTTTACGAGAAAAATGGGAGAGAGAAATATCAAGTTTGGATCTGAAAAAAAAATTTGAACATCCAAAATGGAAATGCACAAATGCTGAGAGAGATAATTCCAAAAAGTATCTGTGATTTTAGAGGATAGGCAAAAAGTGGGTTATTTGGCTCCTGTAGATATCCAACCACACGTTAATTTGAGAATTTAATTTTTTCTACTCCTAGAAATTTTTGGATCATTAGGCCACTTGCTTCCTTAACATGTTTCTCTCATGCATATCCACCACATTAAAAACATGTTAGGATCAGTTAGAAGTCTCTTCCCAATAAAATCTATTAGGGGTTGTATTAGTGGAATTTCCCAAATATGGATAACAAAACTTTGGAGTTCATTTTTAGTGCATGAAATAATTTTCTTCACTTAAATTTATTATAGTTTTCAAATTTTTTTGCAAGCATAAAGTCTAAAATTTTCATTTTGTTCTGATCTTGTATCTGTTTTGTTTAAAAAAAAAATGGGAGAGTGAAAACTCAAGTTTGGATTTAAAAAAAAAATTTGAACATCCAAAATTGAAATTCACAAATTCTGAGAGAGATAATTCCAAAAAGTATCTGTGATTTTTAAGGACAGGCAAAAAGTGGGTTGTTTGCCTCCGGTAAATATCCTACCACACGTTAACTTGACAATTTAATTTTTTCTACTCTTTGAAAATTTTGGCTCATTAGGCCACTTGTATCCTCAACATGTTTCTGGCATGCATATCTACCATATTTAAAACATGTTACGATCAGTTAGAGGTCTCTTTCCTAAAATCTATTAGGGGTTGAACTAGTGGAATTTCCCAGACATAGATAACAAAACTTTGGAGTTCATTTTTAGTGCGTGAAATAATTTTCTTCACTTCCATTTATTATAGTTTTAGAATTTTTTTGCATACATAAAGTCTAAAATTTTCATTTTGTTGTGATCTTATATCTTTTTTCTTTACAAGAAAAATGGCAGTAAGAAAACTCAAGTTAGGTTTTGAAAAAAAAATTTGAACATCCAAAATGGAAATGCTCAAATGCTGAGAGAGATAATTCCAAAAAGTATCCTGATTTTTAAGGATAGGCAAAAAGTGGGTTGTTTGGCTCCTATAAATATCCAACCACACGTTAATTTGAGAATTTAACTTTTTCTACTCCTTGAAATTTTTGGATCATTAGGTCACCTGTTTCCTTAACATGTTTCTCTCATGCATGTCTACCACATTTAAAACATGTTAGGATCAGTTAGAAGTCTCTTCCCAATAAAATCTATTAAGGGTTGTACTAGTGGAATTTCCCAAATATGGATAACAAAACTTTGGAGTTCATTTTTAGTGCATGAAATAATTTTATTCAATTAAATTTATTATAGTTTTCAAATTTTTTCGCAAGCATAAACTCTAAAATTTTCATTTTGTTTTGATCTTGTATCTGTTTTGTTTACGAGAAAAAAGGGAGAGTGAAAACTCAAGTTTTAGATCTGAAAAAAAAAAAATTTGAACATCCAAAATAGAAATTCACAAATGCTGAGAGAGATAATTCCAAAAAGTATCTGTAATTTTTAAAGATACGGAAAAAGTGGGTTGTTTGGCTCCGGTAAATATCCTACCACACGTTAACTTGAGAATTTATTTTTTTCTTGTCCTTGAGATTCTTGGATCATTAGGCCACTTGCATCCTCAAAATGTTTCTGGCATGCATATCCACCACATTTAAAACATCTTAGGATCAGTTAGAAGTCTCTTTGCTATAAAATCTATTGGGGGTTGTCCTAGTGGAATTTCCCAAACATGGATAACAAAACTATGGAGTTCATTGTTAGTGCGTGAAATAATTTTCTTCACTTACATTGATTATAGTTTTCAATTTTTTTTGCATACATAAACTATAAAATTTTCATTTTGTGTTGATCTTATATCTTTTTTGTTTACAAGAAAAATGCGAGAGTGAAAACTCAAGTTTGGATCGGAAAAAAAAAATTTCACCATCCAAAATGGAAATGCACAAATGCTGAGAGAGATAATTCCAAAAGGTATCTTTGACTTTTAAGGATTGGAAAAAAGTGGGTAGTTTGGCTCTGGTAAACATCTAACCACAAGTCAACTAGAGAATTTAATTTTTTCTACTGTTTGAAATTTTTGGCCCATTAGGCCACTTGTATCCTCAACATGTTTCTGGCATGCATATCCACCATATTTAAAACATGTTACGATCAGTTAGAAGTCTCTTTCCTATAAAATCTGTTAGGGTTTGAACTAGTGGAATTTCCCAGACATGGATAACAAAATTTTGGAGTTCATTTTTAGTGCGTGAAATAATTTTCTTCACGTACATTTATCATAGTTTTCAAATTTTTTTGCATACATAAAGTCTAAAATTTTCATTTTGTTGTGATCTTATATCTTTTTTGTTTATGAGAAAAATACGAGTGAGAAAACTCATGTTTGGTTCTGAAAAAAAATTTGAACATCCAAAATGGAAATGCACAAATGCTGAGAGAGATAATTCCAAAAAGTATGTTTGATTTTTAAGGATAGGCAAAAAGTGGGTTGTTTGGCTCCTGTAAATATCCAACCACACAGTAACTAGAGAATTTAATTTTTTCTACTCCTTGAAATTTTGGATCATTAGGCCACTTGCATCATCAACATGTTTCTGGCTTGCACATCCACCACATTTAGAACATGTTAGGATCAGTTAGAAGTCACTTCCGAATAAAATCTATTAGGGGTTGAACTAGTTGAATATCCAGAACATGGAAAACAAAACTTTGGAGTTAAGTTTTAGTGCTTGAAATAATTTTCTTCACTTATATTTATTATAGTTTTCAAAAATTTTTCCATGCATAAACTCCAAAATTTTCATTTTGTTGTAATCTCATATCTTTTTTGTTTATGAGAAAAATAGTAGAGTGAAATATCAAGTTTGGATCTGAAAAAAATTTAATATTCAAAATGGAAATGCACAAATGCTGGGAGAGATAATTCCAAAAAGTATCTGTGATTTTTAAGGATAGGCAAAAAGTGGGTTGTTTGGCTCTGATAAATATCTAACCACATGTTAACTTGAGAATTTAATTTTTTTTACTCCTTGAAATTTTTGGATCATTAGGCCACTTGCGTGCTCAACATGTTTTTGGCAAGCATATCCACCATATTTAAAACATGGTGCGATCAGTTAGAAGTCTCTTTCCTATAAAATCTATTAGGGGTTGTACTAGTAGAATTTCCCAACAATGGATAACAAAACTTTGAAGTTCAGTTTTTAGTGCGTGAAATAATTTTCTTCACTTACATTTATTATAGTTTTAGAATTTTTTTGCATACATAAACTCTAAAATTTTCATTTTGTTGTGATCTTATATCTTTTTTGTTTACGAGAAAAATGGGAGAGAGAAATATCATGTTTGGATCCGAAAAACAAATTTGAACTTCCAAAATGGAAATGCACAAATGCTGAGAGAGATAATTCGAAAAAGTATCTGTGATTTTTAAGGATAGGCAAAAAGTGGGTTGTTTGGCTCCGTTATATATCCAACCACACGTTAATTTGAGAATTTAATTTTTCCTACTCCTTGAAATTTTTGGATCATTAGGCCACTTGCTTTCTTAACATGTTTCTCTCATGCATATCCACCACATTTAAAACATGTTAGGATCAGTTAGAAGTCTCTTCCCAATAAAATCTATTAGGGGTTGTACTAGTGGAATTTCCAAAATATGGATAACAAAACTATGGAGTTCATTTTTAGTGCGTGAAATAATTTTCTTCACTTAAATTTATTATAGTTTTCAAATTTTTTTGCAAGCATAAAGTCTAAAATTTTCATTTTGTTCTGATCTTATATTTGTTTTGTTTACTAGAAAAGTGGGAGAGTGAAAACTCAAGTTTGGATCTGAAAAAAAAAATTTGAGCATCCAAAATAGAATTTCACAAATGCTGAGAGAGATAATTCAAAAACGTATCTGTGATTTTTAAGGATAGGCAAAAAGTGGGTTGTTTGGCTCCGGTAAATATCCTACCACAAGTTAACTTGAGAATTTAATTTTTCTGGTCCTTGAAATTTTGGATCATTAGGCCACTTGCAGCCTCGACATGTTTCTAGCATGCATATCCACCAAATTTAAAACCTGTTAGGATCAGTTAGAAGTCTCTTTCCCATAAAATTCCTACAAGCTATTAGGGATTGTACTAGTGGAAATTCGCAAACATGGATAACAAAACTTTTGAGTTCATTATTATTGTGTGAAATAATTTTCTTCACTTACATTTATTATAGTTTTCAATTTTTTTTGCATATATTAGCTCTATAATTTTCATTTTGTTGTGATCTAATATCTTTTTTTTTACGAGAAAATTGGGAAAGTGAAAAGTCAAGTTTGAATCTAAAAAAAAAATTTGAACATCGAAAAATGGATATGCACAAATGCTGAGAGAGATAATTCCAAAAAGTATTTGTGATTTTTAAGGATAGGAAAAGAGTGGGTTGTTTGGCTCTGGTAAATATCCGACCACACGTTAACTTGATAATTTAATTTTTTCTACTCCTTGAAATTTATGGATTATTTGGCCACTTGCATCCTCAACATGTTTCTTGCATGCATATCCACCACATTTAAAACATGTTAGGATCAGTAAGAAGTCACCTTCCGATAAAATTCCACCAAGCTATTTGGGGTTGTGCTAGTAGAATTTCCATAGCATGGATTACAAAACTTTGGAGTTCATTTTTACTGCATGAAATAATTTTCGTCACTTACATTTATTATAGTTTTCAAATTTTTTTGCATACTTAAACTCTAAAATTTTCATTTTGTTGTGATCTTATATCTTTTTTGTTAACGAGAAAAATGGGAGAGTAAAAACTCAAGTTTGGACCTGAAAAAAAATTTGAACATCCAAAATGGAAATGCACAAATTCTGAGAGAGATAATCCCAAAAAGTATTTGTGATATTTAGGGATAGGCAAAAAGTAGGTTGTTTGGCTCCGGTAAATATCCAACCACACGTGAACATGAGAATTTAACTTTTTCTACTCCTTGAAAGTTTTGGATCATTTGGCCACTTGCATCCACAACATGTTTCTGGCATGCATATCCACCACATTTAAAGCATGTTAGAATGATCAGTTAGAAGTCTCTTTCCTATAAAATCTACTAGGGGTTGTACTAGTGGAATTTCCCAAACAAGGATAACAAAACTTTGGAGTTCATTTTTAGTGCTTGAAATAATTTTCTTCTCTTATATTGTTTTTTGTTTTCAATTTTTTTTACATACATAAATGCTAAAATTTTCTTTTTGTTGTGATCTTATGTCTTTTTTGTTTACAAGAAAAATGGGAGAGTGAAAACTCAAGTTTGGATCTGAAAAAAAAAATTGAACATCCAAATTGGAAATGCACAAATGATGAGGGAGATAATTCAAAAAGTATCTATGATTTTTAAGGATAGGCAAAAACTGGGTTGTTTGGCTCCGGTAAATATCCAACCACACATTAACTTCAAAATTTAATTTTTTCCACTCCTTGAAATTTTCGATCGTTAGGCCACTTGCATCCTCAACATGTTTCTGGCATGGATATCAACCACATTTAAAACATGTTACAATCAGTTAGAAGTCTCTTTCCTATAAAATCTATTAGGGGTTCTACTAGTGAAATTTCCCAAACACGGATAACGAAAATTTTGATTTCATTTTTAGTGTGTGAAATAATTTACTTCACATACATTTATTTTAGTTTTCAAAATTTTTTGCATACATAAACTCTAAAATTGTCATTTTTTCTGATCTTATATCTTTTTTTTTACGAGAAAAATGGGAGAGTGAAAACTCAAGTTTGGATATGAAAAAAAAGTTTGAACATCCAAAATGGAATTGCAAAAATTCTAAGAGAGATAATTCCAAAAATTATCTGTAATTTCTAAGGCAAGGCAAAAAGTGGGTTGTTTGGCTCCGGGAAATATCCAACCACATGTTAACTTGAGACTTTAATTTTTCTACTCCTTGAAGTTTTTGGATCATTAGTCCACTTGCATCCTCAACATGTTTCTGGCATGCATATCCACCACATTTAAAACATGTTAGGATCAGTTAGAAGTTTCTTTCCTATAAAATTCATTAGGGGTTGCTCTAGTGGAATTTCCCAAACATGGATAACAAAACTTTGGAGTTCATTTTTATTCCGTGAAATAATTTTTTTCACTAACACTTATTATAGTTTTCTATTTTTTCTGCATACATAAACTCTATAATTTTCATTTTGATGTGATCTTATATCTTTTTTATTTATAAGAAAAATGGGAGAGTGAAACTCAAGTTTGGATCTGAAAAAAAAGTTTGAACATCCAAAATGGAAATGCACAAATTCTGAGAGAAATAATTCAGAAAAGTATCTGTGATTTTTAAGCATAGGCAAAAATTGGGTTGTTTGGCTCCGGTAAATATCCAACCACACGTTAACTTGAGACGTTAATTTTTATACTCCATGAATTTTTGGATCATTTGTCCACTTGCATCGTCAACAAGTTTCTGGCATGCATATCCAGCACATTTAAAATATGTTAGGATCAGTTAGAAGTCCCGTTTTTATATAATCTATTTGGGGTTGTACTAGTGGAATTTCCCAAACTTGGATAACAAAACTCTGGAGTTCATTTTTAGTGCATGAAATAATTTTCTTCATTTAAATTTATTATAGTTTTCAAATTTTTTTGCAAACATAAACTCCAAAATTTTTATTTTGTTGTGATCTGATATCTTTTTTGTTAACGAGAAAAATGGGAGAGTGAAAACTCAAGTTTGGATCTGAAAAAAAATTTGAACATCCAAAATGAAAATGCACAAATGCTGAGAGAGATAATACCAAAAGTATCTATGATTTTTATGGATAGGCCAAAAGTGGGTTGTTTGGCTCCGGTAAATATCCAACCACACGTTAACTTGAGAAATTAATTTTTTCTACTCCATGAAATTTTTGGATCATTAGGCCACTTGCATCCTCAACCCGTTGCTGCCATGCATATCCACCACATTTAAAGCATGTTACGATCAGTTAGAAGTCTCTTTCCTATAAAATCTATTAGTAGTTGTACTGGTGGAATTTCCCAATCATGGACAACAAAACTTCGGAATTCATTTTTAGTGTGTGAAAAAATTTACTTCACATTAATTTATTATAGTTTTCAAATTTTTTTCCATACATAAACTCTAAAATTTTCATTTTGTTGTGATCTTATTTCTTTTTTGTTTATGAGAAAAATGGGATAGTGAAAACTGAAGTTTGGATCTGAAAAAAAATTTCAACATCCAAATTGGAAATCCACAAATGCTGAGAGAGATAATTTCAAAAAGTATGTGTGATTTTTAAGGATATGCAAAAAGTGGGTTGTTTGGCTCCGGTAAATATCCAACGACAACTTAACTTGAGAATTTAATTTTTTCTACTCGTTGAAAGTTTGGGATCATTAGGCTACTTGCATTCTCAACATGTTTCTGGCATGCATATCCACCACATTTACAACATATTAAGATTAGTTCGAAGTCTCTTTCCTATAAAATCTATTAGGGATTGTACTAGTGGAATTCCCCAAACATGGATAACAAAACTTTGGAGTTCATTTTTAGTGCGTGAAATAATTTTCATCACTTACATTTATTATAGTTTTCAAAAAAACTTTCATGCATAAAATCTAAAATTTTCATTTTGTTGTGATCTTATATCTTTTTTGTTTACGAGAAAAATGGGAGAGTGAAAACTCAAGTTTGGTTCTGAAAAAAAAAATTGAACATCCAAAATGGAAATGCACAAATGCTGAGAGAGATAATTCCAAAATGTATCTGTGATTTTTAAGGATACGCAAAAAGTGGGTTGTTCGGCTCCGATAAATATCCAACCACATGTTAACGTTAGAATTTAATTTTTTCTACTTCTTGAAATTTTTGGATCATTAGGCCACTTGCATCTTCAACATGTTCCTTGCGTGCATATCCACCACATTTAAAACATGTTACGATCAGTTAGAAGTCTCTTTCCTATAAAATCTAACATGGGTTGTACTAGTGGAATTCCCAAACATGGATAACAAAACCTTGGAGTTCATTTGTAGTGCGTGAAATAAGTTTCTCGACTTAAATTTATTATAGTTTTCAAATTTTTTTGCATACATAAACTCTAAAATTTTCTTTTTTTTTGTGATCTTATATCTTTTTTGTTTAGGAGAAAAATGGGTGAGAGAAATCTCATATTTGGATCTAAAAAAAAAATTTGAACATCCAAAATGGAAATGCACAAATGCTGAGAGATATATTTCCAAAAAGTATCGGTGATTTTTAAGGATAGGAAAAAAGTGTGTTGTTTGGCTCCGATAAATATGCAACCACACATTAACTTGAGAATTTAATTTTTTCTACTCCTTGAAATTTTTGGATCATTAGGCCACTTGCATTCTCAAAATGTTTCTGGCATGCATATCCCCCACATTTAAATCATCTTAGGATCAGTTAGAAGTCTCTTTCCTGTAAAATCTATTGGGGGTTGTCCTAGTGTAATTTCCCAAATATGGATAACAAAACTATGGAGTTCATTTTTAGTGCGGGAAAAAAATTTCTTCACTTTCATTTATTATAGTTTCCAAAATGTTTTGCATACATAAACTATTAAATTTTCATTTTGTTGTGATCTTATATCTTTTTTTTTTACGAGAAAAATGCGAGAGTGCAAACTCATGTTTGGATCTGAAAAAACAAATTGACCATCCAAAATGGAAATGCCGAAACGCTGAGAGAGTTAATTCCAAAAAGTATCTGTGATTTTTAAGGATTGGTTAAAAGTGGGTTGTTTGGCTCCTATAAATATCCAACCACAAGTCAACTAGAGAGTTTAATTTTTTCTACTCCTTGAAGTTTTTGGCTCATTAGGCCACTTGCATCCTCAACATGTTTTTGGCATTCATATCCACCATATTTAAAACATGTTACGATCAGTTAGAAGTTTCTTTCCTATAAAATCTATTAGGGGTTGTACTAGTGGAATTTCACAAACATGGATAACAAAACTTTTGAGTTCATTTTTAGTGCGTGAAATAATTTTTTTCACTTACATTTTTTATAGTATTCAAATTTTTTTGCATACATAAACCCTAAAATTTTCATTTTGTTGTGATTTTATATCTTTTTTGTTTGCTAGAAAAACTGCAGTGAGAAAACTCAAGTTTGGATCTGAAAAAAAAAATTTGAACATCCAAAATGGAAATGCACAAATGTTGTGAGAGATAATTCCAAAAAGTATCTGTGATTTCTAAGGATAGGCAAAAAGTGGGTTGTTCTGCTCCGATAAATATCCAACCGCACGTTAACTTGAGAATAAAATTTTTTCTACTCCTTGAAATTTTTGGATCATTAGGCCACTTGCATCCTCAACATGTTGCTGGCATGCATATCCTCCACATTTAAAACATGTTAGGTTTAGTTAGAAGTCTCTTCCAGATAAAATATATTAGGGGTTGTACTAGTGGAATTTTCCAAACATGGATAACAAAAATTTTGAGTTCATTTTTAGTGCGTGAAATAATTTACTTCGCATACATTTATTTTAGTTTTCTAAAATTTTCATTTTTTCTCTTCTTATATCTTTTTTTTTACGAGAAAAATGGGAGAGTGAAAACTCAAGTTTGGATACAAAAAAAAAGTTTGAACATCCAAAATGGAAATGCACAAATTTTGTTTGGCTCCGGTAAATATCCAACCACACATTTAACATTTTCAACTCCTTTAATTTTCGCCACTTATATTTATTATTGTTTTCAAAAAGAATTTCATACATTAACTCTAAATTGTTCATTTTGTTGTGATCTTATATATTTTTAGTTTACGAGAAAAATGGGAGAGTGAAAACTCAAGTTTGGATCTGAAAAAAAAATTTGAACATCCAAAATGGAAATGCACAAATGCTGAGAGAGATAATTTCAAAAAGTGTCTTTGATTTTTAAGGATAGGCAAAAAGTGGGTTGTTTGGCTCCGGTAAATATCCAAGCACACGTTAACTTGAGAATTTAATTTTTTCTACTCCTTGCAATTTTGGTATCATTAGGCCACTTGCATCCTGAACATGTTTCTGGCATGCATATCCACCAAATTTAAAACATGTTACGATCAGTTAGAAGTCTATTTCCTATATAATTTATTAGGGGTTGTACTAGAGGAATTTCCCAAACATGGATTACAAAACTTTGGAGTTCATTTTTAGTGCGTGAAATAATTTTCATCACTAACATTTATTATATTTTTCAATTTTTTTTGCATACATAAACTCTATAATTTTCATTTTGATGTGATCTTATATGTTTTTTGTTTACGAGAAAAATAGGAAAGTGAAAACTCATGTTTGGATCTGAAAAAAAAGTTTGAACATCCAAAATGGAAATGCACAAATTCTAAGAGAGATAATTCCAAAAAGTATCCGTGATTTTTAAGGATACGCAAAAAGTGTGTTGTTTGCCTCTGGTAAATATCCAAGTGCACGTTAACTTGAGAAGTTAATTTTTTCTACTCCTTGCAATTTTGGTATCATTAGGCCACTTGCATCCTGAACATGTTTCTGGCATGCATATCCACCACATTTAAAACATGTTAGGATCAGTTAGAAGTCTCTTTCCTATAAAATTTATTAGGGATTTTACTAGTGGAATTTCCCAAACATGGATAACATAACTTTGGAGTTCATTTTTAGTGCATGAAATAATTTTCTTCACTTACATTTATTATATTTTGCAAATTTTTTGGCAAAAATAAACTCCAAAATTTTCATTTTGTTGTGATCTTATATCCTTTTTGTTAACGAGAAGAATGGGAGAGTGAAAGCTCAAGTTTGGATCTTAAAAAAAAAAAATTGAACTTCGAAATGGAAATGCACAAGTGCTGAGAGACATAATTCCAAATAGTATCTATGATTTTTAAGGATAGGAAAATAGTGGGTTGTTTGGCTCCGATAAATATCCAAGCACACGTTAACTTGAGAATTTAATTTTTTCTACTCCTTGCAATTTTGGGATAATTAGGCCACTTGCATCCTCAACATGTTTCTCGCATGCATATCCACCACATTTAAAACAAGTTAGGATCAATTAGAAGTCTCTTTCCTCTGAAATTTATTAGGGGTTGTACAGGTGGAATTTCTGAAACATGGATAACAAAACTTTGGAGTTCATTTTTAATGCGTGAAATAATTTTCTTCACTAACATTTATTATAGTTTTCAATTTTTATTGCATACATAAACTCTAAAATTTTCATTTTGTTGCGATCTTATATCTTTTTTGTTTACGAGAAAAATGGGAAAGTAAAAACTCAAGTCTGGATCTGAAGAAAAGTTTGAACATCCAAAATGGAATTGCACAAATTCTGAGAGAGATAATTCCAAAAAGTATCTATGATTTTTATGGATAGGCAAAAAGTGGATTGTTTGGCTCCGATAAATATCCAACCACACGTGAACTTGAGAATTTAATTTTTCTATTCCTTCAAAATTTTGGATCATTAGTCCATTTGCATCCTCAACATGTTTCTGGCATGCATATCCACCACATTTAAAACATGTTAGGATCAGTTAGAAGTCTCTTTCCTATAAATCTATTAGGGGTTGTACTAGTGGAATTTCCCAAACATGGATAACAAAATTTTGGAGTTCATTTTTAACGCGTGAAATAATTTACTATACATACATTTAATATAGTTTTAAAATTTTTTTGCATACTAAAAATCTTAAATTTACATTTTGTTGTGATCGTATTTCTTTTTATTTTATGAGAAAAATGGGAGAGTGAAAATTCAAGTTTGGATCTGAAAAAAAAATTTGAACTTCCAAAATGGAAATCTACAAATGCTGAAAGCGATAATTCCAAAAAGTATCTGTGATTTTTAAGGATAGGCAAAAAGTAGGTTGTTTGGCTCTGGTAAATATCCAACCACACATTAACTTGAGAATTTAATTTTTTCTACTCCTTGAAAGTTTTGGATCATTAGGCCACTTGCATCCTCAACATGTTTTTGGGATGCATATCCACCACATTTAAAACATATTAGGATCAGTTAGAAGTCTCCTTCCTATAAAATCTATTAGGGGTTGTACTAGTGGAATTTCCCAAATATGGATAACAAAACTTTGGAGTTATTTTTTAGTGCGTGAAATAAATTTCTTCACTTACATTTATTATAGTTTTCAAATTTTTTTCCATACAAAAACTCTTAAATTTACATTTTGTTGTGATCGTATTTCTTTTTATTTTTTGAGAAAAATTGGAGAGTGAAAACTCAAGTTTGGTTCTGAAAAAAAAATTTGAACATCCAGAATGGAAATGCACAAATGCTGAGAGAGATAATTCCAAAAAGTTTCTTTGATTTTTAAGGAAAGGCAAAAAGTCGGTTGTTAGGCTCCGGTAAATATCCAACCGCACGGTAACTTGAGAATTTAATTTTTTCTACTCCTTGAAGTTTTTGGATCATTAGGCCGCTATAATCTTCAACATGTTTCTGGCGTGTATATCCACCACATTTAAAACATGTTACGATCAGTTAGAAGTCTCTTTCCTATAAAATCTATTAGGGGTTGTACTAGTGGAATTTCCCAAACATGGATAACAAAACTTTGCTGTTCATTTTTAGTGCAAGAAATAATTTTCTTGACTTCAATTTATTATTGTTTTCAAATATTTTTGCTTACATAAACTCAAAAATTTTCATTTTGTTGAGACCTTACATGTTTTTTGTTTACGAGAAAAATTGAAGAGAGAAAACCCAAGTTTGGATCCAAATAAAAAAAATTGAACATCCAAAATGGAAATGCACAAATTCTAAAATAATTCCCAAAAGTATTTGTGATTTTTAAGGATAGGCAAATAGTGGGTTGTTTGGCTCCAGTAAATATCCAACCACACGTTAACTTGAGAATTTAATTTTTTCTACTCCATGAAATTTTTGGATCATTAGGCCACTTGCATCCTCAACATGTTTCTGGCATGCATATCCACCACATTTAAAACATTTTAGGATCAGTTAGAAGTCTCTTTCCTATAAAATCTATTGGGGGTTGTCCAACTAGAATTTCCCAAATTGGGATAACAAAACTTTTGAGTTCATTTTTAGTGCGTGAAATAATTTTCTAGAGTTACATTTATTATAGTTTCAGTTTTTTTAACATACATAAACTCAAAAATTTTCATTTTTTTGTGATCTTATATCTTTTTTGTTAACAAGAAAAATTGGAGAGTGAAAACTCAAATTTTGAGCTTAAAAAAAAATTGAACATCCAAAATGGAAATGCACAAATGCTGAGAGAGATAATTCCAAAAGTATCTGTGATTTTTAAGGATAGGCAAAAAGTGGGTAGTTTGGCTCTGGTAAATATCCAACCACACGTTAACTTGAGAACTTAATTTTTTCTACTCCTTGAAATTTTTGGATCATTAGGCCACTTGCATCCTCAACACGTTTCCTGCATGCATATCCAACACATTTAAAAAATGTTACGATCAGTTAGAAGTCTCTTTCCTATAAAATCTATTAGGGGTTGTTCTAGTGGAATTTCCCAAACATGGATAACAAAACTTTGTTGTTCATTTTTAGTGCACGAAATAATTTGCTTGACTTCAATTTATTATTGTTTTCAAATATTTTTGCATACATAAACTCAAAATTTTTCATTTTGTTGAGACCTTATATCTTTTTTGTTTACGAGAAAAGTTGAAGAGAGAAAACTCAAGTTTGGATCCGAATAAAAAAATTTGAACATCCAAAATGGAAATGCACAAATTCTAAAATAATTCCCAAAAGTATTTGTGATTTTTAAGGATAGGCAAATAGTGGGTTGTTTGGCTCCAGTAAATATCCAACCACACATTAACTTGAGAATTTAATTTTTTCTACTCCATGAAATTTTTGGATCATTAGGCCACTTGCATCCTCAACATGTTTCTGGCATGCATATCCACCACATTTAAAACTTTAGGATCAGTTAGAAGTCTCTTTCCTATAAAATCTATTGGGGGTTGTCCAACTAGAATTTCCCAAATAGGGATAACAAAACTTTTGAGTTCATTTTTAGTGCGTGAAATAATTTTCTACACTTACATTTATTATAGTTTTCAATTTTTTTAACATACATAAACTCGAAAATTTTCATTTTTTTGTGATCTTATATCTTTTTTGTTAACAAGAAAAATGGGAGAGTGAAAACTCAAATTTTGAGCTTAAGAAAAAATTGAACATCCAAAATGGAACTGCACAAATGCTGAGAGAGATAATTCCAAAAGTATCTGTGATTTTTAAGGATAGGCAAAAAATGGGTAGTTTGGCTCTGGTAAATATCCAACCACACGTTAACTTGAGAACTTAATTTTTTCTACTCCTTGAAATTTTTGGATCATTAGGCCACTTGCATCCTCAACACGTTTCCTGCATGCATATCCAGCACATTTAAAAAATGTTGCGATCTGTTAGAAGTCTCTTTCCTATAGAATCTATTAGGGGTTGTTCTAGTGGAATTTCCCAAACATGGATAACAAAACTTTGGAGTTCATTTTTAGTGCGTGAAATAATTTACTTCATATACATTTATTATAGTTTTCAAATTTTTTTGCATACATAAACTCTAAAATTTTCATTTTGTTGTGATCTTATTTCTTTTTTGTTTATGAGAAAAATGGGTGAGTGAAAACTCAAGTTTGTATCTAAAAAAACAATTTGAACATAAAAAATGGAAACCCACAAACGCTGAGAGAGGTAATTCCAGAAAGTATCTGTGATTTTTAAGGATAGGCAAAAATTGGGTTGTTTGGCTCCGGTAAATATCCAAGCACACATTAAACTTTAGAATTGTACTGGTGGAATTTGCAAAACATGGATAACAAAACTTTAGAGGTGATTTTTAGTGCGTGAAATAATTTACTTCACAAACATTTATTATAGTTTTCAAATTTTTTTCATTAATAAACTCTAAAATTTTCATTTTGTTGCGATCTTATTTCTTTTTTGTTTATGAAAAAAATGGGAGAGTGAAAACTCAAGTATATGTGATTTTTAAGGATAGGCAAAAAGTGGGTTGTTTGACTACGGTAAATATCCAAGCACACGTTAACTTGAGAATATAATTTTTTCTACTCCTTGTAATTTTGGGATCATTAGGGCCCCTTGCATCCTCAACATATTTCTGACATGCATATTCACCACGTTGAAAACATGTTAGGATCAGTTAAAAGTCTCCTTTCCATCAAATTTATTAGGGGTTGTACTAGTGGAATTTCTGAAACATGGATAACAAAACTTTGGAGTTTATTTTTAGTCCGTGAAATAATTTTCTTCACGAACATTTATTATAGTTTTCCATTTTTTTACATACATAAACTCTATAATTTTCATTTTGTTGTGATCTTATATCTTTTCTGTTTATGAGAAAAAAGTGCAAGAGAAAACTCAAGTTTGGATCTGAAAAAAATTTTTGAACATCCAAAATGGAAATGCACAAATTCTGAGAGAGATAATTCCAAAAAAATTTGTGATTTTTAGGGATAGGCAAAAATTGGTTGTTTGGCTCCGGTAAATATCCAACCACACGTTAACTTGAGAATTTAAATTTTCTACACATTCAAAATTTTGGATCATTAGTCCACTTACATCCTCAACATGTTTCTAGCATGCATATCCACCACATTTAAAACATGTTAGGATCAGTTAGAAGTCTCTTTCCTATATAATCTGTTTGGGGTTGTACTAGTGGAATTTCCCATACATGGATAACAAAACTTTGAAGTTCATTTTTAGTGCATGAAATAATTTTCTTCACTTACATTTATTATAGTTTTTATTTTGTTGTGATCTTATACCTTTTTTGTTAACGACAAAAATGGGAGAGTGAAAACTCAAGTTTGGATCTTAAAAAAAAAATTGAACATCGAAAATGGAAATGTACAAATGCTGAGAGAGATAATTCCAAAAGTATCTATGATTTTTAAGGATAGGCAAAAAGTGGGTTGTTTGGCTCCGGTAAATATCCAACCACACGTTAACTTGAGAATTTAATTTTTTCTACTCCTTTAAATGTTTGGATCATTAGGCCACTTGCATTGTCAACATGTTTCTGGCATGCATATCAACCACATTTAAAACATGTTACGATCAGTTAGAAGTCTTTTTCCTGTAAAATCTATGAGGGGTTGTACTAGTGGTATTTCCCGAAAATGGATAACAAATATTTTGAGATCTTTTTTAATGCGTTAAATAATTTACTTCACATAAATTTATTTTAGTTTTCAAATTTTTTTGCATACAAAAACTTTAAAATTTTGATTTTGTTGTGATCTTATATCTTTTTTGTTTACGAGAAAAATGGGAGAGTGAAAACTCAAGTTTGGATCCGAAAAAAAAGTTTGAACATCCAAAATGGAAATGCACAAATTCTGAGAGAGATAATTCCAAAAAGTATCTGTCATTTTTAAGGATAGGCAAAGAGTGGGTTGTTTGGCTTCCGTAAATATCCAACCACAAGTTAACTTGACACTTTAATTTTTCTACTCCTTGAAATTTTTGGATCATTAGTCCACTTGCATCCTCAACAAGTTTTTGGCATGCATATCCACCACATTTAAAACATGTTAGGATAAGTTGGAAGTCTCTTTTCTATATAATCTATTAGGGGTTGTACTAGTGGAATTTCCCAAACATGGATAACAAAACTTTTGAGTTCATTTTTAGTGCCTGAAATAATTTTCTTCACTTACATTTATTATAGTTTTCAAATTTTTTTGCAAGCATAAACTCTAAAATTTTCATTTTGGTGTGACCTTATATCATTTTGGTTAGCGAGAAAAATGGCAGAGTGAAAACTGAAGTTTGGATCTTAAAAAAAAAAATTGAACATCAAAAATGGAAATGAACAAATGCTGAGAGAGATAATTCCAAAAGTATCTGTGACTTTTAAGGATAGGAAAAAAGTGGGTTGTTTGGCACCGGTAAATATGCAACCACACGTTAACTTGAGAATTTAATTTTTTCTACTCCTTCAAAATTTTGGATCATTAGGCCGCTTGCATCCACAACATGTTTCTAGCATCCATATCTACCACATTTAAAACATGTTACGATCAGTTAGAAGTCACTTTCCTATAAAATCTATTAGGGGTGGTACTAGTGGAATTTCCCAAACATGGATAAAAAACTTTGGAGTTTGTTTTTAGTGCGTAAAATAAAATACTACACATACATTTATTATAGTTTTCAAAATTTTTTGCATACATAAACTCTAAATGTGTCATTTTGTTGTTATCTTATTTCTTTTTTCTTTATGAGAAACATGGGAGAGTGAAAACTCAAGCTCGGATCTGAAAAACAAATTTGAAGATCCAAAATGGAAATGCATAAATGCTGAGAGAGATAATTCCAAAAAGTATCTGTGATTTTTAAGGTTAGGCAAAAAGTGGATTGTTTGGCTCTGATAAATATCCAACCACACGTTAACTTGAGAATTTAATTTTTTCTATTCCATGAAAGTTTTGCATCATTAGGCCACTTGCATCCTCAACAAGTTTCTGGCATGCATATCCACCACATTTAAAACATATTAGGATCAGTTAGAAGTCTCTTTCCTATAAAATCTATTTGGAGTTGTACTAGTAGAATTTCCCAAAAATGGATAACAAAACTTTGGAGTTCATTTTTAGTGCATGAAATAATTTTCTTCACTTACATTTATATAGTTTTCAATTTTTTTCGAAAACATGAACTCCAAAATTTTCATTTTGTTGTGATCTTCTATCTTTTTTGTTAACGAGAAAAATGGGAGAGTAAAAACTCAAGTTTGGATCTTAAAAAAAAAAAATTAAACATCCAAAATGGAAATGCACAAATGCTGAGAGAGATATTTTCAAAAGTATCTGTGATTTCAAGGATAGGCAAAAAGTGGGTTGTTTGGCTCCGGTAAATATCCAACAACACGTTAACTTGAGAATTTAATTTTTTCTACTCCTTGAAATTTTTGGATCATTAGGCCACTTGCATCCTCAACATGTTTTTGACATGCATATCTACCACATTTAAAACTTGTTACGATCAGTTAGAAGTCTCTTTCCTATAAAATCTATTAGGGGTTGTACTAGTGGAATTTCCCAAACATGGATAACAAAACTTTGGAGTTCATTTTTAGTGCATGAAATAATTTACTACACATACAATTAATATAGTTTTCAAATTTTTTTGCATACATAAACTCTTAAATTTCCATTTTGTTGTGATCTTATTTCTTTTTATTTTATGAGAAAAATAGGAGAGTGAAAACTCAAGTTTGGATCTTAAAAAAAAAATGAACATCCAAAAAAGAAATCCACAAATGCTGAGAGAGATAATTGCTAAAAGTATATGTGATTATTAAGGATAGGCAAAAACTGGGTTGTTTGGCTCTGGTAAATATCCAACCACACGTTAACTTGAGAATTTAATTTTTTCTACTCCTTGAAAGTTTTGGATCATTAGGCCACTTGCATTCTCAATATGTATCTGGCATGCATACCCACCACATTTTAAAAATATTAGGATTAGTTAGAAGTCTCCTTCCCATAAAATCTATTTGGGGTTGTACTAGTGGAATTTCCCAAACATGGATAACAAAACTTTGGAGTTCTTTTCTAGTGCGTGAAATAATTTCTTCACTTACATTTATTATATTTTTCAAATTTTTTTGCATGCATAAAATATTAAATTTTCATTTTGTTGTGGTCTTATATCTTTTTTGTTTACGAGAAATAGTGGAGAGTGAAAACTCAAGTTTGGTTCTGAAAAAAAATTTTGAACATCGAAAATGGAAATGCACAGATGCTGAGAGAGATAAATCCAAAAGTATCTGTGATTTGTAAGGAAAGGCAAGAAGTGGGATGTTTGGCACCGGTAAATATCTAACCACATGGTAACTTGAGAATTTAATTTTTTCTACTCCTTGAAGATTTTGGATCAATAGGCCACTACAATCTTCAACATGTTTCTGGCATGCATATCCACCACATTTAAAACATGTTATGATCATTTAGAAGTCTCTTTCCTATAAAATGAATTAGGGGTTGTACTAGTGGAATTTCCCAAACATGGATAACAAAACTTTGCAATTCATTTTTAGTGCATGAAATAATTTTCTAGACTTAAATTTATCATAGTTTTCAAATATTTTTGCATACATAAACTCTAAAATTTTCATTTTGTTGACATCTTATATTTTTTTGTTTACGAGAAAAATGGAAGAGAGAAAAATCAAGTTTGGATCTGAAAAAAAAAATTTGAACATCAAAAATGGAAATGCACAAAAGCTGAGATAATTCCAAAAAATATTTGTGATTTTTAAGGATAGGAAAAAAGTGGGTTGTTTGGCTCTAGTAAATATCCAACCACACGTTAACTTGAGAATTTAATTTTTTCTACTCCTTGAAATTTTTGGATCATTGGGCCACTTGCATCCTCAACATTTTTCTGGCATGCATATCTACCACATTTAGAACATGTTAGGATCAGTTACAAGTCTCTTTCCTATAAAATCTATTGGGGGTTGTCCTACTGGAATTTCCCAAACATGGATAACAAAACTTTTGAGTTCATTTTTAGTGCGTGAAATAATTTTCCGCACTTACATTTATTATAGTTTTCTAATTTTTTTGCATACATAAACTCTAAAATTTTCATTTTGTTGTTATCTTATTTCTTTTTTTTTTTATGAGAAAAATGGGAGAGTGAAAACTCAAATTTTGAGCTTAAAAAAAATTGAACGTCCAAAATGGAAATGCACAAATGCTGAGAGAGATAATTCCAAAAAGTATGTTTGATTTTTAAGGATAAGCAAAAAGTGGGTTGTTTGGCTCCGGAAAATATTCAGCCACACGTTAACTATCGAATTTAATTTTTTCTACTCGAAAGTTTTGGATCATTAGGCCACTTGCATACTCAACATGTTTCTGGCTTCCATATCCACCACATTTAAAACATTTTGGATTAGTTAGAAGTCTCTTTCCTATAAAATCTATTGGGGTTGTACTAGTGGAATTGTCCAAACATGTATAACAAAACTTTGGAGTACATTTTTAGTGCGTGAAATAATTTTGTTCACTTATATTTATTATAGTTATCAAATTTTTTTGCATACGTGAACCCTAAAATTTTTATTTTTTTGTGATCTTATATATTTTTCGTTTACGAGAAAAATGGGAGAGTGAAAAGTCAAGTTTGGATCTGAAAAAAAAATTTTGAACATACAAAATAGAAATGCACTAAATATTGAGAGAGATAATTCCAAAAAGTATCTGTGATTTTTAAGGATAGGAAAAAAGAAGGTTTTTTGGCTCCAGTAAATATCCATGCACACGTTAACTTGAGAATTTAATTTTTTCAACTCCTTGCAATTTAGGTATCATTAGGCCACATGCATCCTGAATATGTTTCTGGCATGCATATCCACCACATTTAAAACATGTTAGGATCAGTTAGAAGTCTCTTTCCTATAAAATTTATTAGGGGTTGTACTAGTGGAATTTCCCAAACATGGCTAACAAAACTTTGGAGTTCATTTTTAGTGCGCGAAATAATTTTCTGCACAAACATTTAGTATAGTTTTCAATTTTTTTGCATACATAAACTCTACAATTTTCATTTTGTTGTGATCTTAAATCTTTTTCGTTTACGAGAAAAAAGGGAAAGTGAAAACTCAAGTTTGGATCTGAAAAAAAAGTATGAAAATCCAAAATGGAAATTCACAAATGTTGAGAGAGATAATTCCAAAAAGTGTCTGTGAGTTTTTAGGATAGACAAAAATTGGGTTTTGGTCTCCGGTAAATATCCAACCACACGTTAACTTGTGAATTTAATTTTTTCTACTCC
Organism: Aristolochia californica; assembly: GCF_029961685.1. Taxonomy (NCBI): domain Eukaryota; kingdom Viridiplantae; phylum Streptophyta; class Magnoliopsida; order Piperales; family Aristolochiaceae; genus Aristolochia; species Aristolochia californica. Next base: position 16,650,942 of record NW_027181771.1, read on the forward strand.
TAGAAATTTTTGTATCATTAGCCCACTTGCATCCTACACATGTTTCTGGCATGTATATCCACCACACTTAAAAGAAGTTAGGATCAGTTAGAAGTCTCTTTCTTATAAAAACTATTAGGGGTTGTACTAGTGGAATTTCCCAAACATGGATAACAAAACTTTTGAGTTCATTTTTAGTGCATGAAATAATTTTCTTCACTTTCATTTATAATAGTTTTCAAATTTTTTTGAAAACATAAACTTCAAAAATTTCATTTTGTTGTGATCTTATATCGTTTTTGTTGACGAGAAAAATGGGAGAGTGAAAGCTCAAGTTTAGATCTTAAAAAAAATTTGAACATCCAAAATGGAAATGCACAAATGCTGAGAGAGATAATTCCAAAAGTATCTGCGATTTTGATGGATAGGCAAAAAGTGGGTTGTTTGGCTCTGGTAAATATCCAACCATACATTAACTTGAGAATTTAATTTTTTCTACTCCATGAAAGTTTTGGATCATTAGGCCACTTGCATCCTCAACAAATTTCTGGCATGCATATCCACCACATTTAAAACATAGTAGGATCAATTAGAAGTCTCTTTCCTATAAAATCTATTTGGGGTTGTACTAGTAGAATTTCCCAAACATGGATAACAAAACTTTGCAGTTCATTTTTAGTGCATGAAATAATTTTCTTCACTTACATTTATTATAGTTTTCAATCCTTTTTGCAAACATAAACTCCAAAATTTTCATTTTGTTGTGATCTTCAATCTTTGTTGTTAACGAGAAAAATGGGAGAGTGAAAACTCTAGTTTGGATCTTAAAAAAAAAATTTAAACATCCAAAATGGAAATGCTCAAATGCTGAGAGAGATAATTCCAAAAGTATCTGTGATTTTTAAGGATAGGCAAAAAGTGGGTTGTTTGGCTCCGGTAAATATCCAACAACACGTTAACTTGAGAATTTAATTTCTTCTACTCCTTGAAATTTTTGGATCATTAGGCCACTTGCATCCTCAACAAGTTTCTGGCATGTATATCTACCACATTTAAAACTTGTTACGATCAGTTAGAAGTCTCTTTCCTATAAAATTTATTAGGGGTTGTACTAGTGGAATTTCCCAAACATGGATAACAAAAATTTGGAGTTCATTTTTAGTGCATAAAATAATTTACTACACATACATTTAATAAAGTTTTCAAATTTTTTTGCATACATAAACTCTTAAATTTACATATTGTTGTGATCTTATTTCTTTTTATTTTATGAGAAAAATGGGAGAGTGAAAACTCAAGTTTGGATCTTAAAAGTAAATTTGAACATCCAAAATGGAAATCCACAAATGCTGAGAGAGATAATTGATAAAAGTATCTGTGATTTTTAAGGATGGGCAAATAGTGGGTTGTTTGGCTCTGGTAAATATCCAACCACACCTTAACTTGAGAATTTAATTTTTTCTACTCCTTGAAAGTGTTGGATCATTAGGCCACTTGCATCATCAATATGTATCTGGCATGCATATCCACCACATTTAAAACATATTAGGATCAGTTAGAAGTCTCCTTCCTATAAATTCAAATAGGGGTTGTACTAGTGGAATTTCCCAAACATGAATAACAAAACTTTGGAGTTCTTTTCTAGTGAGTGCAATAATTTTCTTCACTTACATTTATTATCGTTTTCAAATTTTTTTGCATGCATAAAATCTGAAATTTTCATTTTGTTGTGATCTTATATCTTTTTTGTTTACGAGAAAAAGTGGAGAGTGAAAACTCAAGTTTGGTTCTGAAAAAAGAATTTGAACATCCAAAATGGAAATGCACAAATGCTGAGAGAGATAAATCCAAAAGTATCTGTGATTTTAAGGAAAGGCAAGAAGTGGGATGTTTGGCTCCGGTAAATATCCAACCACACAGTAACTTGAGAATTTAATTTTTTCTACTCCTTGAAGATTTTGGATCATTAGGCGACTACAATCTTCAACATGTTTCTGGCGTGCATATCCACCACATTTAAAACATGTTACGGTCAGTTAAAAGTCTCATTCCTATAAAATGAATTAGGGGTTGTACTAGTGGAATTTCCCAAACATGGATAACAAAACTTTGCAATTCATTTTTAGTGCATGAAATAATTTTCTTGACTTAAATTTTTCATAGTTGTCAAATATTTTTGCATACATCAACTCTAAAATTTTCATTTTGTTGAGATCTTACAACTTTTTTGTTTAAGAGAAAAATGGAAGAGAGAAAACTCAAGTTTGCATCTGAAAAAAAATTTTGAACATCCAAAATGGAAATGCACTAATACTGAGAAAATTCCAAAAAATATTTGTTATTTTTAAGGATAGGAAAAAGTGGGTTGTTTGGCTCTGGCAAATAGCCAACCACACGTTAACTTGAGAATTTAATTTTTTCTACTCCTTGAAAGATTTGGATCATTAGGCCACTTGCATCCTCAACATGTATCTGGCATGCATATCCACCACATTTAAAACATATTAGGATCAGTTAGAAGTCTCCTTCCTATAAAATCTATTAAGGGTTGTACTAGTGGAATTTCCAAAACATGGATAACAAAACTTTGGAGTTCTTTTCTAGTGCGTGAAATAATTTTTTTCACTTACATTTATTATAGTTTTCAAATTTTTTTGCATGCATAAAATCTGAAATTTTCATTTTGTTGTGATCTTATATCTTTTTTGTTTACGAGAAAAAGTGGAGAGTGAAAACTCAAGTTTGATTCTGAAAAAAAAATTTGAACATCCAAAATGGAAATGCACAAATGCTGAGAGAGATAAATCCAAAAGTATATGTGGTTTTTAAGGAAAGGCAAAAAGTGGGATGTTTGGCTCCGGTAAATATCCAACCACACGGTAACTTGAGAATTTAATTTTTCTGGATCATTAGGCCACTACAATCTTCAACATGTTTCTGGTGTGCATATCCACCACATTTAAAACATGTTACGGTCAGTTAAAAGACTCTTTCCTATAAAATGAATTAGGGGTTGTACTAGTGGAATTTCCCAAACATGGATAACAAAACTTTGCAATTCATTTTTAGTGCATGAAATAATTTTCTTGACTTAAATTTATCATAGTTGTCAAATATTTTTGCATACATCAACTCTAAAATTTTCATTTTGTTGAGATCTTATAACTTTTTTGTTTACGAGAAAAATGGAAGAGAGAAAACTCAAGTTTGGATCTGAAAAAAAAAATTGAACATCCAAAATGGAAATGCACAAATGCTGAGAATATTCCAAAAAATATTTGTGATTTTTAAGGATAGGCAAAAAGTGGGTTGTTTGGCTCCAGTAAATATCCAACCACACGTTAACTTGAGAATTTAATTTTTTCTTCTCCTTGAATTTTTTGGATCATTGGGCCACTTGCATCCTCAACATGTTTCTGGCATGCATATCTACCACATTTAAAACATGTTAGGATGAGTTAGAAGTCTCTTTCCTATAAAATCTATTGGGGGTTGTACTAGTGGAATTTCCCAAACATGGATAACAAAACTTTGGTGTTCTTTTTTAGTGCGTTAAATAATTTACTTCACATACATTTATTATAGTTTTAATATTTTTTTGCGTACATAAACTCTAAAATTTTCATTTGCTTCTGATCTTATTTCTTTTTTGTTTATGAGAAAAATGGGAGAGTGAAAACTCAAGTTTGGATCTAAAAAAAAATTTGAACATCCAAAATGGAAATCCACAAATGCTGAGAGAGATAATTCCAAAAAGTATATGTGATTTTTAAGGATAGGCAAAAAGTGGGTTGTTTGGCTTTGGTAAATATCCAAGCACACGTTAACTTGAGAATATAATTTTCTCTACTCCATGAAATTTTTGGATCATTTGGCCACTTGCATCCTCAACGTGTTTCTGGCAAGCATATCTACCACATTTAAAACTTGTTACGATGAGTTAGAAGTCCCTTTCGTATAAAATCTATTAGGGGTTGTACTAGTGGAATTTCCCAAACATGGATAACAAAACTTTGGAGTTCATTTTTAGAGCGTGAAAAAATTTTCTACACATACATTTAATATAGTTTTCAAATTTTTTTGTATACGGAAACTCTTAAATTTACATTTTTTATTGATCATATTTCTTTTTATTTTATTAGAAAAATGGGAGAGTCAAAATTCAAGTTTAGATTTTAAAAAAAAAATTGAACATCCAAAATGGAAATCCACAAATGCTGAGAGAGATAATTGATAAAAGTATCTGTGATTTTTAAGGATAGGCAAAAAGTGGGTTGTTTGGCTCTGGTAAATATCCCACCACACGTTAACTTGAGAATTGAAATTTTTCTACTCCTTGAAAGTTTTGGATAATTAGGCCACCTGCATCCTTAATATGTATCTGGCATGCATATCCACCACATTTAAAACATATTAGGATGAGTTAGAAGTCTCCTTCCTATAAAATCTATTAGGGGTTGTACTAGTGGAATTTCCCAAACATGGATAACAAAACATTGGAGTTCTTTTCTAGTGAGTGAAATAATTTTCTTCACTAACATTTATTATAGTTTTCAAATTTTTTTGCATGCATAAAATCTGAAATTTTCATTTTGTTGTGATCTTATATCTTTTTTGTTTATGAGAAAAAGTGGAGAGTGAAAACTCAAGTTTGGTTCGGAAAAAAAAAATTTGAACATCCAAAATGGAAATGCACAAATGCTGAGAGAGATAAATCTAAAAGTATCTGTGATTTTTAAGGAAAGGCAAAAAGTGGGATGTTTGGCTCCGGTAAATATCCAACCACACAGTAACTAGAGAATATAATTTTTTGTACTCCTTGAAGATTTTGGATCATTAGGCCACTACAATCTTCAACATGTTTCTGGCGTGCATATCAACCACATTTAAAACATGTTACGATCAGTTAGAAGTCTCTTTCCTATAAAATGAATTAGAGGTTGTACTAGTGGAATTTCCCAAACATGGATAACAAAACTTTGCAATTCATTTTTAGTGCAGGAAATAATTTTCTTGACTTAAATTTATCATAGTTTTCAAATATTTTTGCATACAACAAATCGAAAATTTTTATTTGTTGAGATCTTATAACATTTTTGTTTACGAGAAAAATGGAAGAGAAAAAACTCAAGTTTGGATCTGAAAAAAAAATTTGAATATCCAAAATGGAAATGCACAAATGTTAAGAAAATTCCAAAAAATATTTGTGATTTTTAAGGATAGGCAAAAAGTAGGTTGTTTGGCTCCAGTAAATATCCAACCACACGTTAACTTGAGAATTTAATTTTTTCTACTCCTTGAAATTTTTGGATTATTAGGCCACTTGCATCCTCAACACGTTTCTGGCATGCATATCCACCACATTTAAAAAATGTTACGATCAGTTAGAAGTCTCTTTCCTATAAAATCTATTTGGGGTTGTACTAATAGAATATCCCAAACATGGATAACAAAACTTTGCAGTTCATTTGTAGTGCATGAAATAATTTTCTTCACTTACATTTATTATAGTTTTCAATCTTTTTTGCAAACATAAACTCCAAATTTTTCATTTTGTTGTGATCTTCAATCTTTGTTGTTAACGAGAAAAATGGGAGAGTGAAAACTCAAGTTTGGATCTTAAAAAAAAAATTTAAACATCCAAAATGGAAATGCTCAAATACTTAGAGAGATAATTCCAAAAGTATCTGTGATTTTTAAGGATAGGCAAAAAGTGGGTTGTTTGGCTCCGGTAAATATCCAACAACACGTTAACTTGAGAATGTAATTTCTTCTACTCCTTGAAATTTTTGGATCATTAGGCCACTTGCATCCTCAACATGTTTCTGGCATGCATATCTACCACATTTAAAACTTGTTACGATCAGTTAGAAGTCTCTTTCCTATAAAATCTATTAGGGGTTGTACTAGTTGAATTTCCCAAACATGGATAACAAAACATTGGAGTTCATTTTTAGTGCGTGAAATAATTTACTACACATACATTTAATATAGTTTTCAAATTTTTTTGCATACATAAACTCTTAATTTACATTTTGTTGTGATCTTACTTCCTTTAATTTTATGAGAAAAATGGGAGAATGAAAACTCAAGTTTGGATCTTAAAAATAAATTTGAACATCCAAAATGGAAAACCACAAATGCTGAGAGAGATAATTGATAAAAGTATCTGTGATTTTTAAGGATAGGCAAAAAGTGGGTTGTTTGGCTCTGGTAAATATCCAACCACACGTTAACTTGAGAATTTAATTTTTTCTACTCCTTGAAAATTTTTGATCATTACGCCACTTGCATCCTCAATATGTATCTGACATGCATATCCACCACATTTAAAACATATTAGGATCAGTTAGAAGTCTCCTTCCTATAAAATCTATTAGGGGTTGTACTAGTGGAATTTCCCAAACATGGATAACAAAACTTTGGAGTTCTTTTCTAGTGCGTGAAATAATTTTCTTCACTTACATTTATTATAGTTTTTAAATTTTTCCGCATGCATAAAATCTGAAATTTTCATTTTGTTGTGATCTTATATCTTTTTTGTTTACGAGAAAAAGTGGAGAGTGAAAACTCAAGTTTGGTTCTGAAAAAAAAAATTGAACATCCAAAATGGAAATGCACAAATGCTAAGAGAGATAAATCCAAAAGTATCTATGATTTTTAAGGAAAGGCAAAAAGTGGGATGTTTGGCTCTGGTAAATATCCAACCAAACGGTAACTTGAGAATTTAATTTTTTCTACTCCTTGATAATTTTGGATCATTAGGCCACTAAAATCTTCAACATGTTTCTAGCGTGCATATCCACCACATTTAAAACATGTTACGATCAGTTAGAAGTCTCTTTCCTATAAAATGAATTAGGGGTTGTACTAGTGGAATTTCCCAAACATGGATAACAAAACTTTGCAATTCATTTTTAGTTAATGAAATAATTTTCTTGACTTAAATTTATCATAGTTTTCAAATATTTTTGCATACATAAACTCTAAAATTTTCATTTTGTTGAGATCTTATATCTTTTTTGTTTACGAGAAAAATGGAAGAGAGAAAACTCAAGTTTGGATCTGAAAAAAAAATTTGAACATCCAAAATGGAAATGGACAAATGCTGAGATAATTCCAAAAAATATTTGAGATTTTTAAGGATAGGAAAAAAGTGGGTTGTTTGGCTCCAGTAAATATCGAACCACACACTAACTTGTGAATTTAATTTTTTCTACTCCTTGAAATTTTTGGATCATTGGGCCACTTGCATCCTCAACATGTTTTTGGCATGCATATCCACCACATTTAAAACATGTTAGGATTAGTTAGAAGTCTCTTTCCTATAAAATCTATTGGGGGTTGTCCTACTAGAATTTCCCAAATATGGATAACAAAACTTTTGAGTTCATTTTTAGTGCGTGAACTAATTTTCTACACTTACATTTATTATAGTTTTCTAATTTTTTTGCATACATAAACTCTAAAATTTTCATTTTGTTGTTAGCTTATTTCTTTTTTGTTTATGAGAAAAATGGGAGAGTGAAAACTCAAATTTGGAGCTTAAAAAAAATTGAACATCCAAAATGGAAAAGCACAAATGCTGAGAGAGATAATTCCAAAAGTATCTGTGATTTTTATGGATAGGCAAAAAGTGGGTAATTTGGCTCTGGTAAATATCCAACCACACGTTAACTTGAGAACTTAATTTTTTCTGCTCCTTGAAATTTTTGGATCATTAGGCCACTTGCATCCTCAACACGTTTCCTGCATGCATATCCAGCACATTTAAAAAATGTTACGATTAGTTAGAAGTCTCTTTCCTATAAAATCTATTAGGGGTTGTTCTAGTGGAATTTCCCAAACATGGATAACAAAACTTTGGAGTTAATTTTTAGTGCGTGAAATAATTTACTTCATATACATTTATTATAGTTTTCAAATTTTTTTGTATACATAAACTATAAAATTTTCATTTTGTTGTGATCTTCTTTCTTTTTTGTTCATGAGAAAAATAGGAGAGTGAAAACTCAAGTTTGGATCTAAAAAAAAAATTTGAACATCCAAAATGGAAATCCACAAATGCTTAGAGAGATAATTCCAAAAACTATCTGTGATTTTTAAGTATAGGCAAAAAGTGGGTTGTTTGGCTCTGCTAAATATCCAAGCACACGTTAACTTGAGAATTTATTTTTTTCAACTCCATGAAATTTTTGGATCATTAGGCCACTTGCATCCTCAACAAGTTTCTGGCATGCATATCTACCACATTTAAAACTTGTTACGATCAGTTAAAGTCTCTTTCGTATAAAATCTATTAGGGGTTGTACTAGTGGAATCTCCCAAACATGGATAACAAAACTTTGGAGTTCATTTTTAGTGTGTGAAATAATTTACTACACATACATTAAATATAGTTTTCAATGTTTTTTGCATACATAAACTCTTAAATTTACCGTTTGTTGTGATCTTATTTCTTTTTTGTTTATGACAAAAACGGGAGAGTGAAAACTCAAGTTTGGAGCTAAAAAAAATATTTGAACATCCAAAATGGAAATCCACATATGCTGAGAGAGATAATTCCAAAAAGTATCTTTGATTTTAAAGGATAAGTAAAAAGTGGGTTGTTTGGGTCTGGTAAATATCCAACCACACGTTAACTTGAGAATTTAATTTTTTCTACTCCTTGAAAGTTTTGGATCATTAGGCCACTTGCATACTCTACATGTTTCTGGCTTGCATATCCACCACATTTAAAACATATTAGGATCAGTTAGAAGTTTCTTTCCTATAAAATCTATTGGGGTTGTACTAGTGGAATCTCCCAAACTTGTATAACAAAACTTTGGAGTTCATTTTTAGTGCGTGAAATAATTTTGTTCACTTATATGTATTGTAGTTTTCAATTTTTTTTGCACACATAAACCCTAAAATTTTTATTTTTTCGTGATCTTATATATTTTTCGTTTGCGAGAAAAATGGGAGAGTGAAAACTCAAGTTTGGATATGAAAAAAAAAAATTTGAACATCCAAAATGGAAATGCACTAAATATTGAGAGAGATAATTCTAAAAAGTATCTATGATTTTTAAGGATAGGCAAAAAGAAGGTGGTTTGGCTCCGGGTCATATCCATGCACATGTTAACTTGAGAATTTAATTTTTTCTACTCCTTGCAATTTTGGTATCATTAGGTCACATGCATCCTGAATATGTTTCTGGCATGCATATCCACCACATTTAAAACATGTTAGGATCAGTTAGAAGTCTCTTTCCTATAAAATTTATTAGGGGTTCTACTAGTGAAATTTCCCAAACATGGCTAACAAAACTTTGGAGTTCATTTTTAGTGCGTGAAATAATTTTCTGCACAAACATTTAGTATAGTTTTCAATTTTTTTGCATACATAAACTCTATAATTTTCTTTTTGTTGTGATCTTAAATCTTTTTCGTTTACGAGAAAAATGGGAAAGTGAAAAATCAAGTTTGGATCTGAAAAAAAAGTTTGAAAATCCGAAATGGAAATGCATAAATACTGAGAGAGATAATTCCAAAAATTATTTGTGAGTTTTTACGATAGACAAAAATTGGGTTGTTGGTCTCCAGTAAATATCCAACCACACGTTAACTTGAGAATTTAATTTTTTCTACTCCTAGAAATTTTTTGATCATTAGCCCACTTGCATCCTACATATGTTTCTGGCATGCCTATCCACCACACTTAAAAGAAGTTAGGATCAGTTAGAAATCTCTTTCCTATAAAAACTATTAGGGGTTGTACTAGTGGAATTTCCCGAACATGGATAACAAAACTTTTGAGTTCATTTTTAATGCATGAAATAATTTTCTTCACTTACATTTATTATAGTTTTCAAATTTTTTTGCAAACATGAACTCTAAAATTTTCATTTTGTTGTGATCTTATATCTTTTTTGTTTACGAGAAAAATGGAAGAGAGAAAACTCAAGTTTGGATCTGAAAAAAAAATTTGAACATCCAAAATGGAAATGCAAAAATGACGAGATAATTCCAAAAAATATTTTTGATTTTTAAGGATAGGCAAAAAGTGGGTTGTTTGGCTCTAGTAAATATCCAGCCACACGTTAACTTGAGAATATAATTTTTTATACTCGAAATTTTTGGATCATTGGGCCACTTGCATCCTCAACATGTTTTTGGCATGCCTATCCACTACATTTAAAACATGTTAGGATCAGTTAGAAGTCTCTTTCCTTTAAAATCTATTGGGGGTTGTCCTACTGGAATTTCCCAAATCTAATTTTTTTGCATGCATAAATTCTAAAATTTTCATTTTTTTGTTATCTTATTTCTTTTTTGTTTATGAAAAAAATGGGAGAGTGAAAACTCAAATTTTTAGCTTAAAAAAAAATTGAACATCCAAAATGAAAATCCACAAATGTTGAGAGAGATAATTGCTAAAAGTAACCGTGATTTTTTAGGATAGGCAAAAAGTGGGTTGTTTGGCTCTGGTAAATATCCCGCCACAAGTTAACTTGAGAATTTAATTTTTTCTACTCCTTGAAAGTTTTGGATCATTAGGCCACTTGCATCCTCAATATGTATCTGGCATGCATATCCACCGCATTTGAAACATATTAGGATCAATTAGAAGTCTCCTTCCTATAAAACTATTAGGGGTTGTACTCGTGGAATTTCCCAAACATGGTTAACAAAACTTTGGAGTTCTTTTCTAGTGCGTGAAATAATTTTCTTCATTTACATTTATTATTGTTTTCAAAGTTTTTTGCATGCATAAAATCTGAAATTTTCATTTTGTTGTGATCTTATATCTTTTTTGTTTACGAGAAAAAGTGGAGAGTGAAAACTCAAGTTTGGTTCAAAAAAAAAAATTTGAACATCCAAAATGGAAATGCTCAAATGCTGAGAGAGATAAATCCAAAAGTATCTGTGACTTTTAAGGCAAGGCAAAAAGTGGGATGTTTGGCTCCGGTAAATATCCAACCACACGGTAACTTGAGAATTTAATTTTTTCTACTCCTTGATGATTTTGGATCATTAGGCCACTTGAATCCTCAACATTTTTCTGACATGTATATCTACCACATTTAAAACTTGTTACGATCAGTTAGAAGTCTCTTTCGTATAAAATCTATTAGGGGTTGTACTAGTGGAATTTCCCAAACATGGATAACAAAACTTTGGTGTTCATTTTTAGTGCGTGAAATAATTTACTACACATACATTAAATATAGTTTTCAATTTTTTTTGCATACATAAACTCTTAAATTTACCTTTTGTTGTGAACTTATTTCTTTTTTGTTTGTGAGAAAAAGGGGAGAGTGAAAACTCAAGATTGGAGCTAAAAAAAAATTTTGAACATCCAAAATGGAAATCCACATATGCTGAGAGAGATAATTCCAAAAAGTATCTTTGATTTTTATGGATAAGCAAAAAGTGGGTTGTTTGGCTCCGGTAAATATCCAACCACACGTTAACTTGAGAAGATAATTTTTTCTACTCCTTGAAAGTTTTGGATTATTAGGCCACTTGCATACTCAACATGTTTCTGGCTTGCATATCCATCACATTTAAAACATATTAGAATCAGTTAGAAGTCTCTTTCCTATAAAATCTATTGGGGTTGTACTAGTGGAATTTCCCAACATTTATAACAAAACTTTGGAGTTCATTTTTTGTGCATGAAATAATTTTGTTCACTTATATTTCTTATAGTTTTCTAATTTTTTTTGCATACATAAACCCTAAAACTTTTATTTTTTCGTGATCTTATATATTTTTCGTTTATGAGAAAAATGGGAACAAGAAAACTCAAGTTTGGATCTGAAAAAAAAAATTTGAACATCCCAAATGGAAATGCAATAAATATTGAGAGAGATAATTCCAAAAAGTATCTGTAATTTTTTAGGATAGGCAAAAAGAAGGTTGTTTGGCTCCGGTAAATATCCATGCACACGTTAACTTGAGAATTTAATTTTTTCTACTCCTTGCAATTTTGGTATCATTAGGCCACATGCATCCTGAATATGTTTCTGGCATGCATATCCACCACATTTAAAACATGTTAAGATCAGTTAGAAGTCTCTTTCCTATAAATTTGTTAGGGGTGTACTAGTGGAATTTCCCAAACATGGATAACAAAACTTTGGAGTTCATTTTTAGTGCGTGAAATAATTTTCTGCACAAACATTTAGTATAGTTTTCAATTTTTTTGCATACATAAACTCTATAATTTTCATTTGGTGTGATCTTATATCTTTTTCGTTTACGAGAAAAATGGGAAAGCGAAAAATCAAGTTTGGATCTGAAAAAAATTTTTGAAAATCCAAAATGGAAATGCACAAATGCTGAGAGAGATAATTCCAAAAAGTATCTGTGAGTTTTTAGGATAGACAAAAATTGGGTTGTTGGTCTCCAGTAAATATCCATCCACACGTTAACTTGAGAATTTATTTTTTTCTACTCCTAGAAATTTTTGGATCATTAGCCCACTTCCATCCTACACATGTTTCTGGCATGCAAATCCACCACACTTAAAAGAAGTTAGGATCAATTAGAAGTCTCTTTCCTATAAAAACTATTAGGGGTTGTACTAGTGGAATTTCCCAAACATGGATAACAAAACTTTTGAGTTCATCTTTAGTGCATGAAATAATTTTCTTCACTTGCATTTATTATAGTTTTCAATTTTTTTGCAAACATAAACTCCAAAAACTTCTTTTTGTTGTGATCTTATATCTTTTTTGTTGACGAGAAAAATGGGAGAGTGAAAGCTCAAGTGTGGATCTTAAAAAAAAATTTGAACATCCAAAACGGAAATGCACAAATGCTGAGAGAGATAATTCCAAAAGTATTTGTGATTTTTATGGATAGGCAAAAAGTGGGTTGTTTGGCTCCTATAAATATCCAACCACACGTTAACTTTAGAATTTAATTTTTTCTACTCCTGAAAAAGTTTTGGATCATTAGGCCACTTGCATCCTCAACAAGTTTCTGGCATGCATATCCACCACATTTAAAACATAGTAGGATCAGTTAGAAGTCTCTTTCCTATAAAATCTATTTGGGGTTGTACTAGTAGAATTTCCCAAACATGGATAACAAAACTTTGCAGTTCATTTTTAGTGCATGAAATAATTTTCTTCACTTACATTTATTATAGTTTTCAATATTTTTTGCAAACATAAACTCCAAAAATTTCATTTTGTTGTGATCTTTATCTTTTTTGTTAACGAGAAAACTGGGAGAGTGAAAACTCAAGTTTGGATCTTCAAGAAAAATTTAAACATCCAAAATGGAAATGCACAAATGCTGAGAGAGATAATTCCAAAAGTATCTGTGATTTTTAAGGATAGGAAAAAAGTGGGTTGTTTGGCTCCGGTAAATATCCAACAACACGTTAACTTGAGAATTTAATTTTTTCTACTCCTTGAAATTTTTGGATCATTAGGCCACTTGCATCCTCAACATGTTTCTGGCATGCATATCTACCACATTTAAAAGTTGTTACGATCAGTTAGAAGTCTCTTTCCTATAAAATCTATTAGGGGTTGAACTAGTGGAATTTTCCAAACATGGATAACAAAACCTTGGAGTTCATTTTTAGTGCGTGAAATAATTTACTACAAATCAATTTAATATTGTTTTCAAATTTTTTTGCATACTTAAACTCTTAAATTTACATTTTCTTGTGTTCTTATTTCTTTTTATTTTATGAGAAAAATGGGAGAGTGAAAACTCAAGTTTGGATCTTAAAAAAAAAATTGAACATCCAAAATGGAAATCCAAAAATGCTGAGAGTGATAATTGCTAAAAGTATCTGTGATATTTAAGGATAGGCAAAAAGTGGGTTGTTTGGCTCTGGTAAATATCCAACCACACGTTAACTTGAGAATTTAATTTTTTCTACTCCTTGAAAGTTTGGATCATTAGGCCACTTCTATCCTCAATATGTATCTGACATGCATATCCACCACATTTAAATCATATGAGGATCAGTTAGATGTCTCTTTCCTATTAAATCTTAGGGGTTGTACTAGTGGAATTTCCCAAACATGGATAACAAAACTTTGCAATTCATTTTTAGTGCTTGAAATAATTTTCTAGACTTAAATTTATCATAGTTTTCAAATATTTTTGCATACATAAACACTAAAATTTTCATTTTGTTGAAATCTTATACCTTTTTTGTTTACGAGAAAAATGGAAGAGAGAAAACTCAAGTTTGGATCTGAAAAAAAAATTTGAACATCCTAAATGGAAATGCACAAATGCTGAGATAATTTCAAAAAATATTTGTGATTTTTAAGGAGATGCAAAAAGTGGGTTGTTTGGCTCCAGTAAATATCCAACCGCACATTAACTTGAGAATTTAATTTTTTCTAGTCCTTGAAATTTTTGGATCATTGGGCCACTTGCATCCTCAACATTTTTCTGGCATGCATATCCACCACATTTAAAACTTGTTAGGATCAATTAGAAGTCTCTTTCCTATAAAATCTATTGGGGGTTGTCCTACTGGAATTTCCCAAACATGGATAACAAAACTTTTGAGTTCATTATTAGTGCGTGAAATAATTTTCTACACTTACATTTATTATAGTTTTCTAATTTTTTTGCATACATAAACTCTTAAATTTACATTTTGTTGTGTTCTTATTTCTTTTTAGTTTATGAGAAAAATGGGAGAGTGAGAACTCAAGTTTGGATCTGAAAAAAAAATTTGAACATCCAAAATGGAAATCCACAAATGCTGAGAGAGATAATTGTTAAAAGTATATGTGATTTTTATGGATAGGCAAAAAGTGTGTCGTTTGGCTCTAGTAAATACCAACCACACGTTAACTTGAGAATTTATTTTTTTCTACTCCTTGAAAGTTTTGGATCATTAGGCGACTTGCATCGTCAATATGTATCTGGCATGCATATCCACCACATTTAAAACAAATTAGGATCTGTTAGAAGTCTCCTTCCTATAAAATCTATTAGGGGTTGTACTAGTGGATTTCCCAAACATGGATAAAAAAACTTTGGAGTTCTTTTCTAGTGCCTAAAATAATTTTCTTCACTTACATTTATTATAGTTTTCAAATTTTTTTGCATGCGTAAAATCTGAAATTTTCATTTTGTTGTGATCTTTTATCTTTTTTGTTTACGAGAAAAAGTGGGGAGTGAAAACTCAAGTTTGGTTCTGAAAAAAAAATTTGAACATCCAAAATGGAAATGCACAAATGCTGAGAGAGATAAATCCAAAAGTATCTGTGATTTTTAAGGAAAGGCAAAAAGTGGGATGTTTGGCTCCAGTAAGTATCCAACCACACGGTAACTTGAGAATTCAATTTTTTCTACTCCTTAAGATTTTGGATCATTAGGCCACTACAATCTTCAACATGTTTTTGGCACGCATATCCACCACATTTAAAACATGTTATGATCAGTTAGAAGTCTCTTTCCTGTAAAATGAATTAGGGGTTGTACTAGTGGAATTTCCCAAACATGGATAACAAAACTTTGCAATTCATTTTTAGTGCTTGAAATAATTTTCTTGACTTAAATTTATCATAGTTTTCAAATATTTTTTCATACATAAACTCTAAAATTTTCATTTTGTTGAGATCTTATATCTTTTTTTTTTTACGAGAAGAAGTGGAGAGTGAAAACTCAAGTTTGGATCTGAAAAAAAAATTAGAACATCCAAAATGGAAATGCACAAATGCTGAGAGAGATAAATCCAAAAGTATCTGTGATTTTTGTGGAAAGGCTAAAAGTGGGATGTTTGGCACCGGTAAATATCCAACCACACGGTAACTTGAGAATTTAATTTTTTCTACTCCTTGGAGATTTTGGATCATTAGGCCACTACAATCTTCAAGATGTTTCTGGCGCGCATATCCACCACATTTAAAACATGTTACGATCAGTTAGAAGTCTCTTTCCTATAAAATGAATTAGGGGTTGTACTAGTGGAATTTCCCAAACATGGATAACAAAACTTTGCAATTCATTTTTAGTGCATGAAATAATTTTCTTGACATAAATTTATCATAGTTTTCAAATATTTTTGCATACATAAACTCTAAAATTTTCATTTTGTTGAGATCTTATATCTTTTTTGTTTACGAATAAAATGGAAGAGAGAAAACTCAAGTTCAGATCTGAAAACAAAATTAGAACATCCAAAATGGAAATGTACAAATGCAGTGATAATTCCAAAAAATATTTGTGATTTTTAAGGATAGGAAAAAAGTGGGTTGTTTGGCACCAATAAATATCCAACCACACGTTTACTCGAGAATTTAATTTTTTCTACTCCTTGAAATTTTTGGATCATTGGGCCACTTGCATCCTCAACATGTCTCTGGCATGCATGTCCACCACATTTAAAGCATGTTAGGATCAGTTAGAAGACTCTTTCCTATAAAATTTATTGGTGGTTGTCCTACTGGAATTTCCCAAACATGGACAACAAAAATTTTGACTTCATTTTTAGTGCGTGAAATAATTTTCTACACTTACATTTATTATAGTTTTCTAATTTTTTTGCATACATGAACTCTAAAATTTTCATTTTGTTCTTATCTTATTTCTTTTTCTTTTATGAGAAAAATGGGAGAGTGAAAACTCAAATTTTGGGCTTAAAAAAAATTGAACATCCAAAATAGAAATGCACAAATGCTGAGAGGGATAAATCCCAAAGTATATGTGATTTTTAAGGAAAGGCAAAAAGTGGGATGTTTGTCTCCCGTAAATATCCAACCACACGGTAACTTGAGAATTTAATTTTTTCGACTCCTTGAAGATTTTGGATAATTAGGCCACTGCAATCTTCAACATGTTTCTGGCGTGCATATCCACCACATTTAAAACATGTTACGATCAGTTAGAAGTCTCTTTCCTATAAAATGAATTAGGGGTTGTACTAGTGGAATTTCCCAAACATGGATAACAAAACTTTGCAATTCATTTTTAGTGCATGAAATAATTTTCTTGACTTAAATTTATCATAGTTTTCAAATATTTTTGCATACATAAACACTAAAATATTCATTTTGTTGAGATCTGATATCTTTTTTGTTTACGAGAAAAAGTGGAGAGTGAAAACTCAAGTTTGGTTCTAAAAAAAAAAATTTGAACATCCAAAATGGAAATGCACAAATGCCGAGGGAGATAATTCAAAAAGTATCTTTGATTTTTAAGGATAGGCAAAAAGTGGGTTGTTTAGCTCCGGTAAATATCCAACCACACGTTAACTTGAGAATTTAATTTTTTCTACTCCTTGAAAGTTTTGGATCATTAGGCCACTAGCATCCTCAACACGTTTCTGGCATGCATATCCACCACATTTAAAAAATGTTACCATCAGTTAGAAGTCTCTTTCCTATAAAATGAATTAGGGGTTGTACTAGTGGAATTTCCCAAACATGGATAACAAAACTTTGCAATTCATTTTTAGTGCATGAAATAATTTTCTTGACATAAATTTATCATAGTTTTCAAATATTTTTGCATACATAAACTCTAAAATTTTCATTTTGTTGAGATCTTATATCTTTTTTGTTTACGAATAAAATGGAAGAGAGAAAACTCAAGTTCAGATCTGAAAACAAAATTAGAACATCCAAAATGGAAATGTACAAATGCAGTGATAATTCCAAAAAATATTTGTGATTTTTAAGGATAGGAAAAAAGTGGGTTGTTTGGCACCAATAAATATCCAACCACACGTTTACTCGAGAATTTAATTTTTTCTACTCCTTGAAATTTTTGGATCATTGGGCCACTTGCATCCTCAACATGTCTCTGGCATGCATGTCCACCACATTTAAAGCATGTTAGGATCAGTTAGAAGACTCTTTCCTATAAAATTTATTGGTGGTTGTCCTACTGGAATTTCCCAAACATGGACAACAAAAATTTTGACTTCATTTTTAGTGCGTGAAATAATTTTCTACACTTACATTTATTATAGTTTTCTAATTTTTTTGCATACATGAACTCTAAAATTTTCATTTTGTTCTTATCTTATTTCTTTTTCTTTTATGAGAAAAATGGGAGAGTGAAAACTCAAATTTTGGGCTTAAAAAAAATTGAACATCCAAAATAGAAATGCACAAATGCTGAGAGGGATAAATCCCAAAGTATATGTGATTTTTAAGGAAAGGCAAAAAGTGGGATGTTTGTCTCCCGTAAATATCCAACCACACGGTAACTTGAGAATTTAATTTTTTCGACTCCTTGAAGATTTTGGATAATTAGGCCACTGCAATCTTCAACATGTTTCTGGCGTGCATATCCACCACATTTAAAACATGTTACGATCAGTTAGAAGTCTCTTTCCTATAAAATGAATTAGGGGTTGTACTAGTGGAATTTCCCAAACATGGATAACAAAACTTTGCAATTCATTTTTAGTGCATGAAATAATTTTCTTGACTTAAATTTATCATAGTTTTCAAATATTTTTGCATACATAAACACTAAAATATTCATTTTGTTGAGATCTGATATCTTTTTTGTTTACGAGAAAAAGTGGAGAGTGAAAACTCAAGTTTGGTTCTAAAAAAAAAAATTTGAACATCCAAAATGGAAATGCACAAATGCCGAGGGAGATAATTCAAAAAGTATCTTTGATTTTTAAGGATAGGCAAAAAGTGGGTTGTTTAGCTCCGGTAAATATCCAACCACACGTTAACTTGAGAATTTAATTTTTTCTACTCCTTGAAAGTTTTGGATCATTAGGCCACTAGCATCCTCAACACGTTTCTGGCATGCATATCCACCACATTTAAAAAATGTTACCATCAGTTAGAAGTCTCTTTCCTATAAAATGAATTAGGGGTTGTACTAGTGGAATTTCCCAAACATGGATAACAAAACTTTGCAATTCATTTTTAGTGCATGAAATAATTTTCTTGACATAAATTTATCATAGTTTTCAAATATTTTTGCATACATAAACTCTAAAATTTTCATTTTGTTGAGATCTTATATCTTTTTTGTTTACGAATAAAATGGAAGAGAGAAAACTCAAGTTCAGATCTGAAAACAAAATTAGAACATCCAAAATGGAAATGTACAAATGCAGTGATAATTCCAAAAAATATTTGTGATTTTTAAGGATAGGAAAAAAGTGGGTTGTTTGGCACCAATAAATATCCAACCACACGTTTACTCGAGAATTTAATTTTTTCTACTCCTTGAAATTTTTGGATCATTGGGCCACTTGCATCCTCAACATGTCTCTGGCATGCATGTCCACCACATTTAAAGCATGTTAGGATCAGTTAGAAGACTCTTTCCTATAAAATTTATTGGTGGTTGTCCTACTGGAATTTCCCAAACATGGACAACAAAAATTTTGACTTCATTTTTAGTGCGTGAAATAATTTTCTACACTTACATTTATTATAGTTTTCTAATTTTTTTGCATACATGAACTCTAAAATTTTCATTTTGTTCTTATCTTATTTCTTTTTCTTTTATGAGAAAAATGGGAGAGTGAAAACTCAAATTTTGGGCTTAAAAAAAATTGAACATCCAAAATAGAAATGCACAAATGCTGAGAGGGATAAATCCCAAAGTATATGTGATTTTTAAGGAAAGGCAAAAAGTGGGATGTTTGTCTCCCGTAAATATCCAACCACACGGTAACTTGAGAATTTAATTTTTTCGACTCCTTGAAGATTTTGGATAATTAGGCCACTGCAATCTTCAACATGTTTCTGGCGTGCATATCCACCACATTTAAAACATGTTACGATCAGTTAGAAGTCTCTTTCCTATAAAATGAATTAGGGGTTGTACTAGTGGAATTTCCCAAACATGGATAACAAAACTTTGCAATTCATTTTTAGTGCATGAAATAATTTTCTTGACTTAAATTTATCATAGTTTTCAAATATTTTTGCATACATAAACACTAAAATATTCATTTTGTTGAGATCTGATATCTTTTTTGTTTACGGGAAAAAGTGGAGAGTGAAAACTCAAGTTTGGTTCTAAAAAAAAAAATTTGAACATCCAAAATGGAAATGCACAAATGCTGAGAGAGATAAATCCAAAAGTGTCTGTGATTTTTAAGGAAAGGCAAAAAGTGGGATGTTTGGCTCCGATAAATATCCAACCACACGGTAACTTGAGAATTTAATTTTTTCTTCTCCTTGATAATTTTGGATCATTAGGCCACTACAATCTTCAACATGTTTCTGGCGCGTATATCCACCACATTTAAGACATGTTACGATCAGTTAGAAGTCTCTTTCCTATAAAATCAATTAGGGGTTGTAGTAGTGGAATTTCCCAAACATGGATACCAAAACTTTGCAATTCATTTTTAGTGCATGAAATAATTTTCTTGACTTAAATTTATCATAGTTTTCAAATATTTTTGCATACATAAACTCTAAAATTTTCATTTTTTTGAGATCTTATATCTTTTTTGTCTACGAATAAAATGGAAGAGAGAAAACTCAAGTTTGGATCTGAAAAAAAAATTGAACCTCCAAAATGGAAATGCACAAATGCTGAGATAATTCCAAAAAATATTTTATATTTTTAAGGATAGGCAAAACGTGGGTTGTTTGGCTCCAGTAAATATCCAACCACACGTTAACTTGAGAATTTAATTTTTTCTACTCCTTGAAATTTTAGGATCATTGGGCCTCTTGCATCCTCAACATGTTTCTGGCATGCATAACCACCACATTTAAAACATGTTAGGATCAGTTAGAAGTTTCTTTCCTATAAAATCTATTGGGGGTTGTCCTACTGGAATTTCCCAAACATGGACAACAAAACTTTTGAGTTCATTTTTAGTGCATGAAATAATTTTCTAAACTTACATTTATAATAGTTTTCTAATTTTTTTGCATACATAAACTCTAAAATTTTCATTTTGTTGTTCTCTTTTTTCTTTTTTGTTTAAGAGAAAAATGGGAGAGTGAAAACTCAAATTTTGAGCTTAAAAAAAAATCGAACATCCAAAATGGAAATGCACAAATGCTGAGAGAGATAATTCCAAAAGTATCTGTGATTTTTAAGGATAGGCAAAAAGTGGGTTGTTTGGCTGCGGTAAATATCCAACCACACGTTAACTTGAGAATTTAATTTTTTCTACTCCTTGAAATTTTTTGATCATTAGGCCACTTGCATCCTCAACACGTTTCTGGCATGCATATCCACCACATTTAAAAAATGTTATGATCAGTTAGAAGTCTCTTTCCTATTAAATCTCTTAAGGGTTGTACTAGTGGAATTTCCCAAACATGGATAGCAAAAATTTGGAGTTCATTTTTAGTGCGTGAAATAATTTACTTCATATACATTTATTATAGTTTTCAAATTTTTTTGCATGCATAAAATCTGAAATTTTCATTTTGTTGTGATCTTATATGTTTTATGTTTTCGAGAAAAAGTGGAGAGTGGAAACTCAAGTTTGGTTCTGAAAAAAAAAAATGAACATCCAAAATGGAAATGCACAAAGGCTGAGAGAGATAAATCCAAAAGTATCTGTGATTTTTAAGGAAAGGCAAAAAGTGGGATGTTTGGCTCCGATAAATATCCAACCACACGGTAATTTGAGAATTTAATTTTTTCTACTCCTTGAAGATTTTGGATCATTAGGCCACTACAGTCTTCAACATGTTTCTGGCGCGCATATCCATCACATTTAAAACATGTTACGATCAGTTAGAAGTCTTTTTCCTATAAAATCAATTAAGGGTTGAACTAATGGAATTTCCCAGACATGGATAACAAAACTTTGCAATTCATTTTTAGTGCATGAAATAATTTTCTTGACTTAAATTTATCATAGTTTTAAAATATTTTTTCAAACATAAACTCTAAAATTTTCATTTTGTTGAGATCTAATATCTTTTTTGTTTACAAGAAAACTGGAAGAGAGAAAACTCAAGTTTGGATCTGAAAAAAAATTTGAACATCCAAAATAGAAATGCACAAATGTTGACATAATTCCAAAAAATATTTGTGATTTTTAAGGATAGGCAAAAAGTGGGTTGTCTGGCTCCAGTAAATATCCAACCACACGTTAACTTGAGAATTTAATTTTTTCTACTCCATGAAATTTTTGGATCATTGGGCCACTTGCATCCTCAACATGTTTCTGGCATGCATATCCACCACATTTAAAACATGTTAGGATCAGTTAGAAGTCTCTTTCCTATAAAATCTATTGGGGGTTGTCCTACTAGAATTTCCCAAACATGGACAACAAAACTTTTGATTTCATTTTTAATGTGTGAAATAATTTTCTACACTTACATTTATTGTAGTTTTCTAATTTTTTTGCATACATGAACTCTTAAATTTTCATTTTGTTGTTATCTTATTTCTTTTTTATTTATGAGAAAAATGGGAGAGTGAAAACTCAAATTTTGAGCTTAAAAAAAAATTGAACATCCAAAATGGAAATGCACAAATGCTGAGGGAGATAATTCAAAAAGTATCTTTGATTTTTAAGGATAGGCAAAAAGTGGGTTGTTTAGCTCCGGTAAATATCCAACCACACGTTAACTTGAGAATTTAATTTTTTCTACTCCTTGAAAGTTTTGGATCATTAGGCCACTAGCATCCTCAACACGTTTCTGGCATGCATATCCACCACATTTAAAAAATGTTACCATCAGTTAGAAGTCTTTTTCCTATAAAATCTATTAGGGGTTGTACTAGTGGAATTTCCCAAACATGGATAACAAAACTTTGGAGTTCATTTTTAGTGCGTGAAATAATTTACTTCATATACATTTATTATAGTTTGCAAATTTTTTTGCATACATAAACTCTAAAATTTTCATTTTGTTGTGATCTTATTTCTTTTTGGTTTATGAGAAAAAATGGGAGAGTGAAAACTCAAGTTTGGATCTAAAAAAAAATTTGAACATCCAAAATGGAAATCCACAAAAGCAGAGAGAGATAATTCCAAAAAGTATCTGTGATTTTTAAAGATAGGCAAAAAGTCGGTTGTTTGGCTTTGGTAAATATTCAAGTACACGTTAACTTGAGAATTTAATTTTTTCTCCTCCATGAAATTTTTGGGTCATTAGGCAACTTGCATCCAGAACATGTTTCTGGCATGTATATCTACCACATTTAAAACTTGTTATGATCAATTAGAAGTCTCTTTCATATAAAATCTATTAGGGGTTGTACTAGTGAAATTTCCCAAACATGGATAACAAAACTTTGGAGTTCATTTTTAGTGCGTGAAATAATTTACTACACATACATTAAATATAGTTTTGAATTTTTTTTGCATACATAAACTCTTAAATTTACATTTTGTTGTGATCTTATTTCTTTTTTGTTTATGAGAAAAATGGGAGAGTGAAAACTCAAGTTTGAGGTAAAAAAAAAAATTTGAACATCCAAAATGGAAATCCACATATGCTGAGAGAGGTAATTCCAAAAAGTATCTTTGATTTTTAAGGATAAGCAAAAAGTGGGTTGTTTGGCTCTGGTAAATATCCAACCACACGTTAACTTGAGAATTTAAATTTTTCTACTCCTTGAAAGTTTGGGATAGTTAGGCCACTTGCATACTCAACATGTTTCTGGCTTGCATATCCACCACATTTAAAACATATTAGGATCAGTTAGAAGTCCCTATCCTATAAAATCTATTGGGGTTGTACTAGTGGAATTTCCCAAACATGTACAACAAAACTTTGGAGTTCATTTTTAGTATGTGAAATAATTTTGTTCACTTATATTTATTATAGTTTTCAAAATTTTTTGCATACATAGACCCTAAAATTTTTTTTTTCGTGATCTTATATATTTTTCGTTTACAAGAAAAATGGGAGAGTGAAAACTAAAGTTTGGATCTCAAAAAAAAATTCGAACATCCAAAATGGAAATGCACTAAATATTGAGAGAGATAATTCCAAAAAGTATCTGTGATTTTTAAGGATAGGCAAAAAGAAGGTTGTTTGACTCCGGTAAATATCCATGCACACGTTAACTTGAGAATTTAATTTTTTCTACTCCTTGCAATTTTGGTATCATTAGGCCACATGCATCCTGAATATATTTCTGGCATGCATATCCACCACATTTAAAACATGTTAGGATCAGTTAGAAGTCTCTTTCCTATAAAATTTATTAGGGGTTGTAC
The DNA here is from genome assembly GCF_029961685.1 of Aristolochia californica. Classification (NCBI taxonomy): domain Eukaryota; kingdom Viridiplantae; phylum Streptophyta; class Magnoliopsida; order Piperales; family Aristolochiaceae; genus Aristolochia; species Aristolochia californica. The sequence continues at coordinate 16,675,035 of NW_027181771.1, forward strand.
TAGTGGAATTTCCCAAATATGGCTAACAAAACTTTGGAGTTCATTTTTAGTGCGTGGAATAATTTTCTGCCCAAACATTTAGTATAGTTTTCAATTTTTTGCATACATAAACTCTATAATTTTCATTTTGTTCTGATCATATTTCTTTTTCGTTTACGAGAACAATGGGAAAGTGAAAACTCAAGTTTGGATCTGAAAAAAAATTTGAAAATCCAAAATGGAAATGCACAAATGCTGAGAGAGATAATTCCAAAAAGTATCTGTGAGTTTTTAGGATAGACAAAAATTGGGTTGTTGGTCTCCGGTAAATATCCAACCACACATTAACTTGAGAATTTAATTTTTTCTACTCCTAGAAATTTTTGGATCATTAGCCCACTTGCATCCTACACAAGTTTCTGGCATGCAAATCCACCACCCTTAAAAGAAGTTAGGATCAGTTAGAAGTCTCTTTCCTATAAAAACTATTAGGGGTTGTACTAGTGGAATTTCCCAAACATGGATAGCAAAACTTTTGACATCATTTTTTATGCACGAAATAATTTTCTTCACTTAAATTTATTATTGTTTTCAAATTTTTTTGCAAACATAAACTCCAAAAATTTATCTTGTTGTGATCTTATATCATTTTTGTTGACAACAAAAATGGGAGAGTGAAAGCTCAAGTTTGGATCTTAAAAAAAAAATTTGAACATCCGAATTGGAAATGCACAAATGCTGAGTGAGATAATTCCAAAAGTATCTGTGATTTTTATGGATAGGCAAAAAGTGGGTTGTTCGGCTCCGGTAAATATCCAACCATACGTTCACTTGAGAATTTAATTTTTTCTACTCCTTGAAATTTTGGATCATTAGGCCACTTGCATCCTCAACAAGTTTCTGGCATGCATATCCACCACATTTAAAACATAGTAGGATCAGTTAGAAGTCTCTTTCCTATAAAATCTATTTGGGGTTGTACTAGTAGAATTTCCCAAACATGGATTACAAAACTTTGCAGTTCATTTTTAGTGCATGAAATAATTTTCTTGACTTACATTTATTATAGTTTTCAATTTTTTTTTGCAAACATAAACTCCAAAATTTTCATTTTGTTGTGATCTTCTATCTTTTTTGTTAACGAGAAAAATGGGATAGTGAAAACTCAAGTTTGGATCTTAAAAAAAAAATCTAAACATCCAAAATGGAAATGCACAAATGCTGAGAGAGATAATTCCAAAAGTATCTGTGGTTTTTAAGGATAGGCAAAAAGTGGGTTGTTTGGCTCCAGTAAATATCCAACCACACATTAACTTGAGAATTTAATTTTTTCTACTCCTTGAAAGTTTTGGATCATTAGGCTAATTGCATGCTCAACATGTTTTTGGCATGCATATCCACCACATTTAAAACATATTAGGATCAGTTAGAAGTCTCCTTCTTATAAAATCTATTAGGGGTTGTACTAGTGGAATTTCACAAACATGGATAATAAAACTTTGGAGTTCTTTTTTAGTGCGTGAAATAATTTACTTCACTTACATTTATTATAGTTTTCAAATTTTTTGTATGCATAAAATCTAAAATTTTTGTTTTGTTGTGTTCTTATATCTTTTTTGTTTACGAGAAAAAGGGGAGAGGCAAAACTCAAATTTGGTTCTGAAAAAAAAATTGAACATCCAAAATGGAAATGCACGAATGCTGAGAGAGATAATTCCAAAAGTATTTGCGATTTTTAAGGAAAGGCAAAACGTGGGTTGTTTGGCTCCGGTAAATATCCAACCACACGGTAACTTGAGAATTTAATTTGTTCTACTCCTAGAAGATTTTGGATCATTAGGCCACTACAATCTTCAACACGTTTCTGGCGTGCATATCCACCACATTTAAAATATGTTACGATCAGTTAGAACTCTCTTTCCTATAAAATCTATAAGGGGTTGTACTAGTGGAATTTCCAAAACATCGATAACAAAACTTTGCTGTTCATTTTTAGTGCATGAAATAATTTTCTTGACTTAAATTTATTATAGTTTTCAAATATTTTTGCATACACAAACTCTAAAATTTTCATTTTGTTGAGATCTTATATCTTTTTGGTTTAAGAGAAAAATGGCAGAGAGAAAACTCAAGTTTGGATCAGAAAAAAAAAATTTGAACATCCAAAATAGAAATGCACAAATGCTGAGATAATTCCAAAAAATATTTGTGATTTTTAAGGATAGGCAAAAAGTGGGTTGTTTGACTCCAGTAAATATCCAACCACACGTTAACTTGAGAATTTAATTTTTTCTACTCGAAATTTTTGAATCATTGGGCCACTTGCATCCTCAACATGTTTCAAGCATGCATATCCACTACATTTAAAACATGTTAGGATCAGTTAGAAGTCTCTTTCCTATAAAATCTATTGGGGGTTGTCCTACTGGAATTTCCCAAACATGGATAACAAAACTTTTGAGTTCATTTTTAGTGTGTGAAATAATTTTCTACACTTACATTTATTATAGTTTTCAAATTTTTTTGCATACATAAACTCTAAAATTTTCATTTTGCTGTGATCTTTTTTCTTTTCTGTTTATGAGAAAAATGGGAGAGGGAAAACTCAAATTTTGAGCTTAAAATGAAAAATTGAACATCCAAAAAGGAAATGGACAAATGCTGAGAGAGAAAATTCCAAAAGTATCTGTGTTTTTAAGGATAGGCAAAAAGTGGGTTGTTTGGCTCCTCTAAATATCCAACCACACGTTTAGGGGCTGTACTAGTGGAATTTCCCAAACATGGATAACAAAACTTTGGAGTTCATTTTTAGTGCGTGAAATAATTTACTTCATATACATTTATTATAGTTTTCAATTTTTTTTGCATACACAAACTCAAAAATTTTCATTTTGTTGTGATCTTATTTCTTTTATGTTTATGAGAAAAATGGGAGAGAGAAAACTCAAGTTTGGATCTAAAAAAAAAATTTGAACATCCCAAATGGAAATTCAAAAATGGTGAGAGAGATAATTCCAAAAAGTATCAGTGATTTTTAAGGATAGGAAAAAAGTGGTTTGTTTGGCTCTGGTAAATATCCAAGCACACGTTAACTTGAGAATTTAATTTTTTCTACTCCATGAAATTTTTGGATCATTAGGCCACTTGCATCCTCAACATGTTTCTGGCATGCATATCTACCACATTTAAAACTAGTTACGATCAGTTAGAAGTCTCTTTCGTATAAAATCTATTAGGGGTTGTACTAGTGGAATTTCCCAAACATGGATAACAAAACTTTGGAGTTCATTTTTAGTGCGTGAAATAATTTAATACACATACATTTAATGTAGTTTTCCATTTTTTTTGCATACATAAACTCTTCAATTTACATTTTGTTGTGATCTTATTTCTTTTTTGTTTATGAGAAAAATGGGAGAGTGAAAACTCAAGTTTGGATCTAAAAGAAAAATTTGAACATCCAAAATGGAAATCCACAATTGCTGAGGGAGATAATTCCAAAAAGTATCTGTGATTTTTAAGGATAAGCAAATAGTGGGTTGTTTGGCTCCGGTAAATATCCAACCACACATTAACTTGAGAATTTAATTTTTTCTGCTCCTTGAAAGTCTTGGATCAATAGGCCACCTGCATACTCAGCATGTTTCTGGCATGCTTATCCGCCACATTTAAAACAAATTAGGATCAGTTAGAAGTCTCTTTCCTATAAAATCTATTGGGGTTGTACTAGTGGAATTTCCCAAATATGTATAACAAAACTTTGGAGTTCATTTTTAGTGTGTGAAATAATTTTGTTCACTTATATTTATTATATTTTTCAAATTTTTTTGCATTCATAAACCCTAAAAATTTTATTTTGCCGTGATCTAATATATTTTTCGTTGACAAGAAAAATGGGAGAGTGAAAACTCAAGTTTGGATCTGAAAAAAAAAATTGAACATCCAAAATGGAAATGCACAAATACTGAGAGAGATAATTCTAAAAAGTATCTATGATTTTTAAGGATAAGAAAAAAGAAGGTTGTTTGGCTTCAGTACATATCCATGCACACGTTAACTTGAGAATTTAATTTTTTCTACTCCTTGCAATTTTGGTTTCATTAGGCCACATGCATCTTGAATATGTTTCTGGCATGCATATCCACCATATTTAAAACATGTCAGGATCTGTTACAACTCTCTTTCCTACAAAATTTATTAGGGGTTGTACTAGTGGAATTTCCCAAACATGGATAACAAAACTTTGCAGTTCATTTTTAGTGCGTGAAATAATTTACTACACATACATTTAATATAGTTTTCAATTTTTTTTTGAATACATAAACTCTTAAATTTACATTTTGTTGTGATCATATTTCTTTTTATTTTATGTGAAAAACGGGAGAGTGAAAACTCAAGTTTGGATCTTAAAAAAAAATTGAACATCCAAAATGGAAATCCACAAATGCTGAGAGAGATAATTGATAAAAGTATCTATGATTCTTAAGGATAGGCAAAAAGTGGGTTGTTTGGCTCTGGTAAATATCCAACCACACGTTAACTTGAGAATTTAATTTTTTCTACTCCTTGAAATTTTTGGATCATTAGGCCCCTTGCATCCTCAACATGTTTCTCCCATGCATATCCTCCACATTTAAAGTATGTTACGATCAGTTAGAAGCCTCTTTCCTATAAAATCTATTAGGGGTTGTACTAGTGGAATTTCCCAAACATGGATCACAAAACTTTGGAGTTCATTTTTAGTCCGTGAAATAATTTACTTCACAAACATTTATTATAGTTTTCAAAATCTTTTCCATACGTAAACTCTAAAATATTCATTTTGTTGTGATCTTATTTCTTTTTTGTTTATGAGAAAAATGGGAGAGCGAAAACTCAAGTTTGGATCAGAAAAAAAAATTGGAACATCCAAATTGGAAATCCACAAATGATGAGAGAGATAATTCCGAAATGTATCTGTGATTTTTAAGGATAGGCAAAAAGTGGGTTGTTTGGCTCTAGTAAATATCCAACCACACGTTAACTTGAGAATTTCATTTTTTCTACTCGTTGAAAGTTTTGGATCATCAGGCCACTTGCATCCTCAACATGTTTCTGGCATGCATATCCACCACATTTAACACATATTAGGATCAGTTAGAAGTCTCTTTCCTATAAAATCTATTAGGGGTTGTACTAGTGGAATTTCCCAAACATGGATAACAAAACTTTGGAGTTCATTTTTAGTACGTGAAATAATTTTCATCACTTACATCTATTATAGTTTTCAATTTTTTTTCATGCATAAAATCCAAAATTTTCATTTTGTTGTGCTCTTATATTTTTTTTGTTTACGAGAAAAATGGGAGCGTGAAAACTAAAGTTTGGATCTGAAAAAAAAATTTGAACATCCAAATTGGAAATCCACAAATGCTGAGAGTGATAATTCCAAAAAGTATCTATGATTTTTTAGGATAGGCAAAAAGTGGGTTGTTTGGCTCCGGTAAATATCCAACCACACGTTAACTTGAAAATTTAATTTTTTCTACTCCTTGAAATTTTTGGATCATTAGGCCACTTGCTTCCTCAACATGTTTCTGTCATGCATATCCACCTCATTTAAAACATGTTAGGATCAGTTAGAAGTCTCTTCCCAATAAAATCTATTAGGGGTTGTACTAGTGGAATTTCAAAAATGTGGATAACAAAACTTTGGAGTTCATTTTTAGTGCGTGAAATAATTTTCTTCACTTACATTTGGTATAGTCTTCAAATTTTTTTGCATGCATAAACTCTAAAATTTTCATTTTGTTCTGATCTTATATTTTTTTTGTTTACGAGAAAAATGGGAGAGTGAAAACTCAAGTTTGGATGTGAAAAAAAAATTTGTACATCCAATATAGAAATTCACAAATGCTGAGAGAGATAATTCCAAAAAGTTTGTGTCATTTTTAAGGAAAGGCAAAAAGTGGGTTGTTTGGCTCTGGTAAATATCCTACCACACGTTAACTTGAGAATTTAATTTTTTATAGTCGTTGAAATTTTTGGACCATTAGGCCACTTGCATCCTCAACATGTTTGTAGCATGCATATCCACCATATTTAAAACGAGTTAGGATCAGTTAGAAGTCTCTTTCCCATAAAATTCCTACAAGCAATTAGGGATTGTACTAGTGGAATTTCCCAAACATGGATAACAAAACTTTTGAGTTCATTATTATTGCGTGAAATAATTTTCTTCATTTACATTTATTATAGTTTTCAAATTTTTTTGCATAGATAAACTATAAAATTTTCATTTTATTGTGATCTTATATCTTTTTTGTTTACAAGAAAAATGCGAGAATGGAAACTCAAGTTTGGATGGGAAAAAAAAATTGACCATCCAAAATGCAAATGCACAAATGATGAGAGAGATAATTCCAAAAAGTATCTGTGATGTATAAGGATTGGAAAAAAGTGGGTTGTTTGTCTCCGGTAAAAATCTAACCACAAGTCAAGTGGAGAATTTAATTTTTTCTACACTTTGAAATTTTTGGCTCATTAGGCCACTTGTATCCTCAACATGTTTCTGGCATGCATATCCACCATATTTAAAACATGTTACGATCACTTAGAAGTCTCTTTCCTATAAAATCTGTTAGGGGTTGAACTAGTGGAATTTCCCAGACATGGATATCAAAACTTTGGAGTTCATTTTTAGTGCGTGAAATAATTTTCTTCACTTACATTTATTATAGTTTTCAAATTTTTATGGATACATCAAGTCTAAAATTTTAATTTTGTTGTGATCTTATATCTTTTTTGTTTACGAGAAAAATGGGAGTGAGAAAACTCAAGTTTGGTTCTGAAAAAAAAAATTGAACTGCCAAAATGGAAATGCACAAATGCTGAGAGAGATAATTCCAAAAAGTATCTGTGATTTTTAAGGATAGGCAAAAAGTGGGTTGTTTGCGTCCGGTAAATATCCAACCACACGTTAACTTGAGAATTTAATTTAATCTACTCCTTAAAATTTTTGGACCATTACGCCACCTGCATCCTCAACATGTTTCTGGCATGCATATCCACCACATTTAAAACATGTTAGGATTAGTTAGAAGTCTCTACCCAATAAAATCTATTAGGGGTTGTGCTAGTGGAATTTCACAAACATGGATAACAAAACTTTGGAGTTCATTTTTAGTGCTTGAAATAATTTTCTTCACATATATTTATTATAGTTTTCAAATTTTTTTGCATGCATAAACTCTAAAATTTTCATTTTGTTGTGATCTTATATCTGTTTTGTTTACGAGAAAAATAGTAGAGTAAAATATCAAGTTTGGATCTGAAAAAAATTGATCCAAAATGGAAATACACCAATGCTGAGAGACATAATTCGAAAAAGTATCTGTGATTTTTAAGGATAGTCATAAAGTGGGTTGTTTGGCTCCGGTAAATATCCAACCACACGTTAACTTGAGAATTTAATTTTTTCTACTCCTTGAAATTTTTGGATTATTAGGCCACTTGCTTCCTCAACATGTTTCTGTCATGCATATCCACCACATTTAAAACATGTTAGGATCAATTAGAAGTCTCTTCCCAAAAAAATCTATTCGGGGTTGTACTAGTGGAATTTCCAAAATATGGATAACAAAACTTTGGAGTTCATTTTTAGTGCGTGAAATCATGTTCTTCACTTACCATTATTATAGTTTTCAAATTTTTTTGCAAGCATAAAATCTAAAATTTTCATTTTGTTCTGATCTTATATCTGTTTTGTTTACAAGAAAAATGGGAGAGTGAAAACTCTAGTTTGGATCTGAAAAACTAAATTTGAACATCCAATAAAGATATTCACAAATGCTGAGAGAGATAATTCCAAAAAGTATCTGTGATTTTTAAGGATAGGTAAAAAGTGGGTTGTTTGGCTCCGGTAAATATCCTACCATACGTTAACTTGAGAATTTAATTTTTTCTAGTCCTTGAAATTTTTGGATCATTAGGCCACTTGCACCCTCAACATGTTTGTAGCATGCATATCCACCATATTTAAAACATGTTAGGGTTAGTTAGAAGTCTCTTTCCCATAAAATTCCTACAAGCTATTAGAGATTGTACGAGTGGAATTTCCCAAACATGGATAACAAACCTTTTGAGTTCATTATTATGGCGTGAAATAATTTTCTTCACTTACATTTATTATAGTTTTCCATTTTTTCTGCATACATAAACTATAAAATTTTCATTTTGTTGTGATCTTACATCTTTTTTGTTTACAAGAAAAATGCGAGAATAAAAACTCAAGTTTGGATCGGAAAAAAAAATTTGGCCATCCAAAAAGGAAATGCACAAATGGTGAGAGAGATAATTCCAAAAAGTATCTATGATTTTTAAGGATTGGAAAAAAGTGGGTTATTTGGCTCCGGTAAATATCAAACCACAAGTCAACTAGAGAATTTAATTTTTTCTACGCTTTGAAATTTTTGGCTCATTAGACCACTTGTATCCTCAACACAGTTTCTGGCATGCATATCCACCATATTTAAAACATGTTACGATCACTTAGAAGTCTCTTTCCTATAAAATCTGTTAGGGGTTGAACTAGTGGAATTTCCCAGAGATGGATAACAAAACTTTGGAGTTCATTTTTAGTGCGTGAAATAATTTTCTTCACTTACATTTATTATAGTTTTCTAATTTTTTTGCATACATAAACTATAAAATTTTCATTTTGTTGTGATCTTACATCTTTTTTGTTTACAAGAAAAATGCGAGAATGAAAACTCAAGTTTGGTTATGAAAAAAAAATTTGAACATCCAAAATGGAAATCCACAAATGCTGAGAGAGATAATTCCAAAAAGTATCTGTCATTTTTAAGGATAGGCAAAAAGTTGGTTGTTTGGCTCCGGTAAATATCCAACCACACGTTAACTTGAAAATTTAATTTATTCTACTCCATGAAATTTTTGGACCATTAGGCCACTTGCATCCTCAACATGTTTCTGGCATGCATATCCACCACATTTTAAACATTTTAGGATCAGTTAGTAGTCTCTTCCCAATAAAATCTATTAGGGGTTGTACTAGTGGAATTTCCCAAACATGGATAACAAAATTTTGAAGTTAATTTTTAGTGCTTGAAATAATTTTCTTCACTTATATTTATTATAGTTTTCAAATTTTTTTGCATGCATAAACTCCAAAATTTTCATTATGTTGTGATCTTATATCTGTTTTGTTTACGAGAAAAATAGTAGAGTAAAATATCAAGTTTGGATCTGAAAAAAAATTGAACATCCAAAATGGAAATACACATTTACTGAGAGAGATAATTCCAAAAAGCATCTGTGATTTTTAAGGACATGCAAAAAGTGGGTTGTTTGTCTCCGGTAAATATGTAACCACTTGTTAACTTGAGAATTTAATTTTTTTTACTCCTTGAAATTTTTGGATCATTAGGCCACTTGCGTGCTCAACATGGTTCTGGCATGCATATCCACCATATTTAAAACATGTTACGATCAGTTAGAAGTCTCTTTCCAATAAAATCTATTAGGGGTTGTACTAGTGGAATTTCCCAAACATGGATAACAAAACTTTCGAGTTCATTTTTAGTGTGTGAAATAATTTTCTTTACTTACATTTATTATAGTTTTAGAATTTTTTTGCATATATAAACTCTAAAATTTTCATTTTGTTGTGATCTTATATCTTTTTTGTTTACGAGAAAATTCGAGTGACAAAACTCAAGTTTGGATTTGAAAAAAAAATTGAACGTCCAAAATGGAAATGTACAAATGCTGAGAGACATAATTCCAAAAAGTATCTGTGATTTTTAATCATAGGCAAAAAGTGGGTTGTTTGGCTCCGGTAAATATCCAACCTTACGTTATTTTGAGAATTTAATTTTTTCTACTCCTTGAAATTTTTGGATCATTAGGCCACTTGCATCCCCAACATGTTTCAGGCAAGCATATCCACCACATTTAAAACATGTTAGGATCTGTTAGAAGTCTTTTCCCAATAAAATCTATTAGGGGTTGTACTAGTGGAATTTGCCAAACATGGATAACAAAACTTTGGAGTTCATTTTTAGTGCATGAAATAATTTTCTTCACTTACATTGATAATAGTTTTCAAAATTGTTTTGCATGCATAAACTCTAAAATTTTCATTTTGTTGTGATCTTATATCTATTTTGTTTACGAGAAAAAAGGGAGAGAGAAATATCAAGTTTGGATCTGAAAAAAAATTTGAACATCCAAAATGGAAATGCACAAATGCTAAGAGAGATAATTCCAAAAAGTATCTGTGATTTTGAAGGATAGGCAAAAAAGGGTTGTTTGGCTACGGTAAATATCTAACCACACGTTAAGTTGAGAATTTAATTCTTTCTACTCCTTGAAATTTTTGGATCATTAGGCCACTCGCTTCCTCAACATGTTTCTATCATGCGTATCTGCCACATTTAAAACATGTTAGGATCAGTTAGAAGTCACATCCCTATAAAATCTATTAGGGGTTGTACTAGTGGAATTTCCCAAACATGGATAACAAAACTTTTGATTTCATTTTTAGTGCGTGAAATAAATTTCTTCACTTAAATTTATTATAGTTTCAAATTTTTTTGCATGCACAAACTCTAAAATTTTCATTTTGTTGTGATCTTATATCTGTTTTTTTAAGAGAAAAATGGGAGAATGAAATATCAAGTTTCAATCTGAAAAAAAAAATTGAACATCCAAATAGGAAATGAATAAATGCAGAGAGAGATAATTCTAAAAAGTATCTGTGATTTTTAAGGATAGGCAAAAAGTGTGTAGTTTCGCTCAAGTAAATATCCAACCACACGTTAACTTGAGAATTTAGTTTTTTCTACTCCTTGAAATTTTTGGATCATTAGGCCACTTGCATCCTCAACATGTTCCTAGCATGCATATCCTCCACATTTAAAACTTGTTAGGATAAGTTAGAAGTCTCTTTCCTATTAAATTTATTGGGGGTTGTCCTAGTGGAATTTCCCAAACATGGATAACAAAACTATGGAATTCATTTTTAGTGCGTGAAATAATTTTCTTCACTTACATTTCTTATAGTTTTCAAAATTTTTGCATACTTAAACTCTAAAATTTTCATTTTGTTGTGATCTTATATCTTTTTTGTTAACGAGAAAAATGGGAGAGTAAAAACTCAAGTTTGGATCTGAAAAAAAAAATTCGAACATCCAAAATGGAAATGCAGAAATGCTGAGAGAGATAATTCCAAAAGTATCTGTGATTTTTAAGGATAGGCAAAAAGTGGGTTCTGTGCCTCCGGTAAATATCCAACAACACCTTAACTTGAGAATTTAATTTTTTCTACTCCTTGATATTTTTGGATCATTAGGTCACTTGCGTCCTCAACATGTTTCTGGCATGCACATCAACCACATTCAAAACATGTTACGATCAGTTAGAAGTCTGTTTCCTATAAAATCTATGAGGGGTTGTACTAGTGCAATTTCCCAAACATGGATAACAAAACTTTGGAGTTAATTTTTAGTGCTTGAAATAATTTTCTTCCCTTATATTTATTATGGTTTTCAATTTTTTTTGCATGCATAAACTCTTAAATTTTCATTTTCTTGTGATCTTATATCTGTTTTGTCCACGAGAAAAATAGTAGAGTGAAATATCAAGTTTGGATCTGAAAAAAAATTGAACATCCAAGATGGAAATGCACAAATGCTGAGAGAGATAATTCCAAAAAGTATCTGTGATTTTTAAGGATAGGCAAAAAGTGGGTTATTTGGCTCTGGTAAATATCCAACGACACGTTAAGTTGAGAATTTAATTTTTTTTACTCCTTGAAATTTTTGGCTCATTAGGCTACTTGCATCCCCAACATGTTCCTGGCATGCATATCCACCATATTTAAAACATGTTACGATTAGTTAGAACTTTATTTCCTATAAAATCTACTAGGGGTTGTCCAAGTGGACTTTCCGAAATATGGATAACAAAACTTTGAAGTTCATTTTTAGTCCGTGAAATAATTTTCTTCGCTTACATTTATTATAGTTTTCAAATTTTTTTGCTTACATAAACTCTAAAAATTATATTTTGTTGTGATATTATATCTTTTTTGTTTACTAGAAAAATGGGAGTGAGAAAACTCAAGTTTGGATCTGAAAAAAAAATTTGAACATCGAAAATGTAAATGCACATATGCTAAGAGAGATAATTCCAAAAAGTATCTGTGATTTTTAAGGATAGAAAAAATTGGGTTGTTTAGCTCCGGTAAATATTGAACCACACATTTTCTAGCATGCATATCCACCACATTTAAAACATGTTAGGATCAGTTAGAAGTTTCTTTCTTATAAAATTTATTAGGGGTTGATCTAGTGGAATTTCCCAAACATGGATAACAAAACTTTCGAGTTCATTTTTATTACGTGAAATAATTTTCTTCACTAACATTTATTATAGTTTTCAATTTTTTCTGCATACTTAAGCTCTATAATTTTCATTTTGATGTGATCAAATATCTTTTTTGTTTATGAGAAAAATGGGAGAGTGAAAACTCAAGTTTGGATCTGAAAAAAAAGTTTGAACATCCAAAATAGAATTGCACAAATTCTCAGAGAGATAATTCCAAAAAGTATCTGAGATTTTTAAGGATAGGAAAAAATTGGGTTGTTTAGCTCTGGTAAATATCCAAACACACGTTAACTTGAGACTTTAATTTTTATACTCCTTGAAATTTTTGGATCATTAGTCCACTTGCGTCCTCAACATGTTTCTGGCATGCATATCCACCACATTTAAAACATGTTAGGATCAGTTAGAAGTCTCTTTTCTATATAATCTATTAGGGGTAGTACTCGTGGAATTTCCAAACATGGATAACAAAACATTGGAGATCATTTTTAGTGCATGAAATAATTTTCTTCACTTAAATTTATTATAGTTTTCAAATTTTTTTGCAAACATAAACTCAAAAATTTTCATTTTGTTGTGATCTGATATGTTTTTCGTTAACGAGAAAAATGGGAGAGTGAAAACTTAAGTTTGGATCTGAAAAAAAAAAATTGAACATCCATAATAGAAATGCACAAATTCTGAGAGAGATAATACCAAAAGTATCTGTGATTTTTAAGGATAGGCAAAAAGTGGGTTGCTTGGTGCCGGTAAATATCCAACCACATGTTAAATTGAGAATTTAATTTTTCTACTCCTTGAAAGTTTTGGATCATTAGGCCACTTGCATCCTCAAAATGTTTCTGCCATGCATATCCACCACATTTAAAGCATATTATGATCAGTTAGAAGTCTCTTTCCTATAAAATCTATTAGGAGTTGTACTAGTGGAATTTCCCAAACATGGATAACAAAACATTGGAGTCATTTTTAGTGCATGAAATAATTTTCTTCATTTACTTTTATTATAGTTTTAGAATTTTTTTGCATACATAAACTCTAAAATTTTCATTTTGTTGTGATCTTATATCTTTTTTGTTTACGAGAAAAATGGGAGAGAGAAATATCAAGTTTGGATCCGAAAAAAAATTTGAACATCCAAAATGGAAATGCACAAATGCTGAGAGAGATAATTCCAAAAAGTATCTGTGATTTTTAAGGATAGGAAAAAAGTGGGTTGTTTGGCTCCTGTAGATATCCAACCACACATTAATTTGAGAATTTAATTTTTTCTACTCCTTGAAATTTTTGGATCATTAGGCCACTTGCTTCCTTAACATGTGTCTCTCATGCATATCCACCACATTTAAAACATGTTAGGATCAGTTAGAAGTCTCTTCCCAATAAAATCTATTAGGGGTTGTATTAGTGGAATTTCCCAAATATGGATAACAAAACTTTAGAGTTCATTTTTAGTGCATGAAATAATTTTCTTCACTTAAATTTAATATAGTTTTCAAATTTTTTTGCAAGCATAAACTCTAAAATTTTCATTTTGTTCTGATCTTGTATCTGTTTTGTTTAAAAGAAAAATGGGAGAGTGAAAACTCAAGTTTGGATTTGAAAAGAAAAATTTGAACATCCAAAATTGAAATTCACAAATGCTGAGAGAGATAATTCCAAAAAGTATCTGTGATTTTTAAGGATAGGCAAAAAGTGGGTTGTTTGGCTCCGATAAATATCCTACCACACGTTAACTTGACAATTTAATTTTTTCTCGTCCTTAAAATTTTCGGATCATTAGGCCACTTGCATCCTCAAAATGTTTCTGGCATGCATATCCACCACATTTAAAACATCTTAGGATCAGTAAGATGCCTCTTTCCTATAAAATCTATTGGGGGTTGTCCTAGTTCAATTTCCCAAACATCGATAACAAAACTTTGGAGTTCATCTTTAGTGCGTGAAATAATTTTCTTCACTTACATTTATTATAGTTTTCAATTTTTTTTGCATAAATAAACTATAAAATTTTCATTTTGTTGTGATCTTATATCTTTTTTGTTTACAAGAACTATGCGAGAGTGAAAACTCAAGTTTGGATCGGAAAAAAAATTTTGACCATCCATAATGGAAATGCACAAATGCTGAGAGAGATAATTCCAAAAAGTATCGGTGATTTTTAAGGATTGGAAAAAAGTGGGTTGTTTGGCTCCGGTAAATATCTATCCACAAGTCAACTACAAAATTTAATTTTTTCTACTCTTTGAAATTTTTGGCTCATTAGGCCACTTGTATCCTCAACATGTTTCTGGCATGCATATCCACCATATTTAAAACATGTTACGATTAGTTAGAAGTCTCTTTCCCATAAAATCTGTTAGGGGTTGAACTAGTGGAATTTCCCAGACATGGATAACAAAACTTTGGAGTTCATTTTTAGTGCGTGAAATAATTTTCTTCACTTACATGTATTATAGTTTTCAAATTTTTTTGCATACGTAAAGTCTAAAATTTTCATTTTGTTGTGATCTTATATCTTTTTTCTTTACAAGAAAAATGGGAGTGAGAAAACTCAAGTTGGGTTCTGAAAAAAAAATTTGAACATCCAAAATGAAAATGCACAAATGCTGAGAGAGATAATTCCAAAAAGTATCTTTGATTTTTAAGGATAGGCAAAAAGTGGGTTGTTTGGCTTCGATAAATATCCAACCACACAGTAACTAGAGAATTTAATTTTTTCTGCTCCTTGAAATTTTTGGATCATTAGGCCACTAGCATCCTCAACATGTTTCTGGCATGCATATCCACCACAATTAAAACATGTTAGGATCAGTTAGAAGTCTCTTCCCAATAAAATTTATTAGGGGTTGTACTAGTGGAATTTCCAAAACATGGATAACAAAACTTTGGAGTTAATTTTTAGTGCTTGAAATAATTTTTTTCACTTATATTTATTGTAGTTTTCAAATTTTTTTGCATGTATAAACTCCAAAATTTTCATTTTTTTGTAATCTCATATCTGTTTTGTTTACGAGAAAAATAGTAGAGTGAAATATAAAGTTTGGATCTGAAAAAAAATTGAACATCCAAAATGGAAATGCACAAATGCTGGGAGAGATAATTCCAAAAAGTATCTGTGATTTTTAAGGACAGGCAAAAAGTGGGTTGTTTGGCTCCGGTAAATATCCAACCACACGTTAATTTGAGAATTTAATTTTTTCTACTCCTTGAAATTTTTGGATCATTAGGCCACTTGCTTCCTAAACATGTTTCTCTCATGCATATCCACCACATTTAAAACATGTTATGATCAATTAGAAGTCTCTTCCCAATAAAATCTATTAGGGGTTGTACTAGTGGAATTTCCCAAATATGGATAACAAAACTTTGGATTTGATTTTTAGTGCATGAAATAATTTTCTTCACTTAAATTTATTATAGTTTTCAAATTTTTTTGCACACATAAACTCTAAAATTTTCATTTTGTTCTGATTTTGTAACTGTTTTGTTTACGAGAAAAATGGGAGAGTAAAAACTCAAGTTTGGATCTGAAAAAAAAAATTTGAACATCCAAAATAGAAATTCAAAAATGCTGAGAGAGATAATTCCAAAAAGTATCAGTAATTTTTAAGGATAGGAAAAAAGTGGGTTGTTTGGCTCCGGTAAATATCCTACCACATGTTAACTTGAGAATTTAATTTTTTTGGTCCTTGAAATTTTTGGATCATTAGGCGACTTGCATCCTCAAAATGTTTATGGCATGCATATCCACCACATTTAAAACATCTTAGGATCAATTAGAAGTATCTTTCCTATAAAATCTATCGGGGGTTGTCCTAGTGGAATTTCCCAAACATGGATAACAAAACTATGGAATTCATTTTTAGTGCGTGAAATAATTTGCTTCACTTACATTTATTATAGTTTTCAATTTTTTTTGCATACATAAACTATAAAATTTTCATTTTGTTGTGATCTTATATCTCTTTTTTTTTCAAGGAAAATGCGAGAGGGAAACTCAAGTTTGGATCGGAAAAAAAAAATTGACCATCCAAAATGGAAATGCACAAATGCTGAGAGAGATAATTCCAAAAAGTATCTGTGATTTTTAAGGATTGGAAAAAAGTGGGTTGTTTGGCTCCAGTAAATATCTAACCACAAGTCAACTACAGAATTTAATTTTTTCTACTCTTTGAAATTTTTGGCTCATTAGGCCACTTGTATCCTCAACATGTTTCTGGCATGCATATCCACCATATTTAAAACATGTTACGATCAGTTAGAGGTCTCTTTCCTATAAAATCTGTTAGGGGTTGAACTAGTGGAACTTCCCAGACATAGATAACAAAACTTTGGAGATCATTTTTAGTGCGTGAAATAATTTTCTTCACTTCCATTTATTATAGTTTTAGAATTTTTTTGCATACATAAAGTCTAAAATTTTCATTTTGTTGTGATCTTATATCTTTTTTCTTTTCAAGAAAAATGGCAGTAAGAAAACTCAAGTTTGGTTCTTAAAAAAAAATTTGAACATCCAAAATGGAAATGCACAAATGCTGAGAGAGATAATTCCAAAAAGTATCCTGACTTTTAAGGATAGGCAAAAAGTGGGTTGTTTGGCTCCTGTAAATATCCAACCACACGTTAATTTGAGAATTTAACTTTTTCTACTCCTTGAAATTTTTGGATCATTAGGTCACTTGTTTCCTTAACATGTTTCTCTCATGCATGTCTACCACATTTAAAACATGTTAGGATCAGTTAGAAGTCTCTTCCCAATAAAATCTATTAAGGGTTGTACTAGTGGAATTTCCCAAATATGGATAACAAAACTTTGGAGTTCATTTTTAGTGCATGAAATAATTTTCTTCACTTAAATTTATTATAGTTTTCAAATTTTTTTGCAAACATAAACTCTAAAATTTTCATTTTGTTTTGATCTTGTATCTGTTTTGTCTAGAGAAAAATGGGAGAGTGAAAACTCAAGTTTGGATCTGAAAAAAAAAAATTTGAACAACCAAAATAGAAATTCACAAATGCTGAGAGAGATAATTCCAAAAAGTATCTGTAATTTTTAAAGATACGGAAAAAGTGGGTTGTTTGGCTCCGGTAAATATCCTACCACACGTTAACTTGAGAATTTATTTTTTTCTGATCCTTGAAATTCTTGGATCATTAGACCACTTGCATCCTCAAAATGTTTCTGGCATGCATATCCACCACATTTAAAACATCTTAGGATCTGTTAGAAGTCTCTTTCCTATAAAATCTATTGGGGGTTATCCTAGTGGAATTTCCCAGACATGGATAACAAAACTATGGAGTTCATTTTTAGTGCGTGAAATAATTTTCTTCACTTACATTTATTATAGTTTTCAATTTTTTTTGCATACATAAACTATAAAATTTTGATTTTGTGTTGATCTTATATCTTTTTTGTTTACAAGAAAAATGCGAGAGTGAAAACTCAAGTTTGGATCGGAAAAAAAAATTTCACCATCCAAAATGGAAATGCACAAATGCTGAGAGAGATAATTCCAAAAGGTATCTGTGACTTTTAAGGATTGGAAAAAAGTGGGTAGTTTGGCTCTGGTAAATATCTAACCACAAGTCAACTACAAAATTTAATTTTTTCTACTGTTTGAAATAAATTTGGCTCATTAGGCCACTTGTATCCTCAACATGTTTCTGGCTTGCATATCCACCATATTTAAAACATGTTACGATCAGTTAGAAGTCTCTTTCCTATAAAATCTGTTAAGGGTTGAACTAGTGGAATTTCCCAGACATGGATAACAAAACTTTGGAGTTCATTTTTAGTGCGTGAAATAATTTTCTTCTCTTACGTTTATCATAGTTTTCAAATTTGTTTGCATACATAAAGTCTAAAATTTTCATTTTGTTGTGATCTTATATCTTTTTTGTTTATGAGAAAAATAGGAGTGAGAAAACTCATGTTTGGTTTTGAAAAAAAAATTTGAACATCCAAAATGGAAATGCACAAATGCTGAGAGAGATAATTCCAAAAAGTATCTTTGATTTTTAAGGATAGGCAAAAAGTGGGTTGTTTGGCTCCAGTAAATATCCAACCACATAGTAACTAGAGAATTTAATTTTTTCTACTCCTTGAAATTTTTGGATCATTAGGCCACTTGCATCATCAACATGTTTCTAGCATGCATATCCACCACATTTAAAACATGTTAGGATCAGTTAGAAGTCTCTTCCGAATAAAATCTAATAGGGGTTGAACTAGTTGAATTTCCAGAACATGGATAACAAAACTTTGGAGTTAAGTTTTAGTGCTTGAAATAATTTTGTACACTTATATTTATTATAGTTTTCAAATTTTTTTGCATGCATAAACTCCATAATTTTCATTTTGTTGTAATCTCATATTTTTTTTGTTTATGAGAAAAATAGTAGAGTGAAATATCAATTTTGGATCTGAAAAAAAATTTAATATCCAAAATGGAAATGCACAAATGCTGGGAGAGATAATTCCAAAAAGTATCTGTGATTTTTAAGGATAGGCAAAAAGTGGGTTGTTTGGCTCTGATAAATATCTAACCACATGTTAACTTGAGAATTTAATTTTTTTTACTCCTTGAAATTTTTGGATCATTAGGCCACTTGCATGCTCAATATGTTTTTGGCAAGCATATCCACCATATTTAAAACATGGTACGATCAGTTAGAAGTCTCTTTCCTATAAAATCTATTAGGGGTTGTACTAGTAGAATTTCCCAACAATGGATAACAAAACTTTGGAGTTCAGTTTTTAGTGCGTGAAATAATTTTCTTCACTTACATTTATTATAGTTTTAGAATTTTTTGCATACATAAACTCTAAAATTTTCATTTTGTTGTGATCTTATATCTTTTTTGTTTACGAGAAAAATGGGAGAGTGAAATATCATGTTTGGATCCGAAAAACAAATTTGAACATCCAAAATGGAAATGCACAAATGCTGAGAGAGATAATTCAAAAAAGTATCTGTGATTTTTAAGGATAGACAAAAAGTGGGTTGTTTGGCTCCGGTATATATCCAACCACACGTTAATTTGAGAATTTAATTTTTTCTACTCCTTGAAATTTTTGGATCATAAGGCCACTTGCTTTCTTAACATGTTTCTCTCATGCATATCCACCACATTTAAAACATGTTAGGATCAGTTAGAAGTCTCTTCCCAATAAAATCTATTAGGGGTTGTACTAGTGGAATTTCCCAAATATGGATAACAAAACTATGGAGTTCATTTTTAGTGCGTGAAATAATTTTCTTCACTTAAATTTATTATAGTTTTCAAATTTTTTTGCAAGCATAAAGTCTAAAATTTTCATTTTGTTCTGATCTTATATCTGTTTTGTTTACGAGAAAAGTGGGAGAGTGAAAACTCAAGTTTGGATCTGAAAAAAAAAATTTGAACATTCAAAATAGAATTTTACAAATGCTGAGAGAGATAATTCGAAAAAGTATCTGTGATTTTTAAGGATAGGCAAAAAGTGGGTTGTTTGGCTCCGGTAAATATCCTACCACAAGTTAACTTGAGAATTTAATTTTTCTGGTCCTTGAAATTTTGGATCATTAGGCCACTTGTAGCCTCAACATGTTTCTAGCATGCATATCCACCAAATTTAAAACATGTTAGGATCAGTTAGAAGTCTCTTTCCCATAAAATTCCTACAAGCTATTAGGGATTGTACTAGTGGAATTTCGCAAACATGGATAACAAAACTTTTGAGTTCATTATTATTGTGTGAAATAATTTTCTTCACTTACATTTATTATAGTTTTCAATTTTTTTTTCATATATATAGCTCTATAATTTTCATTTTGTTGTGATCTAATATCTTTTTTTTTACGAGAAAAATGGGAAAGTGAAAAGTCAAGTTTGAATCTAAAAAAAAATTTGAACATCGAAAAATGGATATGCACAAATTCTGAGAGAGATAATTCCAAAAAGTATTTGTGATTTTTAAGGATAGGAAAAAAGTGGGTTGTTTGGCTCTGGTAAATATCCAACCACACGTTAACTTGATAATTTAATTTTTTCTACTCCTTGAAATTTATGGATTATTTGGCCACTTGCATCCTCAACATGTTTCTTGCATGCATATCCACCACATTTAAAACATGTTAGGATCAGTAAGAAGTCACCTTCCTATAAAATTCCACCAAGCTATTTGGGGTTGTGCTAGTGAAATTTTCAAAACATGGAAAACCAAACTTTGGAGTTCATTTTTACTGCATGAAATAATTTTCTTCACTTACATTTATTATAGTTTTCAAATTTTTTTGCATACTTAAACTATAAAATTTTCATTTTGTTGTGATCTTATATCTTTTTTGTTTACGAGAAAAATGGGAGAGTAAAAACTCAAGTTTGGATCTGAAAAAAAATTTGAACATCTAAAATGGAAATGCACAAATGCTGAGAGAGATAATCCCAAAAAGTATCTGTGATTTTTAAGGATAGGCAAAAAGTGGGTTGTTTGGCTCCGGTAAATATCCAACCACACGTGAACATGAGAATTTAACTTTTTCTACTCCTTGAAAGTTTTTGATCATTTGGCCACTTGCATCCACAACATGTTTCTGGTATGCATATCCACCACATTTAAAGCATGTTAGTACGATCAGTTAGAAGTCTCTTTCCTATAAAATCTACAAGGGGTTGTACTAGTGGAATTTCCCAAACAAGGATAACAAAACTTTGGAGTTCATTTTTAGTGCATGAAATAATTTTCTTCTCTTATATCGTTTTTAGTTTTCAATTTTTTTTACATACATAAACTCTAAAATTTTCATTTTGTTGTGATCTTATGTCTTTGTTGTTTTACGAGAAAAATGGGAGAGTGAAAACTCAAGTTTGGATCTGAAAAAAAATTTGAACATCCAAAATGGAAATGCACAAATGCTGAGGGAGATAATTCAAAAAGTATTTATGATTTTTAAGGATAGACAAAAAATGGGTTGTTTGGCTCCGGTAAATATCCAACCACACGTTGACTTCAGAATATAACTTTTTCCACTCCTTGAAATTTTTGGATCATTAGGCCACTTGCATCCTCATCATGTTTCTAGCATGCATATCAACCACATTTAAAACATGTTACGATCAGTTAGAAGTCTCTTTCCTATAAAATCTATTACGGGTTCTACTAGTGAAATTTCCCAAACATGGATAACAAAAATTTTGAGTTCATTTTTAGTGCGTGAAATAATTTACTTCACATACATTTATTTTAGTTTTCAAATTTTTTTGCATACATAAACTCTAAAATTTTCATTTTTCTGATCTTATATATTTTTTTTTACGAGAAAAATGGGAGAGTGAAAACTCAAGTTTGGATATGAAAAAAAAGTTTGAACATCCAAAATGGAAATGCACAAATTCTGAGAGAGATAATTCCAAAAAGTATCTGTAATTTCTAAGGCTAGGCAAAAAGTGGGTTGTTTGGCTCCGGTAAATATCCAACCACACGTTAACTCGAGACTTTAATTTTTCTACTCCATGAAGTTTTTGGATCATTAGTCCACTTGCATCCTCAACATGTTTCTGGCATGCATATCCACCACATTCAAAACATGTTAGGATCAGTTAGAAGTTTCTTTCCTATAAAATTCATTAGGGGTTGTTCATGTGGAATTTCCCAAACATACATAACAAAACTTTGGAGTTCATTTTTATTTCGTGAAATAATTTTTTTCACTAACATTTATTATAGTTTTCTATTTTTAGTGCGGGAAAAAATTTTCTTCACTTTCATTTATTATAGTTTCCAATTTTTTTTGCATACATAAACTATAAAATTTTCATTTTGTTGTGATCTTATATCTTTTTTGTTTACGAGAAAAATGCGAGAGTGCAAACTCATGTTTGGATCTGAAAAAAAAATTGACCATCCAAAATGGAAATGCCGAAACGCTGAGAGAGGTAATTCCAAAAAGTATCTGTGATTTTTAAGGATTGGTTAAAAGTGGGTTGTTTGGCTCCTGTAAATATCCAACGACAAGTCAACTAGAGAATTTAATTTTTTCTACTCCTTGAAGTTTTTGGCTCATTAGGCCACTTGCATCCTCAACATGTTTCTGGCATGCATATCCACCATATTTAAAACATGTTACGATCAGTTAGAAGTTTCTTTCCTATAAAAACTATTAGGGGTTGTACTAGTGGAATTTCACAAACATGGATAACAAAACTTTTGAGTTGATTTTTAGTGCGTGAAATAATTTCTTTCACTTACATTTTTTATAGTATTCAAATTTTTTTGCATACATAAACCCTAAAATTTTCATTTTGTTGTGATCTTATATCTTTTTTGTTTACTAGAAAAACTGCAGTGAGAAAACTCAAGTTTGGATCCGAAAAAAAAATTTGAACATCCAAAATGGAAATGCACAAATGTTGAGAGAGATAATTCCAAAAAGTATCTGTGATTTCTAAGGATAGGCAAAAAGTGGGTTGTTCGGCTCCGGTAAATATCCAACTGCACGTTAACTTGAGAATATAATTTTTTCTACTCCTTTGCATCCTCAACATGTTGCTGGCATGCATATCCTCCACATTTAAAACATGTTAGGTTTAGTTAGAAGTCTTTTCCAGATAAAATATATTAGGGGTTGTACTAGTGGAATTTCCCAAACATGGATTACAAAAATTTTGAGTTCATTTTTAGTGCGTGAAATAATTTACTTCACATACAATTATTTTAGTTTTCTAAAATTTTCATTTTTTCTCATCTTATATCTTTTTTTTTTTACGAGAAAAATGGGAGAGTGAAAACTCAAGTTTGGATACGAAAAAATTTGAACATCCAAAATGGAAATGCACAAATTTTGTTTGGCTCTGGTAAATATCCAACCACACATTTAACTTTTTCAATTCCTTGAAATTTTTGGATCGTTATGCCACTTGCATCCTGAACATGTTTCTGGCATGCGTACCCACCACATTTAAAACATGTTAGGATCAGTAAGAAGTCTATTTCCTATTAAATCTACTGGGTTTGTACTAGTGGAATTTCCCAAACAAGGATAACAAAACTTTGGAGTTCATTTTTAGTGCGTGAAATAATTTTTGCCACTTATATTTATTATTGTATTAAAAAAACATTTCATACATTAACTCTAAATTGTTCATTTTGTTGTGATCTTATATATTTTTAGTTTACGAGAAAAATGGGAGAGTGAAAACTCAAGTTTGGATCTGAAAAAAAAAATTGAACAACCAAAATGGAAATGCACAAATGCTGAGAGAGATAATTTCAAAAAGTATCTTTGATTTTTAAGGATGGGCAAAAACTGGGTTGTTTGGCTCCGGTAGTATCCAAGCACACGTTAACTTGAGAATTTAATTTTTTCTACTCCTTGCAATTTTGGTATCATTAGGCCACTTGCATCCTGAACATGTTTCTGGCATGCATATCCACCAAATTTAAAACATGTTAGGATCAGTTAGAAGTCTCTTTCCTATATAATTTATTAGGGGTTGTACTAGAGGAATTTCCCAAACCTGGATTACAAAACTTTGGAGTTCATTTTTAGTGCATGAAATAATTTTCTTCACTAACATTTATTATATTTTTCAATTTTTTTGAATACATAAACTCTATAATTTTCATTTTGATGTGATCTTATATGTTTTTTGTTTGCTAGAAAAATGGGAAAGTGAAAACTCAAGTTTGGAGCTGAAAAAAAAGTTTGAACATCCAAAATGGAAATGCACAAATTCTAAGAGAGATAATTCCAAAAAGTATCTGTGATTTTTAAGGATACGCAAAAAGTGTGTTGTTTGCCACTGGTAAATATCCAAGCGCACGTTAACTTGAGAATTTAATTTTTTCTACTCGCAATTTTGGTATCATTAGGCGACTTGCATCCTGAACATGTTTCTAGCATGCATATCCACCACATTTAAAACATGTTAGGATCAGTTAGAAGTCTCTTTCGTATAAAATTTATTAGGGGTTGTACTAGTGGAATTTCCCAAACATGGATAACATAACTTTGGAGTTCATTTTAGTGCATGAAATAATTTTCTTCACTTACATTTATTATATTTTGCAAAACTTTTTGCAAAAATAAACACCAAAATTTTCATTTTGTTGTGATCTTATATCCTTTTTGCTAACGAGAAGAATGGGAGAGTAAAAGCTCAAGTTTGGATCTTAAAAAAAAAAATTTGAACATCGAAATGGAAATACACAAATGGTGAGAGGCATAATTCCAAATAGTATCTATGATTTTTAAGGATAAGAAAATAGTGGGTTGTTTGGCTTCGATAAATATCCAAGCACACGTTAACTTGAGAATTTAATTTTTTCAACTCCGTGCTATTTTGGGATCATTAGGCCACTTGCATCCTCAACATGTTTCTGGCATGCATATCCACCACATTTAAAACAAGTTAGGATCAATTGGAAGTTTCTTTCCTCTGAAATTTATTAGGGGTTGTACAGGTGGAATTTCTGAAACATGGATAACAAAACATTGGAGTTCATTTTTAATGCGTGAAATAATTTTCTTCACTAACATTTATCATAGTTTTCAATTTTTATTGCATACAAAAACTCTAAAATTTTCATTTTGTTGTGATCTTATATCATTTTTGTTTATGAGAAAAATGGGAAAGTGAAAACTCAAATCTGGATCTGAAGAAAAATTTTGAACATCCAAAATGGAAATGCACAAATTCTGAGAGAGATAATTCCAAAAAGTATCTGTGATTTTTAAGGATAGGCAAAAAGTGGATTGTTTGGCTCCAGTAAATATCCAACCTCATGTTAACTTGAGAATTTAATTTTTCTATTCCTTCAAATTTTTGGATCATTAATCCACTTGCATCCTCAACATGTTTCTGGCATGCATATCCACCACATTTAAAACATGTTAGGATCAGTTAGAAGTCTCTTTCCTATAAAATCGATTAGGGGTTGTACTAGTGGAATTTCCCAAACATGAATAACAAAACTTTGGAGTTCATTTTTAGTGCATCGAATAATTTTCTTCACTTACATTTATTATAGTTTTCAAATTTTTTTGCATACATAAACTCCAAAATTTTCATTTTGTTTTGATCTTATATCTTTTTTTTTAACGACATAAATGGGAGAGAGAAAACTCAAGTTTGGATCTTAAAAAAATATTTGAACATGTAAAATGGAAATTCACAAATGCTGAGAGAGATAATTCTAAAAGTATCTTTGATTTTTAAGGATAGGCAAAAAGTGGGTTGTTTAGCTCAGGTAATTATCCAAACACACGTTAACTTGAGAATTTAATTTTTCCTCCTCGAAATTTTTGGATCATTAGGCCACTTGCGTCTTCAACATGTTTCTGGCATGCATATCAACCACATTTAAAACATGTTACGATCAGTTAGAAGTCTCTTTCCTATAAATTCTATTAGGGGTTGTACTAGTGGAATTTCCCAAACATGGATTACAAAACTTTTGAGTTCATTTTTAATGCGAGAAATAATTTACTTCACATATATTTAGTTTAGTTTTCAAATTTTTTTGCATACATAATCTCTAAAATTTTGATTTTGTAGTGATCTTATATCTTTTTTATTTACGAGAAAAATGGGAGAGTGAAAACTCAACTTTGTATCTGAAAAAAAAGTTTGAACATCCAAAAAGGAAATGCACAAATTCTGAGAGAGATAATTCCAAAAATTATCTATGATTTTTAAGGATAGGCAAAAAGTGGGTTGTTTGGCTCTGGTAAATATCCAACCACACGTTAACTTGAGACTTTAATTTTTCTACTCCATGAGATTTTTGGATCATTAGTCCACTTGCATCCTCAACATGTTTCTGGCATCCATATCTGCCACATTTAAAACATGTTAGAATCAGTTAGAAGTCTCTTTTCTAAATAATCTATTAGGGGTTGTACTAGTGGAATTTCCCAAAAATGGATAACAAAACTATTGAGTTCATTTTTAATGCGTTAAATAATTCACTTGACAAACATTTCTAATAGTTTTCAATTTTTTTTTGCATGCATAAAATCTTAAAATTTCATTTTGTTGTGATCTTATTTCTTTTTTGTTTATGAGAAAAATGGGAGAGTGAAAACTCAAGTTTGGATCTTAAAAAAAAAATTTGAACATCAGAAATGGAAATGCACAAATGCTGAGAGAGATAATTCCAAAAGTATCTGTGATTTTTAAGGATAGGCAAAAAGTTGGTTGTTTGTTTCCGGTAAATATCCAAGCACACGTTAACTTGAGAATTTATTTTTTTCTACTCCTTGAAAATTTTGGAGCATTAGGCCACTTGCATCCTCAACATGTTTCTAGCATGCATATCCACCACATTTAAAACATGTTACGATCAGTTAGCAGTCTCTTTCCTATAAAATCTATTAGGGGTTGTACTAGTGGAATTTCCCAAAAATGGATGACAAAACTTTTGAGTTCATTTTTAATGCGTTAAATAATTCACTTGAAAAACATTTCTTATAGTTTTCAATTTTTTTTGCATGCATAAAATCTTAAAATTTCATTTTGTTGCGATCTTATTTCTTTTTTGTTTACGAGAAAAATGGGAGAGTGAAAACTCAAGTTTGGTTCTGAAAAAAAATTTGAACATCCAAAATGGAAATGCACCAAGGCTGAGAGAGATAACTCCAAAAAGTATGTGTGATTTTTAAGGATAGGCAAAAAGTTGGTTATTTGCTTCCGGTAAATATCCAACCACACGTTAACTTGAGAATTTAATTTTTTTACTCCTTGAAAATTTTGGATCATTAAGCCATTTGCATCCTCGACATGTTTGCGGCATACATATCTACCACATTTAAAACATATTAGGATCAGTTAGAAGTCTCCTTCCTCTAAAATCTATTAGGGGTTGTACTAGTGGAATTTCCCAAACATGGATAACAAAACTTTAGAGTTCATTTTTAGTGCGTGAAATAATTTACTACACATACAATTAATATAGTTTTCAAATTTTTTTGCATACATAAACTCTTAAATTTCCATTTTGTCGTGATCTTATTTCTTTTTATTTTATGAGAAAAATAGGAGAGTGAAAACTCAAGTTTGGATCTTAAAAAAAAATTTGAACATCCAAAAAAGAAATCCACAAATGCTGTGAGAGATAATTGCTAAAAGTATATGTGATTATTAAGGATAGGCAAAAAGTGGGTTGTTTGGCTCTGGTAAATATCCAACTACACGTTAACTTGAGAATTTAATTTTTTCTACTCCTTGAAAGTTTTGGATCATTAGGCCACTTGCATTCTCAATATGTATCTGGCATGCATATCCACCACATTTAAAACATATTGGGATCAGTTAGAAGTCTCCTTCCCATAAAATCTATTAGGGGTTGTACTAGTGGAATTTCCCAGACATGGATAACAAAACTTTGGAGTTCTTTTCTAGTGCGTGAAATAATTTTCTTCACTTACATTTATTATAGTTTTCAAATTTTTTTGCATGCATAAAATCTAAAATTTTCATTTGTTGTGATCTGATATCTTTTTTGTTTACGAGAAAAAGGGGAGAGTGAAAACTCAAGTTTGGTTCTAAAAAAAAAATTTGAACATCCAGAATGGAAATGGACAAATGCTGAGAGAGATAATTCCAAAAAGTATCTTTGATTTTTATGGAAAGGCAAAAAGTCGGTTGTTAGGCTCCGGTAAATATCCAACCACATGGTAACTTGAGAATTTAATTTTTTCTACTCCTTGAAGTTTTTGGATCATTAGGCTACTAGAATCTTCAACATGTTTCTGGCGTGTATACCCACCACATTTAAAACATGCTACGATCAGTTCGAAGTCTCTTTCCTATAAAATCTATTAGGGGTTGTACTAGTGGAATTTCCCAAACATGGATAACAAAACTTTGCAGTTCATTTTTAGTGGATGATATATTTTTCATGATTTCAATTTATTATTGTTTTCAAATATTTTTGCATACATAAACTCAAAAATTTTCATTTTGTTGAGACCTTATATCTTTTTTGTTTACGAGAAAAATTGAAGAGAGAAAACTCAAGTTTGGATCCGAATAAAAAATTTTGAACATCCAAAATGGAAATGCACAAATTCTAAAATAATTCCCAAAAGTATTTGTGATTTTTAAGGATAGGCAAATAGTGAGTTGTTTGGCTCCAGTAAATATCCAACCACACATTAACTTGAGAATTTAATTTTTTCTACTCCATGAAATTTTTGGATCATTAGGCCACTTGCATCCTCAACATGTTTCTGGCATGCATATCCACCACATTTAAAACATGTTAGGATCAGTTAGAAGTCTCTTTCCTATAAAATCTATTGGGGGTTGTCCAACTAGAATTTCCCAAACATGGATAACAAAACTTTTGAGTTCATTTTTAGTGTGTGAAATAATTTTCTACACATACATTTATTATAGTTTTCAATTTTTTTAACATACATAAACTCGAAAATTTTCATTTTTTTGTGATCTTATATCTTTTTTTTTAACAAGAAAAATGGGAGAGTGAAAACTCAAATTTGGAGCTTAGAAAAAAATTGAACATCCAAAATGGAAATGCACAAATGCTGAGAGAGATAATTCCAAAAGTATCTGTAATTTTTAAGGATAGACAAAAAGTGGGTTGTTTGGCTCCGGTAAATATCCAGCCACAAGTTATTTTGAGAATTTAATTTTTTCTACTCCTTGAAATTTTTGGATCATTAGGCCACTTGCATCCTCAACAAGCTTCTGGCATGCATATCCACCACATTTAAAAGATGTTACGATCAGTTAGAAGTCTCTTTCCTATAAAATCTATTAGGGGTTGTACTAGTGAAATTTCCCAAACATGGATAACAAAACTTTGGAGTTCATTTTTAGTGCGTGAAATAATTTACTTCATATACATTTATAATAGTTTTCAAATTTTTTTGCATACATGAACTCTAAAATTTTTATTTTGTTGTGATATTATTTCTTTTTTTTTATGAGAAAAATGGGTGAGTGAAAACTCAAGTTTGTATCTAAAAAAACAATATGAACATCCAAAATGGAAATTCACAAACGCTGAGAGAGATAATTCCAAAAAGTATCTGTGATTTTTAAGGATAGGCAAAAATTGGGTTGTTTGGCTCCGGTAAATATCCAAGCACATGTTAACATCAGAATTTAATTTTTTCTACTTCTTGAAAGTTTTGGATCATTAGGCCACTTTCATCCTCAACATGTTTCTGGCATGCATATCCACCACATTTAAAACATGTTAGGATCAGTTAGAAGTCTCTATCCTATAAAATTTATTAGGGGATGTACTAGTGGAATTTCCCAAACATGGATAACAAAACTTTGGAGTTCATTTTTAGCGCGTGAAATAATTTTCTTCACTAACATTTAGTATAGTTTTCAATTTTTTTGCATACATAAACTCTATAATTTTCATTTTGTTGTGATCTTATATCTTTTTTATTTACGAGAATAATGGGAAAGTGAAAACTCAAGTTTGGATATGAAAAAAAAGTTTGAACATCCAAAATGGAAATGAGCAAATTCTGAGATAGATAATTCCAAAAAGTATTTATGATTTTCAAGGATAGGCAAAAATTGTATTGTTTGCCTCCGGTAAATATCCAAGCACACGTTAACTTGAGAATTTAATTTTTTCTACTCCGTGTAATTTTGGTATCATCAGCCTACTTGCATCCTGAACATATTTCTGGCTTGCATATCCACCACATTTAAAACAAGTTAGGATCAGTTAGAAGTCTCTTTCCTATAAAATTTATTAGGTATTGTACTAGTGGAATTTCCCAAACATGGATAACAAAACTTTAGAGTTCATTTTTAGTGCATGAAATAATTTTCTTCACTTACATTTATTATAGTTTTCAATTTTTTTTTTCAAACATAAACTCCAAAATTGTATTTTGTTGTGATCTTTTATCTTTTTTGTTGACGAGAAAAATGGGAGAGTGAAAGCTCAAGTTTGGATCTTAAAAAAAAAAAATTTGAACATCCAAAATGGAAATGCACAAATGTTGAGAGAGATAATTCTTTAAGTATGTGTGATTTTTATGGATAGACAAAAAGTGGGTTGTTTGGCTCTGGTAAATATCCAACCACACGTTAACTTGAGAATTTAATTTTTTCTACTCCTTGAAATTTTTCGACCATTATGCCACTTGCATCCTCAACATGTTTCTGGCATGCATATCCACCACATTTAAAACATTGTACGATCAGCTACAAGTCTCTTTCCTATAAAATCTATTAGGAGAGTGATAATTCCAAAAAGTATCTGTGATTTTTAAGGATAGGCAAAAAGTGGGTTGTTTGGCTCCTGTAAATATCCAAGCACACGTTAACTTGAGAATATAATTTTTGCTACTCGTAATTTTGGGATTATTAGGCCCGTTGCATGCTCAACATGTTTCTGGCATGCATATTCACCACTTTAAAACTTGTTAGGATCAATTAAAAGTCTCCTTCCCATCAAATTTATTAGGGATTGTACTAGTGGAATTTCCGAAACATGGATAACAAAACTTTGGAGTTTATTTTTAGTGCATGAAATAATTTTCATTTTGTTGTGATCTTATATCTTTTTTGTTTATGAGAAAAAAATGAAAGAGAAAACTCAAGTTTGGATCTGAAAAAAAATTTTGAACATCCAAAATGGAAATGCACAAATTTAGAGAGAGATAATTCCAAAAAGTTTCTGTGATTTTAGGGATAGGCAAAAAGTGGTTGTTTGGCTCCGGTAAATATCCAACCACACTTTAACTTGAGAATTTAATTTTTCTACACGTTCAAAATTTTGGATCATTAGTCCACTTATATCCTCAACATGTTTCTGGCATGCATATCCACCACATTTAAAACATGTTAGGATCAGTTAGAAGTCTCTTTCCTATATAATTTGTTTGGGGTTGTACTAGTGGAATTTCCCAAACATGGATAACAAAACTTTGGAGTTCATTTTTAGTGCATGAAATAATTTTCTTCACTTACATTTATTAAAGTTTTTATTTTGTTGTGATCTTATATCTTTTTTGTTAACGACAAAAATGGGAGAGTGAAAACTCAAGTTTGGATCTTAAAAAAAAAAATTGAACATCGAAAATGGAAATGCACAAATGCTGAGACAGATAATTCCCAAAGTATCTATGATTTTTAAGGATAGGCAAAAAGTGGGTTGTTTGGCTCCGATAAATATCCAACCACACGTTAACTTGAGAATTTAATTTTTTCTACTCCTTTAAATGTTTAGATCATTAGGCCACTTGCATTGTCAACATGTTTCTGGCATGCATATCAACCACATTTAAGACATGTTACGATCAGTTAGAAGTCTCTTTCCTATAAAATCTATGAGGGGTTGTACTAGTGGTATTTCCCAAAAATGGATAACAAATCTTTTCACATCATTTTTAATGCATTAAATAATTTACTTCACATACATTTATTTTAGTTTTCAAATTGTTTTTCATACCAAAACTTTAAAATTTTCATTTTGTTGTGATCTTATATATTTTTTTATTACGAGAAAAATGGGAGAGTGAAAACTCAAGTTTGGATCCGAAAAAAAAGTTTGAACATCCAAAATGGAAATGCACAAATTCTAAGAGAGATAATTCCAAAATTATCTATGATTTTTAAGGATAGGCAAAGAGTGGGTTGTTTTGCTTCCGTAAATATCCAACCACAAGTTAACTTGAGACTTTAATTTTTCTACTCCTTGAAATTTTTGGATCATTAGTTCACTTGCATCCTCAACAAATTTCTGGCATGCATATCCACCACATTTAAAACATGTTAGGATCAGTTAGAAGTCTCTTTTCTATATAATCTATTAGGGGTTGGACTAGTGGAATTTCCCAAACATGGATAACAAAACTTTTGAGTTCATTTTTAGTGCCTGAAATAATTTTCTTCACTTACATTTATTATAGTTTTCAAATTTTTTTGCAACCATAAACTCCAAAATTTTCATTTTGGTGTGACCTTATATCATTTTTGTTAGCGAGAAAAATGGCTG
Source organism: Aristolochia californica (assembly GCF_029961685.1). NCBI lineage: Eukaryota > Viridiplantae > Streptophyta > Magnoliopsida > Piperales > Aristolochiaceae > Aristolochia > Aristolochia californica. Next base: position 16,707,391 of record NW_027181771.1, read on the forward strand.
AGTGAAAACGCAAGTTTGGATCTTAAAAAAAAAAATTGAACATCCAAAATGGAAATGAACAAATTCTGAGAGAGATAATTCCAAAAGTATCTGTGATTTTTAAGGATAGGCAAAAAGTGGGTTGTTTGGCACCGATAAATATGCAACCACACGTTAACTTGAGAATTTAATTTTTTCTACTCCTTCAAAATTTTGGATCATTAGGCCACTTGCATCCTCAACATGTTTCTGGCATCCATATCTACCACATTTAAAACATGTTACGATCTGTTAGAAGTCACTTTCCTATAAAATCTATTAGGGGTGGTACTAGTGGAATTTCCCAAACATGGATAAAAAACTTTGGAGTTTGTTTTTAGTGCGTAAAATAAAATACTACACATACATTTATTATAGTTTTCAAATTTTTTTGCATACATAAACTCTAAAATTGTCATTTTGTTGTTATCTTATTTCTTTTTTCTTTATGAGAAACATGGGAGAGAAAACTCAAGCTCGGATCTGAAAAAAAAATTTGAAGATCCAAAATGGAAATGCACAAATGCTGAGAGAGATAATTCCAAAAAGTATATGTGATTTTTAAGGTTAGGCAAAAAGTGGATTCTTTGGCTCCGGTAAATATCCAACAACACATTAACTTGAGAATTTAATTTTTTTCTACTCCTTGAAAGTTTTGGATCATTAGGCCACTTGCATCCTCAACAAGTTTCTGGCATGCATATCCACCACATTTAAAACATATTAGGATCAGTTAGAAGTCTCTTTCCTATAAAATCTACTTGGGGTTGTACTAATAGAATTTCCGAAACATGGATAACAAAACTTTGGAGTTCATTTTTCGTGCATGAAATAATTTTGTTCACTTACATTTATATAGTTTTAGATTTTTTTTGCAAACATGAACTCCAAAATTTTCATTTTGTTGTGATGTTCTATCTTTTTTGTTAACGAGAAAAATGGGAAAGTGAAAACTCAAGTTTGGATCATAAAAAAAAAATTAAACATCCAAAATGGAAATGCACAAGTGCTGAGAGAGATAATTCCAAAAGTATGTGTGAATTTTAAGGATACGCAAAAATTAGGTTGTTTGGCTCCGGTAAATATCCAACAACATGTTAACTTGAGAATTTAATTTTTTCTACTCCTTGAAATTTTTGGATCATTAGGCGACTTGCATCCTCAACATGTTTTTGGCATGCATATCTACCACATTTCAAACTTGTAACGATCAGTTAGAAGTCTCTTTCCTATAAAATCTATTAGGGGTTGTACTAGTGGAATTTCCCAAACATGGATAAAAAAAAATTGGAGTTCATTTTTAGAGCGTGAAATAATTTACTACACATACAATTAATATAGTTTTCAAATTTTTTTCCATACATAAACTCTTAAATTTCCATTTTGTTGTGATCTTATTTCTTTTTATTTTCTGAGAAAAATAGAAGAGTGAAAACTCAAGTTTGGATCTTAAAAAAAAATTTGAACATCCAAAAAAGAAATCCACAAGTGCTGAGAGAGATAATTGCTAAAAGTATATGTGATTATTAAGGATAGGCAAAAAGTGGGTTGTTTGGCTCTGGTAAATATCCAACCACACGTTAACTTGAGAATTTAATTTTTTCTACTCCTTGAAAGTTTTGGATCATTAGGCCACTTGCATTCTCAATATGTATTTGGCATGCATATCCACCACATTTAAAACATATTAGGATCAGTTAGAAGTCTCCTTCCCATAAAATCTATTAGGGGTTGTACTAGTGCAATTTCCCAAACATGGATAACAAAACTTTCGAGTTCTTTTCTAGTGCATGAAATAATTTTCTTCACTTACATTTATTATAGTTTTCAAATTTTTTTGCATGCATAAAATCTCATATTTTCATTTTGTTGTGGTCTTATATCTTTTTTGTTTACGAGAAAAAGTGGAGAGTGAAAACTCAAGTTTGGTTCTGAAAAAAAAATTTGAACATCCAAAATGGAAATGCATAAATGCTGAGAGAGATAAATCCAAAAGTATCTGTGATTTTTAAGGAAAGGCAAAAAGTGGGATGTTTCGCTCCGGTAAATATCCAACCCACGGTAACTTGAGAATTTAATTTTTTCTACACCTTGAAGATTTTGGATCATTAGGCCACTACAATCTTCAACATGTTTCTGGCGTGCATATCCGCCACATTTAAAACATGTAACGATCAGTTAGAAGTCTCTTTCCTATAAAATGAATTAGGGGTTGTACTAGTGGAATTTCCAAAACATGGATAACAAACTTTGTAATTCATTTTTAGTGCATGAAATAATTTTCTTGACTTAAATTGATCATAGTTTTCAAATATTTTTGCATACATAAACTCTAAAATTTTCCTTTTGTTGAGATCTTATATCTTTTTAGTTTACGAGAAAAATGGAAGAGAGAAAACTCAAGTTTGGATCTGAAAAAAAAATTTGAACATCCAAAATGGAAATGCACAAATGCTGAGATAATTCCAAAAAGTATTTGTGATTTTTAAGGATAGGCAAAAAGTGGGTTGTTTAGCTCCTGTAAATATCCAACCACACGTTAACTTGAGAATTTAATTTTCTCTACTTCGTGAAATTTTTGGATCATTGGGCCACTTGCATCCTCAGCATGTTTCTGGCATGCATATCCACCACATTTAAAACATGTTAGGATCAGTTACAAGTCTCTTTCCTATAAAATCTATTGGGGGTTGTCCTACTGGAATTTCCCAAACATGGATAACAAAACTTTTGAGTTCATTTTTAGTGTGTGAAATAATTTTCTACACTGACATTTCTTATAGTTTTCTAATTTTTTTGCATACATAAACTCTAAAATTTTCATTTTGTTGTGAGTTTATTTCTTTTTTTTTTATGAGAAAAATGGGAGAGTGAAAACTCAAGTTTGGATCTAAAAAAAATTTTGAACATCCAAAATGGAAATCCACTAATGCTGAGAGAGATAATTCCAAAACGTATATGTGATTTTTAAGGATAGGCAAAAAGTGGGTTGTTTGGCTCTGGTAAATATCTAAGCACACGTTAACTTGAGAATTTAATTTTTTCTACTCCATGAAATTTTTGGATCATTAGGCTACTTGCATCCTCAACATGTTTCTGGCAAGCATATCTACCACATTTAAAACTTGTTACGATGAGTTAGAAGTCTCTTTCGTATAAAATCTATTAGGGGTTGTACTAGTGGAATTTCCCAAACATGGATAACAGAACTTTGGAGTTCATTTTTAGTGCGTGAAATAATTTACTACACATACATTAAGTATAGTTTTCAATTTTTTTTGCATACATAATCTCTTAAATTTATATTTTGTTGTGATCTTATTTATTTTATGTTTATGAGAAAAATACGAGAGTGAAAACTCAAGTTTGGAGCTAAAAAAAAAATTTGAATATCGAAAATGGAAATCCACATAAGCTGAGAGAGATAATTCCAAAAAGTATCTTTGATTTTTAAGGATAAGCAAAAAGTGGGTTGTTTGGCTCCTGTAAATATCCAACCACACGTTAACTTGAGAATTTAATTTTTTCTACTCCTTGAAAGTTTTGGATCATTAGGCCACTTGCATACTCAACATGTTTCTGGCTTCTATATCCACCACATTTAAAACATTTTGGATTAGTTAGAAGTCTCTTTCCTATAAAATCTTTTGGGGTTGTACTAGTGGAATTTCCCAAACATGTATAACAAAACTTTGGAGTTCATTTTTAGTGTGTGAATTAATTTTGTTCACTTATATTTATTATAGTTTTCTAATTTTTTTGCATACATAAACCCTAAAATTTTATTTTTTTGTGATCTTATATATTTTTCGTTTACGATAAAAATGGGAGAGTGAAAACTCAAGTTTGGATCTGAAAAAAAAAATTTGAACATACAAAATGGAAATGCACTAAATATTGAGAGAGATAATCCCAAAAATTATCTGTTATTTTTAAGGATAGGCAAAAAGAAGGTTGTTTGGCTCCTATAAATATCCAAGCACACGTTAACTTGAGAATTTAATTTTTTCTACTCCTTGCAATTTTGGTATCTTTAGGCCACATGCATCCTGAATATGTTTCTGGCATGCATATCCACCACATTTAAAACATGTTAGGATCAGTTAGAAGTCTCTTTTCTATATAATCTATTAGGGGTAGTACTCGTGGAATTTCCAAACATGGATAACAAAACATTGGAGATCATTTTTAGTGCATGAAATAATTTTCTTCACTTAAATTTATTATAGTTTTCAATTGTTTTGCATACATAAACTCTATAATTTTCATTTTGTTGTGATCTTATATCTTTTTCGTTTACGAGAAAAATGGGAAAGTGAAAACTCAAGTTTGGATCTGAAAAAAAAGTTTGAAAATCCAAAATGAAAATGCACAAATGCTGAGTGAGATAATTCCAAAAAGTATCTGTGAGTTTTTAGGATAGACAAAAATGGGGTTTTGGTCTCCGAAAAATATCCAACCACACGTTAACTTGAGAATTTAATTTTTTCTACTCCTAGAAATTTTTGGATCATTAGCCCACTTGTATCCGACACATGTTTCTGGCATGTATATCCACCACACTTAAAAGAAGTTAGGATCAGTTAGAAGTCTCTTTCCTATAAAAACTATTTGGGGTTGTACTAGTGGAATTTCCCAAACAAGGATAACAAAACTTTGGATTTCATTTTTAGTGCATGAAATAATTTTCTTCACTTACATTTATTATAGTTTTCAATTTTTTTTGCAAATATAAACTCCAAAAATTTCATTTTGTTGTGATCTTATGTCATTTTTTTTACGAGAAAAATGGGAGAGTGAAAGCTCAAGTGTAGATCTTAAAAAAAAAATTTGAGCATCCAAAATGGAAATGCACAAATTCTGAGAGAGATAATTCCAAAAGTATCTGAGATTTTGATGGATAGGCAAAAAGTGGGTTGTTTGGCTCCGGTAAATATCCAACCATACGTTAACTTGAGAATTTAATTTTTTCTACTCCTTGAAAGTTTTGGATCATTAGGCCACTTGCATCCTCAACAAGTTTCTGGCATGCATATCCACCACATTTAAAACATAGTAGGATCAGTTAGAAGTCTCTTTCCTATAAAATCTATTTGGGGTTGTACAAGTAGAATTTCCCAAACATGGATAACAAAACTTTGCAGTTCATTTTTAGAGCATGAAATAATTTTCTTCACTTACATTTATTATAGTTTTCAATCTTTTTTGCAAACATAAACTCCAAAATTTTCATTTTGTTGTGATCTTCAATCTTTGTTGTTAACGAGAAAAATGGGAGAGTGAAAACTCAAGTTTGGATCTTAAAAAAAAAATTTAAACATCCAAAATGGAAATGCACAAATGCTGAGAGAGAAAATTCCAAAAGTATCTGTGATTTTTAAGGTTAGGCAAAAACTGGGTTGTTTGGCTCCGGTAAATATCCAACAACACGTTAACTTGAGAATTTTATTTCTTCTACTCCTTGAAATTCTTGGATCATTAGGCCACTTGCATCCTCAACCTGTTTCTGGAAAGCATATCTACCACATTTAAAACTTGTTACAATCAGTTAGAAGTCTCTTTCGTGTAAAATTTATTATAGTTTTCTAATTTTTTTGCATACATAAACTCTAAAATTTTCATTTTGTTGTGATCTTATTTCTTTATATTTTATGAGAAAAATGGGAGAGTGAAAACTCAAGTTTGGACCTAAAACAAAATTTGAACATCCAAAATGGAAATCCACAAATGCTGAGAGAGATAATTCCAAAAAGTATATGTGATTTTTAAGGATAGGCAGAAAGTGCGTTGTTTGGCTCTGGTAAATATCCAAGCACACGTTAACTTGAGAATTTAATTTTTTCTACTCCATGAAATTTTTGGATCATTAGGCCACTTGCATCCTCAACACATTTCTGGCAAACATATCTACCACATTTTAAACTAGTTACGATCAGTTAGAAGTCCCTTTCGTATAAAATCTATTAGGGGTTGTACTAGTGGAATTTCCCAAACATGGATAACAAAACTTTGGAGTTCATTTTCAGAGCGTGAAATAATTTTCTACACATACATTTAATACAGTTTTCAATTTTTTTTGCATACATAAAGTCTTAAATTTACATTTTGTTGTGATCTTATTTCTTTTATTTTATTGGAAAAATGGGAGAGTGAAAACTCAAGTTTGGATCTTAAAAAAAAATTTGAACATCCAAAATGGAAATCCACAAATGCTGAGAGAGATAATTGCTAAAAGTATCTGTGATTTTTAAGGATAACCAAAAAGTTTGTTTGGCTCAGGTAAATATCCAACCACCCGTTAACTTGAGAATTTAATTTTTTCTACACCTTGAATGTTTTGGATAATTAGGCCACCTGCTTCCTCAATATGTATCTGGCATGCATATCCACCACATTTAAAACATATTAGGATCAGTTAGAAGTCTCCTTCCTATAAAATCTATCAGGGGTTGTACTAGTGGAATTTCCCAAACATGGATAACAAAACTTTGGAGTTCTTTTCTAGTGCGTGAAATAATTTTCTTCACTTATATTTAATATAGTTTTCAAATTTTTTTGCATGCATAAAATCTGAAATTTTCATTTGTTTTCAAATTTTTTTGCATGCATAAAATCTGAAATTTTCATTTTGTTGTGATCTTATATCTTTTTTGTTTACGAGAAAAAGTGGAGAGTGAAAACTCAAGTTTGGTTCTGAAAAAAAAATTTGAACATCCAAAATGGAAATGCACAAATGCTGAGAGAGATATATCCAAAAGTATCTGTGATTTTTAAGGAAAGGCAAAAAGTGGGATGTTTGGCTCCGGTAAATATCCAACCACACGGTAACTTGAGAATTTAATTTTTTCTACACCTTGAAGATTTTGGATCATAAGGCCACTACAATCTTCAACATGTTTCTGGCGTACATATCCACCACATTTAAAACATGTTACGATCAGTTAGAAGTCTCTTTCCTATAAAAATGAATTAGGGGTTGTACTAGTGGAATTTCCCGAACATGGATAACAAAACTTTTCAATTCATTTTTAGTGCATGAAATAATTTTCTTGACTTAAATTTATCATAGTTTTCAAATATTTTTGCATACATCAACTCGAAAATTTTCATTTTTTTGAGATCTTATAACTTTTTTGTTTACGAGAAAAATGGAAGAGAAAAAACTCAAGTTTGGATTTGAAAAAAAAATTTGAACATCCAAAATGGAAATGCACAAATGCTGAGAAAATTCCAAAAAATATTTGTGATTTTTAAGGATAGGCAAAAAGTGTGTTGTTTGGCTCCAGTAAATATTCAACCACACGTTAACTTGAGAATTTCATTTTTTCTACTCCTTGAAATTTTTGGATCAATAGGCCACTTGCATCCTCAACACGGCTCTGGCATGCATATCCACCACATTTAAAAAATGTTACGATCAGTTAGAAGTCTCTTTCCTATAAAATCTATTTGGGGTTGTACTAGTAGAATTTTCCAAACATGGATAACAAAACGTTGCAGTTCATTTTTAGTGCATGAAACAATTTTCTTCACTTACATTTATTATAGTTTTCAATCTTTTTTTGCAAAAAAATACTCTAAAATTTTCATTTTGTCGTGATATTCTATCTTTTTTGTTAACAAGAAAAATGGGAGAGTGAAAACTCAAGTTTGGATCTTAAAAAAAAATTTTAACATCCAAAATGGAAATGCACAAATGCTGAGAGAGATAATTCCAAAAGTATCTGTGATTTTTAAGGATAGGCAAAAAGTGGGATGTTTGGCTCAGGTAAATATCCAACAACACGTTAACTTGAGAATTTAATTTCTTCTACTCGAAATTTTTGGATCATTAGGCCACTTGCATCCTCGACATGTTTCTAGCATGCATATCTACCATTTTTAAAACTTGTTATGATCAGTTAGAAGTCTCTTTCCTATAAAATCTATTAGGTGTTGTACTAGTGAAATTTCCCAAACATGGATAACAAAACTTTGGAGTTCATTTTTAGTGCGTGTAATAATTTACTACACATACATTTAATATAGTTTTCAAATTTTTTTGCATACATAAACTCTTAAATTTACATTTTGTTGTGATCTTATTTCTTTTTATTTTATAAAAAAAATGGGAGAGTGAAAACTCAAGTTTGGATCTTAAAAAAAATTGAACATCAAAAATGGAAATCCACAAATGCTGAGAGAGATAATTGATAAAAGTATCTATGATTTTTAAGGATAGGCAAAAAGTGGGTTGTTTGGCTCTGGTAAATATCCAACCACACGTTAACTTGAGAATTTAATTTTTTCTACTCCTTGAAAGTTTTGGATCATTAGGCCACTTGCATTCTCAATATGTATCTGACATGCATATCCACCACATTTAAAACATATTAGGATCAGTTAGAAGTCTGCTTCCTATAAAATCTAATAGGGGTTGTACTAGTGGAATTTCCCAAATATGGATAACAAAACTTTGGAGTTCTTTTCTACTGCGTGAAATAATTTTCTTCACTTACATTTATTATAGTTTTCAAATTTTTTTGCATGCATAAATCTGAAATTTTCATTATGTTGTGATCTTATATCTTTTTTGTTTACGAGAAAAAGTGGAGAGTGAAAACTCAAGTTTGGTTTTGAAAAAAAGATTTGAACATCCAAAATGGAAATGCACAAATGCTGAGAGAGATAAATCGAAAAGTATCTGTGATTTTTAAGGAAAGGAAAAATGTGGGATGTTTGGCTACGGTAAATATCCAACCACACGGTAACTTGAGAATTTATTTTTTTCTACTCCTTGATGATTTTGGATCATTAGGCCAGTACAATCTTCAACATGTTTCTAGCGTGCATATCCACCACATTTAAAACATGTTACGATCAGCTAGAAGTCTCTTCCCTATAAAATGAATTAGGGGTTGTACCAGTGGAATTTCCCAAACATGGATAACAAAACTTTGCAATTCATTTTTAGTGCATGAAATAATTTTCTTGACTTAAATTTATCATAGCTTTCAAATATTTTTGCATACATAAACTCTAAAATTTTCATTTTGTTGAGATCTTATATCTTTTTTGTTTACGAAAAAAAAGGAAGAGAGAAAACTCATGTTTGGATTTGAAAAAAAAAAATTTGAACTTCCAAAATGGAAATGCACAAATGCTGAGATAATTCCAAAAAATATTTTTGATTTTTAAGGATAGGCAAAAAGTGGGTTGTTTGGCTCCTGTAAATATCCAACCACATGCTAACTTAAGAATTTAATTTTCTCTACTCCTTGAAATTTTTAGATCATTGGGCCACTTGCATCCTCAACATGTTTTTGGCATGCATATCCACCACATTTAAAACATGATAGGATCAGTTAGAAGTCTCTTTCCTATAAAATCTATTGGGGGTTGTCCTACTAGAATTTCCCAAATACGGATAACAAAACTTTTGAGTTCATTTTTAGTGCATGAAATAGTTTTCTACACATACATTTATTATAGTTTTCTAATTTTTTTGCATACATAAACTCTAAAATTTTCATTTTGTTGTTATCTTATTTCTTTTTTGTTTATGAGAAAAATGGGAGAGTGAAAACTCGAATTTTGAGCTTAAAAAAAAATTGAACATCCAAAATGGAAATGCACCAAAGCTGAGAGAGATAATTCCAAAAGTATTTGTGATTTTAAAGGATAGGCAGAAAGTGGGTAGTTTTGCTCTGGTAAATATCCAACCACACGTTAACTTGAGAACTTAATTTTTTCTACTCCTTGAAAATTTTGGATCATTAGGCCACTTGCATCCTCAACACGTTTCCTGCATGCATATCCAGCACGTTTAAAAAAAGTTACAATCAGTTAGAAGTCTCTTTCCTATAAAATCTATTAGGGGTTGTACTAGTCGAATTTCCCAAACATGGATAACAAAACTTTGGAGTTTATTTTTAGTGTGTGAAATAATATACTTCATATACATTTATTATAGTTTTCAAATTTTTTTGCATGCATAAACTCTAAAATTTTCATTTCGTTGTGATCTTTTTTCTTTTTTGTTGATTAGGAATATGGGAGAGTGAAAACACAAGTTTGGATCTAAAAAAAAAATTTGAACATCCAAAAAGGAAATCCACAAATGTTGACAGAGATAATTCCAAAAAGTATTTGTGATTTTTAAGTATAGGAAAAAAGTGGGTTGTTTGGCTCTGGTAAATATCCAAGCACACGTTAACGTGAGAATTTAATTTTTTCTACTCCATGAAATTTTTGGATCATTAGGCCACTTGCATCCTCAACATGTTTCTGGCATGCATATCTACCACATTTAAAACTTGTTACGATCAGTTAAAGTCTCTTTCGTATAAAATCTATTAGGGGTTGTACTAGTGGAATTTCCCAAACATGGATAACAAAACTTTGGAGTTCATTTTTAGTGCGTGAAATAATTTACTACACATACATTAAATATAGTTTTCAATTTTTTTGCATACATAAACTCTTAAATTTACCTTTTGTTGTGATCTTATTTCTTTTTTGTTGATGAGAAAAATGGGAGAGTGAAAACTCCAGTTTGGAGCTAAAAAAAAAATTTGAACATCCAAAATGGAATTCCACATATGCTGAGAGAGATAATTCCAAAAAGTAGCTTTGATTTTTAAGGATAAGCAAAAAGTGGGTTGTTTGGCTTTGGTAAATATCCAACCACACGTTTACTTGAGAATTTAATTTTTTCTACTCCTTGAAAGTTTTGGATCATTAGGCTACTTGCAAACTCAACATGTTTCTGGCTTGCATATCCACCACATTCAAAACATATTAGGATCAGTTAGAAGTCTCTTTCCTATAAAATCTATTGGGGTGGTACTAGTGGAATTTCCCAAACATGTATAACAAAACTTTGGAGTTCATTTTTAGTGCGTGAAATAATTTTGTTCACTTATATTTATTACAGTTTTCAAATTTGTTTGCATACATAAACCCTAAAATTTTTATTTTTTCATGATCTTATATATTTTTCGTTTGCGAGAAAAAGGGAGAGTGAAAATTCAAGTTTGGATCTGAAAAAAAAAATTTGAACATCCAAAATGGAAATGCACTAAATATTGAGAGACGTAATCACAAAAAGTATTTGTGATTTTTAAGCATAGGCAAAAAGAAGGTTGTTTGGCTCTGGTTAATATCCATGCACACGTTAACTTGAGAATTTATTCTTTTCTACTCCTTGCAATTTAGGTATCATTAGGCCACATGCATCCTAAATATGTTTATGGCATGCATATCAACCACATTTAAAACATGTTAGGATCAGTTAGAAGTCTCTTTCCTATAAAAACTATTAGGGGTTTGTACTAGTGGAATTTCCCAAACATGGATAACAAAACTTTGGAGTTCATTTTTAGTGCATGAAATAATTTTCTTCACTTACATTTATTATATTTTTCTAATTTTTTTGCAAACATGAACTCCAAAAATTTCATTTTGTTGTGATGTTATATCGTTTTTGGATCATTAGGCCACTTGCATCCTCAACAAGTTTCTGGCATGCATATCCACCACATTTAAAACATAGTAGGATCAGTTAGAAGTCTCTTTCCTATAATATCTATTTGGGGTTGTACTAGTAGAATTTCCTAAACATGGATAACAAAACTTTGCAGTTCATTTTTAGCGCTTGAAATAATTTTCTTCACTTACATTTATTATAGTTTTCAATCTGTTTTGCGAAAATAAACTTCAAAATTTTTATTTTGTTGTGATCTTCTATCTTTTTTGTTAACGATAAAAGTGGGAGAGTGAATACTCAAGTTTGGATCTTAAAAAAAAAAAATTAAACATCCAAATGGAAATGCACAAATGCTGAGAGAGATAATTCCAAAAGTATCTGTGATTTTTAAGGATAGGTAAAAAGTGGGTTGTTTGGCTCCGGTAAATATCCAACAACACGTTAACTTGAGAATTTAATTTCTTCTACTCCTTGAAATTTTTGGATCATTAGGCCACTTGCTTCCTCAACATGTTTCTGGCATGCATATCTACCACATTAAAAACTTGTTACGATTAGTTAGAAGTCTCTTTCCTATAAAATCTATTCGGGTTGTACTAGTGGAATTTCCCAAACATGGATAACAAAACTTTGGAGTTCATTTTTAATGCGTGAAATGATTTACTACACATACATTTAAAATTGTTTTCAAATTTTTTTGCATACATAAACTCTTAAATTTACATTTTGTTGTGTTCTTATTTCTTTTTATTTTATGAGAAAAATGGGAGAGTGAAAACTCAAGTTTGGATCTTAAAAATAATTTGAACATCCAAAATGGAAATCCACAAATGATGAGAGAGATAATTGCTAAAAGTATCTGTGATTTTTAAGGAAAAGCAAAGAGTGGGTTGTTTGGCTCTGGTAAATATCCAACCACACGTAACTTGAGAATTTAATTTTTTCTACTCCTTGAAAGTTTTGGATCATTAGGCCACTTGCATCCTCAATATGTATCTGGCATGCATATCCATCACATTTAAAACATATTAGAATCAGTTAGAAGTCTCCTTCCTATAAAATCTATTAGGGGTTGTACTAGTGGAATTTCCCAAACATGGATATCAAAACTTTGGAGTTCTTTTCTAGTGCATGAAATAATTTTCTTCACTTACATTTATTATAGTTTTCAAATTTTTTGGATGCATAAATCTGAAATTTTCATTTTGTTGTGATCTTATATCTTTTTTGTTTACGAGAAAAAGTGGAGAGTGAAAACTCAAGTTTGGTTCTGAAAAAAAAAAATTTGAACATCCAAAATGGAAATGCACAAATGCTGAGAGAGATAAATCCAAAAGTATCTGTGATTTTTAAGGAAAGGCAAAAAGTGGGATGTTTGGCTTCGGTAAATATCCAACCACACAGTAACTTGAGAATTTAATTTTTTCTACTCCTTGATGATTTTGGATCATTAGGCCAGTACAATCTTCAACATGTTTCTAGCGTGCATATCCACCACATTTAAAACATGTTACGATCTGTTAGAAGTCTCTTCCCTATAAAATGAATTAGGGGTTGTACTAGTGGAATTTCCCAAACACGGATAACAAAACTTTGTAATTCATTTTTAGTGCATGAAATAATTTTCTTGACTTAAATTGATCATAGTTTTCAAATATTTTTGCATACATTAACTCTTAAATTTTCCTTTTGTTGAGATCTTATATCTTTTTAGTTAACGAGAAAAATGGAAGAGAGAAAACAGAAGTTTGGATCTAAAAAAAAAATTTGAACATCCAAAATGGAAATGCACAAATGCTGAGATAATTCCAAAAAATATTTGTGATTTGTAAGGATTGGCAAAAAGTGGGTTGTTTGGCTCTAGTAAATATCCAACCACACGTTAACTTGAGAATTTACTTTTTTCTACTCCTTGAAATTTTTGGATCATTGGGCCACTTGCATCCTCAACATGTTTCTGGCATGCCTATCCACCACATTTAAAACATGTTAGGATTAGTTAGAAGTCTCTTTCCTATAAAATCTGTTGGGGGTTGTCCTACTGGAATTTGCCAAATATGGAAAAAAAAACTTTTGAGTTCATTTTTAGTGCGTGAAATGATTTTCTACACTTAATTTTATTGTAGTTTTCTAATTTTTTTACATGCAAAAACTCTAAAATTTTCATTTTGTTGTTATCTTATTTCTTTTTTGTTTATGAGAAAAATGGGAGAGTGAAAACTCAAATTTTAGCTTAAAAAAAAATTGAACTTCCAAAATGGAAATCCACAAATGCTGAGAGAGATAATTGCTAAAAGTATCTATGATTTTTTAGGATAGGCAAAAAGTGGGTTGTTTGGCTCTGGTAAATATCCAACCACACGTTAACTTGAGAATTTAATTTTTTCTACTCCTTAAAGGTTTTGGATCATTAGGCCACTTGCATCCTCAATAAGTATTTGGCATGCATATCCACCACATTTAAAACATATTAGGATCAATTAGAAGTCTCCTTCCTATAAAATCTAGTAGGGGTTGTACTAGTGGAATTTTCCAAACATGGATAACAAAACTTTGGAGTTCTTTTCTAGTGCGTGAAATAATTTTCTTCACTTACATTTATTATAGTTTTCAAATTTTTTTGCATGCATAAAATCTGAAATTTTCATTTTGCTGTGATCTTATATCTTTTTTGTTTACGAGAAAAAGTGGAGAGTGAAAACTCAAGTTTGGTTCTGAAAAAAAGATTTGAACATCCAAAATGGAAATGCACAAATGCTGAGAGAGATAAATCCAAAAGTATCTGTGATTTTTAAGGAAAGGTAAAAAGTGGGATGCTTGGCTCCGGTAAATATCCAACCACACGGTAACTTGAGAATTTAATTTTTTCTACTCCTTGATGATTTTGCATCAATAGGCCAGTACAATCTTCAACATGTTTCTAGCATGCATATCCACCACATTTAAAACATGTTACGATCAGTTAGAAGTCTCTTTCCTATAAAATGAACGAGGGGTTGTACTAGTGGAATTTCCCAAACATGGATAACAAAACTTTGCAATTCATTTTTAGTGCATGAAATAATTTTCTTGACTTAAATTTATCATCGTTGTCAAATATTTTTGCATACGTAAACTCTAAAATTTTCATTTTGCTGAGATCATAAATGTTTTTTGTTTACAAGAAAAATAGAAGAGAGAAAAGTCAAGTTTGGATCTGAAAAAAAAAATTTTAACATCCAAAATTGAAATGCACAAATGTTGAGATAATTCCAAAAAATATTTGTGATTTTTAAGGTTAGGCAAAAAGTGTGTTGTTTGGCTCTAGTAAATATCCAACCACACGTTAACTTGAGAATTTAATTTTTTCTAGTCCTTGAAATTTTTGGATCATTGGGCCACTTGCATCCAATGTAAATTTTTGGATCATTGAGACATGTTACTGGCATGCGTATCCACCACATTTAAAATATGTTAGGATTAGTTAGAAGTCTCTTTCCTATAAAATCTATTGGGGGTTGTCCTACTAGAATTTTCCAAATATGGATAACAAAACTTTTGAGTTCATTTTTAGTGCATGAAATAATTTTCTACACTTACTTTTATTATAGTTTTCTAATTTTTTTGCATACATAAACTCTAAAATTTTCATTTTGGTGTTATCTTATTTCTTTTTTGTTTATGAGAAAAATGGGAGAGTGAAAACTCAAATTTTTAGCTTAAAAAAAATTGAACATCCAAAATGGCAATCCACAAATGCCGAGAGAGATAATTGCTAAAAGTATCTATGATTTTTTAGGATAGGAAAAAAGTGGGTTGTTTGGTTCTGGTAAATATCCAACCACACGTTAACTTGAAAATTTAATTTTTTCTACTCCTTGAAGGTTTTGGATCATTAGGCAACTTGCATCCTCAATATGTATCTGGCATGCATATCCACCACATTTAAAACATATTAGGATCAATTAGAAGTCTCCTTCCTATAAAATCTATTAGGGGTTGTACTAGTGGAATTTCCCAAACATGGTTAACAAAACTTTGGAGTTCTTTTCAAGTGCGTGAAATAATTTTCTTCACTTACATTTATTATAGTATTCAAAGTTTTTTGCATGCATAAAATCTGAAATTTTCATATTCTTGTGATCTTATATCTTTTTTGTTTACAAGAAAAAGTGGAGAGTTAAAACTCAAGTTTGGTTCTGAAAAAAAAATTTGTACATCCAAGACGGAAATGCACAAATGCTGAGAGAGATAAATCCAAAAGTATCTGTGACTTTTTAGGAAAGGCAAAAAGTGGGATGTTTGGCTCCCGTAAATATCCAACCACACGGTAACTTGAGAATTTAATTTTTTCTACTCCTTGATGATTTTGGATCATTAGGCCACTTGCATCCTCAACATGTTTCTGGCATGCATATCTACCACATTTAAAACTTGTTACGATCAGTTAGAAGTCTCTTTCGTATAAAATCTATTAGGGGTTGTACTAGTGGAATTTCCCAA
The DNA here is from genome assembly GCF_029961685.1 of Aristolochia californica. Lineage (NCBI taxonomy): Eukaryota > Viridiplantae > Streptophyta > Magnoliopsida > Piperales > Aristolochiaceae > Aristolochia > Aristolochia californica. The sequence continues at coordinate 16,723,358 of NW_027181771.1, forward strand.
ACATGGATAACAAAACTTTGGAGTTTATTTTTAGTGAGTGAAATAATTTACTACACATTCATAAAATATAGTTTTCAATTTTTATTGCATACATAAACTCTTAAATTTACCTTTTTGTTGTGAACTTATTTCGTTTTTGTTTATGAGAAAATGGGAGAGTGAAAACTCAAGTTTGGAGCTAAAAAAAAAATTTAAACATCCAAAATGGAAATCCACATATGCTGAGAGAAATAATTCCAAAAAGTATCTTTGATTTTTAAAGATAAGCAAAAAGTGGGTTGTTTGGCTCCGGTAAATATCCAACCACACGTTAACTTGAGAATTATATTTTTTCTACTCCTGGAAATTTTTGGATCATTAGGCCACTTGCATACTCAACATGTTTCTGGCTTGCATATCCATCACATTTAAAACATATTAGGATCAGTTAGAAGTCTCTTTCCTATAAAATCTATTGGGGTTGTACTAGTGGAATTTCGCAACATTTATAACAAAACTTTGGAGTTCATTTTTAGTGCATGAAATAATTTTGTTCACTTATATTTCTTATCGTTTTCAAATTTTTTTGCATACATAAACCCTAAAATTTTTATTTTTTCGTGATCTTATATATTTTTCGTTTACGGGAAAAATGGGAGAGTGAAAATTCAATTTTGGATCTGAAAAAAAAATTTGAACATCCAAAATGGAAATGCACTAAATATTGAGAGAGATAATTCCAAAAAGTATCTGTGATTTTTTAGGATAGGCAAAAAGAAGGTTGTTTGGCCCCAAAAAATATCCATGTACACACTAACTTTAGAATTTAATTTTTTCTACTCCTTGCAATTTTGGTATCATTAGTCCACATGCATCCTGAATATGTTTCTGGCATGCATATCCACCACATTTAAAACATGTTAGGATCAGTTAGAAGTCTCTTTCCTATAAAAACTATTAGGGGTTGTACTAGTGGAATTTCCCAAACATGGATAACAAAACTTTGGAGTTCATTTTTAGTGCATGAAATAATTTTCTTCACTTACATTTATTATAGTTTTCTAATTTTTTTCCAAACATGAACTCCAAAAATTTCATTTTTTTGTGATCTTATATCATTTTTGTTGACGAGAAAAATGGAGGTCAAGTTTGGATCATAAAAAAAAATTTGAACATCCAAAATGGAAATGCACAAATGCTGAGCGAGATAATTCCAAAAGTACTTTTGAGTTTTATGGATAAGCAAAAAGTGGGTTGTTTGGCTCCGGTAAATATCCAACCATATGTTAACTGAGAATTTAATTTTTTCTACTCCTTGATAGTTTTGGATCATTAGGCCACTTGCATCCTCAACAAGTTTCTGGCATGCATGTCCACCACATTTAAAACATAGTAGGATCAGTTAGAAGTGTCTTTCCTATAAAATCTATTTGGGGTTGTGCTAGTAGAATTTCCTAAACATGGATAACAAAACTTTGCAGTTCATTTTTAGTGCTTGAAATAATTTTCTTCACATACATTTATTATAGTATTCAATCTGTTTTGAAAAAATAAACTCCAAAATTTTCATTTTGTTGTGATCTTCCATCTTTTTTGTTAACGATAAAAATGGGAGAGTGAATACTCAAGTTTGGATCTTAAAAAAAAAATTTAAACATCCAAATGGAAATGCACAAATGCTGAGAGAGATAATTCCAAAAGTATCTGTGATTTTTAAGGATAGGCGAAAAGTGGGTTGTTTGGCTCCGGTAAATATCCAACAACACCTTAACTTGAGAATTTAATATCTTCTACTCCTTGAAATTTTTGGATCATTAGGCCACTTGCATCCTCAACATGTTTCTGGCATGCATATCTACCACATTAAAAACTTGTTACGATTAGTTAGAAGTCTCTATCCTATAAAATCTATTAGGGTTGTACTAGTGGAATTTCCCAAACATGGATAACAAAACTTTGGAGTTCATTTTTAATGCGTGAAATGATTTACTTCACATACATTTAATATAGTTTTCAAATTTTTTTTGCATACATAAACTCTTAAATTTACATTTTGTTGTGTTCTTATTTCTTTTTATTTTATGAGAAAAATGGGAGAGTGAAAACTCAAGTTTGGATTTTAAAAAAAAATTGAACATCCAAAATGGAAAGCCACAAATGATGAGAGAGATAATTGCTAAAAGTATCTGTGATTTTTAAGGAAAAGCAAAAAGTGGGTTGTTTGGCTCTGGTAAATATCCAACCACACGTTAACTTGAGAATTTAATTTTTTCTACTCCTTGAAAGTTTTGGATCATTAGGCCACTTGCATCCTCAATATGTATCTGGCATGCATATCCACCACATTTTAAAGATATTAGAATCAGTTAGAAGTCTCCTTCCTATAAAATCTATTAGGGGTTGTACTAGTGGAATTTCCCAAACATGGATATCAAAACTTTGGAGTTCTTTTCTAGTGCGTGAAATAATTTTCTTCACTTACATTTAATATAGTTTTCAAATTTTTTTGCATGCATAAATCTGAAATTTTCAATTTGTTGTGATCTTATATCTGTTTTGTTTACGAGAAAAAGTGGAGAGTACAAACTCAAGTTTGGTTCTGAAAAAAAAATTTGAACATTCAAAATGGAAATGCACAAATGCTGAGAGAGATAAATCCAAAAGCATCTGTGATTTTTAAGGAAAGGCAAAAAGTGGGATGTTTGGCTCCGGTAAATATCCAACCACACGGTAACTTGAGAATTTAATTTTTTCTACTCCTTGATGATTTTGGATCATTTGGCCAGTACAATCTTCAACATGTTTCTAGCGTGCATATCCACCACATTTAAAACATGTTACGATCAGTTAGAAGTTTCTTCCCTATAAAATGAATTAGGGGTTGTACTAGTGGAATTTCCCAAACACAGATAACAAAACTTTGCAATTCATTTTTAGTGCATGAAATAATTTTCTTGACTTAAATTTATCATAGTTTTCAAATATTTTTGCATACATTATCTCTAAAATTTTCCTTTTGTTGAGATCTTATATCTTTTTTGTTTACGAGAAAAATGGAAGAGAGAAAACAGAAGTTTGGATCTGAAAAAAAAATTCGAACATCCAAAATGGAAATGCACAAATGATGAGATAATTCCAAAAAATATTTGTGATTTTTAAGGATAGGAAAAAAGTGGGTTGTTTGGCTCTAGTAAATATCCAACCACACGTTAACTTGAGAATTTACTTTTTTCTACTCCTTGAAATTTTTGGATCATTGGGCCACTTGCAACCTCAACATGTTTCTGGCATGCCTACCCACCACATTTAAAACATGTTAGGATTAGTTAGAAGTCTCTTTCCTATAAAATCTGTTGGGGGTTGTCCTACTGGAATTTGCCAAATATGGATAACAAAACTTTTGAGTTCATTTTTAGTGCGTGAAATGATTTTCTACACTTACTTTTATTGTAGTTTTCTAATTTTTTTGCATGCAAAACCTCTAAAATTTTCATTTTGTTGTTATCTTATTTCTTTTTTGTTTATGAGAAAAATGGGAGAGTGAAAACTCAAATTTTAGCTTAAAAAAAAATTGAACATCCAAAATGGAAATCCACAAATGCTGAGAGAGATAATTTCTAAAAGTATCTAAGATTTTTTAGGATAGGCAAAAAGTGGGTTGTTTGGCTCTGGTAAATATCCAACCACACGTTAACTTCAGAATTTAATTTTTTCTACTCCTTGAAGGTTTTGGATCATTAGGCCACTTGCATCCTCAATAAGTATTTGGCATGCATATCCACCACATTTAAAACATATTAGGATCAATTAGAAGTCTCCTTCCTATAAAATCTATTAGGGGTTGTACTAGTGGAATTTCCCAAACATGGATAATAAAACTTTGGAGTTCTTTTCTAGTGCGTGAAATAATTTTCTTCACTTACATTTATTATAGTTCTCAAATTTTTTTGCATGCATAAAATCTGAAATTTTCATTTTGTTGTGATGTTATATCTTTTTTGTTTACGAGAAAAAGTGGAGAGTGAAAACTCAAGTTTGGTTCTGAAAAAAAAATTTGAACATCCAAAATGGAAATGCACAAATGCTGAGAGAGATAAATCCAAAAGTATCTGTGATTGAAAAAAGTGGGATGTTTGGCTCCGGTAAATATCCAACCACATGGTAACTTGAGAATTTAATTTTTTCTACTCCTTGATGATTTTGGATCATTAGGCCAGTACAATCTTCAACATGTTTCTCGCGTGCATATCCACCACATTTAAAACATGTTACGATCAGTTAGAAGTCTCTTTCCTATAAAATGAATGAGGGGTTCTACTAGTGGAATTTCCCAAACATGGATAACAAAACTTTGCAATTCATTGTTAGTGCATGAAATAATTTTCTTGACTTGAATTTTTCATTGTTTTCAAATATTTTTGCATACATAAACTCTAAAATTTTCATTTTGCTGAGATCTTAAATCTTTTTTGTTTACGAGAAAAATGGAAGAGAGAAAAGTCAAGTTTGGATCTGAAAAAAAAAAATTTAACATCCAAAATTGAAATTCACAAATGTTGAGATAATTCCAAAAAGTATTTGTGATTTTTAAGGTTAGGCAAAAAGTGTGTTGGTTGGCTCTAGTAAATATCCAACCACACGTTAACTTGAGAATTTAATTTTTTCTAGTCCTTGAAATTTTTGGATCATTGGGCCACTTGCATCCAATGTAAATTTTTGGATCATTGAGACATGTTTCTGGCATGCCTATCCACCACATTTAAAATATGTTAGGATTAGTTAGAAGTCTCTTTCCTATAAAATCTATTGGGGGTTGCCCTACTGGAATTTCCCTAATATGGATAACAAAACTTTTGAGTTCATTTTTAGTGTGTGAAATAATTTTCTACACTTACTTTTATTATAGTTTTTTAATTTTTTTGCATACATAAACTCTAAAATTTTCCTTTTGGTGTTATCTTATTTCTTTTTTGTTTATGAGAAAAATGGGAGAGTGAAAACTCAAATTTTTAGCTTAAAAAAAATTGAACAACCAAAATGGCAATCCACAAATGCTGAGAGAGATAATTGCTAAAAGTATCTATGATTTTTTAGGATAGGCAAAAAGTGGGTTGTTTGGCTCTGGTAAATATCCAACCACACGTTAACTTGAAAATTTAATTTTTTCTACTCCTTGAAGGTTTTGGATCATTAGGCAACTTGCATCCTCAATATGTATCTGGCATGCATATCCACCACATTTAAAACATATTAGGATCAATTAGAAGTCTCCTTCCTATGAAATCTATTAGGGGTTGTACTAGTGGAATTTCCCAAACATGGTTAACAAAACTTTGGAGTTCTTTTCAAGTGCGTGAAATAATTTTCTTCACTTACATTTATTAAAGTTTTCAATATTTTTTGCAAACATAAACTCCAAAAATTTCATTTTGTTGTGATCTTCTATCTTTTTTGTTTACGAGAAAAATGGGAGAGTGAAAACTCAAGTTTGGATCTTAAAGAAAAATTTAAACATCAAAAATGGAAATGCACAAATGCTGAGAGAGATAAATCCAAAAGTATCTGTGACTTTTTAGGAAAGCCAAAAAGTGGGATGTTTGGCTCCCGTAAATATCCAACCACACGTTAACTTGAGAATTTAATTTTTTCTACTCCTTGATGATTTTGGATGATTAGGCCACTTGCATCCTCAACATGTTTTTGGCATGTATATCTATCACATTTAAAACTTGTTACGATCAGTTAGAAGTATCTTTCCTATAAAATCTATTTGGGGTTGTACTAGTGGAATTTCCCAAACATGGATAACAAAACTTTGGAGTTCATTTTTAGTGCGTGAAATAATTTACTACACATTCATTAAATATCGTTTTCAATTTTTTTTGTATACATAAACTCTTAAATTTACCTTTTGTTGTGAACTTATTTCGTTTTTGTTTATGAGAAAAATGGGAGACTGAAAACTCAAGTTTGGAGCTAAAAAAAAAATTTAAACATCCAAAATGGAAATCCACATATGCTGAGAGAGATAATTCCAAAAAGTATCTTTGATTTTTAAAGATAAGCAAAAAGTGGGTTCTTTGGCTCCAGTAAATATCCAACCACACGTTAACTTGAGAATTATATTTTTTCTACTCCTGGAAATTTTTGGATCATTAGGCCACTTGCATACTCAACATGTTTCTGGCTTGCATATTCATCACATTTAAAACATATTAGGATCAGTTAGAAGTCTCTTTCCTATAAAATCTATTGGGGTTGTACTAGTGGAATTTCGCAACATTTATAACAAACTTTGGAGTTCATTTTTAGTGCATGAAATAATTTTGTTCACTTATATTTCTTACAGTTTTCAAATTTTTTTGCATACATAAACCCTAAAATTTTTATTTTTTCGTGATCTTATATATTTTTCGTTTACGGGAAAAATGGGATAGTGAAAACTCAATTTTGGATCTGAAAAAAAAATTTGAACATCCAAAATGGAAATGCACTAAATATTGAGAGAGATAATTCCAAAAAGTATCTGTGATTTTTTCGGATAGGCAAAAAGAAGGTTGTTTGGCCCCGAAAAATATCCATGCACACGCTAACTTGAGAATTTAATTTTTTCTACTCCCTCCAATTTTGGTATCATTAGTCCACATGCATCCTGAATATGTTTCTGGCATGCATATCCACCACATTTAAAACATGTTAGGATCAGTTAGAAGTCTCTTTCCTATAAAATTTATTAGGGGTTGTACTAGTGGAATTTCCCAAACATGGATAACAAAACTTTGGAGTTCATTTTTAGTGCGTGAAATAATTTTCTGCACAAACATTTAGTATAGTTTTTAATTTTTTTACATACACAAACTCTATAATTTTAGGATAGACAAAAATTGGGTTGTTGGTCTCCGGTATAGAAATTTTTGGATCATTAGCCCACTTGCATCCTACACATGTTTCTGGCATGCAAATCCACCACACTTAAAAGAAGTTAGGATCAGTTAGAAGTCTCTTTCCTATAAAAACTATTAGGGGTTGTACTAGTGGTATTTCCCAAACATGGATAACAAAACTTTTGAGTTCCTTTTTAGTGCATGAAATAATTTTCTTCACTTACATTTATTATAGTTTTCAATTTTTTTTGCAAACATAAACTCCAAAAATTTCTTTTTGTTGTGATCATATATCTTTTTTGTTGATGAGAAAAATGGGAGAGTGAAAGCTGAAGTTTGGATCTGAAAAAAAAAATTTGAACATCCAAAATGGAAATCCACAAATGCTGAGAGAGATAATTGCTAAAAGTATCTGTGATATTTAAGGATAGGCAAAAAGTGGGTTGTTTGGTTATGGTAAATATCCAACCACACGTCAACTTGAGAATTTAATTTTTTCTACTCCTTGAAAGTTTTGGATCATTACGCCACTTGCATCCTCAATATGTATCTGGCATGCATATCCACCACATTTAAATTATATTAGGATCAGTTAGAAGTCTCTTTCCTATAAAATCTTTTAGGGGTTGTACTAGTGGAATTTCCCAAGCATGGATAACAAAACTTTGAAGTTCTTTTCTAGTGCGTGAAATAATTTTCTTCACTTACATTTATTATAGTTATCAATTTCTTTTTGCATGCATAAAATCTGAAATTTTCATTTTGTTGTGATCTTATATCTTTTTTGTTCACGAGAAAAAGAGGAGAGTGAAAACTCAAGTTAGGTTCGAAAAAAAAATTTTAACATCCAAAATGGAAAAGCACAAATGCTGAGAGAGATAAATCCAAAAGTATCAGTGATTTTGAAAGAAAGGCAAAAAGTGGGATGTTTGGCACCGGTAAATATCCAACCACACAATAAGTTGAGAATTTAATTTTTTCTACTCCTTGAAGATTTTGGATAATTAGGCCGCTACAATCTTCAACATGTTTCTGGCACACATATCCACCACATTTAAAACATTTTATGATCAGTTAGAAGTTTCTTTCCTATAAAATCAATTAGGGGTTGTACTAGTGGAATTTCCAAAACATGGATAACACAACTTTGCAATTCATTTTTAGTGCTTGAAATAATTTTCTAGACTTAAATTTATCATAGTTTTGAAATATTTTTTCATACATAAACTCTAAAATTTTCATTTTGTTGAGATCTTATATCTTTTTTTTTTACGAGAAGAAGTGGAGAGTGAAAACTCAAGTGTGGTTCTGAAAAAAAAATTTGAACATCCAAAATGGAAATGCACAAATGCTGAGAGAGATAAATCCAAAAGTATCTGTGATTTTTGAGGAAAGGCAAAAAGTGGGATGTTTGGCTCCGGTAAATATCCAACCACAAGGTAACTTGAGAATTTAATTTTTTCTACTCCTTGGAGATTTTGGATCACAGGGCCACTTGCATCCTCAACATGTTTCTGGCATGCATATCCACCACATTTAAAACTTGTTAGTATCAATTAGAAGTCCCTTTCCTTTAAAATCTATTGGGGGTTGTCCTACTGGAATTTCCCAAACATGGATAACAAAACTTTTGAGTTCATTTTTAGTGCGTGAAATAATTTTCTACACTTACATATATTATAGTTTTCTATTTTTTTTTGCTTACATAAACTCTAAAATTTTCATTTTGTTGTTATCTTATTTCTTTTTGTTTATGAGATAAATGGGAGAGTGAAAACTCAAATTTTGAGCTTAAAAAAAATTGAACATCCAAAATAGAAATGCACAAATGCTGAGAGAGATAATTCCAAAAGTATTTGTGATTTTTAAGGATAGGCCAAAAGTTGGTTGTTTGGCTCCGGTAAATATCCAACCACACGTTAACTTGAGAATTTAATTTTTTCTACTCCTTGAAATTTTTGGATCATTAGGCCACTTGCATCCTCAACACGTTTCTGTCATGCGTATCCATCACATTTAAAAAATGATACAATCAGTTAGAAGTCTCTTTCCTATAAAATCTATTAGGGTTGTACTAGTGGAATTTCCCAAACATGGATAACAAAACTTTGGAGTTCATTTTTACTGCATGAAATAATTTACTTCATATACATTTATTATAGTTTTCAAATTTTTTTCAAACATAAACTCTAAAATTTTCATTTTGTTGTGATCTTATTTCTTTTTTGTTTATGTGAAAAATGGGAGAGTGAAAACTCAAATTTGGATCTAAAAAAAATATTTGAACATCCAAAATGGAAATCCACAAATGCAGAGAGAGATAATTCCAAAATGTATCTGTGAGTTTTAAGGATAGGCAAAAAGTGGGTTGTTTGGCTCTGGTAAATATCCAAGCAAACGTTAACTTGAGAATTTAATTTTTTCTACTCCATGAAATTTTTGGATCATTAGGCCACTTGCATCCTTAACATGTTTCTGGCACGCATATCTACCACATTTAAAACTTGTTACGATCAGTTAGAAGTCTCTTTCGTAGAACATCAATTAGGGGTTGTACTAGTGGAATTTCCCAAACATGGATAACAAAACTTTGGAGTTCATTTTTAGTGAGTGAAATAATTTACTACACATATATTAAATATAGTTTTCAATTTTTTTTGCATACATAAACTCTTAAATTTACATTTTGTTGTGATCTTATTTCTTTTTTGTTTATGAGAAAAATGGGAGAGTGAAAACTCAAGTTTGGAGCTAAAAAAAAAATTTGAACATCCAAAATAGAAATCCACATACGCTGTGAGAGATAATTCCAAAAAGTATCTTTGATTTTTAAGGATAAGCAAAAAGTGGGTTGTTGGGCTCAGGTAAATATCCAACCACACGTTAACTTGAGAATTTAATTTTTTTCTACTCCTTGAAAGTTTTGGGTCATTAGGCCACTTGCATACTCAACATGTTTCTGGCTTGCATATCCACCACATTTAAAACATAGTAGGATCTGTTAGAAGTCTCTTTCCTATAAAATCTATTTGGAGTTGTACTAGTTGAATTTCCCAAACATGGATAACAAAACTTTTCAGTTCATTTTTAGTGCATGAAATAATTTTCTTCACTTACATTTATTATAGTTTTCAATTTTTTTTGCAAATATAAACTCCAAAATTTTTATTTGGTTGTGATCTTCTATCTTTTTTGTTAACAAGAAAAATGGCAGAGTGAAAACTCAAGTTTGGATCTTAAAAAAAAAATTTAAACATCCAAAATGGAAATGCACAAATGGTGGGAGAGATAATTCCAAAGTATCTGTGATTTTTAAGGATTGGCAAAAAGTGGGTTGTTTGGCCCCGGTAAATATCCAACAACACGTTCACTTGAGAATTTAATTTCTTCTACTCCTTGAAATTTTTGGGTCATTAGGCCACTTGCATCCTCAACATGTTTCTGGCATGCATATCTACCACATTTAAAACTTGTTACGATCAGTTAGAAGTCTCTTTCCTATAAAATCTATTAGGGGTTGTACTAGTGGAATTTTCCAAACATGGATAACAAAACTTTGGTGCTCATTTTTAGTGCGTGAAATAATTTACTACACATACATTTAATATAGTTTTCAAATTTTTTTGCATACATAAACTCTTAAATTTACATTTTGTTGTGTTCTTATTTCTTTTTATTTTATGAGAAAAATGGGAGAGAGAAAACTCAAGTTTGGATCTGAAAAAAAAATTTGAACATCCAAAATGGAAATCCACAATTGCTGAGAGAGATAATTGCTAAAAGTATCTATGATTTTTAAGGATAGGCAAAAAGTGGGTTGTTTGGCTCTAGTAAATATCTAACCACACGTTAACTTGAGAATTTAATTTTTTCTACTCCTTGAATGTTTTGGATCATTAGGCCACTTGCATCGTCAATATGTATCTGGCATGCATATCCACCACATTTAAAACAAATTAGGATCTGTTAGAAGTCTCCTTCCTATAAATTCTATTAGGGGTTGTACTAGTGGAATTTCCCCAACATGGATAACAAATTTTGGAGTTCTTTTCTAGTGCGTGAAATAATTTTCTTCACTTACATTTATTATAGTTTTCAAAATTTTTTGGATGCATAAAATCTGAAATTTTCAATTTGTTGTGATCTTTTATCTTTTTTGTTTACGAGAAAAAGTGGGGAGTGAAAACTCAAGTTTGGTTCTGAAAAAAAAATTTGAACATCCAAAATGGAAATGCACAAATGCTGAGAGAGATAAATCCAAAAGTATCTATGATTTTTAAGGAAAGGCAAAAAGTGGGATGTATTGCTCCGGTAAGTATCCAACCACACGGTAACTTGAGAATTCAATTTTTTTTACTCCTTGGCGATTTTGGATAATTAGGCCACTACAAATTTCAACATGTTTCTGGCACGCATATCCACCGGATTTAAAACATGTTACGATCATTTAGAAGTCTCTTACGTATAAAATCAATTAGGGGTTGTACTAGTGGAATTTCCCAAACATGGATAACAAAACTTTGCAATTCATTTTTAGTGCTTGAAATAATTTTCTTGACTTTAATTTATCATAGTTTTCAAATATTTTTGCATACATAAACTCTAAAATTTTCATTTTGTTGAGATCTTATATCTTTGTTGTTTACGAAAAAAATGGAAGAGAGAAAACTGAAGTTCGGATCTGAAACAAAAATTAGAACATCCAAAATGGAAATGTACAAATGCTGAAATAATTCCAACAAATATTTGTGATTTTTAAGGATAGGCAAAAAGTGGGTTGTTTGGCTCCAGTAAATATCCAACCACATGTTAACTTGAGACTTTAATTTTTTCTACTCCTTGAAATTTTTGGATCATTGGGCCACTTGCATCCTCAACATGTCTCTGGCATGCCTATCCACCACATTTAAAACATGTTAGGATCAGTTAGAAGACTCTTTCCTATAAAATCTATTGGGGGTTGTCCTACTGGAATTTCCCAAACATGGACAACAAAAATTTTGAGTTCATTTTTAGTGCGTGAAATAATTTTCTACACTTACATTTATTATAGTTTTCTAATTTTTTTGCATACATAAACTCCAAAATTTTCATTTTGTTGTTATCTTATTTCTTTTTTTTTTTTATGAGAACAATGGGAGAGTGAAAACTCAAATTTTGAGCTTAAAAAATCGAACATCCAAAATGGAAATGCACAAATGCTGAGAGGGATAAATCCAAAAGTATCTGTGATTTTTAAGAAAAGGCAAAAAGTGGAATGTTTGTCTCTGGTAAATATCCAACCACACGGTAACTTGAGAATTTAATTTTTTCTACTCCTTGAAGATTTTGGATCATTAGGCCACTGCAATCTTTAACATGTTTCTGGCGCATATCCACCACATTTAAAACATGTTACGATTAGTTAGAAGTCTCTTTCCTATAAAATGAATTAGGGGTTGTACTAGTGGAATTTCCCAAACATGGATAAAAAAACTTTGCAATTCATTTTTAATGCATGAAATAATTTTCTTGACTTAAATTTATCATAGTTTTCAAATTTTTTTGCATACATAAACACTAAAATTTTCATTTTGTTGAGATCTTATATCTTTTTTGTTTACGAATAAAATGGAAGAGAGAAAACTCAAGTTTGGATCTGAAAAAAAAGTTGAACATCCAAAATGGAAATGCACAAATGCCGAGATAATTCCAAAAAATATTTGTGATTTTTAAGGATAGGCAAAACGTGGGTTGTTTGGCTCCAGTAAATATCCAACCACACGTTAACTTGAGAATTTAATTTTTTTTACTCCTTGAAATTTTTGGATCATTGGGCCACTTGCATCCTCAACATGTTTCTGGCACGCTTATCCACTACATTTAAAACATGTTACGATCAGTTAGAAGTCTCTTTTCTATAAATCTATTGGGGGTTGTCCTACTGGAATTTCCCAAACATGGACAACAAAACTTTTGAGTTTATTTTTAGTGCATGAAATAATTTTCTACACTTACATTTATAATAGTTTTCTAATTTTTTTGCATACATAAACTCTAAAATTTTCATTTTGTTGTTATCTTATTTCTTTTTTGTTTATGAGAAAAATGAGAGAGTGAAAAATCAAATTTTGAGCTTAAAACAAATCGAACATCCAAAATGGAAATGCACAAATGCTGAGAGAGATAATTCCAAAAGTGTCTATGATTTTTAAGGATAGGCAAAAAGTGGGTTTTTTGGCTTTGGTAAATATTCAACCACACGTAAACTTGAGAATTTAATTTTTTCTACTCCTTGAAATTTTTGGATCATTAGGCCACTTGCATCCTCAACACGTTTCTGTCATGCATATGCACCACATTTAAAAAATGTTATGATCAGTTAGAAGTCTCTTTCCTATTAAATCTATTAGGGGTTGTACTAGTGGAATTTCCCAAACATGGATAACAAAACTTTGGAGTTCATTTTTAGTGCGTGAAATAATTTACTTCATGTACATTTATTATAGTTTTCAAATTTTTTTGCATACATAAACTCTAAAATTTTCATTTTTTTGTGATCTTATTTCTTTTTTGTTTATGAGAAAAATGGGAGAGTGAAAACTCAAGTTTGGATCTTAAAAAAAATTTGAACTTCCAAAATGGAAATCCAAAAATGCTGAGAGAGATAATTGCTAAAAGTATCTGTGATTTTTAAGGATAAGCAAAAAGTAGGTTGTTTGGCTTTGGTAAATATCCAACGACACGTTAACTTGAAAATTTAATTTTTTCTACTCCTTGGAAGTTTTGGATCATTAGGCCACTTGCATCCTCAATTTGTATCTGGCATGCATATCCACCACATTTAAAACATATTAGGATCAGTTAGAAGTCTCCTTCCTATAAAATCTATTAGGGGTTGTACTAGTGGAATTTCCCAAACATGGATAACAAAACTTTGGAGTTCTTTTCTAGTGCGTGAAATAATTTTCTTCACTTACATATATTATAGTTTTCAAATTTTTTTGCTTGCATAAAATCTGAAATTTTCATTTTGTTGTGATCTTATATCTTTTTTGTTTACGAGAAAAAGTGGAGAGTGGAAACTCAAGTTTGGTTCTAAAAAAAAAAATTGAACATCCAAAATGGAAATGCACAAATGAGAAGAGAGATAAATCCAAAAGTATCTATGATTTTTAAGGAAAGGCAAAAAGTGGGATGTTTGGTTCCGGTAAATATCCAACCACACGGTAACTTGAGCATTTAATTTTTTCTACTCCTTGAAGATTTTGAATAATTAGGCCACTACAATCTTCAACATGTTTTTGGCGCGCATATCCACCACATTTAAAACACGTTACGATCAGTTAGAAGTCTCTTTCCTATAAAATCAATTAAGGGTTGTACTAATGGAATTTCCCTGACATGGATAACAAAACTTTGCAATTCATTTTTAGTGCATGAAATAATTTTCTTGACATAAATTTAGTATAGTTTTCAAATATTTTTTCATACATAAACTCTAAAATTTTCATTTTCTTGAGATTTTATATCTTTTTTGTTTACGAGAAAAATGGAAGAGAGAAAACTCAAGTTTGGATCAGAAAAAAAAAATTTGAACATCCAAAATAGAAATGCACAAATGCTGAGATAATTCCAAAAAATATTTGTGATTTTTAAGGATAGGCAAAAAGTGGGTTGTTTGGCTCCAGTAAATATCCAACCACACGTTAACTTCAGAATTTAATTTTTTCTACTCCTTGAAATTTTTGGATCATTGGGCCACTTGCATCCTCAACATGTTTCTGGCAAGCATATCCACCACATTTAAAACATGTTAGGATCAGTTGGAAGTCTCTTTCCTATAAAATCTATTGGGGGTTGTCCTACTAGAATTTCCCAAACATGGACAACAAAACTTTTCATTTCATTTTTAGTGCGTGAAATAATTTTCTACACTTACATTTATTATAGTATTCTAAATTTTTTGCATACATAAACTCTTAAATTTTCATTTTGTTGTTATCTTATTTCTTTTTTGTTTATGAGAAAAATGGGAGAGTGAAAACTCAAATTTTGAGCTTAAAAAGTGTATCTGTGATTTTTAAGGATAGGCAAAAGGTGGGTTGTATGGCTCCGGTAAATATCCAACCACACGTTAACTTGAGAATTTAATTTTTTCTACTCCTTGAAATTTTTGGATCATTAGGCCACTTGCATCCTCAACACGTTTCTGGCATGCATATCCACCACATTTAAAAAATGTTACAATCAGTTAGAAGTCTCTTTCCTATAAAATTTATTAGGGGTTGTACTAGTGGAATTTCCCAAACATGGATAACAACACTTTGGAGTTCATTTTTACTGTGTGAAATAATTTACTTCATATACATTTATTATAGTTTTCAATTTTTTTTGCATACAAAAACTCTAAAACTTTCATTTTGTTGTGATCTTATTTCCTTTTTGTTTATGAGAAAAATGGGAGAGTGAAAACTCAAGTTTGGATCTAAAAAAAAATTTGAACATCCAAAAAGGAAATCCAGAAATGGTGAGAGAGATAATTCCAAAAAGTATCTGTGATTTTTAAGGATAGGCAAAAATTCGGTTGTTTGGCTTTGGTAAATATCCACGTTAACTTGAGAATTTAATTTTTTCTACTCCATGAAATTTTTGGATCATTAGGCCACTTGCATCCTCAACATGTTTCTGGCATGTATATCTACCACATTTAAAACTTGTTACGATCAATTAGAAGTCTCTTTCATATAAAATCTATTAGGCGTTGTACTAGTGGAATTTCCCAAACATGGATAACAAAACTTTGGAGTTCATTTTTAGTGCGTGAAATAATTTACTACACATACATTAAATATAGTTTTGAATTTTTTTGCATACATAAACTCTTAAATTTACATTTTGTGTGATCTTATTTCTTTTATGTTTATGAGAAAAATGGGAGAGTGAAAACTCAAGTTTGAAGCTGAAAAAGAAATTTGAACATCCAAAATGAAAATCCACATATGCTGAGAGAGATAATTCCAAAAAGTATCTTTGATTTTTAAGGATAAGCAAAAAGTGGGTTGTTTGGCTCCGATAAATATCCAACCACACGTTAACTTGAGAATTTAATTTTTTCCACTCCTTGAAAGTTTGGGATAATTAGGCCACTTGCATACTCAACATGTTTCTGGCTTGCATATCCACCACATTTAAAACATATTAGGATCAGTTAGAAGTCTCTATCCTATAAAATCTATTGGGGTTGTACTAGTGGAATTTCCCAAACATGTATAACAAAACTTTGGAGTTCATTTTTAGTGCGTGAAATAATTTTGTTCACTTATATTTATTATATTTTTCAAAATTTTTTGCATACATAGACCCTAAATTTTTTTTTCGTGATCTTATATATTTTTCGTTTACGAGAAAAATGGGAGAGTGAAAACTCAAGTTTGGATCTGAAAAAAAAAATTGAACATCCAAAATGGAAATGCACTAAATATTGAGAGAGATAATTCCAAAAAGTATCTGTGATTTTTAAGGATAGGCAAAAAGAAGGTTGTTTGGCTCCGGTAAATATCCATGCACACGTTAACTTGAGAATTTAATTTTTTCTACTCCTAGCAATTTTGGTATCATTAGGCCACATGCATCCTGAATATGTTTTTGCTATACATTTATTAGGGGTTGTACTAGTGGAATTTCCCAACCTTGGCTAAAAAAACTTTGGAGTTCATTTTTAGTGCGTGGAATAATTTTCTGCACAAACATTTAGTATAGTTGCCAATTTTTTTGCATACATAAACTCTATAATTTTCATTGTGTTGTGAACTTATATCTTTTTCGTTTACCAGAAAAATGGGAAAGTGAAAACTCAAGTTTGGATCTGAAAAAAAAGTTTCAAAATCCAAAATTGAAATGCACAAATGCTAAGTGAGATAATTCTAAAAAGTATCTGTGAGTTTTTAGGATAGACAAAAATTGGGTTGTTGGTCTCCGGTAAATATCCAACCACACGTTAACTTGAGAATTTAATTTTTTCTACTCCTAGAAATTTTTGGATCATTAGCCCACTTGCATCCTACACAAGTTTCTGGCATGCAAATCCACCACACTTAAAAGAAGTTAGGATCAGTTAGAAGTCTCTTTCCTATAAAAACTATTAGGGGTTGTACTAGTGGAATTTCCCATACATGGATAGCAAAACTTTTGAGTTCATTTTTTATGTATGAAATAATTTTCTTCACTTAAATTTATTATAGTTTTCAAATTTTTTTGCAAACATAAACTCCAAAAATTTCATTTTGTTGTGATCTTATATCGTTTCTGTTGACTAGAAAAATGGGAGAGTGAACGCTCAAGTTTGGATCTTAAAAAAAGAATTTGAACATTCGAATTGGAAATGCACAAATGCTGAGTGAGATAATTGCAAAAGTATCTGTGATTTTTATGGATAGCCAAAAAGTGGGTTGTTTGGCTCCGGTAAATATCCAACCATACGTTAACTTGAGAATTTAATTTTTTCTACTCCTTGATATTTTTGATCATTAGGCCACTTGCATCCTCAACAAGTTTCTGGCATGCATATCCACCACATTTAAAACATAGTAGGATCAGTTAGAAGTCTCTTTCCTATAAAATCTATTTGGGGTTGTACTTGTAGAATTTCCCAAACATCGATAACAAAACTTTGCAGTTCATTTTTAGTTCATGAAATAATTTTCTTCACTTACATTTATTATAGTTTTCAATTTTTTTTGCAAACATAAACCCCAAAATTTTCATTTTCTTATGATCTTCTATCTTTTTTGTTAACGAGAAAAATGGGAGAGTGAAAACTCAATTTTGGATCTTAAAAAAAAAATCTAAACATCTAAAATGGAAATGCACAAATGCTGAGAGAGATAATTCCAAAAGTATCGGTGATTTTTAAGGATAGGCAAAAAGTGGGTTGTTTGGCTCCGGTAAATATCCAACCACACGTTAACTTGAGAATTTAATTTTTTCTACTCCTTGAAATTTTTGGATCATTAGGCTACTTGCATCCCCAAATTGTTTCTGGCATGCATATCTACCACATTTAAAACTTGTTACGATCAGTTACAAGTCTCTTTCCTATAAAATCTATTTGGGGTTGTACTAATGGAATTTCCCAAACATGGATAAGAAACTTTGGAGTTCATTTATAGTGCGTGAAATAATTTACTACACATACATTTATAATAGTTTTCAAATTTTTTTGCATACATAAACTCTTAAATTTACATTTTGTTGTGATATAATTTATTTTTATTTTATGAGAAAAATGGGAGAGTGAAAAATCAAGTTTGGATCTTAAAAAAAATTTGAACTTCCAAACAGGAAATCCACAAATACTGAAAGAGATAATTCCAAAAAGTATCTGTGATTTTTAAGGATAGTCAAAAAGTGGGTTGTTTGGCTCTGGTAAATATCCAACCACACGTTAACTTGAGAATTTAATTTTTTCTACTCCTTGAAAGTTTTGGATCATTAGGATACTTGCATGCTCAACATTATTTTCGCATGCATATCCACCACATTTAAAACATATTAGGATCAGTTAGAAGTCTCCTTCTTATAAAATCTATTAGGGGTTGTACTAGTGGAATTTCCCAAACATGGATAACAAAACTTTGGAGTTCTTTTTTAGTACGTGAAATAATTTACTTCACTTACATTTATTATGGTTTTAAAATTTTTTGCATGCATAAAATCTAAAATTTTCGTTTTGTTGTGATCTTATATCTTTTTTGTTTACGAGAAAAAGTGGAGAGGCAAAACTCAAGTTTGGTTCTGAAAAAAAAATTGAACATCCAAAATGGAAATGCACGAATGGTGAGAGAGATAATTCCAAAAATATTTGTGATTTTTAAGGAAAGGAAAAAAGTGTGTTGTTTGGCTCCGGTAAATATCCAACCACACGGAAACTTGAGAATTTAATTTTTTTTACTCCTAGAAGATTTTGGATCATTAGGCCACTACAATCTTCAACACGTTTCTGGCGTGCATATCCACCACATTTAAAACATGTTACGATCAGTTAGAAGTCTCTTTCCTATAAAATCTATAAGGGGTTGTACTTGTGGAATTTCCCAAACATCGATAACAAAACTTTGCAGTTCATTTTTAGTGCATGAAATATTTTTCTTGACTTAAATTTATTATAGTTTTCAAATATTTTTTCATACATAAACTCTAAAATTTTCATTTTGTTGAGATCTTATATCTTTTTTGTTTACGAGAAAAATGGAAGAGAGAAAACTCAAGTTCGGATTTGAAAAAAAAAAATTGAACATCCAAAATAGAAATGCACAAATGCTGAGATAATTCCAAAAAATATTTGTGATTTTTAAGGATAGGCAAAAAGTGCGTTGTTTGGCTCCAGTAAATATCCAACCACACGTTAACTTCAGAATTTAATTTTTTCTACTCCTTGAAATTTTTGAATCATTAGGCCACTTGCATCCTCAACATTTTTTAGCATGCATATCCACCACATTTAAAACATGTTAGGATCAGTTAGAAGTCTCTTTCCTATAAAATCTATTGGGGGTTGTCCTACTGGAATTTCCCAAACATGGATAACAAAACTTTTGAGTTCATTTTTAGTGTGTGAAATAATTTTCTACACTTACATTTATTATAGTTTTCAAATTTGTTTGCATACATAAACACTAAAATTTTCATTTTGTTGTGATCTTATTTCCTTTTTGTTTATGAGAAAAATGGGAGAGAGAAAACTCAAATTTTGAGCTTAAAAAAAAATTGAACATCCAAAAAGGAAATGCACAAATGCTGAGAGAGATAATTCCAAAAGTATCTGTGTTTTCTAAGGATAAGCAAAAAGTGGGTTGTTTGGCTCCGCTAAATATCTAACCACACGTTTAGGGGTTGTAGTAGTGGAATTTCCCAAACATGGATAACAAAACGTTGGAGTTCATTTTTAGTGCGTGAAATAATTTACTTCATATACATTTATTATAGTTTTCAAATTTTTTTGCATACATAAACTCTAAAATTTTCATTTTGTTGTGATCTTATTTCTTTTATGTTTATGAGAAAAATGGGAGAGTGAAAAATCAAGTTTGGATCTAAAAAAAAAATTTGAACATCCAAAATGGAAATCCACAAATGTTGAGAGAGATAATTCCAAAAAGTATCTGTGATTTTTAAGGATAGGAAAAAAGTGGTTTGTTTGGCCCTGGTAAATATCCAAGCACACGTTAACTTGAGAATTTAATTTTTTCTACTCCTTGAAATTTTTGGATCATTAGGCCACTTGCATCCTCAACATGTTTCTGGCATGCATATCTACCACATTTAAAACTTGTTACGATCAGTGAGAAGTCTCTTTCGTATAAAAT
Source organism: Aristolochia californica (assembly GCF_029961685.1). Classification (NCBI taxonomy): domain Eukaryota; kingdom Viridiplantae; phylum Streptophyta; class Magnoliopsida; order Piperales; family Aristolochiaceae; genus Aristolochia; species Aristolochia californica. The sequence continues at coordinate 16,743,567 of NW_027181771.1, forward strand.
CTATTAGGTGTTGTACTAGTGGAATTTCCCAAACATGGATAACAAAACTTTGGAGTTCATTTTTAGTGCGTGAAATAATTTACTACACATACATTTAATATAGTTTTCAATTTTTTTTTGCATACATAAACTCTTCAATTTACATTTTATTGTGATCCTATTTCTTTTTTGTTTATGAGACAAATGGGAGAGTGAAAACTCAAGTTTGGATCTAAAAAAAAATTTTGAACATCCAAAATGGAAATCCACAAATGCTGAGAGAGATAATTCCAAAAAGTATCTATGATTTTTAAGGATAAGCAAAAAGTGGGTTGTTTGGCTCCGGTAAATATCCAACCACACGTTAACTTGAGAATTTAATTTTTTCTACTCCTTGAAAGTTTTTGATCAATAGGCCACTTGCATACTCAGCATGTTTCTGGTATGCATATCCACCACATTTAAAACAAATTAGGATCAGTTAGAAGTCTCTTTCCTATAAAATCTATTGGGGTTGTACTAGTGGAATTTCCCAAACATGTATAACAAAACTTTGGAGTTCATTTTTAGTGTGTGAAATAATTTTGTTCACTTATATTTATTATAGTTTTCAAATTTTTTTGCATTCATAAACCCTAAAATTTTTATTTTGTCATGATCTAATATATTTTTCGTTGACGAGAAAAATGGGAGAGTGAAAACAGAAGTTTGGATCTAAAAAAATAATTTGAACATCCAAAATGGAAATGCACAAATACTGAGAGAGATAATTCCAAAAAGTATCTGTGATTTTTAAGGATAGGCAAAAAGAAGGTTGTTTGGCTTCAGTAAATATCCATGCACACGTTAACTTGAGAATTTAATTTTTTCTACTGGCAATTTTGGTTTCATTAGGCCACATGCATCCTGAATATGTTTCTTGCATGCATATCCACCACATTTAAAACATGTCAGGATCAGTTACAACTCTCTTTCCTATAAAATTTATTAGGGGTTGTACTAGTGGAATTTCCCAAACATGGATAACAAAACTTTGTAGTTCATTTTTAGTGCGTGAAATAATTTTCTGCATTAACATTGAGTATATTTTTAAATTTTTTTGCATACATAAACTCTATAATTTTCATTTTGTTGTGATCTTATATCTTTTTTGTTTACTAGAAAAATGGGAAAGTGAAAACTCAAGTTTGGACCAGAAAAAAAAGTTTGAACATCCAAAATGGAAATGCACAAATGCTGAGAGAGATAATTCCAAAATGTATCTGTGATTTTTAAGGATAGACAAAAATTGGGTTGTTGGTCTTCGGTAAATATCCAACCACACGTTAACTTGAGAATTTAATTTTTTCTACTCCTAGAAATTTTTTGGATCATTAGCCCACTTGCATCCTACACATGTTTCTGGCATGTTTATCCACCGCAGTTAAAACAAGTTAGGATCAGTTAGAAGTCTCTTTCCTATAAAATCTATTAGGGGTTGTACTAGTGGAATTTCCCAAACATGGATAACAAAACTTTTGGTTATTTTTAGTGCATGAAATAATTTTCTTCACTTACATTTATTATAGTTTTCTAATTTTATTGCAAACTTAAACTTCAAAAATTTCATTTTGTCGTGATCTTATATCTTTTTTGTTGACGAGAAAAATGGGAGAGTGAAAGCTCAAGTATGGATCTTAAAAAAAAAAATTGAACATCCAAAATGGAAATGCACAAATGCTGAGAGAGATAATTCCAAAAGTATCTATGATTTTTATGGATAGGCAAAAAGTGGGTTGTTTGGCTCCGGTAAATATCCAACCACACGTTAACTTGAGAATTTAATTTTTTTCACTCGTTGGAATTTTTTGACCATTAGGCCAGTTGCATCCTGAACATGTTTCTGGCATGCACATCCACAACATTTAAAACATTGTACGATCAGTTAGAAGTCTCTTTCCTATAAAATCTATTAGGAGTTGTACTTGTGGAATTTCCCAAACATGGATAACGAAACTTTGGAGTTCATTTTTAGTGCGTGAAATAATTTACTTCACATACATTTATTATAGTTTTCGAATTTTTTTCCATACATAAACTCTAAAATTTTCATTTTGTTGTGATCTTATTTCTCTTTTGTTTATGAAAAAAATGGGAGAGTGAAAACTCAAGTTTGGATCTGAAAAAAAAAATTGAACATCCAAAATGGAAATCTACAAATGACGAGGCAGATAATTCCAAAAAGTATCTATGATTTTTAAGGACAGGCAAAAAGTAGGTTGTTTGGCTCCGGTAAATATCGAAGCACACGTTAACTTGAGAGTTTAATTTTTTCTACTCCTTGAAAATTTTGGATCATTAGGCCACTTGCATCCTCAACATGTTTCTGGCATGCACACCCACCACATTTAAAACATGTTAGGACTAGTAAGAAGTCTCTTTCCTATAAAATCTATTGGGGTTGTACTCGTGGAATTTCCCAAACATGGATAACAAAACTTAGGAGTTCATTTTTAGTGCGTGAAATATTTTTGTTCACTTACATTTATTATAGTTTCGAAAATGTTTTGCATACATAAACTCCAAAATTTTCATTTTATTGTGATCTCATATCTTTTTTGTTAACGACAAAAATGGGAGAGCGAAAAACTCCAGTTTGGATCTGAAAAAAAAAATTTGAACAAAAAAAATGGAAATGCACAAATGCTGACAGAGATAATTCCGAAAGTATCTCTGATTTTTAAGGATAGGCAAAAAGTGGGTTGTTTGGCTCCGGTAAATATCCAACCACACGTTAACTTCAGAATTTAATTTTTTCTACTCCTTTATGTTTTTTGATCATTAGTCCACTTGCAACCTCAACATGTTTCTGGCATGCATATCAACCACATTTAAAACATGCTACGATCAGTTAGTAGTCTCTTTCCTATAAAATCTATTAGGGGTTGTACTAGTGGAATTTCCCAAACATGGATAACAAAACTTTTGAGTTCATTTTTAATGTGTTAAATAATTTACAGCACATAAATTTATTTTATTTTTCAAATTTTTTTGCATACATAAACTCTAAAATTTTCATTTTGTTGTGATCTTATATCTTTTTTGTTTACGTGAAAAATGGGAGAGTGAAAACTCAAGTTAGGATCTAAAAAAAAAGTTTAAACATCCAAAATGGAAATGCACAAATTCTGAGAGAGATAATTCCAAAAAGTATCAATGATTTTTAAGGATAGGCAAAAAGTGGGTTGTTTGGCTCCGGTAAATATCCAACCACACGTTAACTTGAGACTTTAATTTTTCTACTCCTTGAAATTTTTGAATCATTAGTCCACTTGCATCCTCAACATGTTTCTGGCAGGCATATCCACCACATTTAAAACATGTTAGGATCAGTTAGAAGTCTCTTTTCTATATAATCTATTAGGGGTTGTACTAGTGGAATTTCCCATACATGAATAACAAAACTTTGGAATTCATTTTTAGTGCATGAAATAATTTTCTTCACTTACATTTATTATAGTTTTGAAATTTTTTTTCAAGCATAAACTCCAAAAATTTCATTTTCTTGTGATCTTATATCTTTTTTGTTAACGAGAAAAATGGGAGAGTGAAAACTCAAGTTTGGATCTTAAAAAAAAAATTGAACATCCAAAATGGAAATGCACAAATGCTGAGAGAGATAATTCCAAAAGTATCTGTGATTTTTAAGGATAGGCAAAAAGTGGGTTGTTTGGCTCCGGTAAATATCCAACCACATGTTAACTTGAGAATTTAATTTTTTGAACTCCTTCAAAATTTTGGATCATTAGGCCACTTGCATCCTCAACATGTTTTTGACATGCATATCTACCACATTTAAAACATGTTATGATCAATTAGAAGTCTATTTCCTATAAAATCTATTAGGGGTTGTACTAGTGGAATTTCCAAAACATGGATAAAAAAACTTTTGAGTTCATTTTTAGTGCGTGAAGTAATTTACTACACATACATTTATTAAAGTTTTCAAATTTTTTTGCTTACATAAACTCTGAAATTGTCATTTTGTTGTGATCTTATTTCTTTTTTCTTTATGAGAAAAATGGAAGAGTGAAAACTCAAGCTTGGATCTGAAAAAAAAAATTTGAACATCCAAAATCGAAATCCACAAATGCTGAGAGAGATAATTCCAAAAAGTATCTGTGATTTTTAGAGATAGGCAAAAAGTGGGTTGTTTGGCTCCGATAAATATCCTACCACACGTTAAATTGAGAATTTACTTTTTTCTACACCTTGAAAGTTTTGGATCATTAGGCCACTTGCATCCTCAACAAATTTATTACGTGCATATCCCCCACATTTAAAACATATTAGGATCAATTAGAAGTTTGTTTCCTATAAAATCTATTTGGGGTTGCACAAGTAGAATTTCCCAAACATGGATTACAAAACATTGGAGTTCATTTTTAGTGCATGAAATAATTTTCTTCACATACATTTATTATAGTTTTCAATTTTTTTTCAAACATAAACTCCAAAATTTTCATTTTGTTGTGATCTTATATCTTTTTTGTTAACGATAAAAATGGGAGAGTGAAAACTGAAGTTTGGATCTGAAAAAAAAATTTGAACATCCAAAATGGAAATCCACAAATGCTGAGAGAGATAATTCCAAAAAGTATCTGTGATTTTTAAGGATAGGAAAGAAGTGGGGTATTTGGCTCCGGTAAATATCCAACCACACGTTAACTTTAGAATTTAATTCTTTCAACACCTTCAAAGTTTTGGATCATTAGGCCACTTGCATCCTCAACATGTTTCTGGCATGCATATCCACAACATTTAAAACATATTAGGATCAGTTAGAAGTCTCCTTCCTATAAAATCTATTAGGGGTTGTACTAGTGGAATTTCCAAAACATAGATAACAAAACTTTGGATTTCTTTTTTAGTGCGTCAAATAATTTTCTTCACTGACATTTATTATAGTTTTCAAATTTTTTTGCATGCATAAAATCTTAAATTTTCATTTTGTTTTTATCTTATAACTTTTTGGTTACGAGAAAAATGGGAGAGTGAAAACTCAAGTTTGGTTCTGAAAAAAATATTTGAACATCCAAAATGGAAATGCACAAATGCTGAGAGAGATAATTCCAAAAAGCATCTGTGATTTTTAAGGAAAGGCAAAAAGTGGGTTGCTTGGCTCCGGCAAATATCCAACCACCCGTTAACTTGAGAATTTAATTCTTTCTACTCCTTGAATTTTTTGGATCATTTGGCCACTTGCATCCTCAACATGTTTCTAACATGCATATCCACCACATTTTAAACATATTAGGATCAGTTAGAAGTCTCCTTCCTATAAAATCTATTAGGGGTTGTACTAGTGGAATTTCCCAAACATGGATAACAAAACTTTAGAGTTCTTTTTTAGTGCATGAAATAATTTTCTTGACTTAAATTAATTATAGTTTTCAAATATTTTTGCATACATAAACTCTAAAATTTTCATTTTGTGGTGATCTTATATCTTTTTTGTTTACGAGAAAAATGGGAGAGAGAAAATTCAAGTTTGGATCTGAAAAAAAAATTTGAACATCCAAAATGGAAATGCACAAATGCTGAGATAATTTTAAAAAGTATTTGTGATTTTTAAGGATAGGCAAAAAGTGGGTTGTTTGGCTCCTATAAATATCCAACCACACGTTAACTTGAGAATTTAATTTTTTCTACTCCTTTATGTTTTTTAATCATTAGTCCACTTGCAACCTCAACATGTTTCTGGCATGCATATCAACCACTTTAAAAACATGCTACGATCAGTTAGTAGTCTCTTTCCTATAAAATCTATTAGGGGTTGTACTAGTGGAATTTCCCAAACATGGATAACAAAACTTTTGAGTTCATTTTTAATGCGTTAAATAATTTACTGCACATACATTTATTTTATTTTTCAAATCCACTTGCATCTTCAACATGTTTCTTGCATGCATATCGACCACATTTTAAACATGTTTGGATCAGTTAGAAGTCTTTTTTCTAAAAAATCTATTGGGGATTGTCCTACTGAAATTTCCCAAACATGGATAACAAAACTTTTGAGTTCATTTTTGGTGTGTGAAATAATTTTCTACACTTACATTTATTATAGTTTCCATATTTTTTAACATATATAAACTCAAAAATTTTGATTTTGTTGTGATCTTATATCTTTTTTGTTACCAAGAAAAATGGGAGAGTGAAAACTCAAATTTGGAGCTTAAAAAAAAAAAATTTAACATCCAAAATGGAATTGCACAAATGTTGAGAGAGATAATTCCAAAAGTATCTGTGATTTTTAAGGATAGGAAAAAAGTGGGATGTTTGGCTCCGATAAATATCCAACAACATGTTAACTTGAGAATTTAATTTTTCTACTCCTTGAAATTTTTGGATCATTAGGCCACTTGCATCCTCAACATGTTTCTGTCATGCATATCCACCACATTTAAAACATGTTACGATCAGTTATAAGTCTCTTTCCTATAAAATCTATTAGGGGTTGTACTAGTGGAATTTCCCAAACATGGAAAACAAAACTTTGGAGTTCAGTTTTAGTGCATGAAATAATTTACTTCACATACATTTATTATAGTATTCAAAATTTTTTCCATACATAAACTCTAAAATTTTCATTTTGTTGTGATCTTATTTCTTTGTTGTTTATGAAAATATTGGGAGAGTGAAAACTCAAGTTTGGATCTGAAAAAAAAAATTTGACATCCAAAATGGAAATCCACAAATGCTGAGAGAGATAATTCCAAAAAGTATCTGTGATTTTTAGGGATAAGCAAAAGTGGGTTGTCTGGGTCCGGTAAATATCCAAGCACACGATAACTTGAGAATTTAATTTTTTCTACTCGAAATTTTTGGATCATTAGGCCACTTGCATCCTCAACATGTTTCTGGCAAGCATACCCACCACATTTAAAACATGTTAGGATTTGTAAGAAGTCTCTTTCCTATAAAATCTATTGGGGTTGTACTTATCGAATTTCCCAAACATCGATAACAAAACTTTGGAGTTCATTTTTAGTGCATGAAATAATTTTCTTCACTTACATTTATTATAGTTTTCAAATTTTTTTGCAAGCATAAACTCCAAAATTTTTATTTTGTTCTGAAATTATATCGTTTTTGTTAACGCGAAAAATAGGAGAGTGAAAACTCAAGTTTGGATCTTAAAAAAAAAATTGAACATCCAAAATGGAAATGCACAAATGCTTAGAGAGATAATTCCAAAAGTATATGTGATTTTTAAGGATAGGGAAAAAGTGGGTTGTTTGGCTCCGGTAAATATCCAACCACACGTTAACTTCAGAATTTAATTTTTTCTACTCCATGAAAATTTTAGATCATTAGGCTACTTGCATCCTCAACATGTTTCTGGCATGCATATCTACCACATTTAAAACACGGTACGATCAGTTAGAATTCTCTTTCATATAAAATCTATTAAGGGTCGTACTAGTGGAATTTCCCAAACATAGATAAAAAAACTTTGGAGTTCATTTTTAGTGCGTGAAATAATTTACTACACATACATTTATTATAGTTTTAAAATTTTTTTGCATAGGTAAACTCTAAAATTGTCATTTTGTTGTGATCTTATTTCTTTTTTCTTTATGAGAAAAATGGGAGAGTGAAAACTCAAGCTTGGATCTGAAAAAAAAAATTTGAACATCCAAAATGGAAATCCACAAATGCTGAGAGAGATAATTCCAAAAAGTATCTATGACTTTTAAGGATAGGCAAAAAATGGGTTGTTTAGCTCCGGTAAATATCCAACCACATGTTAACTAGAAATTTAATTTTTTCTACACCTTGAAAGTTTTGGATCATTAGGCCACTTGCATCCTCAACAAGTTTTTGGCATACATATCCACCACATTTAAAACATATTAGGATCCGTCAGATGTCTCTTTCCTATAAAATCTATTTGGGGTTGTACTAGTGGAATTTCCCAAACATGGATAACAAAAATTTTGTGTTCATTTTTAGTGTGTGAAATAATTTTCTTCACTTACATTTATTATAGTTTTCAAATTTTTTTGCATGCATAAAATCTTAAATTTTCATTATGTTGTGATCTTATATCTTTTTTGTTTACAACAAAAATGGGAGAGTGAAAACTCAAGTTTGGTTCTGAAAAAAAAAATTTGAACATCCAAAAGGGAAATGCACAAATGCTGAGAGAGATAATTTCAAAAGTATCTGTGATTTTTAAGGATAGGCAAAAAGTGGGTTGTTTGGCTCCGATAAATATCCCACCACACGTTAACTTCAGAATTTAATTTTTTTCTACTCCTAGAAAATTTTAGATCATTAGGCCACTTGCATCCTCAACATGTTTCTAGCATGCATATCTACCACATTTAAAACATGGTACGATCAGTTAGAAGTTTCTTTCCTATAAAATCTATTAGGGGTTGTACTAGTGGAATTTCCCAAACATGGTTAAAAAAATTTTGGAGTTCATTTTTAGTGCATGAAATAATTTACTACACATACATTTATTATAGTTTTAAATTTTTTTTTTGCATACATAAACTCTAAAATTGTCATTTTGTTGTGATCTTATTACTTTTTTCTTTATGAGAAAAATGGGAGAGTGAAATCTCAAGCTTGGATATGAAAAAAAATTTGAACATCCAAAATGGAAATCCACAAATGCTGAGAGAGATAATTCCAAAAAGTATCTATGACTTTTAAGGATAGGCAAAAAAGGGGTTGTTTAGCTCCGGTAAATATCCAACCACACGTTAACTAGAAATTTAATTTTTTCTACACCTTGAAATTTTTGGATCATTAGGCCACTTGCATCCTCAACAAGTTTCTGGCATACATATCCACCACATTTAAAACATATTAGGATCCGTCAGATGTCTCTTTCCTATAAAATCTATTTGGGGTTGTACTGGTGGAATTTCCCAAACATGAATATCAAAACTTTGGAGTTCATTTTTAGTGCGTGAAATAATTTTCTTCACTAACATTTATTATAGTTTTGAATTTTTTTTGCATACATAAACTTTATAATTTTTATTTTGTTGTGATCTTTTATCTTTTTTGTTTACGAGAAAAATGGGAAAGTGAACACTCAAGTTTGGATCTGAAAAAAAATTTTGAACATCCAAAATGGAAATGCACAAATTCTGAGAGAGATAATTCCAAAAAGTATCCATGATTTTAAAGGATAGGCAAAAAGTTTGTTTGCCTTCGGTAAATATCCAAGCACACGTTAACTTGAGAATATAATTTTTTCTACTCGCAATTTTGGTATCATTAGGCCACTTGTATCCTGAACATGTTTCTGGCATGCATATCCACCACATTTAAAACATGTTAGCATCAGTTAGAAGTCTCTTTCCTATAAAATTTATTAGGGGTTGTACTAGTGGAATTTCCCAAACATGGATCATTAGGCCACTTGCATCCTCAACATGTTTCTTGCATGTCCACCACATTTAAAACATGCTAGGATCAGTTACAAGTCTATTTCCTATAAAATCTATTGGGGGTTGTCCTAGTGGAATTTCCCAAACATGGATAACAAAACTTTGGAGTTCATTTTTAGTGCGTGAAATAATTTTCTACAGTTACATTTATTATAGTTTTCAAATTCTTTAGCATACATAAACTCAAAATTTTTCATTTTATTGTGATCATATATCTTTTTTGTTTACGAGAAAAATGGGTGAGTAAAAACTCAAGTTTGGATCTGAAAAAAAAGTTTGAATATACAAAATGGAAATGCACAAATGCTGAGAGAGATAATTCCAAAAAGTATCTGTGATTCTTAAAGTAAGGCAAAAAGTGGGTTGTTTGGCTCCGGAAAATATCCAACCACACGTTAACTTAAGACTTTAATTTTTCTACTCCTTGAAATTTTTGGATCATTAGTCCACTTGCATCCTCAACATGTTTCTGGCATGCATATCGACCACATTTAAAACATATTAGGATCAGTTAGAAGTCTCTTTTCTATATAATCTATTAGGGGTTGTACTAGTAGAATTTCACAAACATGGATCACAAAATTTTGGAGTTCATTTTCAGTGCGTGAAATAATTTTCTTCACATACATTTATTATAGTTTTCAAATTTTTTTGCATGCGTAAAATTTAAAATTTTCATTTTGTTGTGATCTTATATCTTTTTTGTTTACGGAAAAACGGGAGAGTGAAAACTCAAGTTTGGTTCTGAAAAAAAAATTTCAATTTCCAAAATGGAAATGCACAAATGCTAATAGAGATAATTCCGAAAAGTATATGTGATTTTTAACGATAGGCAAAAAGTGGGTTGTTTGGCTCTGGTAAATATCCAACCACACGTTAACTTGAGAATTTAATTTTTTCTACTCCTTGAAATTTTTGGATCATTAGGCCACTTGCATCTTCAACATGTTTCTGCTGGGCAAATCCACCATATTTAAAACATGTTTCGATCAGTTAGCCATCTCTTTCCTATAAAATCTATTAGGGATTGAACTAGTGGAATCTCCAAAACATGGATACCAAAAATTGGGAGTTCATTTTTAGTGCATGAAATAATTTTCTTGGCTTAAATTTATTATAGATTTCATATTTTTTTGCATACATAAACTCTAAAATTTTTAGTTTGCTGTGATCTTATATCTTTTTTGTTTACGAAAAAAACTGGGAGAGAGAAAACTCAAGTTTGGATCTGAAAAAAAAATTTGAACATCCAAAATTGAAATGCACAAATGCAGAGATAATTCCAAAAAGTATTTGTGATTTTTAAGGGAAGGTAAAAAGCGGGTTGTTTGGCTTCAGTATATATCCAATCACACGTAAACTTGAGAATTTAATTTTTTCTACTCCTTGAAATTTTTGGATAATTTCTGGCATGCACATCCACCACATTTAAAACATGTTAGGATCAGTTAGAAGTTTCTTTCCTATAAAATCTGGTGGGGGTTGTCCTACTAGAATTTCCCAATAATGGAAAATAAAACTTTGGAGTTCATTTTTAGTACGTGAAATAATTTTCTACATTTACATTTATTATAGTTTTCAAATTTTTTAACATACATAAACTCGAAAATTTTCATTTTGTTGACATCTTAAATCTTTTTTGTTTACGAGAAAAATGGGACAGAGAAAACACAAGTTTGGTTCTGAAAAAAAAAATTGAACTTCCATAATGGAAATGCACAAATGCTGAGAGAGATAATTCCAAAATGTATCAGTGATTTTTAAGGATTGGCAAAAAGTGGGATGTTCGGCTCCTGTAAATATCCAACCACACGTTAAGTTGAGAATTTAATTTTTTCTACTCCATGAAATTTTGATTCATTAGGCCACTTGCATCCTCAACATGTTTCTGGCATGCATATCCACCACATTTAAAACATGTTAGGATCAGTTAGAAGTCTCTTTCCTATAAAATCTGTAGGGGGTTGTCCTACTGGAATTTCCCAATAATGGATAAGAAAACCTTGGAGTTCATTTTTAGTGCGTGAAATAATTTTCTACACTTACATTTATTATAGTTTACAAAAATTTTAACATACATAAACTCAAAAATTTTCATTTTGCTGTGATCTTAAATATTTTTTGTTAACAAGAAAAATGGGAGAGTGAAAACTCAAATTTGGATCTTAAAAAAAAAATTTCAACAACCAAAATGGAAATGCAAAAATGCTGAGAGAGATAATTCCAAAAGTATCTGTGAATTGTAAGGATAGGCAAAAAGTGGATTGTTTGGCTCCGGTAAATATCCAAGCACACGTTTAGTTGAGAATTTAATTTTTTGTACTCCTTGAAATTTTTGGATCATTAGGCCACTTGCATCCTCAACATGTTTCTGGCATGCATACCCACCACATTTAAAACATGTTAGGATCAGTAAGAAGTCTCATTCCTAAAAAATCTTTTAGGGGTTGTACTAGTGGAATTTCCCAAACATGGACAACAAAACTTTGGAGTTCATTTTTTGTGTGTGAAATAATTCTGTTCACTTACATTTATTAGAGTTTTCAAATTTTTTACTTACATAAACTCTAAAATTTTCATTTTGTTGTGATCTTATATATTTTTAGTTTACGAGAAAAATGGGAGAGTGAAAACTCAAGTTTGGGTCCGAAAAAAAAAATATAAACATCCAAAATGGAAATGCACATATGCTGAGAGAGGTAATTCCAAAAATTATCTGTAATTTTTAAGGATAGGCAAAAAGTGGGTTGTTTGGCTCTAGTAAATATCCAACCACACGTTAACTTGAGAATTTAATATTTTCTACTCCTTGAAATTTTTGGATGATTAGGCCTCTTGCATCCTCAACATTTTCTGGCATCCTTATCCACAACATTTAAAACATGTTAGGTTCAGTTAGAAGTCTCTTTGCTATAAAATCTTTTAGGGGTTGTACAAGAGGAATTTCCAAAACATGGATAACAAAACTTTGGAGTTCATTTTTAGTGCGTGAAATAATTTTCTTCACAAACATTTATTATAGTTTTCAAATTGTTTTGCATGCATAAACTCTAAAATTTTCACTTTGTTGTGATCTTATATCTTTTTTGTTCACGAGAAAAATGGGAGAGAGAAAACTCAAGTTTGGGTCTGAAAAAAAAATTTGAACATCCAAAATGGATATGCACAAATGCTGACATAATTCCAAAAAATATTTGTGATTTTTTAGGATAAGAAAAATTGGGTTGTTTGGCTCCGGAAAATATCCAACCACACGTTAACTTGAGCATTTAATTTTTTCTACTCCTTGAAATTTTTGGATCATTAGGCCAGTGGCATCCTCAACCTGTTTCTTGCATGCATATCCACTACATTTAAAACATGTTAGGATCAGTTAGAAGTCTATTTCCTATAAAATCCATTGGGGGTTGTCCTAGTGGAATTTCTCAAACACGGATAACAAAACTTTTGAGTTCATTTTTAGTGCGTGAAATAATTTTCTTCACTTACATTTATTATAGTTTTCAAATTTTTTTGCATACATGAATACTAAAATTTTCATTTTGTTGTGATCTTATATCTTTTTTGTTTGCAAGAAAAATGGTAGAGTGAAAACTCAAGTTTGGATCTGAAAAAAAAGTTTGTACATCAAAATTGGAAATGCACACATTCTGAGTGAGATAATTCAAAAAAGTATCTGTGATTTTTAACCATAGGGAAAAAGTGGGTTGTTTGGCTTCGGTAAATATCCAACCACACTTTAACTTGAGAATTTAATTTTTCTACTCCAAGAAATTTTTTGATTATTAGTCCACTTGCATCCACAACTTGTTTCTGGCATGCATATCCGCCACATGTTACAATCAGTTACAAGTCTCTTTTCTATGTAATCTATTATGGGTATACTAGTAGAATTTCCCAAACTTTGTAAAAAAACTTTGGAGTTCATTTTTAGTGCGTGAAATAATTTTCTTCACTTACATTTATTATAGTTTTCAAATTTTTTTGCATACATATACTCCAAAATTTTCATTTTGTTGTGATCTTATTTCTTTTTTGTTTACGAGAAAAATGGGAGAGTGAAAACATAAGTTTGGATTTGAAAAAAAAATTTGAACATCCAAATAGGAAAGGCCCAAATTCTGAGAGAGATAATTCAAAAAAGTATCTGTGATTTTCAAGGTTAGGCAAAAAGTGGGTTGTTTGGCTCCGGTAAATATCCAACCACACATTAACTTGAGAATTTAATTTTTTGTACTCCTTGCATTTTCTGTATCATTAGGCCACTTGCATCCTCAACATTTTTCTAGCATACATATTCTCCACATTTAAAACATGTTACGATCAGTTAGAAGTCTCTTTCCTATAAAATCTATTAGGGGTTGTACTAGTGGAATTTCCCTAACTTGGATAACAAAACTTTGGAGTTCATTTTTAGTGCATGAAATAATTTTCTTTACTTACATTTATTATACTTCTCAAATGTTTTTGAGTACATAAACTCTAAAATTTTCTATTTGTAGTTATCTTATATCTTTTTTGTTTACAAGGAAAATGGGAGAGAGAAAACTCAAGTTTGGATCTGAAAAAAAATTTAAACATCCAAAATTCAAATGCACAAATGCTGAGATAATTCCAAAAAGTATTTGTCATGTTTAAGGATAGGCAAAAAGTGGGTTGTTTGGCTCCGGTAAATTTCCAACCACACATTAACTTGAGAATTAAATTTTTATACTCGAAATTTTTGGATCATTAGGCCACTTGCATCCTCAACCTGTATCTGGCATGCATATCCACCACATTTAAAACATGTTAGGATCAGTTAGAAGTCTCCTTCCTATAAAATCTATTGGGGGTTGTCCTACTGGAATTTCCCAAACAAGGATAACAAAACTTTGGAGTTCATTTTTAGTGTGTAAAATAATTTTCTACAATTACATTTATTATAGTTTTCAAATTCTTTTGCATAAATAAACTCAAAAATTTCTATTTTGTTTTAATCTTGTATCTTTTTTTTACTACAGAAAATGAGAGAGTGAAAACCAAAGTTTGGATATGAAAAAAAATTTGAACATCCAAAATGGAAATGCACAAATTATGAGAGAGATAATTCCAAAAAGTATTTGTGATTTTTATGGATAGGCAAAAAGTGGGTTGTTTAGCTCCGATAAATATCCAACTACACGTTAACTTCAGAATTTAATTTTTCTACTCCTTGAAATTTTTGGATCATTAGGCCACTTGCATTCTCAACATGTTCCTGGCATGCATATCCACCACATTTAAAACATGTTAGGATTAGTAAGAAATCTCTATCCTATAAAATCTATTGGGGGTTGTGCTAGTGGAATTTCCCAAACATGGATAACATAACTACGGGGTTCATTTTTAGGGTGTGAAATAATTTTCTTCACTTACATTTATTGTAGTTTTCAAATTTTTTTGCATGCATATAATCTTAAATTTTCATTTTGTTGTGATCTTTTTTGTTTACGAGAAAAATGGGAGAGTGAAAACTCAAGTTTGGATCTACAAAAAAATTTTACCATCCAAAATGGAAAGCACAAATGCCGAGAGAGATAATTCCAAAAAGTGTCTGTGATTTTAAAGGATAGGCAAAAATTGGGTTGTTTAGCTCCGATAAATATCCAACCACAATTCAACTAGAGAATTTAATTATTTCTACTCCTTGAAATTTTTGGCTCAATAGGCCACATGCATCCTCAACATGTTTCTGGCATGCGTATCTACCACATTTAATACATGTTAGGATCAGTTAGAAGTCTCTTTCGTATAAAATCTATTAGGGGTTGTACTAGTGGAATTTCCCAAACATGGATAAAAAAACATTGGAGTTCATATTTAGTGTGTGAAATAATTTTCTTCACTTACATTTATTATTTTTTTCAATTTTTTTTCATACATAAACTCGAAAATTTTCATTTTGTTGTGATCTTATATCTTTTT
Source organism: Aristolochia californica (assembly GCF_029961685.1). Taxonomy (NCBI): domain Eukaryota; kingdom Viridiplantae; phylum Streptophyta; class Magnoliopsida; order Piperales; family Aristolochiaceae; genus Aristolochia; species Aristolochia californica. Next base: position 16,758,947 of record NW_027181771.1, read on the forward strand.
TGTTAACGAGAAAAATGAGAGAGTGAAAACTCAAGTTTGGTCTGAAAAAAAAAATTGAACATTCAAAATGGAAATGCACAATTGCTGAGAGTGATAATTCCAAAAAGTATCTGTGATTTTTAAGGATCGGCAAAAAGTGTGTTGTTTGGCACCGGTAAATATTCAACCATACGTTAACTTGAGAATTTAATTTTTTCTACACCTTAAAATTTTTGGATCATTAGGCCACTTGCATCCTCAACATGTTTCTGTCATGCATATCCACCACATTTAAAATATGTTAGCATCAGTTAGATGTCTCTTCCCAATAAAATCTATTACGGGTTGTACTAGTGGAATTTCCAAAACATGATAACAAAATTTTAGAGTTCATTTTTAGTGCGTGAAATAAGTTTCTTCACGTACATTTATTACAATTTTCAAATATTTTTGCATGCATAAACTCAAAAATTATCATTTTGTGGTGATCTTATATCTGTTTAGTTTACAAGAAAAATGGGAGAGTGAAATATCAAATTTGGATCAGAAAAAAAAATTTGAACATCCAAAATGGAAATGCGCAAATGCTGAAAGAGATAATTCCAAAAAGTATCTTTGATTTTTAAGGATAGGCAAAAAGTGGGTTGTTTGGCTTCAGTAAATATCTAACCACACATTAACTTGAGAATTTAATTTTTTCTACATCTTGAAATTTTGGGATCATTAGGCCACTTGCATCCTCAACATGTTTCTGTCATGCATATCTACCACATTTAAAACATGTTAGGATCAGTTAGATGTCTCTTCCCAATAAAATCTATTAGGGGTTGTACTAGTGGAATTTCCCAAACATGGATAACAAAATTTTGGAGTACATTTTTAGTGCGTGAAATAATTTTCTTCTCTTACATTTATTGTAGTTTTTCAATATTTTTGCATGCATAACCTCTAAAATTTTAATTTTGTGGTGACTTTATATCTGTTTTGTTTACGAGAAAAAAGGGAGAGTGAAAACTCAAGTTTGGATCTGAAAAAAATTTTGAACATCCAAAATGGAAAAGCACAAATGCTGTGAGAGATAATTCCAAAAACTATCTGTGATTTTTAAGGATTGGCAAAAAGTAGGTTGTTTGGCTCCGGTAAATATCCAACCACACGTTAACTTGAGAATTTAATTTTTTTTACTCCTTGAAATTTTTGGATAATTTGGCCACTTGCATCCTCAACAAGTTTCTGGCATGCATATCCACCAAATTTAAAACATGTTAAGATCAGTTAGAAGTCTCTTTCCTATAAAATCTATTGGGGGTAGTCCTAGTGGAATTTCCCAAACATGGATAACAAAGCTATGGAGTTCATTTTAAGTGCGTGAAATAATTTTCTTCACTTACATTTATTATAGTTTTCAATTTTTTTTGCATAATTAAACTATAAAATTTTCATTTTGTTGTGATCTTATATCTTTTTTGTTTACGAGAAAAATGCGAGAGTGAAAACTCAAGTTTGGATCTGCAAAAAAAAATTTTACTATCCAAAATGGAAATGCACAAAAGCTGATAGAGATAATTCAAAAAAGTATCTCTGATTTTTAAGTATAGGCGAAAAATGAGTTGTTTGGCTACGGTAATTATCCAACCACAAGTAAACTAGAGAATTTAATTTTTTCTACTCCTTGAAATTTTTGGATCTTTAGGCGACTTGCATCCTCAACATGTTACTAGCATGCATAGCCAACACATTTAAAACATATTAGGATTAGTTAGAAGTCTCTTTCCTATAAAATCTATTGGGGGTTGTAGAAGTGGAATTTCCCAAACATGGATAACAAAGCAATGGAGTTCATTTTAAGTGCATGAAATAAATTTCTTCACTTACATTTATTATAGTGTTCAAAATTTTTTTCATACATAAACTCAAAAATTTTCATTTTGTTGTGATCTTATATCTTTTTTATTAACGAGAAAAATGGGAGACTGAAAACTCAAGTTTGGATCTGAAAAAAAAAGTTGAACATCCAAAATGGAAATGCACAAATGGTAAGAGAGATAATTCCAAAAAGTATCTATGATTTTTAAGGATAGGCAAAAAGTGGGTTGTTTCGATCGGGTAAATATCCAACCACACGTTGACTTGAGAATTTAAATTTTTCTACTCCTTGAAATTTTTCGATCATTAGGCCACTTGCATCTTCAACATGTTTCTGGCATGCTTATCCACCACATTTAAAACATGTTAGGATCAGTAACAAGTCTCTTTCCTATAAAATCAATTGGGGGTTCTACTAGTGGAATTTCCCAAACATGGATAACAAAACTTTGGTGTTCATTTTTAGTGCGTGAAATAATTTTGTTCACTAACATTTATTATAGTTTTGAATTTTTTGCATACTTGAACTCCAAAATTCTAATTTTGTTGTGATCTTATATCTTTTTGTTTACGAGAAAAATGGGAGAGTGAAAACTCAAGTTCGGATCTGAAAAAAAAATTTTAACATTCAAAATGGAAATACACCAATGCTGAGAGCTATAATTGATAAAAGTATCAGTGATTTTTAAGGATTGGCTAAAAGTGGGTTGTTTGGCTCGGGTAAATATCCAACCACACGTTAACTTGAGAATTTAATTTTTTCTACTCCTTGAAACTTTTGGATCATTAGGCCAGTTGCATCCTCAACTTCTTTCTGGCATGCATATCCACCACATTTAAAACATGTTAGGATGAGTTAGAAGTTTCTTTCCTATAAAATCTATTGGGGGATGTCCTCGTGGAATTTCCCAAACATGGATAACATCACTATGGAGTTCATTTTTAGTGCATGAAATAATTTTCTTCACTTACATTTATTATAGTTTTCAAATTTTTTTGCATACATAAACTTTAAAATTTTCATTTTGTTGTGATCTTCAATCTCTTTTGTTTTCGAGAAAAATGCGAGAGTGAAAACTCAAGTTTGGATCTGCAAGTAAAATTTTAACATCCAAAATGGAAATGCACAAATGCGGAGAGAGATAATTCGAAAAAAGTATCTGTGATTTTAAAGGTTAGGCAAAAAGTGGGTTGTTTGGCTCCGGTAAATATCCAACCACAAGTCAACTAGAGAATTAAATTTTGTCTACTCCTTGAAATTTTTATATCATTAGGGCACTTGCATCCTCAACATGTTTCTGGCATGCATATCCGCCACATTTAAAACATGTTACGATCAATTAGAAGTCTCTTTCCTATAAAATCTATTAGGGGTAGTACTAGTGGAATTTCCCAAACATGGATAACAACACTTTGGAGTTCATTTTTAGTGTGTGAAATAATTTTCTTCACTTACATTTATTATATTTTTCAAATTTTTTTCATACATAAACTCGAAAATTTTCATTTTTTTGTGATCTTATACCTTTTTTGTTAACGAGAAAAATGAGAGAGTGAAACTCAAGTTTGGATGTGAAAAAAAAAATTTGAACATCGAAAAAGGAAATGCACAAATGCTGAGAGAGATAATTCCAAAAAGTATCTGTGATTTTTAAGGATTGGCAAAAAGTGTGTTGTTTGGCACCGGTAAATAGCCAATCACACATTAACTTGAGAATTTAATTTTTTCTACACCTTGAAATTTTTGGATCATTAGGCCACTTGCATCCTCAACATGTTTCTGTCATGCATATCCACCACATTTAAAACATTTTAGCATAATTTAGAAGTCACTTCCCAATAAAATCTATTAGGGGTTGTACTAGTGGAATTTCCTAAACATGGATAAAAAAATTTTGGAGTTCATTTTTAGTGCGTGAAATAATTTTTTTCACTTACATTTATTATAGTTTCAAATATTTTTGCATGCATGAACTCTAAAATTATTATTTTGTGGTGATCTTATATCTGTTTAGTTTACAAGAAAAATGGGAGAGTGAAATATCAAGTTTGGATCTAAAAAAAAAATTTGAACATCCAAAACGGAAATGCCCAAATGCTGAAAGAGATAATTCCAAAAACTATCTTTGATTTTTAAGGATAGGCAAAAAGTGGGTTGTTTGGCTCTAGTCAATATCTAACCACACGTTAACTTGAGTATTTAATTTTTTCTACACCTTGAAATTTTTGGATCATTAGCTACTTGCATCCTCAACATGTTTTTGTCATGCATATCCAACACATTTAAAACATGTTAGGATCAGTTAGAAGTCTCTTCCTAATAAAATCTGTTAGGGGTTGTACTAGTGGAAATTCCCAAACATGGATAACAAAATTTTGGAGTTCATTTTTTGTGCGTGAAATAGTTTTCTTCACTTACATTTATTTAAGTTTTTAAATTTTTTTATATGCATAAACTCTAAAATATTCATTTTGTGGTGATCTTATATCTGTTTTGTTTAGGAGAAAAATGGGTGAGTGAAAACACAAGTTTGAATCTGAAAAAAAATTTTGAACATCCAAAAAGGAAAACCACAAATGCTGTGAGTGAGAATTCCAAAATGTATCTGTGATTTTTAAGGATAGGCAAAAAGTGGGTTGTTTGGCTCCGATAAATATCCAACTACACGTTAACTTGAGAATTTAATTTTTTCCACTCCTTGAAATTTTTGGATCATAAGGCCAGTTGCATCCTCAACATGTTTCTGGCATGCATATCCACCACATTTAAAACATGTTAGGATTAGTAAGAAGTCTCTTTCCTATAAAATCTATTGGGGGTTGAACTAGTGGAATTTCCCAAACATGGATAACAAAATTTTGGAGTTCATTTTTACTGCGTGAAATAATTTTGTTCACTTACATTTATTATAGTTTTCAAAATTTTTTGCATACTTAAACTCTAAAATTTTCATTTTGTTGTGATGTTTTATCTTTTTTGTTTACGAGAAAAATGGGAGAGTGAAAACTCGATTTTGGATAAGAAAAAAAAATTTGAATGTCCAAAATGGAAATGCATAAATGCTGAGAGAGATAATTCCAAAAAGTATCTGTGATTTTTAAGGATTGGCAAAAAGTGGGTTGTTTGGCTCCAATAAATATCCAACACAAATCAACTAGAGAATTTAATTTTTTCTACTCCTTGAAATTTTTGGATCATTAGGCCACTTGCATCCTCATCATGTTTCTGGCATGCATATCAACCACATTTAAAACATGTTAGGATCACTTAGAAGTCTCTTTCCTATAAAATCTAATAGGGGTTGTACTAGTGGAATTTGCCAAACATGGATAACAAAACTTTGGAGTTCATTTTTAGTGCGTAATATAATTTTGTTCACTTAAATTTATTATAGTTTTAAATTTTTTTTACATACTTAAACTCTAAAATTTTCATTTTGTTGTGATCTTATATCTTTTTTGTTTACGAGATAAATGGGAGAGTGAAAACTCAAGTTTGGATCTGAAAAAAAATTTGAACATCCAAAATGGAAATGCACAAATGCTGAGAGCGATAATTCCAAAAAGTATCTATGATTTTTTAGGATAGGAAAAAAGAGGGGATTTTGGCTCCGGTAAATATCCAACCACACGTTAACTTGAGAATTTAATTTTTTCTACTCCTTGAAATTTTTGGATGATTAGGCCACTTGCATCCTCAACATGTTTTTGGCGTGGATATCCACCACATTTAAAACATGTTACGATCAGTTAGAAGTCTCTTTCCTATAAAATCATAAGGGGTTGTACTAGTGGAAGAAAACCAAACATGGATAACAAATCATTGGAGTTCATTTTTAGTGCGTGAAATAATTTTCTTCACTTACATTTATTATAGATTTCAAAATTTTTTTCTTACATGAACTCTAAAATTTTCATTTTGTTGGGATCTTATATCTTTTTTGTATACGAGAAAAATGGGAGAGTGAAAACTCAAGTTTGGATCTAGAAAAAAAATTTAAACATCCAAAATGGAAATGCACAAATGCTGAGAGAGATAATTCCAAAAAGTATCTGTGATTTTTAAGGATAGGCAAAAAGTAGGTTGTTTGGCTCCGGTAAATATCCAACCACACGTTTACTCGAGAATTTAATTTTTTCTACTCCTTAAAATTTTTTGATGATTAGGCCACTTGCATCCTCAACATGTTTCTGGCATGCATTTCCACCAAATTTAAAACATTTTAGGATCAGTTAGAAGTCTCTTTCCTAAAAAATCTATTGGGGGTTGTCCTAGTGGAATTTCCCAAACATGGATAACAAAACTTTGGAGTTCATTTTTAGTGCATGAAATAATTTTCTTCATTTACATTTATTATAGTTTTGAATTTTTTTGCATACATACACTTTAAAATTTTCATTTTGATGTGAACTTATATCTTTTTTATTTACCAGAAAAATGGGAGTGTGAAAACTCAAGTTTGGATCTGAAAAGAAAAATTTAACATCCAAAATGCAAATGCCAAAATGCTGAGAGAGATAATTCCAAAAAGTATCTGTGATTTTTAAGGATAGGCAAAAACTGGGTTGTTTCGCTCTTGTAAATATCCAACCACACGTTAACTTGGGAATATAATTTTTTCTACTCGAAATTTTTGGATCATTAGGCCACTTGCATCTTCAACATATTTCTAGCGTATATATCCACCACATTTAAAACATGTTATGATCAGTTAGAAGTCTCTTTCCTATAAAATTCATTAGGGGTTGTACTAGTGGAATTTCCCAAACATGGATAATAAAACTTTGGATTTCATTTTTAGTAGGTGAAATAATTTTTTTCACTTACATTTATTGTAGTTTTCAAACTTTTTTGCATGCATAAACTTTAAAATTTTCATTTTGATCTAATCTTATATTTGTTTTGTTTACAAGAAACATTGGAGAGTCAAATATCAAGTTTGGATCTGAAAAAAATTTGAACATCCAGAATGGAAATGCACAAATGGTGAGAGAGATAATTCCAAAAAGTATCTGTGATTTTGAAGGATAGGCAAAAAGTGAGTTGCTTGGCTGTTGTAAATATCAAACTACACGTTAACTTGAGAATTTAATTTTTTCAACTCCTTGAAATTTTAGGATCATTAGGCCACTTGCATCCTCAACATGTTTCTGGCATGCATATCCACCACATTTAAAATATGTTAGGATAAGTTAGAAGTCTCTTTCCTATAAAATCTATTGGGGGTTGTCCTAGTGAAATTTCCCAAACATGGATAACGTAACTGTGATGTTCATTTTTAGTGCGTGAAATAATTTTCTTCACTTACATTTATTACAGTTTTTAAATTTGTTTGTATGCATAAACTCTAAAATTTTCATTTTGTGGTGATTTTATATTTGTTTTGTTTACGAGAAAAAGGGAGAGAGAAAACTCAAGTTTGGATCTGAAAAAAATTTTGAACATCCAAAAAGGAAAAGCACAAATGCTGTGAGTGATAATTCAAAAAACTATCTGTGATTTTTAAGGATAGGCAAAAAGTGGGTTGTTTGGCTCTGGTAAATATCCAACCACACGTTAACATGAGAATTTAATTTTTTATACTCCTTGAAATTTTTGGATCATTTGGCTACTTGCATCCTGAACATGTTTCTGGCATGTATATCCACCACATTTAAAACATGTTAGGATCAGTTAGAAGTCGCTTTCCTCTAAAATCTACTGGGGGTTGTCCAAGTGGAATTTCCCAAACATGGATAACAAAGCTATGGAGTTCATTTGAAATGCGTGAAATAATTTTGTTCAATTACATTTATTATAGTTTTCAAATTTTTTTGCATACATAAACTATAAAATTTTCATTTTGTTGTGATCTTATATCTTTTTTGTTTACTCGAAAAATGCGAGAGTAAAAACTCAAGTTTGGATCAGGAAAAAAAATTTTACCATCCAAACTGGAAATGCACAAATGCTGAGAGAGATAATTCAAAAAAGTATCTGTGATTTTAAAGCATAAGCAAAAAGTGGGTTATTTGGCTCCGGTAAATATCCAACCACAAGTCAACTAGAGAATTTAATTTTTTCTACTCCTTGAAATTTTTGGATCATTAGGCCACTTGCATCCTCAACATGATTCTGGCATGCATAGCCAACACATTTAAAACATGTTAGGATTAGTTAGAAGTCTCTTTCCTATAAAATCTATTGGGGGTTTTAGTAGTGGAATTTCCCAAACATGGATAACAAAGCTATGGAGTTTATTTTAAGTGTGTGAAATAATTTTCTTCACTTACATTTATTATAGAGTTTAAAATATTTTTCATACATAACCTTGAAAATTTTGATTTTGTTGTGATCTTATATCTTTTTTGTTAACGAGAAAAATGGGAGAGTGAAAACTCAAGTTTGGATCTGAAAAAAACAATTTGGACATCCAAAATGGAAATGCACAAATGCTGAGAGAGATAATTCCAAAAAGTATCTGTGATTTTTAAGGATAGGCAAAAAATTGGTTGTTTGGCTCGGGTAAATATCCAACCACACGTTAACTTGAGAATTTAGTTTTTTCTACTCCTTGAAATATTTGGATCATTAGGCCACTTGCATCTTCAACATGTTTCTGGCATGCATACCCAGCACCTTTAAAACATTTGAGGATCAATTAGAAGTCTCTTTCCTATAATATCTATTGGGGTTGACCTAGTGGAATTTCCCAAACATGGATAACAAAACTTTGGAGTTCATTTTTAGAGCGTGAAATAATTTTCTACACTTACTTTTATTATAGTTTTCAAATTCTTTTGCATACATATACTCAAAATTTGTCATTTTGTTGTGATCTTATATCTTTTTTTTTTACGAGAAAAATGGGAGAGTGAAAACTCAAGTTTGGATTTGAAAAAAAAAAATTTGAACAACCAAAATGGAAATGCACAAATGCTGAGAGAGATAATTCAAAAAAGTATCAGTGATTTTTAAGGACAGGCTAAAAGTGGGTTGTTTGGCTACGGTAAATATCCAACCACATGATGACTTGAGAATTTAATTTTTTCTACTCCTTGAAATTATTGGATCATTAGTCCACTTGTGTCCTCAACATGTTTCTGGCATGCATATCCACCACATTTAAAACATGTTAGGATCAGTTAGAAGTCTCTTTCCTATATAATCTATTATGGGTTTACTAGTGGAATTTCCCAAACAAGGTAAAAAAACTTAGGAGTTCATTTTTAGTGCGTGAAATAAATTTCTTCACTTACATTTATTATAACTTTCAAATTTTTTTGCACACATAAACTCCAAATTTTTCATTTTGTAGTGAGCTTATATCTTTTTGGTTTACGAGAAAAATGGGAGAGTGAAAACTTAAGTTTGGATTTGAAAAAAAAACTTGAACATCCAAATAGGAAATGCCCAAAAAATTTCTGAGAGAGATAATTCAAAAAAGTATCTGTGATTTTTAAGGGTAGGCAAAAATTGGGTTGTTTGGCTCCGGTAAATATCCAACCACACGTAAACTTGAGAATTTAATTTTTTCTATTCCTTGCAATTTTTGGATCATTAGGCCACGTGCACCCTCAACATGTTTCTAGCGTGCATATTCTCCACATTTAAAACATGTTACAATAAGTAAGAAGTCTCTTTCCTATAAAATCTATTAGGGGTTGTACTAGTGGAATTTCCCTAACATGGATAACAAAACTTTGGAGTACATTTTTAGTGCGTGAAATAATTTTCTTTACTTATATTTATTATAGTTTTCAAATTTTTTTGCGTACATAAACTCTAAAATTTTCATTTTGTTGTGATCTTATATCTTTTTTGTTTACGAGGAAAATGGGAGAGAGAAAACTCAAGTTTCGATCTGGAAAAAAATTTGAACAACCAAAATGCAAATGCACAAATGCTGAGATAATTCCAAAAAGTATTTGTGATTTTTAAGGATAGGTAAAAAGTGGATTGTTTGGCTCCGGTAAATATCCAACCACACGTTAACTTGAGAATTTAATTTTTTCTACTCCTTGAAAGTTTTGGATCATTAGGCCACTTGCATCCTCAACATGTTTCTGGTATGCATATCCACCACATTTAAAACATGTTAGGATCAATTAGAAGTCTCTTTCCTATAAAATCTAGTTGGGGTTGTACTAGTGGAATTTCCCAAACATGGATAACAAAACTTTGGAGTTCATTTTTAGTGTGTGAAATAATTTTTTTCATTTACATTTATTATAGTTTTCAAATTTTTTTGCATGCGTACACTATAAAATTTTCATTTTGTTGTGATCTTATATCTTTCTTGTTTACGAGAAAAATGGGAGAGTGAAAACTCAAGTTTGGATCTGAAAAAAAAGTTTGAACATCCAAAATGGACTTGCACAAATACTGAGTGAGATAATTCCAAAAAGAACCTGTGATTTTTATGGATAGGTAAAAAGTGGGTTGTTTGGCTCCAGTAAATATCCAACCACACGTTAACTTGAGACATTAATTTTTCTACTCCTTGAAATTTTTGGATCATTAGTCCATTTCCATCCTCAACATGTTTCTGGCATGCATATCCACCACATTTAAAACATGTTAGGATCAGTTAGAAGTCTCTTTTCTATATAATCTATCAGGGGTTGTACTACTAGAATTTCCCAAACATGGATAACAAAACTTAGAGTTCATTTTAAGTGCATAAAATAATTTTCTTCAATTACATTTATTATAGTTTTCAAATTTTTTTGCAAACATAAACTCCAAAATTTTCATTTTGTTGTGATGTTATATCTTTTTTGTTAACGAGAAAAATGGGAGAGTGAAAATAAGAGTTTGGATATTAAAAAAAAAATTTGAACATCCAAAATGGAAATGCAAAAATGCTGAGAGAGATAATTCCAAAAGTATCTGTGATTTTTAAGGATTGGCAAAAATTGGGTTGTTTGGCTCTGATAAATATCCAACCACACGTTAACTAGAGAATTTAATTTTTCTACTGCTTGAAATTCTTGGATCATTAGGCCACTTGCATCATCAACATGTTTCTGGCATGCATATCTACCACATTTAAAACATGTTACGATCAGTTAGAAGTCTCTTTTCTTCAAAATCTATTAAGGGTTGTACTAGTGGAATTTCCGAAACATGGATAACAAAACTTTTGAGTTCATTTTTAGTACTTGAAATAATTAACTACAAATACATTTATTATAGTTTTCATTTTTTTTTGCATACAAAAACTCTAAAATTTTCATTTTGTTGTGATCTTATTTATTTTTTGTTCATGAGAAAAATGGGAGAGTGAAAACTCAAGTTTGGATCTGAAAAAAAAAATTGAAGATCCAAAATAGTAATCCACAAATGCTGTGAGAGATAATTTCAAGAAGTATCTGTGATTTTTAAGGATAGGCAAAAAGTGGGTTTTTTGGGTCCGGTAAATATCCAACCACACGTTAACTTGAGAATTTAATTTTTTCTACTCCTTGAAAGTTTTGGATCTTTAGGCCATTTCCATCCTCATCATGTTTCTAGTATGCATATCCACCACTTTTAAAACATGTTAGGATCAGTTAGAGGTCTCTCTCCTATAAAATCTATTAGGGGTTTTACTAGTGGAATTTCCCAAACATGGATAACAAAACTTTGGATTTCATTTTTAATGCGTGAAATAATTTTCTTCACTAACTTTTACTATAGTTTTCAAATTTTTTTGCATGCATAAAATCTGAAATGTTCAATTTGTTGTGATCTTATAACTTTTTTGTTTGCAAGAAAAATGGGAGAGTGAAAACTCAAGTTTGGTTCTGAAAAAAAAAATTTGAACTTCCAAAATTGAAATGCACAAATGCTGATAGAAATAATTCAGAAAAGTATCTGTGATTTTTAACGATAGGCAAAAAGTGGGTTGTTTGGTTCCGATAAATATCCAACCACACGTTAACTAGAGAATGTAATTTTTTCTACTCCGTGAAATTTTTGGATCATTAGGCCACTTGCATCTTCAACATGTTTCTGGCGTTCATATCCATCACATTTAAAACATGTTACGATCTGTTAGAAGTCTCTTTCCTATAAAGTCTAATAGGGATTGAACTAGTGAAATTTCCCAAACATGGATAACAAAACTTTGGAGTTCATTTTTAGTGCGTGAAAAAAAAAATTTGAGTTAAATTTATTATAGTTTTCATAATTTTTTGCATACAAAAACTCTAAAATTTTCATTTTGTTGTGATCTTATTTATATCCTTTTTGTTTACGAGAGAAATAGGAGAGAGAAAATTCAACTTTGGATCTGAAAAAAAAAATTGAACATCCAAAATGGAAATGCACAAATGTAGAGATAATTCCAAAAAGTATTTGTGATTTTTATGGATAGGCAAAAAGTGGGTTTTTCTGCTCCAGTAAATATCCAACCACATGTTAACTTGAGAATTTAATTTTTTCTTCTCCATGAAATTTTTGGATCATTAGGCCACTTGCATCCTCAACATGTATCTGGGTTGCATATCCACCACATTTATAACATGTTAGGATCAGTTAGAAGTCTCTTTCCTATAAAATCTGTTGGGGGTTGTCGTACTGGAATTTCCCAAACTTGGGTAAGAAAACTTTGGAGTTCATTTTTAGTGCGTGAAATAATTTTCTACACTTACATTTATTATAGTTTTCAAATTTTTTAACATACATAAACTCAAAAATTTTCTTTTTGTTGTGAGCTCACATATTTTTTGTTAACAAGAAAAAATGGGAGAGTGAAAACTCAAATTTGGATGTTAAAAAAAAATTTGAGCATCCAAAATAGAAATGCACAAATGCTGAGAGAGATAATTCCAAAAGTATCTGTGATTTTTAAGGATAGGCAAAAAGTAGGTTGTTTGGCTCTCGTAACTATCCAACCACAAGTCAACTAGAGAATTTAATTTTTTCTACACCTTGAAATTTTTGGGTCATTTGACCACTTGCATCCTCAACATGTTTCTCGCATGCATATCCACCACATTTAAAACATGTTACGATCAGTTAGAAGTCTCTTTCTTATAAAATGTATTAGGGGTTGTCCTAGTGGAATTTCCCAAATATGGATAACAAAACTTTGGAGTTCTTTTTTAGTGCGTGAAATAATTTTCTTCACTTACATTTATTATAGTTTTCAAATTTTTTTTGCATACAAGAACACTAAAATTTTATTTTTTTGTGATCTTATATCTTTTTAGTTTACGAGAAAAATGGTAGAGTGAAAACTCAAGTTTGGATCTGAAAGAAAAGTTTGAACATCCAAATTGGAAATGCACAAATTCTGAGTGAGATAATTCAAAAAAGTATCTATGATTTTTAATGATAGGCAAAAAGTGGGTTGTTTGGCTCCGGTAAATATCCAACCACACTTTAACTTGAGAATTTAATTTTTCTACTCCATGAAATTTTTGGATCATTAGTCCACTTGCATCCTCAACATATTTCTAGAATGCATATCCACCACATTTAAAACATGTTAGGATCAGTTAGAAGTCTCTTTCCTATATAATCTATTATGGGTATACTAGTGGAATTTCCTAAACAGGGTAAAAAAACTTTGGAGTTCATTTTTAGTGTGTGAAATAATTTTCTTCACATACATATATTATAGTTTTCAAACTTTTTTGTATACATAAACTCCAAAATTTTCATTTTGTTGTAATCTTATATCTTTTTTGTTTACGAGAAAAATGGGAGAGTGAAAACTTAAGTTTGGATTTGAAAAAAAATTTGAACATCCAAATAGGAAATGCACAAATTCTGTGAGAGATAATTCAAAAAAGTATCTATGATTATTAAGTATAGGCAAAAAGTGGGTTGTTTGGCTCTGGTAAATATCCAACCACACGTTAACTTGAGAATTTAATTTTTTCTACTCCTTGCAATTTTTGGATCATTAGGCCACTTGCATCCTCAACATGTTTCCATCGTGCATATTCTCCACATTTAAAACATGTTACGATCAGTTAGAAGTCTCTTTCCTATAAAATCTATTAGGGGTTGTACTAGTGGAATTTCCCTAACATGGATAACAAAACTTTGGAGTTCATTTTTAGATTATGAAATAATTTTCTTTACTTACATTTATTATAGTTTTCAAAATTTTTTGCGTACATAAACTCAAAAATTTTCATTTTGTTGTGATCTTATATCTTTTTTGTTTACGAGGATAATGGGAGAGAGAATACTAAAGTTTGGATCTGAAAAAAAATTTGAAGATCCAAAATGCAAATGCACAAATGCTGAGATAATTCCAAAAGGTATATGTGATTTTTAAGGATAGGCAAAAAGTGGGTTTTTTGGCTCCTATAAATATCCAACCACACATTAAGTTGTGAATTTAATTTTTTATACTCGAAATTTTGGATGATTAGGCCACTTGCATCCTCAACATTTGTCTGGAATGCGTATCCACCTCATTAAAAACATGTTAGGATCAGTTAGAAGTCTCTTTCCTCTAAAATCGATTGGGGGTTGTCCTTCTGGAATTTCCCAAACATGGATAACAAAACTTTGGAGTTCATTTTTAGTGTGTGAAATAATTTTCTACACTTACATTTATTATAGTTTTCAAATTTTTTTGCACACATAAACTGAAATTTTTTTATTTTGTTGTGATCTTATATCTTTTTTGTTAACGAGAAAAATGAGAGAATGAAAACACAAGTTTGGATCTGAAAAAAAAAATTTGAACATCCAAAATGGAAATGCACAAATGCTGAGAGAGATAATTCCAAAAAGTATATGTGATTTTTAAGGATAGGCAAAAGTTGGTTGTTTGGCTCCGAGAAATATCCAACCATACGTTATCTTGAGAATTTAATTTTTTCTACTCGAAATTTTTGGATCATTATGCCACTTGCATCCTCAACCTGTTTCTGGGATGCATTTCCACCACATTTAAAACATGTTAGGATCCGTTAGAGGTCACTTTCCTAAAAAATCTATAGGGGGTTGTCCTAGGGGAATTTCCCAAACATGGATAACAAAACTTTGGAGTTCATTTTTAGTGCGGGAAATAATTTTCTATCTTTACATTTGTTATAGTTTTCAAATTCTTTTGCATAAATAAACTCAAAAATTTTCATTTTGTTTTGATCTTATATCTTTTTTTACGAGAAAAAATGAGAGAGTGAAAACACAAGTTTGGATCTGAAAAAAAAATTTGAACATCCAAAATGGAACTGCACAAATTATGAGAGAGATAATTCTAACAAGTATTAGTGATTTTCAAGGATAGGTAAAAGGTGGGTTGTTTAGCTCTGGTAAATATCCAACTACACGTTAACTTGAGAATTTAAATTTTTCTACTCCTTGATATTTTTGGATCATTAGGCCACTTGCATCCTCAACATGCATCTGGCATGCATTTCCACCACATTTAAAACATGTTAGGATCAGTAAGAAGTCTCTTACCTATAAAATCTTTTGGGGGTTGAATGAGTGGAATTTCCCAAACATGGATAACAAAACTTTGGAGTTCATTTTTACTGCGTGAAATAATTTTGTTCACTTACATTTATTATATTTTTCAAAGTTTTTTGCATACTTAAACTCTAAAATTTTCATTTTGTTGTGATGTTTTAACTTTTTTGTTTACGAGAAAAATTGGAGTGTTGAAAACTCAATTTTGGATCTGAAAAAAAAATTTGAACATCCAAAATGGAAATGCACAAATGCTGAGAGAGATAATTCCAAAAAGTATCTGTGATTTTTAAGGATTGGCAAAAAGTGGGTTGTTTGGCTTTGGTAAATATCCAACCACAAATCAACTAGAGAATTTAATTTTTTCTACTCGTTGAAATTTTTGGATCATTACGCTACTTTCATCCTCATCATGTTTCTGGCATGCATATCCACCACATTTAAAACACGTTAGGATCAGTTAGAAGTCTCTTTCCTATAAAATCTATTAGGTTTTGTACTAGTGGAAATTCCCAAACATGGATAACAAAACTTTGGAGTTCATTTTTAGTGCGTGAAATAATTTACTTCACTTACATTGATTAAAGTTTTCAAATTTTTTTGCAGACATGAACTCTAAAATTTTTATTTTTTTGTGATCTTAAATCTTTTTAGTTTACGAGATATATGGGAGAGTGAAAACTCAAGTTTGGATCTGAAAAAAAAAATTTGAATATCCAAAATGGAAATGCACAATTGCTGAGAGAGATAATTCCAAAAATATATGCGATTTTTAAGGATAGCCAAAAAGTGGGTTGTTTGGCTCCGATAAATATCCAACCACACGTGAACATGAGAATTTATTTTTTTCTACTCCTTGAAATTTTTGGATCATTAGGCCTCTTGCATCCTCAACATGTTTCTGGCATGCATATCCACCACATTTAAAACATGTTAGGATCAGTCAGAAGTCTCTTTCCTATCAAATCTATTAGGGGTTGTGCTAGTGGAAATTCCCAAACATGGATAACAAAAATTTGCAGTTCTTTTTTAGTGCGTGAAATAATTTTCTGCACTTACATTTATTATAGTTTTGAAATTTTTTTGCATTCATAAACTCTAAAATTTTCATTTTGATGTGATCTTATATCTTTTTTGTTTACGAGCAAAATTGGAAAGTGAAAACTCAAGTTTGGATCTGAAAAAAAAAATTTGAACAACCAAAATGGTAATGCCCAAATGCTGAGAGAGATAATTCCAAAAAGTATCTGTGATTTTTTAGGATAGGAAAAAAGTGGGTTGTATGGCTCTGGTAAATATCCAACCACACATTAACTTGAGAATTTAATTATTTCTACTCCTTCAAATTTTTGGATCTTTAGGCCACTTGCATCTTCAACACGTTTCTAGCGTGCATATCCACCACATTTAAAACATGTTACGATCAGTTAGAAGTCTCTCTCCTATAAAAGCTATTAGGGGTTGTACTAGTGGAATTTCCCTAACATGGATAACAAAACTTTGGAGTTCATTTTTAGTACGTGAAATAATTTTCTTCACTCACATATATTATAAATTTCATTTTTTTTGCATACATAAACTCTAAAATTTTCATTTTGTTGTGATCTTATATCTTTTTAATTTATGAGAAAAATGGGTGAGGGAAAACTCATGTTTGGAACTAAAAAAAAAATTTGAACATCCAAAATGGAAATGCAAAAATGCAGAGAGAGATAATACCAAAAAGTTTCGGTGATTTTTAAGGAAAGGCCAAAAATGGGTTTTGGCTCCGGTAAATATCCAACCACACGTTAACTTGAGAATTTAATTTTTTCTACTCCTTGAAATTTTTAGATCATTAGGCCACTTGCATCCTCAACATGTTTCTGGCATGCATATCCACCACATTTAAAACATGTTAGGATAAGTTAGAACCCTCTTTCCAGTAAAATCTATTGGGGGTTGTCCTAGTGGAATTTCCCAAACATGGATAACAAAAATATGAAGTTCATTTTTAGTGCATGAAATAATTTTCTTCACTTACATTTATTATAGTTTTCAAATTTTTTTGCATACATAAACTATAAAATTATCATTTTGTTGTGATCTTATATCTTTTTTGTTTACGAGAAAAATGCGAGAGTGAAAACTCATGTTTGGATCTGAAAAAAAAAATTTGACCATCCAAAATGGAAATGCACAAATGCTGAGAGAGATAATTCCAAAAAGTATCTGTGATATTTAACGTTAGGCAAAAAGTAGGTTGTTTGGCTCCGATAAATATCCAACCACAAGTCAACAAGAGAATTAAATTTTTTCTACAGCTAGAAATTTTTGGCTCATTAGGCCACTTGCATCCTCAACATTTTTCTGGCATGCATATCCACCACCTTTAAAACATATTACGATCAGTTAGAAGTCTCTTTCCTATTAAATCTATTAGGGGTTGTACTAGTGGAATTTCAAAAACACGGATAACAAAACTTTGGAGTTCATTTTTAGTGCATGAAATAATTTTCTTCACTTACATTTATTATAGTTTTCAATTTTTTATCTACATAAACTCAAAAATTTTCATTTTGTTGTGATCTAATATCTTTTTTGTAAACAAGAAAAATGGGTGAGTGAAAACTCAAGTTTGGATCTAAAAAAAACAAATTTGAACATCCAAAATGGATATGCACAAATGCTGAGAGATATAATTCGAAAAAGTATCTGTGATTTTTAAGGATGGGCAAAAAGTGGGTTGTTGGGCTCCGGTAAATATCCAACCACACGTTAACTTGGGAATTTAATTTTTTCTACTCCTTGAAATTTTTGGATCATTAGGCCACTTGCATCCTCAACATGTTTCTGGCATGCATGTCCACCACATTTAAAACTTGTTATGATCAGTTAGAAGTGTCTTTCCTAAAAAATCTATTAGGGGTTGTACTAGTGGAATTTCCCAAAACATGGATAACAAAACTTTGAAGTTCATTTTTAGTGCATGAAAATATTTTCTTCACTTACATTTATTATAGTTTTCAAATTTTTTTGAAAGCGTAAACTCTAAAATTTTCATTTTTTTGTGATCTTATATATTTTTTTTACTAGAAAAATGGGACAGTGAAAACTCAAGTTTGGATCTGAAAAAAAAATTTGAACATCCAGAATGGAAATGCACAAATGCAGAGAGAGATAATTCCAAAAATTATATTTGATTTTTAAGGATAGGCAAAAAGTGGGTTGTTTGGCTCCGGTAAATATCCAATCACAAGTTTACTTGAGTATTTAATTTTTTCAACCCTTTGAAATTTTTGAATCATTAGGCCACTTGTATCCACAACATGTTTCTGGCATCCATATCCACCGCATTTAAAACATGTTCGGATCAGAAAGAAGTCTCTTTCCTATAAAATCTATTGGGGGTTGTACTAGTGGAATTTGCCAAACATGGATAACAAAACTTTGGAGTTCATTTTTAGTGCGTGAAATAATTTTTTTCACTTACAATTATGATAGTTTTTAATTTTTTTGACATACTTAAACTCTAAAATTTTCATTTTTTTGTGATCTTATATCTTTTTTGTTTACGAGAAAAATGGGAGAGTGAAAACTCAAGTTTGGATCTCAAAAAAAAATTTGAACATCCAAAATGGAAATGCACAAATACTAAGAGAGATAATTCCAAAAAGTATCAGCGATTTTTTAGGATAGGAAAAAAGAGGGGTTTTTGGCTCCGGTAAATATCCAACCACACGTTTACTTGAGAATTTAATTATTTCTACTCCTTGAAATTTTTGGATGATTAGACCACTTGCATCCTCAACATGTTTCTGGTGTGCATATCCACCACATTTAAAACATGTTACAGTCAGTTAGAAGTCTATTTCCTATAAAATCTATAAGGGGTTGTACTAGTGGAAGAAAACCAAACATGGATAACAAAACATTGGAGTTCATTTTTAGTGCGTGAAATAATTTTCTTCACTGACATTTATTATAGATTTCAAATTTTTTTTGCATACATGAACTCTAAAATTTTCATTTTGTTATCATCTTATATCTTTTTTGTATACGAGAAAAATGGAAGAGTGAAAACTCAAGTTTGGATATAGAAAAAAAATTTAAACATCCAAAATGGAAATGCACAAATGCTGAGAGAGATAATTCCAAAAAGTATCTGCGATTTTTAAGGATAGGCAAAAAGTGGGTTGTTTGGCTCCGGTAAATATCCAACCACACGTTGACTTGAGAATTTATTTTTTTCTACTCCTTGAAATTTTTTGATGATTAGGCCACTTGCATCCTCAACATGTTCCTGGCATGCATTTCCACCAAATTTAAAACATGTTAGGATCAGTTAGAAGTCTCTTTCCTATAAAATCTATTGGGGGTTGTCCTAGTGGAATTTCCCAAACATGGATGACAAAACTTTGGAGTTCATTTTTAATGCGTGAAATAATTTTCTTCATTTACATTTATTATAGTTTTGAATTTTTTTTGCATACATACACTCTAAAATTTTCATTTTGATGTGATCTTATATCTTTTTTATTTACATGAAAAATGGGAGTGTGAAAACTCATGTTTGGATCTAAAAAAAATAAAATTTAACATCCAAAATGCAAATGCCCAAATGCTGAGAGTGATAATTCCAAAAAGTATTTGTGATTTTTAAGGACAGGTAAAAACTGGGTTGTTTCGCTCTTGTAAATATCCAACCACACGTTAACTTGGGAAT
Organism: Aristolochia californica; assembly: GCF_029961685.1. Lineage (NCBI taxonomy): Eukaryota > Viridiplantae > Streptophyta > Magnoliopsida > Piperales > Aristolochiaceae > Aristolochia > Aristolochia californica. The sequence goes on from NW_027181771.1 coordinate 16,778,902, forward strand.
TTAATTTTTTCTACTCGAAATTTTTGGATCATTAGGCCACTTGCATCTTCAACATATTTCTAGCGTGCATATCCACCACATTTAAAACATGTTATGATCAGTTAGAAGTCTCTTTCCTATAAAATTTATTAGGGTTTGTACTAGTGGAATTTCCCAAACATGGATAACAAAACTTTGAGTTCATTTTTAGTGGGTGAAATATTATTTTTTCACTTACATTTATTGTAGTTTTCAAATTTTTTTGCATACATACACTCTAAAATTTTAATTTTGAAGTGATCTTATATCTTTTTTGTTTAGGATAAAAATAGATGAGAGAAAACTCAAGTTTGAATCTGAAAAAAAAATTTGAACATCCAAAATGGAAATGCAAAAATACATAGAGAGAGAATTCCAAAAAGTATCTGTGATTTTTAAGGATAGGCAAAAAGTGTGTTGTTTGGCTCCGGTAAATACCCAACCCCATGTTAACTTTAGAATTTTATTTTTTCTACTCCTTGAAGTTTTTGGATCATTAGGCCACTTGCATCCTCAACATGTTTCTAGCATTCATATCCACCACATTTAAAACATGTTAGGATCAGTTAGAAGTCTCTTTCCAATAAAATCTATTGGGGGTTGTACTAGTGGAATTTCCCAAACATGGATAACAAAATTTTGGAGTTATTTTTTATGCGTGAAATAATTTTCTTCACTTACATTTATTATAGTTTTGAAAATTTTTTTCATACATAAAATATAAAATTTTCATTTTGTTGTGATCTTATTTCTTTTTTGTTTACGAGAAAAATGGGAGAGTGAAAACTCAAGTTTGTATCTAGAAAAAAAATGTAAACATCCAAAATGGAAATGCACAAATGCTAAGAGAGATAATATGAAAAAGTATCTGTGATTTTTAAGAATAGGAAAAAAGTGGGTTGTTTGGCTCCAGTAAATATCCAACCACACTTTAACTTGAGAATTGAATTTTTTCTACTCCTTGAAATTTTTGGCTTATTAGGCCACTTGCATCCTCAACCTGTTTCTGGCATGCATATCCACCAGATTTAAAACATGTTACGATCAGTTTGAAGTCTCTTTCCTATAAAATCTATTAGTGGTTATACTAGTGGAATTTCCCAAACATGGGTAACATAACTTTGGAGTACATATTTAGTGCGTGAAATAATTTTCTTCACTTACATTTATTATAGTTTTCAAATTTTTTTTCATACATGAACTCTAAAATTTTCATTTTGTTGTGATCTTTATCTTTTTGTTTAGGAGAAAAATTGGTGAGAGAAAACTCAAGTTTGGATCTAAAAAAAAAATTTGAACATCCAAAATGGAAATGCACAAATGCTGAGAGAGATAATTCCAAAAAGTATATTTCTTTTTTAAGGATAGGCAAAAAGTGTGTTGATTGGCTCCGGTAAATATCCAACCACACGTTAACTTGAGAATTTAATTATTTCTACTCTTTGAAATTTTTGTATCATTAGGCCACTTGCATCCTCAACATGTTTCTGGCATGCATATCCACCACATTTAAAACATGTTAGGATAAGTTAGAAGTCCCTTTCCTTTAAAATCTATTGGTGGTTGTCTTAATGGAATTTCCCAAACATGGGTAACATAACTATGGAGTTCATTTTTAGTGTGTGTAATAATTTTCTTCACTTATATTTATTATAGTTTTCAAATTTTTTTGCATACATAAACTTTAAAATTTTCATTTTGTTGTAATCTTATATCTTTTTTGTTTACGAGAAAAATGCGAGAGTGAAAACTCAAGTTTGGATCTGCAAAAAAATTTTTATCATCCAAAATGGAAATGCACAAATGCTGAGAGAGATAATTCCAAAAAAGTATCTGTGATTTTAAAGGATAGGCAAAAAGTGGGTTATTTGGTTCCAATAAATATCCAACCACAAGTCAACTAGAGAATTTAATTATGTCTACTCGTTGAAATTTTTGGCTCATTAGGCCACATGCATCTTCAATATGTTTCTGGCATGCATATGCACCACATTTAAAACATGTTACGATCAGTTAGAAGTCTCTTTCCCATAAAATCTATTAGGGGTTGTACTAGTGGAATTTCCCAAACATGGATAAAAAAACATTGGAGTTCATATTTAGTGCGTGAAATAATTTTCTTCACATACATTTATTATAGTCTTCAAAAAAAATTTCATACATAAACTCGAAAATTTTCATTTTGTCGTGATCTTATATCTTTTTTGTTAACGAGAAAAATGGGAGAGTGAAAAATCAAGTTTGGATTTGAAAAAAAAAATTTGAACATCTAAAATGGAAATTCACAAATTGTGAGAGAGATAATTCCAAAAAGTATCTGTGATTTTTTAGGATCGGCAAAAAGTGTGTTGTTTGGCACCGGTAAATAACCAACCACACGTTAACTTGAGAATTTAATTTTTTCTACACCTTGAAATTTTTGGATCATTAGGCCACTTGCATCCTCAACATGTTTCTGTCATGCATATCCACCACATTTAAAACTTGTTAGCATCAGTTAGAAGTCTCTTCCCAATAAAATCTATTAGGGGTTCTACTAGTGGAATTTCCCAAACGTAATTACAAAATTTTGGAGTTAATTTTTAGTGAGAGAAATAATTTTCTTCACTTACATTTATTATAGTTTTCAAATATTTTTGCATGCATAAACTCTAAAATTATCATTTTGTGGTGATCTTATATCTATTTTGTTTATAAGAAAAATGGGAGAGTGAATAACAAGTTTGGATCTGAAAAAAAAATTTGAACATCCAAAATGGAAATGCACAAATGTAAAAGAGATAATTCCAAAAAGTATCTTTGATTTTTAAGGACAGGCAAAAAGTGGGTTGTTTGCCTCCAGTAAATGTCTAACCACACGTTAACTTGAGAATTAAATTTTTTCTACACCTAGAAATTTTTGGATCATTAGGCCACTTGCATCCTCAATATGTTTCTGTCATGCATATCCACAACATTTAAAACATGTTTGGACCAGTTAGAGGTCTCTTCCCAATAAAATCTATTAGGGGTTCTACTAGTGGAATTTCCAAGACATGGAAAACAAAATTTTGGAGTTCATTTTTAGTGCATGAAATAATTTTCTTCACTTATATTTATTATATTTTTTCAATTTTTTTGCATGCATAACCTCTAAAATTTTCATTTTGTGGTGATCTTATATCTGTTTTATTTACGAGAAAAATGGGAGAATGAAAACTGAAGTTTGGATCTGAAAAAAAAAATTTAAACATCCAAAATGGAAAAGCACAAATGCTGTGAGAGATAATTCCAAAAAGTATCTGTGATTTTTAAGGATAGGCAAAAAGTGGTTTGGCTCCGATAAATATCCAACCACACGTTAACATGAGAATTTAATTTTTTCTACTCCTTGAAATTTTTGGATCATTTGGCCACTTGCATCCTCAACATGTTTCTGGCATGCATATCCACCACATTTAAAACATGTTAGGATAAGTTAGAAGTCTCTTTCCTATAAAATCTATTGGATAACAAAGCTATGGAGTTCATTTTAAGTGCGTGAAATAATTTTCTTCACTTACATTTATTATAGTTTTCAAATTTTTTGCATACATAAACTTTAAAATTTTCATTTTGTTGTGATCTTATATCTTTTTTTTCCGAAAAAAATGCGAGAGTGAAAACTCAAGTTTGGATCTGCAAAAAAAATTTTACCATCCAAAATGGAAATGCACAAAAGCTGATAGAGATAATTCAAAAGAGTATCAGTGACTTTTAAGCATAGGCAAAAAGTGGGTTGTTTGGCTCCGGTAAATATCCAACCACAAGTCAACTAGAGAATTTAATTTTTTCTACTCCTTGAAATTTTTGGATCATTAGGCCACTTGCATCCTCAATATGTTACTGGCATGCATGGGCAACACATTTAAAACACGTTAGGATTAGTTAAAAGTCTCTTTCCTATCAAATCTATTGGGGGTTGTAGAAGTGGAATTTCCCAAACATGCATAACAAAGCTATGGAGTTCATTTTAAGTGCTTGAAATAATTTTCTTACATAAACTCGAAAATTTTCATTTTGCTCTGATCTTATATCTTTTTTGTTAACGAGAAAAATGGGAGAGTGAAAACTCAAGTTTGGATCTGAAAAAAAAAATTGAACATCGAAAATGGAAATGCACAAGTGCTGAGAGAGATAATTCCAAAAAGTATTTGTGATTTTTAAGGATAAGCAAAAAGTGGGTTGTTTGGCTCGGGTAAATATCCAACCATACGTTAACTTGAGAATTTAATTTTTTCTACTCCTTGAAATTTTTGGATCATTAGGCCACTTGCATCTTCAACATGTTTCTGGCATGCATATCCACCACATTTAAAACATGTTAGGATTAGTTAGAAGTGTCTTTCCTATAAAATCAATTGGGGTTGTCCTAGTGGAATTTCCCAAACATGGATAACAAAACTTTGGAGTTCATTTTTAGTGCGTGAAATAATTTTCTACACTTACATTTATTATAGTTTTCAAATTCTTTTGCAAACATAAACTCAAAATTTTTCATTTTGTTGTGATCTTAAATTTTTTTTTTTACGAGAAAAATGGGAGAGTGAAAACTCAAGTTTGGATCTGAAAAAAAAATTGAACATCCAAAATGGAAATGCACAAATGCTGAGAGAGATAATTTCAAAATGTATAAGTGATTTTTAAGGATAGGCAAAAAGTGGGCTCCGGTCAATATCCAATCACACGTTGACTTGAGAATTTAAATTTTTCTACTCCTTGAAATTTTTTTATCATTAGGCCACTTGCGTCCTAAACATTTTTCTAGCATGCATATCCACCACATTTAAAACATGTTCGGATCTGTAAGAAGTCTCTTTCCTATAAAATCTATTGGGGGTTCTAGTTGTAGAATTTCCCAAACATGGATAACAAAACTTTGGAGTTCATTTTTTGTGCGTGAAATAATTTTGTTCACTTACATTTATGATAGTTTTAAAATTTTTTTGCATACTTGAACTCTAAAATTATGATTTTGTTTTGATCTTATATTTTTTTTGTTTACGAGAAAAATCGGAGAGTGAAAACTCAAGTTTGGATCTGAAAAAAAAATTTGAACATCCAAAATGGAAATGCACAAATGCTGAGAGAGATAATTCCAAAAAGTATGAGTGATTTTTAAGGATAGGCAAAAAGTGGGTTGTTTGGCTCCGGTAAATATCCAATCACAAGTTGACTTCAGAATTTAAATTTTTCTACTCCTTGAAATTTATGGATCATTAGGCCACTTGCATCCTCAACATGTTTCTGGCATGCTTGTCCACCACATTTAAAACATGTTAGGATCAGTAAGAAATCTCTTTCCTATAAAATCTATTGGATAACAAAGCTATGGAGTTCATTTTAAGTGCGTGAAATAATTTTCTTCACTTACATTTATTATAGTTTTCATATTTTTTTACATACTTAAACTCTAAAATTTTAGTTGTGTTGTAATCATGTGTCTTTTTTGTTTACGACAAAAATGGGAGAGTGAAAACTCAAGTTTGGATCTAAAAAAAAATTTTGAACATCCAAAATGGAAATGCAAAAATGCTGAGAGAGATAATTCAAAAAAGTATCAGTGATTTTTAAAGATAGACAAAAAGTGGGGGTTTTGGCTTGGGTAAATATCCAACCACACGTAAACTTGAAAATTTAGATTTTTCTACTGCTTGAAATTTTTGGATCATTAGGCCACTTGCATCTTCAACATGTTTCTGGCATGCATATCCACCACATTTAAAACATGTTAGGATCAGTTAGAAGTCTCTTTCCTATAAAATCTATTGGGGGTTGTCCTAGTGGAATTTCCCAAACATGGATAACAAAACTTTGGAGTTCATTTTTAGTGCGTGAAATAATTTTCTACAGTTACATTTATTATAGTTTTCAAATTCTTTTGCATACATCAACTCAAAATTTTTCATTTTGTTGTGATCTTATATCTTTTTTTTTTATGAAAAAAATGGGAGAGTGAAAACTCAAGTTTCGATCTAAAAAAAAAATTTGAACATCCAAATAGAAATGCACAATTGCTGAGAGAGATAATTTAAAAAAGTATCAGTGATTTTTAATGATAGGCAAAAAGTGGGTTGTTTGGCTCAGGTAAATATCCAACCACACGTTAACTTGAGAATTTAATTTTTTCTACTCTTTGAAATTTTTGTATCATTAGGCCACTTGCATACTCAACATATTTCTGGTGTGCATATCCACCACATTTAAAACATGTTACGATAAGTTAGAAGTCCATTTCCTATAAAATCTATTGGGGTTGTCCGGGTGGAATTTCCCAAAGATGGATAACTAAACATTGGAGTTCATTTTTAGTGCGTGAATTAATTTTCTACCCTTACATTTATTATATTTTTAAAATTATTTTGCATATATAAACTCAAAAATTTTCATATTGTTGTGATCTTCTATCTTGTTTTTACGAGAAAAATGCGAGAGTGAAAACTCAAGTTTGGAGCTGCAAAAAAACTTTTACCATCCCAAATGGAAATGCACAAATGCTGAGAGAGATAATTCAAAAAAGTATTTGTGATTTTTAAAGATAGGCAAAAAGTGGGTTGTTTGGCTTCGCTAAATATCCAACCATACGTTACCTTGAGAATTTAATTTTTTCTATACCTTGAAATTTTTGGATCATTAGGCCACTTGCATCCTCAACATGTTTCTCGTATCCATATCCACCACATTTAAAACATATTAGGATCAGTAAGAAGTCTCTTTCCAATAAAATATATAGGGGGTTGTACTAGTCGAATTTCCCTAACATGGATAACAAAACTTTGGAGTTCATTTTTAGTGCGAGAAATAATTTTGTTCACTTAGATTTATTATAGTTTTCAATTTTGTTCAAACTTAAACTCTAATATTTTCATTTTATGGTGATCTTACATCTTTTTTGTTTACGAGAAAAATGGGAGAGTGAAAACTCAAGTTTGGATCTGAAAAAAAATTTTGAACATCCAAAATGGAAATGCACAAATGCTGAGAGAGATAATTGCAAAAAAAATCTGTGATTTTTAAGGATTGGCAAAAAGTGGGTTGTTTGGCTCCGGTAAATATCCAACCACACATTAACTTGAGAATTTAATTTTTTCTATTCCCTGAAATTTTTCGATCATTTGGCCACTTGAATCCTCAACATGTTTTTGGCATGCATATCCACCACATTTAAAACATGTTAGGATCAGTTAGAAGTCTCTTTCCTATAAAATCTATTGGGGGTTGTCCTAGTGGAGTTTCCCAGACATGGATAACAAAGCTATGGAGTTCATTTTAAGTGCGTGAAATAATTTTTTTCTCTTACATTTATAATAGTTTGCAAATTTTTTTGCATTCATAAACTTTAAATTTTTTATTTTGTTGTGAGCTTTTATCGTTTTTACTTATGCGAAAAATGCGAGAGTGAAAACTCAAGTTTGGATCTGTAAAAAACATTTTACCATCCCAAATGGAAATGCACAAATGCTGAGAGAGATAATTCAAAAAAGTATCTATGATTTTTAAAGATAGGCAAAAAGTGGGTTGTTTGGCTCCGATATATATCAAACCAGAAGTCAACTAGAGAATATAATTTTTTCTACTCCTTGAAAATTTTGGATCATTAGGCCACTTGCATCCTCAACATGTTTCTGGCATGCATAGCTAACACATTTAAAACATGTTAGGATTAGTTAGATGTCTCTTTCCTATCAAATCTATTGGGAGTTGTAGCAGTGGAATTTCCCAAATATGGATAACAAAGCTATGGAGTTGATTTTAATTGCGTGAAATAATTTTCTTCATTTACATTTATTATAGTGTTCAAAATATTTTTCATACATAAACTCAAAATTTTTTATTTTGTTGTGATCTTATATCTTTTTTTTAACTAGAAAAATGGGAGAGTGAAAACTCAAGTTTGGATCTAAAAAAAAAAATTTGAACATCCAAAAAGGAAATGCACAATTGATGAGAGAGATAATTCCAAAAAGTATCTGTGATTTTTATGGATAGGCAAAAAGTGGGTTGTTTGTCTCGGGTAAATATCCAGCCACACGTTAACTTGAGAATTTAATTTTTTCTACTCCTTGAAATTTTTGGATAATTAGGCCACTTGCATCTTCAACATGTTTCTGGCATGCATATCCACCATATAGAAAACATGTTAGGATTAGTAAGAGGTCTCTTTCTTATAAAAACTATTGGGGTTTCTACTAGTAGAATTTCCCAAACATGGCTAACAAAACCCTGAAGTTCATTTTTAGTGCGTGAAAAAATTTTGCTCACTTACATTAATTATAGTTTTTATATTTTTTTACATACTTAAACTCTAAAATTTTAGTTTTTTTGTGATCTTATATCTTTTTTGTTTACGAGAAAACTGGGAGAGAGAAAACTCAACTTTGGATCTGAAAAAAAAAATTTGAACATCCAAAATTGAAATGCACAAATGCTGAGAGAGATAATTCCAACAAGTATAAGTGATTTTTAGGGATAGGAAAAAAGTGGGTTGTTTGGCTCTGGTAAATATCCAACCACACATTAACTTGAGAATTTAATTTTTTCTACTGGAAAATTTTGGATCATTAGGCCACTTGCATCCTCAACATGTTTCTGGCATGCATATCCACCACATTTAAAACATGTTAGGATTAGTAAGAAGTCTCTTTCCTAAAAAATCCATTAGGGGTTATCCTGGTGGAAATTTCCTAACATGGATAAAAAAACTTTAGAGTTCATTTTTAATGTGTGAAATAATTTTGTTCACTTACATTTATTTTAGTTTTCAAATTTTTTTGCATATTTAAACTTTTAAATTTTCATTTTGTTTACGAGAAAAATAGGAGGGAAAATTACAAGTTTGGATCTGAAAAACAAATTTGAACATCCAAAATAGAAATGCACAAACGCTGAGAGTAATAATTCCAAAAAGTATTTGTGATTTTTAAGGATTGGCAAAAAGAGGGTTGTTTGGCTCCGGCAAATATCCAACAACACGTTAACATGAGAATTTAATTTTTTCTACTCCTTGAAAGTTTTAGATCATTAGGCCACATGCATCCTCAACATGTTTCTGGCATGCATTTCCACCACATTTAAAACATGTTAGGATCAGTTAGAAGTCTCTTTCCTATAAAATCTATTGGGGGTTGTCCTAGTGGAATTTCCCAAACATGGATAACAAAACTTTGGAGTTCATTTTTAGTGCATGAAATAATTTTCTACACTTACATTTATTATAGTTTTCAAAATCTTTTGCATACAAAATCTTGAAAATTTTCATTTTGTTGTGATCTTATAGCTTTTTTATAACGAGAAAAATGGGAGAGTGAAAACTCAAGTTTGGATCTTAAAAAAAAATTTGAACATCCAAAATGGAAATGCAGAAATGCTAAGAGATTTAATTCCAAAAAGTATATGTGATTTTTAAGGATTGGCAAAAAGTGGGTTGTTTGGCTCCGGTAAATATCAAACCACACGTTAACCAGAGAATTTAATTTTTTCTACTTCTTGAAATATTTGGATCATTAGGCTACTTGCATCCTCAACATGTTTCTGGCGTTCATATCCACCACATTTAAAACATGTTAGGATCAGTTATAAGTCTCTTTCCTATAAAATTTATTGGGGGTTGTCCTAGTGGAATTTCCCAAACATGGAAGACAAACCTTTGGAGTTCATTTTTTGTGCGTGAAATAATTTTCTACACTTACATTTATTATAGTTTTCAAATTCTTTTGCATACATAAACTTAAAAATTTTCATTCTGGCGTGATCTTATATCTTTTTTTTTTGAGAAAAATGGGAGAGTGAAAACTCAAGTTTGGATCTAAAAAAAAAATTCAACATCCAAAATGGAAATGCACAAATGCTAAGAGAGATAATCCCAACTATATAAGTGATTTTTAAGGATAGGCAAAAAGTCGTTTGTCTGGCTCCTGTAAATAAGAAACCACACGTTAACTTGAGAATTTAATTTTTTCTACTCCTTAAAATATTTTGATCATTAGACCACTTGCATCCTCAACATGTTTCTGTCATGCATATCCACCACATTTAAAACATGTTAGGATCAATAAGAAGTCTCTTTCCTATAAAATCTATTGGGGGTTGTACTAGTGGAATTTCCCAAAAATGGATAACAAAACTTTGGAGTTCATTTTTAGTGCATGAAATAATTTTGTTCACTTACATTTATTGTAGTTTTCAATTTTTTTTCCATACTTAAACTCTAAAATTTTCATTTTGTTGTGATCTTATATCTTTTTTGTGTAGGAGAAAAAAGGGTGAGAGAAAACTCAAATTTGGATCTGAAAAAAAATTTGAACATCCAAAATGGAAATACACAAATGCTGAGAGAGCTAATTCCAAAAAGTATCAGTGATTTGTAAGGATAGGCAAAAAGTGGGTTGTTTGGCTCCGATAAATATCATACTACGTTAAGATGAGAATTTATTTTTTTCTACTCGAAATTTTTGGATCATTAGGCCACTTGCATCCGCAACATGTTTCTGGCTTGCATATTCACCACATTTAAAACAAGTTAGGATCAGTCAGAAGTCTCTTGCCTATAAAATCTATTGGGGGTTGTACTAGTGGAATTTCCCAAACATGGACAAAAAAACTTTGGAGTTCATTTTTAGTGCGTTAAATAATTTTGTTCACTTACATTTATTATAGTTTTATATTTTTTTTCATACTTAAACTCTAAAATTTTTGTTTTATTGTCATCTTATATCGTTTTTGTTTACGAGAAAAATGGGAGAGTGAAAACTCAAGTTTGGATATGAAAAAAAAATTTGAACATCCAAAATGGAAATGCGCAAATGCTGAGAGAGATAATTCCAAAAAGTATCTGTGATTTTTAAGGATAGGCAAAAAGTGGGTTGTTTGGATCTCGTAAAAATTCAACCACACGTTAACTTGTTCATTTAGTTTTTTCAACTCTTTGAAATTTTTGGATCATTAGGCCACTTGCATCCTCAACATGCTTCTAGCTTGCATATCCACACACATTTAAAACATGTTACGATCAGTTAGAAGTCTCTTTCGATTAAAATCTATTGGGTATTGCCCTAGTGGAATTTCCCAAACATGGATGACAAAACTTTCCAGTTCATTTTTAGTGAGTGAAATAATTTTCTACACTTACATTTATTATACCTTCAAATTCATTTGCATACATAAACTTAAAAATTTTTATTTTGTTGTGATCTTCTATCTTTTTTTTTTACGAGAAAAATGGCAGAGTGAAAACTCAAGTTTTGATTTGAAAAAAAATTTTGAACATCCAAAATGGAAATGCACAAATGCTGAGTGAGATATTTCCAAAACTTATAAGTGATTTTTAAGGATACGCAAAAAGTGGGTTGTATGGCTCCGGTAAATATCCAACCACACGTTAACTAGAGAATTTAATTTGTTCTACTCCTTAAAATTTTTGGATCATTAGGCCACTTGCATCCTCAACAAGTTTCTGTCATGCATATCCACCACATTTAAAACATGTTTGGATCAGTAAGAAGTCTCTTTCGTATAAAATCTATTGGGAGGTTGTACTAGTGGAATTTCCCAAACATGGATAACAAAACTTTGGAATTCATTTTTAGTGCGTGAAATAATTTTGTTCACTTACATTTATTATAGTTTTCAAAATTTTTTGCATACATAAACTCTAAAATTTTCATTTTTTGTGGTCTTATATCTTTTTTGTTTACGAGAAAAATGGGAGAGAGAAAATTCAAGTTTGGATCTGAAAAAAAAATTTGATCATCCAAAATGAAAATGCACAAATGCAGAGAGAGATACTTCCAAAAAGTATCTATGATTTTTAAGGATTGGCAAAAAGTGGGTTGTTTGGCACCGGTAAATATCCAACCACACGTTAACTTGAGAATTTAATTTTTTCTATTCCTTGAAATTTTTGGATCATTAGGGCACTTGCATCCTCAACATATTTTGGGCATGCATATCCACCACATTTAAAACATGTTAGGATTAGTTAGAAGTCTCTTTCCTATAAAATCTATTCGCGGTTGTCCTAGTGGAATTTCCCAAACATGGATAACAAAACTTTGGAGTTCATTTTTAGTGTGTGAAATAATTTTCTACACTTACATTTATTATAGTTTTTAAATTCTTTTGTATACAAAATCTCAAAAATTTTCATTTTTTAGTGATCTTATATCTTTTTTGTGAAAAATGGGAGAGTGAAAACTCATGTTTGATCTTAAAAAAGAAATTTGAACATCCAAAATGGAAATGCAAAAATGGTGAGAGAGATAATTCCAAAAAGTATCGGTGATTTTTAAGGATAGGCAAAAAGTGGTTTCTTTGGCTCCGATAAATATGCAACCACATGTTAACTTGAGAATTGAATTTTTTCTACTCCAAATTTTAGGATGATTTGGCCACTTGCATCTTCAACTTGTTTCTAGCATGCATATCCAACACATTTAAGACATGTTAGGATCAGTTAGAAGTCTCTTTCCTATAAAATCTATTGTGGGATGTCCTAGTGGAATTTCCCAAACGTGGATAACAAAGCTATGGAGTTCATTTTTAGTGCATGAAATAATTTTCTTCACTTACATTTATTATATTTTTCAAATTTTTTGCATAAAAAATCTCAAAAATTTTCATTTTGTCGTGATCTTATATCATTTTTGTTAACGATAAAAATGGGAGAGTGAAAACTCAAGTTTGGATCTAAAAACAAATTTGAACATCCAAAATGGAAATGCACAAATGCTGAGAGAGATAATTCCAAAAAGTATATGTGATTTTCAGAATAGGCAAAAAGTGGGATGTTTCGCTCCGGTAAATATCCATCCACAAGTCAACAAGAGAATTTAATTTTTTCTACTCGAAATTTTTCAATCATTAGGCCACTTGCCCCCTCAACATGTTTCTGGCATGCATATCCACCACATTTAAAACATGTTACGATCAGTTAGAAGTCTCTTTCCTGTAAAATCTATTTGGGGTTGTACTAGTGGAATTTCCTAAACATGGATAACAAAACATTGGAGTTCAATTTTAGTGCGTGAAATAATTTTTTTCACTTACATTTATTAAAGTTTTCAAATTTTTTTACATAAAAAATCTCAAAAATTTTCATTTTGTTGTGATCTTATATCTTTTTTGTTAACGATAAAAATGGGAGAGTGAAAACTCAAGTTTGGATCTATAAAAAAATTTCAACATCCGAAATGGAAATGAACAAATGCTGCGGGATATAATTCAGAAAGTATCTGTGATTTTTCTGGATAGGAAAAATGTGCGTTGTTTGGATCTGGTAAATATCCAACCACACATTAACTTGAGAATTTAATTTTTTTCAACTCCTTGAAATTTTTGGATCATTAGGCTACTTGCATCCTCAACATGTTTCTGGCATGCATATCCACCACAGTTAAAACATGTTAGGATTAGTTAGAAGTCTCATTCCTATAAATTCTATTGGGGGTTGTCCTAGTGGAATTTCCCAAACATGGACAACAAAACTTTGGAGTTCTTTTTTAGTGCGTTAAATAATTTTCTACAGTTACATTTATTATAGTTTTCAAATTCTTTAGCATACATAAACTCAAAAATTTTCATTTTGTTATGATCTTATATCTTTTTTGTTAACGAGAAAAATGGGAGAGTGAAAACTCAAGTTTGGATCTTAAAAAAAAATTGAGCATTCAAAATGGAAATGAAAAAATGCTGAGAGAGATAATTCAAAAAAGTATATGTGATTTTTAAAGATAGGTAAAAAGTGGGTTGTTTGGCTCCGATAAATATCGAACCACACGTTCACTTCAAAATTTAGTTTTTTCTACTCCTTGAAATTTTTGGATCATTAGGCCACTGGCATCCTCAACATGTTTCTGGCATGCATATCCACCACATTTAAAACATATTACGATCAGTTAGAAGTCTCTTTCTTATAAAATCTATTAGGGGTTGTACAAGTGGAATTTCCCAAACATTCATATCAAAACTTTGGAGTTCATTTTTAGTGCGTGAAATAATTTTCTTCACTTACATTTATTATAGATTTCAAAACTTTTTGCATGCAGAAACTCTGAAATTTTCATTTTGTTTTGATCTTATATCTCTTTTATTTACGAGAAAAATGGGAGAGTGAAAACTCAAGTTTGGATCTGAAAAAAAAAAAAATTGAACATCCAAAATTGAAATGCACAAATGCTAAGAGAGAGAATTCCAAAAAGTACCTGTGATTTTTAAGGATTGGCAAAAAGTGGGTAGTTTGGCTCCGATAAATATCCAACCACACGTTAACTTGAGAATTTAATTTTTTCTACTCTTTGAAATTTTTGGATCATTAAGCCACTTGCATGCCCAACATGTTTTGGCATGCATATCCACCACATTTAAAACATGTTAAGATCAGTTAGAAGTCTCTTTCCTATAAAATCTATTGGGGGTTGTACTAGTGGAATTTCCCAAACTTGGATAACAAAACTTTGGAGATCATTTTTAGTGCGTGAAATAATTTTGTTCACTTACATTTATTACAATTTTCAAATTCTTTTGCATACATAAACCCTAAAATTTTCATTTTGTTGTGATCTTATCTTTTTTGTTTACGAGAAAAAAGGGAGAGTGAAAAATCAAATTTGGATCTGAAAAAAGAAATTGAATATCCAAAACGAAAATGCACAATTGCTGAGAGAGATAATTCATAAAAGTATCGGTGATTTTTAAGGATAGGAAAAAAGTGATTTGTTTGGCTCCTGTAAATATGCAACCACACATTAACTTGATAATTTAATTTTTCTATTCCTTGAAATTTTTGGATCATTAGGCCACTTGCATTCTCAACATGTTTCGGGCATGCATATCCACCACATTTAAAACATGTTAGGATCAATTAGAAGTCTCTTCCCTATAAAATCTATTAGGGGTTGTACTAGTGGAATTTCCCAAACATGGACAAAAAAACTTTGGAGTCCATTTTTAGTGCGTAAAATAATTTTCTTCACTTATATTTATTATAGTTTTCAAACTTTTTTGCATACATGAACTCTAAAATTTTCATTTTTTTGTTATCTTTTATCTTTTTTGCTTACGAGAAAAATGGGTGAGTGAAAACTCAAGTTTGGATCAGAAAAAAAAACTTTGATCACCCAAAATGGAAATGCACAAATTCTGAGAGAAATAATTCCAAAAAGTATCTGTGATTTTTAAGGATAGGCAAAAAGTGGGTTGTTTGGCTCCGGTAAATATGAAACCACACGTTAACTTGAGAATTTAATTTTTCTACTCCTTGAAATTTTTGGATCATTAGACCACTTGCATCCTTAACATGTTTTTGGCATGCATATCCACCACATTTAAAACATGTTAGGATCAGTTAAAAGTCTCATTCCTATATAATCAATTAGGGGTTGTGCTAGTGGAATTTCCCAAACATGGATAACAAAACTTTGGAGTTCATTTTTAGTGCGTGAAATAATTTTCTTCACTTACATTTATTATAGTTTTCGAATTTGTTTGCATACATAAAGTCCAAAATTTTAATTTTGTTGTGATCTTATATCTTTTTTTTTTTACGAGAAAAATGCGAGAGTGAAAACACAAGTTTGGATCTGAAAAAAAAATTTGAACATCCAAATTGGAAATGCACAAATGCTTAGAGAGATAATTCCAAAAAATATCAGTGATTTTAAAGGATACGCAAAAAGTGGTTTATTTGGCTCCGATAAATATGCAACCACACCTTAACTTGAGAATTTAATTTTTTCTACTCGTTGAAATTTTTAGATCATTAGGCCACTTGCATGCTCAACATGTTTCTTGCATGCATATCCACCACATTTAAAACACTTTATGATCAGTAAGAAGTCTCTTTCCTATAAAATCTATTTGGGGTTGTACTAGTGGAATTTCCCAAACATGGATAACAAAACTTTGGAATTCATTTTTAGTCCGTGATATAACTTTGTTCACTTACATTTATTATAGTTTTCAAATTCTTTTGCATACATAAACTCTAAAATTTTCTTTTTGTTGTGATCTTTTGTCTTTTTTGTTTATGAGAATAATTGGAGAGAGAAAACTCAAATTTGGATCTGAAAAAAAAATTGAATATCCAAAATGGAAATTCCCAAATGCTGAGAGAGATAATTCCAAAAAGTATCTGTGATTTTTAATGATATTCAAAAATTGGGTTGTTTGGATCTGGTAAATATCCAACCACACGTTAACTTGAGAATATAATTTTTTCAACTCCTTGGAATTTTTTGGATCATTAGGCCTTTTCAAATTCTTTTGCATTCATAACATTAAAAATTTTCATTTTGTTGTGATCTTTTATCTTTTTTTTTACGAAAAAAATAGGAGAGTGAAAACTAAAGTTTGAAGCTGAAAAAAAAAATTTGAACATCCATAATGGAAATGCCCAAATGCTGAGAGAGAGAATTCCCAAAATTATAAGTGATTTTTAAGGATAGGCAAAAAGTGGGTTGTTTGGCTCCGGTAAATATCCTACCACACGTAACTTGAGAATTTAATTTTTTTTACTCCTTAAAGTAATTGGATCATTAGGCCACTTGCATCCTGAACAAGTTTCTGTCATGCATATCCACCACATTTAAAACATGTTCGGATCAGTAAGAAGTCTCTTTCTTAAAAAATCTATTGGGGGTTGTACTAGTGGAATTTCCCAAACATGCATAACAAAACTTTGGAGTTCAATTTTAGTGCATGAAATAATTTTGTTCACGTACATTTATTGTAGTTTTTTAATTTTTTTGCTACCTAAACTCTAAAATTTTCTTTTTGTTGTGATCTTCTATCTTTTTTGTTTACGAGAAATGTGGGAGAGTGAAAACTAAAGTTTGGATCTGAAAAAAAAATTGATTATCCAAAATGGAAATGCACAAATGCTGAGAGAGATAATTACAAAAGGTATCAGTGATTTTTAAGGATAGGCAAAAAGTGGGTTGTTTGGCTCCGGTAAATATCCAACCACACGTTAACTTGAGAAATTAATTTTTTCTACTCCTTGGAAATTTTTGGATCATTAGGCCACTTGCATCCTCAAGATGGTTCTGGCATGCATATCCGCCACATTTAAAACATGTTTGGATCAGTTAGAAGTCTCTTTCCTTTAAAATCTAATGGGGGTAGTCCTAGTGGAATTTCCCAAACATGGATAACAAAACTTTGGACTTCATTTTTAGTGCGTGAAATAATTTTCTTCACTTACATTTATTATAGTTTTCCAATTTTTTGCATACATAAACTTAAAAATTTTCATTTTGTTGTGATCTTTTATCTTTTTTTTTCGAGAAAAATGTGTGAGTGAAAACTCATGTTTGGATCTGAAAAAAAAATTTGAACATCCAAAATGGAAATGCACAAATGTTGAGAGAGATAATTCCAAAAAGTATGTGTGATTTTTAAGGATAGGCAAAAGTGGGTTGTTTGGCTCCAGTAAATATGCAATCACACGTCAACTTGAGAATTTAATTTTTTCTACTCCTTAAAATTTTTGGATCATTAGGCCACTTGCATCCTCAACATGTTTCTGGCATGCATATCCACCACATATAAAACATGTTAGGATCAGTAAAAAGTGTCTTTCCTATAAAATCAATTGGGGGTTGTACTAGTGGAATTTCCCAAACATGGATAACAAAACTTTGGAGTTCATTTTTAGTGCGAGAAATAATTTTGTTCACTTATATTTTTTATAGTTTTAATTTTTTTTTTGCATACTTAAACTCTTTAATTTTCATTTTGTTGTAATTTTAGATCTTTTTTGTTTACGAGAAAAATGGGAGAGTGAAAATTCTTGTTTGGATATGAAAAAAAAAATTTGAACATCCAAAATGGAAATGCACAAATGCTGAGAGAGATAATTCCAAAAAGTATCTGTGATTTTTAAGTATTGGCAAAAAGTGGGTTGTTTGGCTCCGGTAAATATCCAACCACATGTTAACTTGAGAATTTAATTTTTTCCACCTCTTGAAATTTTTGGATCATTAGGCCACTTGCATCCTCAACATGTTTCTGGCATGCATATCCACTACATTTAAAACATGTTAGGATTAGTTAGAAGTCTCTTTCCTATAAAATCTATTGGGGGTTGTCCTAGTGGAATTTCCCAAACATGGATAACAAAACATTGGAGTTCAAATTTTTTGCGTGAAATAATTTTCTACACTTTCATTTATTATAGTTTTCAAATTCTTTTGCATACAAAATCTCAAAAATTTTCATTTTGTTGTGATCTTATAGCTTTTTGGTTAACCAGAAAAATGGGAGAGTGAACTCAAGTTTGGATCTTTAAAAAAAATTTGAACATCCAAAATGGAAATGCACAAAAGCTGAGAGAGATAATTCCAAAAAGTATTGGTGATTTTTATGGATAGGAAAAAAGTGGTTTGTTTGGCTCCAGTAAATATGCAACCACACGTTAACTTGAGAATTTAATTTTTTCTACTCGAAATTTTTGGATCATTAGGCCACTTGCAGCCTCAACATGTTTCTGGCATGCATATCCACCACATTTAAAACATGTTAGGATCAGTTAGAAGTCTCTTTCCTATAAAATCTATTAGGGGTTGTACTAGTGGAATTTCCCAAACAAGGACAACAAAACTTAGGAGTTTATTTTAAGTGCAAGAAATAATTTTGTTCACTTACAAATAATATAGTTTGCAAATTTTTTTGCATACATGAACTCTAAAATTTTCATTTCTTTGTGATCTTATATCTTTTTTGCTTATGCAAAACATGGGAGAGTGAAAACTTATGTTTAGGTCTAAAAAAAAAGTTTGAGCATCCAAAATGGAAATGCACAAATTCTGAGAGAGATAATTCCAAAAAGTATCTTTGATTTTTATGGATAGGCAAAAAGTGGGTTGTTTGGCTCCGGTAAATATCCAACCACAAGTTAACTTGAGAATTTAATTTTTCTACTCCTTGAAATTTTTGGATCATTAATCCACTTGCATCCACACCATGTTTCTGGCATGCATATCCACCACATTTAAAACATGTTAGGATCAGTTAGAAGTCTCTTTCCTATATAATCTATTAGGGGTTGTACTAGTGGAATTTCCCAAACAAGGATAACAAAACTTTGGAGTTCATTTTTAGTGCGTGAAATAATTTTCTTCACTTACATTTACTATAGTTTTCTTATTTTTTTGCATACATAAACACCAAAATTTTCATTTTGTTGTGATCTTATATCTTTTTTGTTTACGAGAAAAATACAAGAGTGAAAACTCATGTTTGGATCTGAAAAAAAAATTTGAACAACCAAAATGGAAATGCACAAATGCTGAGAGAGATAACTCCAAAAAGTATCTGTGATTTTTAAGGATAGGCAAAAAGTGGTTTGCTTGGCTCCGGTAAATATGCAACCACACGTTAACTTGAGAATTTAATTTTTTCAACTCCTTGAAATTTTTGGATCATTAGGCCACTTGCATCCTCAACATGTTTCTGGCATGCATATCCACCATATTTAAAACATGTTAGGATCAATAAGAAGTCTCTTTCCTATAAAATCTATTTGGGGTTGTACTAGTGGAATTTCCCAAACATGGATAACAAAACTTTGGAGTTCATTTTTAGTGCGTGAAATAATTTTGTTCACTTAGATTTATTATAGTTTTCAAATTCTTTTGCATGCATAAACTTTAAAATTTTCATTTTGTTGAGATCTTATATCTTTTTTTTTTTTACGAGAAAAATGGGAGAGTGAAAATTCTAATTTGCTTCTAAAAAAAATTGAATATTCAAAATGGAAATGCCCAAATGCTGAGAGAGATAATTCCAAAAAGTATCTGTGATTTTTAAGGATAGGCAAAAAGTGGGTTGTTTGGCTCTGATAAATATCCAACTACACGTTAACATGAGAATTTATTTTTTTCTACACATCAAAATTCTTGGATCATTAGGCCACTTGCATCCTCAACATGTTCCTGGCTTGCTTATCCACCACATTTAAAACATGTTAGGATCAGTTAGAAGTCTCTTTCCTATAAAATCTATTGGGGGTTGTACTAGTAGAATTTCCCAAACATGGATAACAAAACTTAGGAGTTCATATTTAGTGCATGAAATAATTTACTTCACTTACGTTTATTATAGTTTTGAATTTTTTTTGAATACATCAATTCTAAAATTGTTATTTTGATGTGATCTTATATCTTTTTTGTTAACGAGAAAAATGGGTGTGTGAAAACTCAAGTTTGGATCTGAAAAAAAAAATTGAACATCCAAAATGAAAATGCCCAAATGCTGAGAGATTTATTTCCAAAAAGTATCTGTGATTTTTAAGGATAGGCAAAAAGTGGGTTGTTTGGATCTGGTAAATATCCAACCACACATTAAATTGAGAATTTAATTTTTTCAACTCCTTGAAATTTTTGGATCATTTGGCCTCTTGCCTCCTCAACATGTTTCTAGCGTGCATATCCACGACATTTAAAACATATTACGATCAGTTAGAAGTCTCTTTCCTATAAAATCTATTGGGGGTTGTCCTAGTGGAATTTCCCAAACATGGATGACAAAATTTTGGAGTTCATTTTTAGTGCGTGAAATAATTTTCTACACATACATTTATTATAGTTTTTAAATTCTTTGGCATACATAAACTTAAAAGTTTCCATTTTGTTGTGATCTTATATCTTTTTTTTCGAGAAAAATTGGAGGGCGAAAACTCATGTTTAGATATGAAAAAAAAATTTGAACATCCAAAATGGAAATGTACAAATGCTGAGAGAGATAATTCCAAAAATTATAAGTGAATTTTAAGGATAGGCAAAAAGTGGGTTGTTTGGCTACGGTAAATATCCAACCACACATTAACTTGAGAATTTCATTTTTTCTACTCCTTAAAATTTTTGGATCATTATGCCACTTGCATCCTCAACAAGTTTCTGTCATGCATATCCAGCACATTTTAATCATGTTAGGATCAGTAAGAAGTCTCTTTCTTATAAATTCAATTAGGGGTTGTACTAGTGGAATTTCCCAAACATGGATAACAAAACCTTGGAGTTCATTTTTAGTGCGTGAAATAATTTTGTTCACTTACAATTATTGTAGTTTTCAAAAATTTTTCCATATTTAAACTCTAAAATTTTCATTTTGTTGTGATCTTATATTTTTTTGTTTATGAGAAATGTGGGAGAGTGAAAAGTCAAGTTTGGATCTGAAAAAAAAAATTTGAACATCCAAAATGGAAATGCACAAATGCTGAGAGAGATAATTACAAAAAGTATCTGTGATTTTTAAGGATTGGCAAAACGTGGGTTGTTTGGCTCCGGTAAATATTCAACCACATGT
Organism: Aristolochia californica; assembly: GCF_029961685.1. Lineage (NCBI taxonomy): Eukaryota > Viridiplantae > Streptophyta > Magnoliopsida > Piperales > Aristolochiaceae > Aristolochia > Aristolochia californica. The sequence continues at coordinate 16,800,238 of NW_027181771.1, forward strand.
TAACGTGAGAATTTAATTTTTTCTACTCCTTGGATATTTTTGGATCATTCGGCCACTTGCATCCACAACATGTTTCTGGCATGCATTTCCACCACATTTAAAACTTGTTAGGATCAGTTAGAAGTCTCTTTCCTTTAAAATCTATTGGGGATTGTCCAAATGGAATTTCCCAAACATGGATAACAAAACTTTGGAGGTCATTTTTAGTGCATGAAATAATTTTCTACACTTACATTTATTAAATTTTTCAAATTCTTTTGCATACATAAACTAAAAATTTTTCATTTTGTTGCGATCTTATATCTTTTTTTTTTCGAAAAATGGGAGAGAGAAAACTCAAGTTTGGATCTGAAAAAAAAAATTGAGCATCCAAAATAGAAATGCACAAATGCTGAGAGAGATAATTCCAAAAAGTATATGTGATTTTTAAGGATAGGCAAACGTGGGTTGTTTGGATCCGGTAAATATCCAACCACACGTTAAATTGAAAATTTAATTTTTTCTACTCCATAAAATTTTTGGATCATTAGGCCACTTTCATCCTCAATATGTTTCTGGCATGCATATCCACCACATGTAAAACATGTTGGGATCAGTAAGAGGTCTCTTTCCTATAAAATCTATTGGGATTTGTACTAATGGTATTTCCCAAACATGGATTACAAAACTTTGGAGTTTATTTTTGTTGCATGAAATAATTTTGTTTACTTACATTTATGGTAGTTTTCAATTTTTTTTGCATACTTAAACTCTAAAATTTTCATTTTGTTGTGATCATAGATCTTATTTGTTTACGAGAAAAATGGGAGAGTGAAAATTCAAGTTTGGATCTGAAAAAAAAAAAATTTGAACATCCAAAATGGAAATGCACAAATGGTGAGATTAATAATTCCAAAAAGTATCTGTGATTTTTAAGGATTGGCAAAAAGTGGGTTGTTTGGCTCCGATAAATATCCAACCACACGTTAACTTGAGATTTAATTTTTTCTACTCCTTGAAATTTTTGGAGCATTAGGCCACTTGCATCTTCAACATGTTTCTGGCATGCACATCCACCACATTTAAAACATGTTAGGATCAGTTAAAAGTCTCTTTCCTATAAAATCTATTGGGGATCTGAAAAAAAAAATTTGAACATCCAAAATGGAAATGTACAAATTCTCAGAGAGATAATTCCAAAAAGTATCTATGATTTTCAAGGATAGGCAAAAAGTGGGTTGTTTGGCTCCAGTAAATATCCAACCACACGTTAACTTGAGAATGTAATTTTTTCTACTTGAAATTTTTGGATAATTAGGCCACTTGCATCCTCAACATGTTTCTGGCATGCATATCCATCACATTTAAAACATGTTTGGAACAGTAAGAAGTCTCTTTCCTATAAAATCTATTGGGGGTTGTACTAGTAGAATTTCCCTACCATGGATAACAAAACTTTGGATTTCATTTTTAGTGCGTTAAATAATTTTGTTCTGTTAGATTTATTATAGTTTTCAAATTTTTTTGCATACTTAAACTCTAAAATTTTTATTTTGTTGTGATCTTATATCTTTTTTGTTTACGAGAAAAATGGGAGAGTGAAAGCTCAGGTTTGGATGTGAAAAAAAAGTTTGAAGATCCAAAATGGAAATGCACAAATGCTGAGAGAGATAATTGCAAAAAGTATCTGTGATTTTAGAGGATAGGTAAAACGTGGGTTGTTTGGCTCCGGTAGATATCCAACCACACGTTAACTGGAGAATTTAATTTTTTCTACTCGATGAAATTTTTGGATCATTAGGCCACTTGCATCCTCAACATGTTTCTTGCATGCATATCCACCACATTTAAAACGTGTTAGGATCAGTTAGAAGTCTCTTTCCCATAAAATCTATTGGGGGTTGTCCTAGTGGAATTTCCCCAACATGGATAACAAAAATTTGGAGGTCATTTTTAGTGTGTGAAATAATTTTCTACACTTACATTTATTACAGTTTTCAAATTCTTTTGCAAACAAAAACTCAAAAAATTTTCATTTTGTTGTGTTCTTATAGCTTTTTTGTTAACAAGAAAAATGGGAGAGTGAAAACTCAAGTTTGGATCTTAAAACAAAAATTTGAACATCCAAAATGAAAATACACAAATGCTAAGAGCGATAATTCCAAAAAGTATCTGTGATTTTTAAGGATATGTAAAATGTGGGTTGTTTGGCTCCGGTAAATATCCAACCACACGTTAACTTGAGAATTTAATTTTTTCTACTCCTTGAAATTTTTAGATCATTAGGCCACTTGCATCCTCATCATGTTTTTGGCATGCATATCCACCACATTTAAAACATGTTAGGATTAGTAAGAAGTCTCTTTCCCAAAAAATCTATTGGGGGTTGTCCTACTGGAATTTCTCAAACATGGATAACAAAACTTTGAAGTGCATTTTTAGTGTGTCAAATAATTTTCTACACTTACATTTATTGTAGTTTTCAAATTCTTTTGCAAACAAAAACTCAAAAATTTTCATTTTGTTGTGTTCCTATAGCTTTTTTGTTAATGAGAAAAATGGGAGAGTGAAAACTCAAGTTTGGATCTCAAAAAAAAAATTTGAACATCCAAAATGAAAATGCACAAATGCTGATAGAGATAAATACCAAAAGTATCTGTGAGTTTTAAGGATAGGCAAAAAGTGGTTTGTTTGGCTCCGGTAAGTATGCAACCACACATTAACTTGAGAATTTAATTTTTTCTACTCCTTGAATTGTTTTGATCATTAGGCCACTTGCATCATCAACATGTTTCTAGCATGCATATCCACCACATTTGAAACATGTTAGGATCAGTAAGAAGTCTCTTTCCTATAAAATCTATTAGGGGTTGTACTAGTGGAATTTCCCAAACATGGATAACCAAACTTTGGACTTCATTTTTAGTGCATGAAATAATTTTCTTCACTTACATTTATTATAGTTTTCAAATTTTTTTGCGTACACGAACTCAAAAGTTTTCATTTTTTTGTGATCTTATATCTTTTTTGTTTTCAAGAAAAATGGGAGAGTGAAAACTCAAGTTTGGATTTGAAAAAAAAGTTTGAACATCCAAAATGGAGGTTCACAAACTCTGAGAGATATAATTCCAAAAAGTATCTGTGATTTTTAAGGATAGGCAAAAAGTGGTTTGATTGGCTCCAGTAAATATGCAACCACACGTTAACTTGAGAATTTAATTTTTTCTACTCGAAACTTTTGGATGATTAGGGCACTTGCATCCTCAACATGTTTCTGGCATGCATATCTACCACATTTAAAACATGTTAGGATCAGTTAGAAGTCTCTTTCCTATAAAATCTTTTAGGGGTTGTTCTAGTGGAATTTCCCAAACATGGATAACAAAACTTTTGACTTCATTTTTAGTGCGTGAAATAATTTTTTTCACTTTCATTTATTATAGTTTTCAAATTTTTTTCATTACATGAACTCTAATATTTTCATTTTTTTGTGATCTTATATCTTTTTTTTTACGAGAAAAATGGGAGAGTGAAAACTGAAGTTTGGATCTGAAAAAAATGTTTGAACATCCAAAATGGAAATCCACAAATTCTAAGAGAGATAATTCCAAAAAGTATCTATGATTTTTTAGGATAGGCAAAAAGTGGGTTGTTTGGCTCCGGTAAATATCCAACCACAGGTTAACTTGAGAATTTAATTTTTCAACTCCATGAAATTTTTGGATCATTAGTCCACTTGCATACATAAAATCCAAAATTTTCATTTTGTTGTGATCTTATATCTTCTTTGTTTACGAGAAAAAAGGGAGAGTGAAAAATCAAATTTGGATCTGAAAAAAAAAATTTGAATATCCAAAATGGAAATGCACAAATGCTGAGAGAGATAATTCCAAAAAGTATCTGTGATTTTTAAGGATAGGCAAAAAGTGGGCTTTTAGCTCCAATAAAGATCCAACCACACGTTAACATTAGAATTTATTTTTTTCTACTCGAATCTTTTGGGTCATTAGGCCACTTGCATCCTCAACATGTTTCTGGCATGCATATCCACCACTTTTAAAACATGTTACGATCAGTTAGAAGCCTCATTCCGATAAAATCTATTAGGGGTTGTACTAGTGGAATTTCCCAAACATTGATAACAAAACTTTGGAGTTCTTTTTTAGTGCATGAAATAATTTTCTACACTTACATTTATTATAGTTTTCTAGTCAAGTTTGGATCTCAAAAAAAAAAATTGAACATCCAAAATGGAAATGCACAAAAGCTAAGATTGATAATTCAAAAAGTTATATGTGATTTTTTAGGATAGGTAAAAAGTGGGTTGTTTCGCTCCGCTAAATATCCAACCACACGTAAACTTGAAAATTTAATTTTTTTGACACCTTAAAATTTTTGGATCATTAGGCCACTTGCATCTTCAACATGTTTCAGGCAAGCATATCCACCACATTTAAAACATATTAGGATTAGTAAGAAGACTCTTTCCTATAAAATTTATTGGGGGTTGTACTAGTGGAATTTCCCAAAAATGGACAACAAAACTTTTGAGTTCATTTTTAGTGCACGAAATAATTTAGTTCACTTACATTTATTATAGTTTTTATATTTTTTTACATACTTAAACTCTAAAATTTTCAATTTGTATTGATCTGATAGCTTTTTTGTTTAGGAGAAAAATGGGAGAGTGAAAACTCAAGTTTGGATCTGAAAAAAAAAACTTGAACAACCAAAATGGAAATGCACAAATGCTGAGAGTGATAATTCCAAAAAGTATCTGTGATTTTTCTGGATAGGTAAAAAGTGGGTTGTTTGGCTCCAATAAAGATCCAACCACACGTTAACATTAGAATTTATTTTTTACTACTCGAAACTATTGGGTCATTAGGCCACTTGCATCCTCAACATGTTTCTGGCATGCATATCCACCCCATTTAAAACATGTTTGGATCTGTAAGAAGTCTCTTTCCTATAAAATCTATTGGGGATTGTACTAGTGGAATTACCCTAACATGGATAATAAAACTTTTGAGTTCATTTTTAGTGCGTGAGATATTTTTGTTCACTTAGATTTATTATAGTTTTCTAATTTTTTTGCATACTTAAACTCTAAAATTTTTTGTTCTGTTGTGATCTTATATCTTTTTTGTTTACGAGAAAAATTGGAGAGTGAAAACTCAAGTATGGATCTGAAAAAAAAGTTTGATTATCCAAAATTGAAATGCACAAATGCTGAGAGAGATAATTCCAAAAAGTATCTATGATTTTTAAGGATAGGCAAAAAGTGGGTTGTTTGGCTCCGGTAATATCCAACCACACGTTAACTTGAGAATTTAATTTTTTCTACTCGTTGAAATTTTTGGATCATTAGGCCACTTGCATCCTCGGCATGTTTCTTACATGCATATCCACCACATTTAAAACATGTTAGGATCAGTTAGAAGTCTCTTTCCCATAAAATCTATTGGGGGTTGTCCTAGTGTAATTTCCCAAACATCGATAACAAATCTTTGGAGTTCATTTTTAGTGCGTGAAATAATTTTCTACACTTACTTTTATTATAGTTTTCAAATTCTTTTGCATACAAAAACTCAAAAATTTTCATTTTGTTGTGATCTTATAGCTTTTTTGTTAACGAGAAAAATGGGAAAGTGAAAACTCATGTTTGGATGTTAAAAACAAAATTTGAACATCCAAAATGGAAATGCACAAATGCTGAGAGAGATAATTTCAAAAAGTATCTGTGATTTTTAAGGATAGGCAAAAAGTTGTTTGTTTGGCTCTGGTAAATATACAACCGCACGTTAACTTGAGAATTTAATTTTTTTTACTACTTGAAATTTTTGGATCATTAGGCCACTTGCATCCTCAACATGTTTCTGGCATGCATATCCACCACATTTGAAACATGTTAGGATCAGTTAGAAGTCTCTTTCCTATAAAATCTATCAGGGGTTGTATTAGTGGAATTTCCCAAACATGGATAACAAAACTTGGGAGTTCATTTCTAGTGCGTGAAATAATTTTTTTCACTTACATTTATTAAGTTTTCAAATTTTTTTGCATACCTGGACTCTATAGTTTTCATTTTTTTGTGATCTTATATCTTTTTTGTTAACGAGAAAAATGGGTGAGTAAAAACTCAAGTTTGGATCTGAAAAAAAACTTTGAACTTCCAAAAGGGAAATGCACAAATTCTGAAAGAGATAATTCCAAAAAGTATCTGCGATTTTTAAGGATAGGTAAAAAGTGAGTTGTTTGGCTCCCGTAAATATCCTACCACACGTTAACTTGAGATTTTAATTTTACTACTCCTTGAAATTTTTGAATCATTAGTCTTTTTCCATCCTCAACATGTTTCTGGCATGCAGATCCACCACATTTAAAACATGTTAGGATCAGTTAGAAGTGTCATTCCTATATAATCTATTAAGGGTTGTACAAGTAGAATTTCCCAAACATGGATAACAAAACTTTGGAGTTCAGTTTTAGTGCGTGAAATAATTTTCTTCATGTACATTTATTACAATTTTCAAATTTTTTTCATACATAAAATTAAAAATTTTCATTTTGTTATGATCTTATATCTTCTTTGTTTACGAAAAAAATGGGAGAGTTAAAACTCAAATTTGGATCTGAAAAAAAAATTGAATATCTAAAATGGAAATGCACAAATGCTGAGAGAGATAATTCCAAAAAGTATCTGTGATTTTTTAGGATAGGCAAAAGTGGGTTGTTTGGCTCCAATAAATATCCAACCACACGTTAACATTAGAATTTATTTTTTTCTACTCCTTGAAACTTTTGGGTCATTAGGCAACTTGCATCCTCAACATGTTTCTGGCATCCATATCCACCACATTTAAAACATGTTAGGATCAGTTAGAAGTCTTTTTCCTGTAAAATCTATTGGGCGTTGTCCTAGTGGAATTTCCCAAACATGGATAACAAAACTTTGGAGTTCATTTTTATTGTGTGAAATAATTTTCTACACTTACATTTCTTATAGTTTTCAAATTCTTTAGCATAAATAGACTCGAAATTTTTTATTTTGTTGTGAACTTATATCTTTTTTGTTAACGAGAAAAATGGGAGAGTAAAAACTCAAGTTTGGATCTTCAAAAAAAATTTGAGCATCCAAAATGGAAATGCACAAATGCTAAGAGAGTTAATTCGAAAAAGTATTTGTGATTTTTAAGGATAGGAAAAAAGTGGGTTGTTTGGCTCCGGTAAATAACCAAACACACGTTAACTTGAGAATTTAATTTTTTTGACTCCTTGAAATTTTTGGATCATTAGGCCACTTGCATCCTCAACATGTTTCAGGCAGGCATATCCACCACATTTAAAACATGTTACGATCAGTTAAAAGTCTCTTTCCAATAAAATCTATTAGGGGTTGTACTAGTGGAATTTCCCAAACATCGATAACAAAACTTTGGAGTTCATTTTTAGTGTGTGAAATAATTTTCTTTACTCACATTTATTATAGTTTTCAAATTTTTTTGCATGCATAAACCCTAAAATTTTCATTTTGTTTTGATCTTATATCTCTTTTATTTACAAGAAAAATGGGTGAGTGAAAACTCAAGTTTGGATCTGAAAAAATAATTTGAACATCCAAAATTGAAATGCACAAATACTGAGAGAGATAATTCCACTAAGTATCTGCGATTTTTAAGGATTGGCAAAAAGTGGGTAGTTTAGCTACGGTAAATATCCAACCACGTTTACTTGAGAATTTAATTTTTTCTACTCCTTGAAATTTTTGGATCATTAGGCCACTTTCATCCTCAACATGTTTTTGGCATACATATCCACCATATTTAAAACATGTTAGGATTAGTCAGAAGTCTCTTTCGTATAAAATCTATTGGGGGTTGTACAAGTGGAATTTCCCAAACATGGACAACAAAACTTTGGAGTTCATTTTTAGTGCGTGAAGTAATTTTGTTTACTTACATTTATTATAGTTTTTTATTTTTTTACATACTTAAACTCTAAAATATTCATTTTGTTGTGATCTTATATCTTTTTTGTTTACGAGAAAAATGGGGGAGTGAAAACACAAGTTTGGATCTGAAAAAAAAATTTGAGCATCCAAAATGGAAATGCACAAATGCAGAATAATTCCAAAAAGTATTTGTGATGTTTAAAGTTAGGAAAAAAGTGGGTTGTTTGGCTCTGGTAAATATCCAACCACACGTTAACTTGAGAATTTAATTTTTTCTACTCCTTCAAATTTTTGGATCATTCGGCCACTTGCATCCTCAACATGTTTTTGGCATGCATATCCACCACCTTTAAAACATGTTTGGATCAGTAAGAAGTCTCTTTCCTATAAAATCTATTGGGGGTTGTACTAGTGGAATTTCCCTAACATGGATAACAAAACTTTGGAGTTCATTTTTAGTGAGTGAAATAATTTTGTTCACTTAGATTTATTATAGTTTTCAAATTTTTTTGCATACTTAAACACTAAAATTTTCATTTTGTTGTGATCTTATATCTTTGTTGTTTACGACAAAAATGGGAGAGTGAAAACACAAGTTTGGATCTGAAAAAAAAGTTTAAACACCCAAAATGGAAATGCACAAATGCTGAGAGAGACAACTCCAAAAGGTATCTGTCATTTTAAAGGATTGGCAAAAAGTGTGTTGTTTGGCTCCGGTAAATATCCAACCACACGTTAACTTGAGAATTTAATTTTTTCTACTCCTTGAAAATCTTGGATTATTAGGCCACTTGCATCCTCACCATGTTTCTAGCATGCATATCCACCACATTTAAAACATGTTTGGATCAGTAAGAAGTCTCTTTCATATAAAATCTATTGGGGGTTGTACAAGTGGAATTCCCCTAACATGGATAACAAAACTTCTGAGTTCATTTTTAGTGCATGAAATAATTTTGTTCACTTAGATTTATTATATTTTTCAAATTTTTTTGCATACTTAAACTCTAAAATTTTCATTTTGTTGTGATCTTATGTCTTTTTATTTACGAGAAAAATGGGAGAGTGAAAACTCAAGTTTGGATCTGAAAAAAAAGTTTGAGCATCCAAAATGCAAATGCACAAATGCTGAGAGAGATAATTCCAAAAAGTATCTGTGATTTTTAAGGATAGGAAAAAGTCGGTTGTTTGCTCCGATAAATATCCAATCACACATTAACTTGAGAATTTATTTTTTTCTACTCGTTGAAATTTTTGGATCATTAGGCCACTTGCATCCTCAACATGTTTCTTGGATGCCTATCGGCCACATTTAAAAAATGTTTGGATCTGTTAGAAGTCTCTCTCATAAAATCTATTGGGGGTTGTCTTAGTGGAATTTCCCAAACATGGATAACAATACTTTGGAGTTCATTTTTAGTGCGTGAAATAATTTTCTACACTTACATTTATTATAGTTTTCAAATTCTTTTGCATACAAAAACTCAAAAAATTTTATTTTGTTGTGATCTTATAAAGTTTTTGTTAACGGGAAAAATGGGAGAGTGAAAACTCAAGTTTGGATCTAAATAGAAAAATTTGAACATCCAAAATGGAAATGCACAAATGCTGAGAGAGATAATTCCAAAAAGTATTTGTGATTTTTAAGGATAGGCAAAAAGGGGTTTGTTTGGCTCTGGTAAATGTGCAACCACACGTTAACTTGAGAATTTAATTTTTTCTACTCGAAATTTTTGGATCATTAGGCCACTCTCATCATCAACATGTTTTTGGCATGTATATCCACCACATTTGAAACATGTTAGCATCAGTAAGAAGTCTCTTTCCTATAAAATCTTTTAGGGGTTCTACAAGTGGAATTTCCCAAACATGAATAACAAAACTTTGGACTTCATTTTTAGTGCGTGAAATAATTTTCTTCACTTACATTTATTATAGTTTTCAAATTTTTTTGCATACATGAACTCAAAAGTTTTCATTTTTTTGTGATCTTATATCTTCTTTGTTTAAGAGAAAAATTGGAGAGTGAAAACTCAAGTTTGGATTTGAACAAAAGGTTTGAACATCCAAAATGGAAGTGCACAAATTCTGAGAGAGATAATTCCAAAAAGTATCTGTGATTTTTAAGGATAGGCAAAAAGTGGTTTGTTTGGCTCTGGTAAATATGCAACCACACGTTTACTTGAGAATTTAATTTTTTCTACTCGAAATTTTTGGATCATTAGGCCACTTGCATCCTCAACATGTTTCTGGCAAGCATATCTACCACGTTAGAAACATGTTGGGATCAGTTAGAAGTCTCTTTCTGATAAAATCTATTAGGGGTTGTTCTAGTGGAATTTCCCAAACATGGATTACAAGACTTTGGACTTCATTTTTAGTGCGTGAAATAATTTTTTTAAAATACATTTATTATAGTTTTCAAATTTTTTTGCATACATGAACTCTAAGATTTTCATTTTTTTGTGATCTTATATCTTTTCTGTTTATGAGAAAAAAAACTCAAGTTTGGATCTGAAAAAAATGTTTGAACAACCAAAATGTAAATGCACAAATTCTGAGAGAGATAATTCTAAAACGTATCTGTGATTTTTAAGGATAGGCAAAAAGTGTGTTGTTTGGCTCCGGTATATATCCAACCACACGTTAACTTGAGAATGTAATTTTTTCTACTTGAAATTTTCGGATCATTAGGCCACTTGCATCCTCAACATGTTTCTGGCATACATATCCATCACATTTAAAACATGTTTGGATCAGTAAGAAGTCTCTTTCCTATAAAATCTATTGGGGGTTGTACTAGTAGAATTTCCCTACCATGGATAACAAAACTTTGGAATTCAATTTTATTGCGTTAAATAATTTTGTTCTGTTAGATTTATTATAGTTTTTGATTTTTTTTGCATACTTAAACTCTAAAATATTCTTTTTGTTGTGATCTTATATCTTTTTTGTTTACGAGAAAAATGGGGGATTGAAAACTCAAGTTTGGATCTGAAAAAAAAATTTGAGCATCCAAGATGGAAATGCACAAATGCTGAGAGAGATAATTCCAAAAAGTATATGTGATTTTTAAGGATAGGTAAAAAGTGGGTTGTTTGGCTCCGATAAATATCCAACCACACGTTAACACTGAGAATTTAATTTTTTCTTCTCCTTGAAATGTTTGGATCATTAGGCCACTTGCATCCTCAACATGTTTCTGGCATGCATATCCACCACATTTAAAACATGTTTGGATCAGTAAGAAGTCTCTTTCCTCTAAAATCTATTGGGGGTTGTACTAGTGGAATTTCCCTAACATGGATAACAAAATTTTGGACTTCCTTTTTAGTGCGTGAAATAATTTTGTTCACTTAGATTTTTTAGAGTTTTCAAATGTTTTTGCAGGCTTAAACTCTAAATTTTTCATTTTGTTGTGATCTTATATCTTTGTTGTTTACAACAAAAATGGGAGAGTGAAAACTCAAGTTTGGATCTGAAAAAAAAGTTTGAACATCCAAAATGGAAATGCACAAATGCTGAGAGAGACAATTCCAAAAGGTATTTGTCATTTTTAAGGAGAGGCAAAAAGCTAGTCTTTTAGCTCCGGTAAATATCCAACCACACGTTAAACTTGAGAATTTTATTTTTTCTACTCGAAATTTTTGAATCATTAGGCCACTTGCATCCTCAACATGTTTCTTGCATGCATATCCACCACATTTTAAACATGTTTGGATCAGTAACAAGTCTCTTTCCTATAAAATCTATTGGGGGTTGTAGTAATGGAATTTCCCTAACATGGATAAGAAAACTTTGGAGTGCATTTTTAATGCGTGAAATAATTTTGTTCACTTGGATTTATTAGAGTTTTCAAATTTTTTTGCATACTTAGACTCTAAAATTTTCATTTTTTTTATCTTTTATCTTTTTTGTTTACGAAAAAAATTGGAGAGGGAAAACTCAAGTTTGGATCTGAAAAAACAATTTGAACATCCAAAATGGAAATGCACAAATGCTGAGATAGATAATTCCAAAAAGTATCAGTGATTTTAAGAATTGGCAAAAAGTGGGATGTTTGCCACCAGTAAATATCCAACCACACGTTAACTTGAGAATTTAATTTTTTCTACTCGTTGAAATTTTTGGATCATTAGGCCACTTGCATCTGCAACATGTTTCTTGCATGCATATCCACCACATTTAAAACATGTTAGGATCAGTTAGAAGTCTCTGTCCCATTGAATCTATTTAGGGTTGTCCTAGTGGAATTTTCAGAACATGGATAACAAAACTTTGGAGTTCATTTTTAGTGCGTGAAATAATTTTTGACACTTACTTTTATTATAGTTTTCAAATTCTTTTGCATACAAAAACTCAAAAATTTTCATTTTGTTGTGATCTTATAGCTTTTTTGTTAACGAGAAAAATGGGAGAGTGAAAACTCAAGTTTGGATCTTAAAAAAAAAATTTGAGCATCCAAAATGGAAATGCACAAATGCTGAGAGAGATAATTCCAAAAAGTATCTGTGATTTTTAAGGATAGGCAAAAAGTGGTTTGTTTGGCTCTGGTAAATATACAACCACACGTTAACTTGAGAATTTAATTTTTTCTACTCCTTGAAATTTTTGGATCATTAGGCCATGTGCATCCTCAACATGTTTCTGGCATGCATATCCACCACATTTGAAACATGTTAGGATTAGTTAGAAGTCGCTTTCCTATAAAATCTATTAGGGGTTGTATTAGTGGAGTTTCCCAAACATGGATAACAAAACTTTGGACTTCATTTTTAGTGCGTGAAATAATTTTCTTCACGTACATTTATTATAGTTTTCAAATTTTTTTGCATATATAAAGTCAAAAATTTTCATTTAGTTGTGATCTTATATCTTCTTTGTTTACGAGAAAATAGGGAGAGTGAAAAGTCAAATTTGGATCTGAAAAAAAAAATTTTGAATATCCAAAATGGAAATGCACAATTGTTGAGAGAGATAATTCCAAAAAGTATCTGTGATTTTTAAGGATAGGCAAAAAGTGGGTTGTTTGGCTCCGATAAATATCCAACCACACGTGAACATAAGAATTTATTTTTTTCTACTCCGAAACTTTTGGGTCATTAGGCCACTTGCATCCTCAACATGTTTCTGGCATGCATATCCACCACATTTAAAACATGTTTGGATCAGTTAGAAGTCTCTTTCCCATAAAATCTATTGGGGGTTGTCCTAGTGGAATTTCTAGAACTTGGAAAACAAAACTTTGGAGTTCGTTTTTAGTGTGTGACATAATTTTCTACACATACTTTTATTATAGTTTTCAAATTCTTTTGCATACAAAATCTGAAAAATTTTCATTTTGTTGTGATCTTATTGTTTTTTGTTAACGAGAAAAATGGGAGAGTGAAAAAACAAGTTTGGATCCTAAAAAAAAAATTTGAGCATCCAAAATGGAAATACACAAATGCTGAGAGAGATAATTCCAAAAAGTATCTGTGATTTTTAAGGATAGGCAAAAAGTGGTTTGTTTGGCTCTTGTAAATATACAACCACACGTTAACATGAGAATTTAATTTTTTCTACTACTTGAAATTTGTGGATCATTAGGCCACTTGCATCCTCAACATGTTTCTGGCATGCATATCCACCACATTTGAAACATGTTAGGATCAGTTAGAAGTCTCTTTCCTATAAAATCTATTAGGGGTTGTACTAGTGGAATTTCCCAAACATGGATAACAAAACTTTGGAGTTCATTTTTAGTGCGTGAAATAATTTTCTTCACTTACATTTATTATAGTTTTCCAATTTTTTTGCATACTTGAACTCTAAATTTTTCATTTTTTTGTGATCTTTTATCTTTTTTGTTTACGAGAAAAAAGGGAGAGTGAAAACTCAAGTTTGGATCTGAAAAAAAAGTTTGAACATCCAAAATGGAAATGCACAAATTCTGAGAGAGATAATTTCAAAAAGTATCTGTGATTTTTAAGGATAGGCAAAAAGTGGGTTGTTTGGCTCCCGTAAATATCCAACCACACGTTAACTTGAGATTTTAATTTTACTTCTCCTTGAAATTTTTGAATCATTAGTCTTCTTGTATCCTCAACATGTTTCTGGCATGCAGATCCAACACATTTAAAACATGTTAGGATCAGTTAGAAGTCTCTTTCCTATATAATCTATTAGGGGTTGTACTAGTGGAATTTCCCTAACGTGGATAACAAAAATTTGGATTTCATTGTTAGTGCATGAAATAATTTTCTTCACGTACATTTATTATAGTTTTCAAATTTTTTTGCATACATAAAATCCAAAATATTCATTTTGTTGGGATCTGATATCTTCTTTGTTTACGAGAAAATTGGGAGAGTGAAAACTCAAATTTGGATCTGAAAAAAAAATTTTAATATCCAAAATAGAAATGCACAAATGCTGATAGAGATAATTCTCAAAAGTATCTGTGATTTTTAAGGACAGGCAAAATGTGGGTTGTTTGGCTCCGATAAATATCAAACCACACGTTAACATTAGAATTTATTTTTTTCTACTCCTTGAAACTTTTGGGTCATTTGGCCACTTGCATCCTCAACATGTTTCTGGAACATATCCACCACATTTAAAATATGTTAGGATCAGTTAGAAGTCTCTTTCCTATAAAATCTATTGCGGGTTGTGCTAGTGGAATTTCCCAAACATGGATAACAAAACTTTGGAGTTCTTTTTTATTGTGTGAAATAATTTTCTACACTTACATTTATTATAGTTTTCAAATTCTTTAGCATACATAAACTCGAAAATTTACATTTTGTTGTGATCTTATATCCTTTTTGTTAATGTGAATAATGGGAGAGTGAAAACTCGAGTTTGGATCTTAAAAAGAAATGTGAACATCCAAAATGGAAATGCACAAATGCTAAGAGAGATAATTCGAAAAAGTATATGTGATTTTTAAGGATAGGTAAAAGTGGGTTGTTTGGCTCCAGTAAATAACCAACCACACGTTAACTTGAGAATTTAATTTTTTTGACTCCTTGAAATTTTTGGATCATTAGGCCTCTTGCATCCTCAACAAGTTTCAGGCACGCACATCCACCACATTTAAAACATGTTACGATCAGTTAGAAGTCTCTTTCCTATAAAATCTATTAGGGGTTGTACTAGTGGAATTTCCCAAACATTGATAACAAAACTTTGGAGTTCATTTTTAGCGCGTGAAATAATTTTCTTCACTTACATTTATTATAGTTTTCAAATTTTTTTGCATGCAAAAACTCTAAAATTTTCATTTTGTTTTGATCTTATATCTCTTTTATTTATAAGAAAAATGGGAGAGTGAAAAGTCAAGTTTGGATCTAAAAAAATAATTTGAACATCCAAAATTGAAATGCACAATTGCTGAGAGAGATAATTCCAAAAAGTATCGGTGATTTTTAAGGATTGGCAAAAAGCGGGTAGTTTGGCTCCGATATATATCCATCCACACGTTAACTTGAGAATTTAATTTTTTCTACTCCATGAAATTTTTGTATCATTAGGCCACTTGCATCCTCAACATGTTTTTGGCATGCATATCCACCACATTTAAAACATGTTAGGATCGGTAAGAAGTCTCTTTCCTATAAAATCTATTGGGGGTTGTACTAGTGGAATTTCCCAAACATGGACAACAAAACTTTGGAGTTCATTTCTAGTGCATGAAATAATTTTGTTCACTTAGATTTATTATATTTTTTATATTTTTTTACATACTTAAACTCTAAAATATTCATTTTGTTGTGATCTTATATCTTTTTTGTTTACGAGAAAAATGGGGGAGCGAAAACTCAAGTTTGGATCTGAAAAAAAAAAATTGAGCATCCAAGATGGAAATGCACAAATGCTGAGAGAGATAATTCCAAAAAGTATATGTGATTTTTAAGGATAGGCAAAAAGTGGGTTGTTTGGCTCTGGTAAATATCCAACCACACGTTAACTTGAGAATTTAATTTTTTCTTCTCCTTGAAATGTTTGGATCATTAGGCCACTTGCTTCCTCAACATGTTTCTGGCATGCATATCCACCACATTTAAAACATGTTTGGATCAGTAAGAAGTCTCTTTCCTCTAAAATCTATTGGGGGTTGTACTAGTGGAATTTCCCTAACATGGATAACAAAACTTTGAACTTCCTTTTTAGTGCGTGAAATAATTTTGTTCACTTAGATTTTTTAGAGTTTTCAAATGTTTTTGCATGCTTAAACTCTAAAATTTTCATTTTGTTGTGATCTTATATCTTTGTTGTTTACGAAAAAAATGGGAGAGTTAAAACTCAAGTTTGGATTTGAAAAAAAAGTTTTAACATCCAAAATGGAAATGCACAAATGCTGAGAGAGACAATTCCAAAAGGTATTTGTCATTTTTAAGGAGAGGCAAAAAGTGGGTCATTTAGCCCCTGTAAATATCCAACCACACGTTAACTTGAGAATTTTATTTTTTCTACTCGAAATTTTTGAATCATTAGGCCACTTGCATCCTCAACATGTTTCTTGCATGCATATCCACCACATTTAAAACATGTTTGGATCAGTAACAAGTCCCTTTCCTATAAAATCTATTGGGGGTTGTAGTAATGGAATTTCCCTAACATGGATAACAAAACTTTGGAGTGCATTTTTAATGCGTGAAATAATTTTGTTCACTTAGATTTATTATAGTCTTCAAATTTTTTTGCATACTTAGACTCTAAAATTTTCATTTTTTTGTGATCTTATATCTTTTTTGTTTACGAGAAAAATGGGAGAGTGAAAACTCAAGTTTGGATCTGAAAAAACAATTTGAACATCCAAAATGGAAATACACAAATGCTGAGAGAGATAATTCCAAAAAGTATCAGTGATTTTTAAGGATTGGCAAAAAGTGGGATGGTCGGCTCCGGTAAATATCCAACCACACGTTAACTTGAGAATTTAATTTTTTCTACTCGTTGAAATTTTTGGATCATTAGGCCACTTGCATCCTCAACATGTTTCTTGCATGCATATCCACCACATTTAAAACATGTTAGGATCAGTTAGAAGTCTCTTTCCCATAAGATCTATTGGGGGTTGTCCTTGTGGAATTTCCAGAACATGGATAAAAAAACTTTGGACTTCATTTTTAGTGCGTGAAATAATTTTCTACACTTACTTTTATTATATTTTTCAAATTGTTTTGCATGCAAAATCCAAAATTTTTCATTTTGTTGTGATCTTATATCTTCTTTGTTTACGAGAAAAATGGGAGAGTGAAAACTCAAATTTGGATCTGAAAAAAAAAAAATTGAATATCCAAAATGGAAATGCACAAATGCTGAGAGAGATAATTCCAAAAAGTGTCTGTGATTTTTAAGGTTAGGCAAAAAGTGGGTTGTTTGGCTCCGATAAATATCCAACTACACGTTAACTTGAGAATTTTTTTTTTCTACTGCTTGAAATTTTTGGATCATTAGGGGACTTGCATCCTCCACATGTTTCTGGCATACATATCCACCACATTTAAAACATGTTAGGATCAGTTAGAAGTCTCTTTCCTATAAAATCTATTCGGGGTTGTACTAGTGGAATTTCCCAAACATGGATAACAAAACTTTGGAGTTCATTTTTAGTGCGTGAAATAATTTTCTTCACTTACATTTATTATAGTTTTAAATTTTTTTGCATACATAAAGTCTAAATTTTTTATTTTGATGTGATCTTATATCTTTTTTTTTTACGAGAAAAAAGGGAGTGTGAAAACTCAAGTTTTGATCTAAACAAAAATTTGAACGTCCAAAATGGAAATGCCCAAATACTGAGAGAGATAATTCCAAAAAGTATCTATGTTTTTTAAGGATAGGCAAAAAGTGGGTTGTTTGGATCATGTAAATATCCAACCACACGTTAACTTGAGAATTTAAAATTTTCAACTCCTTCGAAATTTTGAATCAATAGGTCACTGGCATCTTCAATATGTTTCTGGCGTGCATATCCACCACATTTGAAACATGTTAAGATCAGTTAGAAGTCTCTTTCCTATAAAATCTGTTAGGGGTTGTACTTGTGGAATTGCCCAAACATGGATAACAAAACTTTGAAGTTCATTTTATGTGTGTGAAATAATTTTCTTCACTTACATATATTATTTTTTTCAAATTCTTTGCATACATAAACACTAAAATTTTTATTTTTTTATCTTATATCTTTTCAATTTACGACAAAAATTGGAGAGAGAAAACTCTAGTTTGAATTTGAAAAAAAAATGAACATCCAAAATGGAAATGCACAAATGCAGAGGGAGATAATTCCATAAAGTATCTGTGATTTTTAAGGATAGGCAAAAAGTATCTTGTTTGGATCCGGCAAATATCCAACCACACGTTAACTTGAGAATTTAATTTTTTCTATACCTTGAAATTTTTGGATCATTAGGCCACTTGCATCCTCAACATGTTTCTGGCGTGCAGATCCACCACATTTAAAACAATGTACGATCAGTTAGAAGTCTCTTTCCTATAAAATCTATTAGGGGTTGTTCTAGTGGAATTTCCCAAATATGGATAACAAAACTTTGGAGTTCATTTTTTGTGCGTGAAATAATTTTCTTCACTTACATTTATTATTGTTTTCAATTTTTTTTGCATACATAAACTCTAAAATTTACATTTTGTTGTGATCTTATATATTTTTTGTTTACGAGAAAAATGGGAGAGTGAAAACTCAAGTTTGGATCTGAAAAAAAAAGTTTGAACATCCAAAATGGAAATGCACAAATTCTGTGAGAGATAATTCCAAAAATTATTTGTGATTTTTAAGGATAGGCAAAAAGTGGATTGTTTGGCTTCGGTAAAGATCCAACCACACGTTAACTTGAGAATTTAATTTTTCTACTCCTTGAAATTTTTGGATCATTAGTGCACTTGCATCCTCAACATGCTTCTGGCATGCATATCAACCACATTTAAAACATGTTAGGATCAGTTAGAAGTCTCTTTCCTTTATAATCTACTAGGGGTTGTACAAGTTGAATTTCCCAAACAAGGATAACAAAACTTTGGAGTTCATTTTTACTGGATGAAATAATTTTCTTCACTTACATTTATTATAGTTTTCAATTTTTTTTTCCATACATAAACTCCAAAATTTTCATTTTGTTGTGATCTTATATCTTTTTTTTTTACGAGAAAAATGCAAGAGTGAAAATTCAAGTTTGGATCTGAAAGAAATTTGAACATCCAAAATGGAACTGCTCAAATGCTGAGAGAGATAATTCCAAAATGTATCTATGATTTTTAAAAATAGGCAAACAGTGGGTTGCTTGGCTCCGATAAATATCCAGCCACACGTTAACATGAGAATTTATTTTTTTCTACTCCTTCAAAATTTTTGGATCATTAGGCCACTTGCATCTTCAACATGTTTCTTGCCTGCATATCCACCATATTTAAAACATGTTAGGAATAGTTAGCAGTCTCTTTCCTATAAAATCTATTGGGGGTTGTCTTAGTGGAATTTCCCAAACATGGATAACAAAACTTTGGAGTTCATTTTTAGTGCGTGAAATAATTTTCTTCACTTACATTTATTATAGTTTAGAAATTTTTTGCATACATAAACTCCAAAATTTTCATTTTGTTGTGATCTTATATCTTTTTTGTTTACGAAAAAAATGGGCGAGAGAAAACTCAAGTTTGGATCTGAATAAAAAAATTGAACATCCAAAATGGAAATACTGAAATGCTGAGAGAGATAATTCCAAAAAGTATCTGTGATTTTTAAGGATAGGCAAAAAGTGGGTTGTTTGGCTCCGGTAAATATCCAACCACACGTTAACTTGAGAATTTAATTTTTTCTATACCTTGAAATTTTTGGATCATTAGGCCACTTGCATCCTCAACATGTTTCTGGCGTGCAGATCCACCACATTTAAAACTATGTACGATCAGTTAGAAGTCTCTTTCCTATAATATCTATTAGGGGTTGTTCTAGTGGAATTTCCCAAACATGGATAACAAAACTTTGGAGTTCATTTTTTGTGCGTGAAATAATTTTCATCACATATATTTATTATAGTTTTCAAATTTTTTAAACACATAAACTCTAAAATTTTCATTTTGTTGTGATCTTATATCTTTTTTGTTTCCGAGAAAAAAGGGAGAGTGAAAACTCAAGTTTGGAACTAGAAAAAAAAATTAAATATCCAAAATGGAAATGCACAAATGCTTAGAGAGATAATTCCAAAAAGTATCTGTGATTTTTAAGGATAGGCAAAAAGTGGGTTGTTTGCCTTCGGTAAATATCCAACAACACGTTAACTTGAGAATTTAATTTTGTCTACTCCTTGGAAATTTTGGATCATTAGCCCACTTGCAACCTCAACATGTTTCTGGTTTGCATATCCACCACATTTGAAAGATGTTAGGATCAGTTAGAAGTCTCTTTCCTATAAAATCTATTAGGGGTTGTCCGAGTGGAATTTTCCAAACATGGATAACAAAAACTTTGGAGTTCATTTTTATTGCGTGAAATAATTTTCTTCACTTAAATTTATTATAGTTTTCAAATTTCCTTAGCATGCATTGACTATAAAATTTTCATTTTCTTGTAATCTTATATCTTTTTTGTTTATGAGAAAAAAAGGAAAGTGAAAACTCAAGTTTGGATCTAGAAAAAAATTTAACCATCAAAAATAGAAAGGCACAAATGCTGAGAGAGATAATTCCAAAAAGTTTCTATGATTTTTAAGGATATGCAAAAAGTGGGTTGTTTAGCTCCAGTAAATATCCAACAACACGTTAACTTGATAATTTAATTTTTTTGACTCCTTGAAATTTTTGGATCATTAGGCCACTTGCATCCTCAACATGTTTCTGGTTTGCATGTCCACCACATTTAAATCATGTTACGATCAGTTAGAACTCGCTTTCCTATAAAATCTATTTGGGGTTGTACTAGGGGAATTTCCCAAACATGGATAACAAAACTTTGGAGTTCATTTTTAGTGTGTGAAATAATTTTCTTCACTTACATTTATTATAGTTTTCAATTTTTTTTGCACACATAAACTCTAAAATTTTCATTTTGTTGTGATCTTATATATTTTTTGTTTATGAGAAAAATGGGAGAGGGAAAACTGAAGTTTGGATCTGAAAAAAAAAGTTTGAACATCCAAAATGGAATTGCTCAAATTCTGAGAGAGATAATTGCAAAAAGTATCTGTGATTTTTAAGGATAGGCAAATAGTGGGTTGTTTTTCATCGGTAAATATCCAACCACACGTTTACTTGAGAATTTATTTTTTCTTCTCCTTGAAATTTTTGGATCTTTAGTCCACTTGCATCCTCAACATGTTTCTGGCATGCATATCCACCACATTTAAAACATGTTAGAATCAAATAGAAGTCTCTTTCCTATATAATCTAGTAGGGGTTGTACTAGTCGAATTTCCCAAACATGGATAACAAAACTTTGGAGTTCATTTTTAGTGGGTAAAATAATTTTCTTCACTTACATTTATTATAGTTTTCAAACTTTTTTTGCATACATAAACTCAAAAATTTTTATTTTTTTGTGATCTTATATCCTTTTTGTTTACGAGAGAAATGGGATAGTGAAAAGTCAAGTTTGGATCTAAAAAAAAATTTTGAACATCCGAAATGGAAATGCTGAAATGCTGAGAAATATAATTCCAAAATGTATCTATGTTTTTTAAAAATAGGCAAAAAGTGGGTTGTTTGTCTCCGATAAATATCCAATTAAATAAGAATTAATTTTTTCCGACTCCTTCAAATTTTTTGGATCAATAGGCCACTTGCATCTTCAACATGTTTCTGCGTGCATATCCACCACATTTAAAACATGTTACGATTAGTTAGAACTCTCTTTCTTATAAAATCTATTAGGGGTTGTTCTAGTGGAATTTCCCAAACATGGATAACAAAACTTTGGAGTTCATTTTTAGTGCGTGAAATAATTTTCTTCACTTACATTTATTATAGTTTTCAAATTTTTTCGCACACATACACTCTAAAATTTTCATTTTGTTGTGATCTTTTATCTTTTTTGTTTACGAGAAAAAAGGGAGAGTGAAAAATCAAGTTTGGATCCAGAAAAAAAATTTAAACATCCAAATTGAAAATGCTCAAATGCTGAGAGAGATAATTCCAAAAAGTATCTGTGATTTTTAAGGATAGGCAAAAAGTGGGTTGCTTGGCCCCGGTAAATATCAAACAACACGTTAACTTGAGAATTTAATTTTTTCTACTCCTTCAAATTTTTGGATCATTAGGCCACTTGCATCCACAACATGTTTCTTGCTTGCATATCCACCACATTTAAAACATGTTAGGATCAGTTAGAAGTCTCTTTCCAATAAAATTAATTGGGGGTTGTCCAAGTGGAATTTCCCACACATGGATAACAAAACTATGGAGTTCATTTTTAGTGCGTGAAATAAGTTTCTTAACTTACATTTATTATAGTTTTTAAATTTTTTTGTATACATAAACTATAAAATTTTCAATTTGTTGTGATCTTATATCTTTTTTGTTTACGAGAAAAATGTGTGAGTAAAAACTCAAGTTTTGGTCTGAAAAAAAAATTTGACCATCCAAAATGGAAATGCACAAATGCTGAGAGTGATAACTCCAAAAAGTATCTATTATTTTTAAGGATAGGCAAAAAGTGGGTTGTTGGCCTCCGGTAAATATCCAACCACACGTTAACTTGGGAATTTAATTTTTCTACTCCTTGAAATTTTTCGATCATTAGTGCACTTGCATCCTCAACATGTTTCTGGCATGCATATCAACTACATTTAAAACATGTTAAGATCAGTTAGAAGTCTCTTTCCTACATAATCTATTAGGGGTTGTACTAGTGGAATTTTCCAAACATGGATAACAAAACTTTGGAGTTCATTTTTAGTGGGTTAAATAATTTTTTTCACTTATATTTATTATAGTTTTCAAATTTTTTTTGCATACATAAACTCGAAAATTTTCATTTTGTTGTGACCTTCTATCTTTTTTGTTTACGAGAAAATTGGGAGAGTGAAACCTCAAGTTTGGATCTGAAAAAAAAAAATCGAACATCCAGATTGGGACTGCTCAAATGCTGAGAGAGATAATTCTAAAATGTAACTATGATTTTTAAAAATAGGAAAAAAGTGGGTTGTTTGGCTCCGATAAATATCCATCCACACATTAACATTAGAATTTATTTTTTTCTACTCCTTGAAATATTTGGATCATTAGACCACTTGCATCCTCAACATGTTTTTGGCCTACATATCCACCACATTTAAAACATATTAGGATCAGTTAGAAGTCTCTTTCCTATAAAATCTATTAGTGGTTGTACTAGTGGAATTTGCTAAACATGGATAACAAAACATTGGAGTTCATTTTTAGTGCGTGAAATAATTTTCTTCATTTACATTTATTATAGTTTTCAAATTTTTTTGCATACATAAACTCTGAAATTTTCATTTTGATGTGATCTTATATCTTTTTTGTTTACAAGAAAAGTGGGAGAGTGAAAACTAAGGTTTGGATCTAGAAAAAAAAATTAAACATCCAAAATGGAAATGCACAAATGCTGAGAGAGATAATTCCAAAAAGTATCTGTGATTTTTAAGGATAGGCAAAAAGTGGGTTCTTTGGCTCCAGTAAATATCCAACCACACGTTAACTTGAGAATTTAATTTTTTCTACTCCTTGAAATTTTTGGATCATTAGGCCACTTGCATCTTCAACATGTTTCTGGCATGCATAACCACCACATTTAAAACATACTAGGATGGGTTAGAAGTCTCCTTCCTATAAATTCTTTTAGTGGTTGTACTAGTCGAATTTCCCAAACATATATACTAAAAATTTGGAGTTCATTTTTAGTGCGTAAAATAATTTTCTTTACTTACATTTATTATAGTTTTCATATTTTTTTGCATACCTAAACTCTAAATTTTTTATTTTTTTGTGATCTTATATATTTTTTGTTTACGAGAAAAATGGGAGGGTGAAAACTCAGGTTTGTATCTTAAAAAAAAATATGAACATCAGAAATGGAAATGCGCAAATGCTGAGAGAGATAATTCCAAAAAGTATCTGTGATTTTTAAGGATAGGCAAAAAGTGGGTTGTTTGGCTCCGCTAAATATCCAACCACCCCTTAACTTGAAAATTTAATTTTTTCAACTCCTTGAAAATTTTGGATTATTAGGCCACTTGCATTTTCAACATGTTTCATGCATGCATATCCACTACATTTAAAACATGTTAGGATCAGTTAGAAGTCTCTTTCCAATAAAATCTATTAGGGCTGGTACTAGTGGAATTTCCCAAACAAGGATATCACAACTTTGGAGTTCATTTTTACTGCGTGAAATAATTTTCTTCACTTACTTTTATTATAGATTTCAATTTTTTTTGCATACATAAACTCTAAAATTTTCATTTTGTTGTGATCTTTTATCATTTTTGTTTGTGAGAAAAATGGGAGAGTAAAAACACAAGTTTTGATCTGAAAAAAAAATTTGAACATCCAAAATGGAAATGCACAAATGCTGAGAGAGATAATTCCAAAAAGTATCTATGATTTTTAAGTTTAGGAAAAATGTGGGTTGTTTAGCTCTGGTAAATATCCAACCACACGTTAACTTGAGAATTTATGTTTTTTCTACTTCTTGAAATTTTTGGATCATTAGTCCACTTGCATCCTCAACATGTTTCTGGCATGCAAATCCACCAAATTTTAAACATGTTAGGATCAGTTAGAAGTCTCTTTCCTGTAACATCTATTAGGGGTTGTACTAGAGGAATTTCCCAAACATGGATAACAAAACTTTGGAGTTCATTTTTAGTGCGTGAAATAATTTTCTTCACTAACATTTATTATCGTTTTCAAATTTTTTTGCATACATAAACTCTGAAATTTTCATTTTGTTGTGATCTTATATTTTTTTTGTTTACTAGATAAAAGGGAGAGAGAAAACTCAAGTCTAGATCTGATAAAAAAATTGAATAGCCAAAATGGAAATGCACAAATGCTGAGAGAGATCATTCCAAAAAGTATCCGTGTTTTTTAAGGATAGGTAAAAAGTGGGTTATTTGGCTTCGGCAAATATCCAACCACACGTTAACTTGAGAATTTAATTTTTTCTACTCGATGAAATTTTTGGATCACTAGGCCAATTGCATCCTCAACATGTTTCTTGCTTGCATATCCGCCACATTTAAAACATGTTAAGATCAGTTAGAAGTATCTTTCCTATAAAATCTATTGGGGCTTGTACTAGTGGAATTTCCCAAACATGGACAACAAAACTTTGGACTTCATTTTTAGTGCGTGAAATAATTTTCTTCACTTACCTTTATTATAGTTTTCACATTTTTTTGCATACATAAACTCTAAAATTTTGATGTTGCTGTGATCTTATATCTTTTTTGTTTACAAGAAAAATTGGAGAGTGAAAAGTCATGATTGGATCTGAAAAAAAAAATTGAACATCCAAAATGGAAATGCACAAATGCTGAGAGAGATAATTTTGAAACGTATCTGTGGTTTTTAAGGATAGGAAAAAAGTGGGTAGTTTGGCTCCGATAAATATCCAACCACATGTTAACTAGAGAATGTAATTTTTTCTACTCGAAATTTTTGGATCATTAGGCCACTTGCATCCTCAAAATGTTTCATGCATGCATATCCACAACATTTAAAACATGTTAGGATCAGTTAGAAGTCTGTTTCCTATAAAATCTATTAGGGGTCTACTAGTGGAATTTCTGAAACATGGATATCAAAAATTTGGAGTTCATTTTTAGTGCATGAAATAATTTTCTTCACTTACATTTATTATAGTTTTCAATTTTTTTTGCATGCATAAACTCTAAAATTTTCATTTTATTGTGATCTTATATCTTTTTTTTTCGCGAGAAAAATGAGAGAGTGAAAACACATTTTTGGATCTAAAAAAAATTGAACTTCCAAAATGGAAATGCACAAATGCTATGAGAGATAATTCCAAAAAGTATTCTGTGATTTTTAAGGATAGGCAAAAAGTGGGTTGTTTGGCTTCGGAAAATATCCAACCACAAGTTAACTTGAGAATTTAATTTTTTCTACTCCTTGAAATTTTTGGATCAATAGGCCAATTGCATCCTCAACATGTTTCTGGCATGCATATCCATGATATTTAAAACATGTAAGGATTAGTTAAAAGTCTCTTTCCAATCAAATCTATTGGGGGTTCTACTAGTGAAATTTCTGAAACATGGATAACAAAATTTTGGAGTTTATTTTTATTGCGTGAAACAATTTTCTTCACTTACCTTTGTTATAGTTTTCAAATTTTTTTGCATACATGAACTATAAAATTTTTATTTTGTTGTGATCTTATATCGTTTTTGTTTACGAGAAAAATGGGAGAGTGAATACTCATGTTTGGATCTGAAAAAAAAATTTGAACATCCAAAATGGAAATACACTAATGTTGAGAGAGATAATTCCAAAAAGTATCTCTGATTTTCAAGGATAGGCAAAAAGTGGGTTGTTTTGCTCCAATAAATATCCAACCACACGTTAACTTGAGAATTTAATTTTTTCTACTCCTTGAAATTTTTTGATCATTAGGCCACTTGCAACCTCAACATGTTTCTGGCATGCATATCCACCATATTTTAAACATGTTAGGGTTAGTTATAAGTCTCTTTCCTATAACATCTATTAGGGGTTGTACTAGAGGAATTTCCCAAACATGGATAACAAAACTTTGGAGTTCATTTTTAGTGCGTGAAATAATTTTCTTCACTAACATTTATTATCGTTTTCAAATATTTTTGCATACATAAACTCTAAAATTTTCATTTTGTTGTGATCTTATATCTTTTTTGTTTATGAGAAAAAAGGGAGAGAGAAAACACAAGTTTAGATCTCATAAAAAAAATTGAATAGCCAAAATGGAAATGCACAAATGCTGAGAGAGATAATTGCAAAAAATATCTGTGATTTTTAAAGATAGGCAAAAAGTGGATTGTTTGGCTCCTGTAAATATCCAACCACAGTTAACTTGAGAATTTAAGTTTTTTCTACTCCTTGAAATTTTTGGATCATTAGGCCACTTGCATCCTCAACATGTTTCTGGCATGCATATCCTCCACATTTAAAACATGTTAGGATTAGTTAGAAGTCTCTTTCCTATAAAATCTATTAGGGGTTGTACTAGTGGAATTTCTAAAACATGGATTACAAACCTTTGGAGTTCATTTTTAGTGCGTGAAATAATTTTCTTCACATACATTTATTAAAGTTTTAACATTATTTTGCATACATAAACTCTAAAATTTTCATTTTGTTGTTATCTTATATCTTTTTTGTTCACGAGAAAAATGGGAGAGTGAAAACTCAAGTTTGTTTGTAAAAGAAAAATTTGAACATCCAAAATGGAAATGCACAATTGCTGAGAGTGATAATTCTAAAACGTGTCTGTGATTTTTAAAGATTGGAAAAAAGTGGATTGCTTGGATCCTGTAAATATCCAACCACACGTTAACTTGAGAATTTAATATTTTCTATTCCATGAAAGTTTTGGATCATTAGGCCACTTGCGTCCTCAACATGTATCTGGCATGCGTATCCACCACATTTATGACATGTTAGGATCAGTTAGAAGTCTCTTTCCTATAAAATCTATTAGGGGTTGTACTACCGGAATTTCCCAAACATGGATAGCAAAACTTTGGAATTCATTTTTAGTGCGTGAAATAATTTTCATCACTTACATTTATTATAGTTTTCAATTTTTTTTGCTTACACAAGCTCTAAAATTTTCATTTTGTTTTGATCTTAAATCTTTTTTGTTTACATGAAAAATGGGAGAGTAAAAACTCAAGTTTATATCCGAAAAAAAATTTGAACATCCAAAATGGAAATGCACAAATGTAGAGAGGGATAATTACAAAACATATCTGTGATTTTTAAGGATAGGCAAAAAGTGGGTTGTTTGGCTCTGGTAAATATCTAACCACACATTAACTTGAGAATTTAATTTTTTCTACTCCATGAAATTTTTGGATCATTAGGCCAATTGTTTCCTCAACATGTTTCTGGCATGCATATCCACCACATTTAAAACATGTTAGGATCAGTTAGAAGTCTCTTTCGTATAAAATCTATTGGGGGTTCTACTAGTGCAATTTCCCAAGCATGGATAACAAAACTTTGGAGTTAATTTTAAGTGCGGGAAATAATTTTTTTCACTAACATTTATTATAGTTTTCAATTTTTTTTGCATACATGAACTCTAAAATTTTCATTTTGTTGTGATCTTATATCTTTTTTGGTTATGAGAAAAATGGTAGAGTGACAAATCAAGATTGGATCTGAAAAAAAAAATTTAACATCCAAAATAGAAATGCACAAATGCTGAGAGAGATAATTTCGAAATGTATCTGTGATTTTTAAGGATAGGAAAAAATTGGTTTGTTTGGCTCCAGTAACTGTCCAACCACACGTTAACTTGAGCATTTAATTTTTTCTACTCAAATTTTTTGGATCATTAGGCCACTTGCATCCTCAATATGTTTCTGGCATGCATATCCACCACATTTAAAACATGTTAGGATTAGTTAGGAGTCTCTTTCCTATAAAATCTATTAGGTGTTGTAATAGTGGAATTTCCCAAACATGGATAACAAAACTTTGGAGTTCATTTTTAGTGTGTGAAATAGTTTTCCTTACATTTATTATAGTTTTCAAATTATTTTGCGTACATAAACTCTAAAATTATCATTTTGTTGTGAACTTTTTTTTTTTCACGAGAAAAATGGGTGAGTGAAAACACAATTATGGATCTGAAAAAAAATTTGAACATCTAAAATGGAAAGGACCAAATTCGGAGAGAGATAATTCCAAAAAGTATCTGTGATTTTTAAGGGAAGGCAAAAATTGGGTTGTTTGGCTCCGGTAAATATCCAACCACACGTTAATTTGAAAATTTAATTTTTTCTACTCCATGAAATTTTTGGATCATTAGGCCAATTGCATCCTCAACATGTTTCTCGCATGCATATCTACCACATTTAAAAAATGTTAGGATCAGTTAGAAGTCACTTTCGTATAAAATCTATTGGGGGTTCTACTAGAGGAATTTCCCAAACATGGATAACAAAATTTTGGGGTTCATTTTTAGTGCATGAAATAATTTATTTCATATAGATTTATTATAGTTTTCAAATTGTTTTGCATACATAAACTCTAAAATTTTCATTTTGTTGTGATCTTATATCTTTTTTGTTTACGAGAAAATGGGAAAGTGAAAACTCATGTTTGGATCTGAAAAAAAAATTTGAACATCCAAAATGGAAATGCACAAATGTTGAGAGAGATAATTACAAAAAGTATCTGTGATTTTTAAGGATAGGCAAAAAGTGGGTTGTTTGGCTCCGGTAAATATCCAACCATCTGTTAACTTCAAAATTTATTTTTTTCTAGACCTTGAAAGCTTTGGATCATTAGGCGACTTGCATCCTCAACATGTTTTCAGCTTGCATATCCACCACATTTAAAACATGTTAGGATCAGTTAGAAGTCTCTTTCCAAACATTGGGGGTTGTACTAGACGAATTTTCCAAACATGGATAACAAAACTTTGGAGTTCATTTTTAGTGCGTGAAATAATTTTCTTCACTTACATTTATTATAGTTTTCAAATTATTTTGCAATCATAAACTCTAAAAATTTTATTTTGTTGTGATCTTATTTTTTTTGTTCACGAGAAAAATGAGAGAGTGAAAACACAAGTTTGGATCTGAAAAAAAAAATTGAACATCCAAAATGGAAATGCACAAATGCTAAGAGTGATAATTCTACAAAGTATCTGTGATTTTTAAGGATAGGCAAAAAGTGGGTTGTTTGGCTCCTGTATATATCCAACCACACGTTAACTTGAGAATTTAAGTTTTTTCTACTCCTTGAAGTTTATTGATCATTAGGCCACTTGCATCCTCAACATGTGTGTGGCATGCATATCCTCCAAATTTAAAACATGTTAGGATCAGTTAGAAGTCTCTTTCCAATAAAATCTATTAGGGGTTGTACTAGTGGAATTTCCAAAAGATGGATAACAAAACTTTGGAGTTCATTTTTAGTACGTGAAATAATTTTCTTCACTTAGATTTATTATAGTTTTCAAAATTTTTTACATACATAAACTCAAAATTTTTTATTTTGTTGTGATCTTATATCTTTTTTGTTCACGAGAAAAATGGGAGAGTGAAAACTCAAATTTGTATCTGAAAAAAAAAATTGAACATCCAAAATGGAAATGCACAAATGCTGAGAGAGATAATTCCAAAATGTATCTGTGATTTTGAAAGATAGGCAAAAAGTGGGTTGCTTGGATCCAGTAAATATCCAACCACACGTTAACTTGAGAATTTGATTTTTTCTACTCCTTGAAATTTTAGGATCATTAGGCCACTTGTGTCCTCAACATGTTTCTAGCATGTACATCGACCACATTTAAAACATGTTAAGATCAGTTAGAAGTCTCTTTCCTATAAAATCATTTAGGGGTTGTACTTGTGAAATTTCCCAAACATGGATAACAAAACTTTGGAGTTCATTTTTAGTGCGTGAAATAATTTTCTTCCCTAACATTTATTATCTTTTTCAAATATTTTTGCATACATAAACTCTAAAATTTTCATTTTGTTGTGATCTTATATCTTTTTTGTTTACGAGAAAAAAGGCAGAGTGAAAACTAAAGTTTAGATCTGATAAAAAAAATTAACTACCCAAAATGAAAATGCACAAATGCTGTGAGAGATAATTCCAAAAAGTATCTGTGATTTTTAAGGATAGGCAAAAAGTGGGTTGTTTGGCTCCTGTAAATATCCAACCTCACGTTAACTTGAAAATTTAAGTTTTTTCGACTCCTTGGATTTTTTGGATCATTAGGCCACTTGCATCCTCAACATGTTTCTGACATGCATATCCACCACATTTAAAACATGTTAGGATCAGTTAGAAGTCGCTTTCCTATAAAATCTATTGGGGGTTGTACTAGTGGAATTTCCCAAACATGGATAACTTCACTTTGGAGTTCATTTTTAGGGCATGAAATAATTTTCTTCACTTACATTTATTATAGTTTTCAAATTTTTTTGCATACATGAACTCTAAAATTTTAATTTTGTTGTGATCTTATATCTATTTTTTTTTACGAGAAAAATGGGAGAGAAAAAACTCAAGTTCGGATCTGAAAACAGAATTTGAACATCCAAAATGGAAATGTACAAATGCTGAGAGAGATAATTCCAAAAAGAATCTGTGATTTTTAAGGATAGGCAAAACGTGGAGTGTTTGGCTTTGGTAAATATCCAACCACACATTAACTTGAGAATTTTATTTTTTCTAGTCCATAAAATTTTTGGATCATTACGCCACTTGCATCCTCAACTTGTTGCTGGCATGCATATCCACCACATTTAAAACTTAGGATCAGTTAGAAGTCTTTTTCCTATAAAATCTACAAGGGGTTGTACTAGTGGAATTTCCCAAACATGGATAACAAAACTTTGGAGTTCATTTTTAGTGCGTGAAATAATTTTCTTCACTAAAATTTATTATAGTTTTCAAATTATTTTGCATGCATAAACTCTAAAATTTTCATTTTGTTGTGATCTTATATCTTTTTTGTTCACAAGAAAAATGGGAGAGTGAAAACTCAAGTTTGGATCCGAAAAAAAATTTGAACATCCAAAATGTAAATGCACAAATGCTGAGAGAGAAAATTCCAAAACGTATCTGTGATTTTTGAGGATAGGCAAAAAGTGGGTTATTTGCGTCCAGTAAATATCCAACCACACATCAACTAGAGAATTTAATTTTTTGTACTCCATGAAATTTTTGGATCATTAGGCCACTTGCATCCTCAATATGTTTCATGCATGCATATCCACAACATTTAAAACATGTTAGGATCAGTTAGAAGTCTCCTTCCTATAAAATCTATTAGGGGTTGTACTAGTGGAATTTCTGAAACATGGATAACAAAACTTTGGAGTTCATTTTTAGTGCGTCAAATAATTTTCTTCTCTTACATTTATTATAGTTTTCAAATTTTTTTTGCATGCATAAACTCTTAAATTTTCATTTTGTTGTGATCTTATATAATTTTTCGCGGGAAAAATGGGAGAGTGAAAACACAATTTTGGATCTAAAAAAAAAACTTTGAACTTCCAAAATGGAAATGCACAAATTCTGAGAGAGATAATTCCAACAAGTATCTATGATTTTTAAAGAAAGGAAAAAAGTGGATTGTTTGCCTTCGGAAAATATCCAACCACACGTTAACTTGAGAATTTAAGTTTTTCTACTCGAAATTTTTGGATCATTAGGCCAATTTCATCCTAAACATGTTTCTGGCATGCATATCCACCATATTTAAAACACGTTAGGATCAGTTAGAAGTCTCTTACGTACAAAATCTATTGGGGGTTCTACTAGCGGAATTTCCCAAACATTGATAACAAAACTTTGGAGTTCATCTTTATTGCGTGAAATAATTTTTTTCACTTACATTTATTATAGTTTTCAAATTTTTTTGTAGACATGAACTCTAAAATTTTCATTTTGTTGTGATCTTATATCTTTTTTGTTTACGAGATAAATGGGAGAGTGAAAACTCCTTTTTGGTTCTGAAAAAAAAAATTTAACATCCAAAATGGAAATGCACAAATGCTGAGGGAGATAATTACAAAAATATCTGTGATTTTGCAAAAAGCAGGTTGTTTTGCTCCGGTAAATATCCAACCACACTCTACTCCTTGAGAATTTTATTTTTTCTAGTCCATAAAATTTTGGGATCGTTAGGCCACTTGCATCCTCAACGTGTTGCTCGCATGCATATCCACCACATTTAAAACATGTTAGGATCAGTTAGAAATCTCTTTCCTATAAAATCGACAAGGGGTTGTACTAGTGGAATTTCAAAAACATGGATAACAAAACTTTGGAGTTCATTTTTAGTGCGTGAAATAATTTTCTTCACTTACATTTATTATAGTTTTCAAATTATTTTGCATACATAAATTCAAAAATTTTCATTTTGTTGTGATCTTTTTTTTTTGTTCATGAGAAGAATGGTAGAGTAAAAACACAATTATGGATCTCGAAAAAAAATTTGAACAACCAAAATGGAAATACACAAATGCTGAGATAGATAATTCCAAAAAGTATCTGTGATTTTTAAGGGTAGGCAAAAATTGGGTTGTTTGGCTCCGGTAAATATCCAACCACACGTTAACATGAGAATTTAATTTTTTCTACTCCATCAAATTTTTGGAACATTAGGCCAATTGCATCCTCAACATGTTTCTGGCATGCATATCCACCACATTTAAAACATGTTAGGACCAGTTAGAAGTCTGTTTCGTATAAAATTTATTGGGGGTTCTAGTGGAATTTTCCTAACATGGATAACAAAACTTTGGAGTTCAGTTTAGTGTGTCAAATAATTTTTTTCACTTACATTTATTATAGTGTTATATTTTTTTTTGTGTACATGAACTCTAAAATTTTCATTTTGTTGCGATCTTATATCTTTTTTGTTTACGAGAAAAATGGGAGAGTGAAAACTCATGTTTGGATCTGAAAAAAAATTTTGAACATCCAAAATGGAAATGCACAAATGCTGAGAGAGATAATTCCAAAAAGTATCTGTGATTTTTAAGGATAAGCAAAAAGTGGGTTGCTATGCACCGGTAAATATCCAACCATACGTTAACTAGAGAATTTAATTTTTTCTAGTCCTAGAAATTTTTGGATCATTAGGTGACTTGCATCCTCAACATGTTTCTTGCATGCATATCCACCACATTGAAAACATGTTAGGATTAGATAGAAGTCTCTTTCCTATAATATCTATTGGGGGTTGTACTAGAGCAATTTCCCAAACGTGGATAACAAAACTTTGGAGTTCATTTTTATTGCGTGAAATAATTTTCTTCTCTTACATTTATTATTGTTTTCAATTTATTTGGCATAGATAAATTCTAAAATTTTCATTTTGTTGTGATCTTTTTTTTTTCAGGAGAAAAATGAGAGAGTCAAAACACAAGTTTGGTTCTGAAAAAAAAATTGAACATCCAAAATGGAAATGCACAAATGCTGAGAGAGATAATTCCAAAAAGTATCTGTGATTTTTAAGGATAGGCAAAAAGTGGGTTGTTTGGCTCCTGTAAATATCCAACCACACATTAACTTGAGAATTTAAGTTTTTTCTATTCCTTGAAATTTTTGGATCATTAGGCCACTTTCATCCTCAACATGTTTCGGGCATGCATATCCTCCACATTTAAAACATGTTAGGATAAGTTAGAAGTCTCATTCCTATAAAATCTATTGGGGGTTGTACTAGTGGAATTTCCAAAACAAGGATATGAAAACTTTTGAGTTCATTTTTAGTGCATGAAAGAATTTTCTTCACATTCATTTCTATAGTTTTCAAATTATTTTGCATACATAAACATTAAAATTTTCATTTTGTTGTGATCTTATATCTTTTTTGTTCACGAGAAAAATGGGAGAGAGAAAACTTAACTGAAAAAAAAAATTGAACATCCAAAATGGAAATGCACAAATGCTGAGAGAGATAATTCCAAAACGTATCTGTGATTTTTAAAGATAGGCAAAATGTGGGTTGCTTCGATCCGGTAAAAATCCAACCACACGTCAACTTGAGAATTTAATTTTTTTGTACTCTTTGAAATATTTTGATCATTAAGCCACTTGCGTCCTCAACATGTTTCTGGCATGTATATCCACCCCATTTAAAACATGTTAGGATCAGTTAGAAGTCTCTTTCCTATAAAATCTATTAGGGGTTGTACAAGTGGAATTTCCCAAACATTGGAGTTCATTTTTAGTACATGAAATAATTTTCATCACTTACATTTATTATAGTTTTCAAATTTTTTTGCATACATAAACTCTAAAATTATCATTTTGTTGTGATCTTATATCCTTTTTGTTTACGTGAAAAATGGGAGAGTAAAAACTCAAGTTTGTATATAAAAAAAAAATTTCAACACCCAAAATGGAAATGCACAAATGCTGAGAGTGATAATTCCAAAACGTATCTGTGATTTTTAAGGATAGGCAAAAAGTGGGTTGTTTGGCTCTGGTAAATATCCAACCACACGTTAGCTTGAGAATTTAATTTTTTCTACACCAAGAAATTTTTGGATCATTAGGCCAATTGCATCCTGAACATGTTCTTGGCATGCATATCCACCACATTTAAAACATGTTAGGATCAGTTAGAAGTCTCTTTCATATAAAATCTATTGGGGGTTCAACTAGTGGGATTTCCCAAACATGGATGATAAAACTTTGGAGTTCATTTTTAGTGCGTGAAATAATTTTTTATACTTACTTTTTTTATTGTTTTCAAATTTTTTTGCATTCATGAACTCTAAAATTTTCATTTTGTTGTGATCTTATATCTTTTTTGTTTATGAGACAAATGGGAGAGTGAAAACTAGTGTTTGGATCTGAAAAACAAATGGAACCTCCAAAATGGAAATGCACAAATGCTGAGAGAGATAATTACAAAAAAGTATCTGTGATTTTTAAGGATAGGCAAAAAGTAGGTTTTTGGCTCCAGTAAATATCCCCCATACGTTAACTTGAGAATTTAATTTTTTCTAGTCCTTGACATTTTTGGATCATTAGGTGACTTGCATCCTCAACATGCTTCTTTCATGCATATCCCCCACATTTAAAACATGTGAGGATCAGTTAAAAGTCTCTTTCCTATAAAATCTATTAGGGGTTGTACTAGTGGAATTTCCCAAACATGGATAACAAAACTTTGGAGTTCATTTTTAGTGCGTGAAATAATTTTTTTCACTTACATTTATTATAGTTTTCAAATTATTTTGCACACATAAACTCAAAAATTTTCATTTTGTTGTGATCTTTTTTTTTTGTTCACGAGAAGAATGGTAGAGTAAAAACACAATTATGGATCTGAAAAACAAATTTGAACAACCAAAATGGAAATACACAAATGCTGAGATAGATAATTCCAAAAAGTATCTGTGATTTTTAAGGGTAGGCAAAAATTGGGTTGTTTGGCTCTGGTAAATATCCGACCACACGTTAACTTGAAAATTTAATTTTTTCTACTCCATGAAATTTTTGGATCATTAGGCCAATTGCATCCTCAACATGTTTCTCGCATGCATATCCACCACATTTAAAACATGTTAGGATCAGTTAGAAGTCTCTTTCGTATAAAATTTATTCGGGGTTCTAGTGGAATTTTCCTAACATGGATAAAAAAACATTGGAGTTCATTTTTAGTGCGTCAAATAATTTTTTTCACTTACATTTATTATGGTGTTCAAATTTTTCTTGTATACATGAACTCTAAAATTTTAATTTTGTTGCGATCTTATATCTTTTTTGCTTACGAGAAAAATGGGAGAGTGAAAACTCATGTTTCGATCTGAAAAAAAAAAAATTGAACATCCAAAATGGGAATGCACAAATGCTGAGAGAGATAATTACAAAAAGTATCTATGATTTTTAAGGATAGGAAAAAAGTGGGATGTTTGGCACCGGTAAATATCCAACCATACGTTAACTAGAGAATTTAATTTTTTCTAGTCCTAGAAAATTTTGGATCATTAGGCGACTTGCATCCTCAGCATGTTTCTGGCATGCACATCCACCACATTGAAAACATGTTAGGATCAGATAGAAGTCTCTTTTCGATAATATCTATTGGGGGTTGTACTAGAGGAATTTCCCAAACATGGATAACAAAACTTTGGAGTTCAGTTTTAGTGCGTGAAATTATTTTCTTCACTAACATTTATTATCGTTTTCAAAAATTTTCGTATACATAAACTCTAAAATTTTCATTTTGTTGTGATCTTCTATATTTTTTGTTTACGAGAAAAAAGGGAGTGAAAACTCAAGTTTAGATCTGATAAAAAAAATGAATAGCCAAGATGGAAATGCATAAATTTTGTGATATATACTTCCAAAAAGTATCTGTGATTTTTAAGGATAGGTAAAAAGTGGATTGTTTGGCTTCAGTAAATATCCAACCACACGTTAACTTGAGAATTTAATTTTTTCTACTCGATTAAATTTTTGGATCATTAGGCCAATTTCATCCTCAACATGTTTCTTGCTTGCATATCCACCACATTTAAAACATGTTAAGATCTGTTAGAAGTCTCTTTCCTATAAAATCTATTGGGGGTTGTACTAGTGGAATTTCCCAAACATGGATAACAAAACTTTGGAGTTCATTTTTAGTGCGTGAAATAATTTTCTTCACTTATATTTATTATAGTTTTCAATTTTTTTTGCATACATTAACTCTAAAATTTTGATTTTATTGTGATCTTATATCTTTTTTGTTTCCGAGAAAAATGGGAGAGTGAAAACTCAAGATTGGATCTGAGAAAAAAATTTGAACTTCGAAAATGGAAATGCACAAATGCTAAGAGCGATAATTCTGAAACGTATCTGTGATTTTTAAGAAGAGGAAAAAAGTGGGTTGTTTGGCCGCGGTAAATATCCAACCACACGTTAACTTGAGAATTTATGTTTTTTGTACTCCTTGAAATTTTTGGATTATTAATCCACTTGCATCCTCAACAAGTTTATGGAATGAATATCCACCATATTTTAAAACATGTTAGGATCAGTTAGAAGTCTCATTCCTGTAAAATCTATTACGGGTTGTACTAGTGGATTTTCCCAAACATGGATAACAAAACTTTGGAGTTCATTTTTAGTGCGTGAAATAATTTTCTTAACTTACATTTATTATAGTATTCAAATTAATTTGCATGCATAAACTCTAAAATTTTCATTTTGTAGTAATCTAATATCTTTTTTGTTCACGAGAAAAATGGGAGAGTGAAAACTCAAGTTTGGATCTGAAAAAAAATTTGAAGATCCAAAATTGGAATGCACAAATGCTCAGAGAGATAATTCCAAAACGTATCTGTGATTTTTAAGGATTGACAAAAAGTGGGTTGTTTGGCTGCGGTAAGTATCCAACCACACGTTAACCAGAGAATTTATTTTTTTCTACTCCTTGAAATTTTTGGATCATTAGGCCACTTGCATCCTCAATATGTTTCATGCATGCATATCCACAACATTTAAAACATGTTAGGATCAGTTAGAAGTCAATTTCCTATAAAATCTATTAGGGGTTCTACTAGTGGAATTTCTGAAACATGGATAACAAAAATTTGGAGTTCATTTTTAGTGCATGAAATAATTTTCTTCACTTACATTTATTATAGTTTTCAAAATTTTTTTGCATGGAAAAACTCTAAATTTTTCATTTTGTTATGATCTTATATCTTTTTTTCCCGAGAAAAATGGGTGACTAAAAACACAATTTTGGATCTAAAAAAAAATTTGAACTTCCAAAATGAAAAAGCACATATTCTGAGAGAGATAATTCCAAAAAGTATATGTGATTTTTAAGGATAGGCCAAAAGTGGGTTGTTTGGCTCCAGAAAATATCTACCCACACGTTAACATGAGAATTCAATTTTTTCTACTCCTTGAAATTTTTGGATCATTGGCCCAATTGCATCCTCAACATGTTTTTGGCATGCATATCCACCATATTTAAAAAAAGTTACGATCAATTAGAAGACTCTTTCGTATAAAATCTATTGGGGGTTCTACTAGTGGAATTTCCCAATCAAGGATAACAAAACTTTGGAGTTCATTTTTATTGCGTGAAATAATTTTCTCCACTTACATTTGTTATAGTTTTCAATTTTTTTTGGATGTATGAACTCTAAAAATTTTATTTTGTTGTGATCATATATCTTTTTTGTTTACGAGAAAAATGGGAGAGTGAAAACTCATGTTTGGATCTGAAAAAAAAATGAACATCCAAAATGGAAATGCACAAATGCTGAGAGAGATAATTCCAAAAAGTATCTGAGATTTTTAAGGATAGGCAAAAATTGGGTTGTTTTGCTCCAGTAAATATCCAACCACACGTTAACTTGAGAATTTAATATTTTCTACTCCTTGAAATTTTTGGATCATTTGGCCACTTGCATCCTCAACATGTTTCTGGCATGCATATCTACCACATTTTAAACATGTTAAAATTAGTTAGAAGTCTCTTTCCTATAACATCTATTAGGGGTTGTACTAGAGGAATTACCCAAACATGGATAACAAAACTTTGGAGTTCATTTTTAGTGCGTGAAATAATTTTCTTCACTAACATTTATTATCGTTTTCAAATATTTTTGCATACATAAACTCTAAAATTTTCATTTTGTTTTTATCTTATATCTTTTTTGTTTACGAGAAAAAAGAGAGAGTGAAAACTCAAGTTTAAATCTGATAAAAAAAATTGACATGCCAAAATGGAAATGCACAAATGTTGAGAGAGATAATTCCAAAAAGTATCTGTGATTATTAAGGATAGGCAAAAAGTGGGTCATTTGGCTCCAGTAAATATCCACCACATTTAAAACATGTTAGGATCAGTTAGAAGTCGATTTCCTATATAATCTATTGGGGGTTGTACTAGTGGATTTTCCCAAACATGGATAACTAAACTTTGGAGTTCATTATTAGGGCGTGAAATAATTTTTTTCACTTACATTTATTATAGTTTTCAAATTTTTTTGCATACATGAACTCTAAAATTTTCATTTTGTTGTGATCTTATATCTTGTTTTTATGAGAAAAATGGGAGAGAAAAAACTCAAGTTCGGATCTGAAGAAAAAATTTGAACATCCAAAATGGAAATGCACAAATGCTGAGAGAGATAATTCCAAAAAGTATCTGTGATTTTTAAGGATAGGCAACAAAGTGGAGTGTTTGGCTTTGGTAAATATCCAACCACACATTAACTTGAGAATTTAATTTTTTTTTAGTCCATAAAATTTTTCGATCATTAGGCCACTTGCATCCTCAACATGTTGCTGGCATTCATATCCACCATATTTAAAACATGTTAGGATCAGTTAGAAATCTCTTTCCTATAAAATGAACAAGGGGTTGTACTAGTGGAATTTCCCAAACATGGATAACAAAACTTTGGAGTTCATTTTTAGTGCGTGAAATAATTTTCTTCACTTACATTTATTATAGTTTTCAAATTATTTTGCATACATAAACTCAAAAATTTTCATTTTGTTGTGATCTTTTTTTTTTTGTTCACGAGAAGAATGGTAGAGTAAAAACACAATTATGGATCTGAAAAACAA
The DNA here is from genome assembly GCF_029961685.1 of Aristolochia californica. Classification (NCBI taxonomy): domain Eukaryota; kingdom Viridiplantae; phylum Streptophyta; class Magnoliopsida; order Piperales; family Aristolochiaceae; genus Aristolochia; species Aristolochia californica. The sequence continues at coordinate 16,840,427 of NW_027181771.1, forward strand.
ATTTGAACAACCAAAATGGAAATACACAAATGCTGAGATAGATAAATTCCACAAAGTATCTGTGATTTTTAAGGGTAGGAAAAAATTGGGTTGATTGGCTCCGGTAAATATCCAACCACACATTAACTTGAGAATTTAATTTTTTCTACTCCATGAAATTTTTGGATCATTAGGCCAATTGCATCCTCAACATGTTTCTGGCATGCATATCCACCACATTTAAAACATGTTAGGATCAGTTAGAAGTCTCTTTCGTATAAAATTTATTGGGGGATCTTGTGGAATTTCCCTAACATGGATAACAAAACTTTGGAGTTCATTTTTAGTGCGTCAAATAATTTTTTTCGCTTACATTTATTATAGTGTTCAAATTTTTTTTGTATACATGAACTCTAAAATTTTCATTTTGTTTGCGATCTTATATCTTTTTTGTTTACGAGAAAAATGGGAGAGTGAAAACTCATGTTTGGATCTGAAAAAAAAATTTGAACAACCAAAATGGAAATGCACAAATGCTGAGAGAGATAATTAAAAAAAGTATTTGTGAATTTTAAGGATTGGCAAAAAGTAGGTTGTTTGGCACCGGTAAATATCCAACCATACGTTAACTAGAAAATTTAATTTTTTCTAGTCCTAGAAATTTTTGGATCGTTAGGCGACTTGCATCCTCAGCATGTTTCTGGCATGCATATCCACCACATTGAAAACATGTTAGGATCAGATAAAAGTCTTATTCCTATAATATTTATTGGGGGTTGTACTAGAGGAATTTCCCAAACATGGCTAACAAAACTTTCGATTTCATTTTTAGTGCATGAAATTATTTTCTTCACTAACATTTATTATCGTTTTCAAAAATTTTCGCATACATAAACTCTAAAATTTTCATTTTGTTGTGATCTTATATCTTTTTTGTTTACGAGAAAAAAAGGGAGAGTGAAAACTCAAGTTTAGATCTGATAAAAAAAATTGAATAGCCAAAATGAAAATTTACAAATGCTGACAGATATAATTCCAAAAAGTATCTGTGATTTTTAAGGATAGGCAAAAAGTGGGCTTTTTGGCTACGGTAAATATCCAACCACACGTTAACTTCAGAATTTAATTTTTTCTACTTGATTAAATATTTGGATAATTAGGCCAATTGCATCCTCAATATGTTTCTTGCTTTCATATCCACCACATTTAAAACAAGTTAAGATCTGTTAGAAGTCTCTTTCCAATAAAATCTATTGGGGGTTGTACTAGTGGAATTTCCCAAACATGTATAACAAAACTTTGGAGTTCATTTTTAGTGCGTGAAGTAATTTTCTACACTTTCATTATTATAGATTTCAAATTTTTTTGCATACATTAACTCTAAACTTTTGATTTTGTTGTGATCTTATATCTTTTTTGTTTGCGAGAAAAATGGGAGAGTGAAAACTCAAGATTGGATCTGAAAAAAAAATTTGAACTTCCAAAATGGAAATGCACAAATGCTGAGAGAGATAATTCCGAAAAGTATCTGTGATTTTTAAGGATAGGAAAAAAGTGGGTTGTTTGGCCCCGGGAAATATGCAACCACAAGTTAACTTGAGAATTTGAGTTTTTTGTACTCGAAATTTTTGGATCATTAATCCACTTGCATCCTCAACAAGTTTCTGGATTGAATATCCACCACATTTAAAACATGTTAGGATCAGTTAGAAGTCTCATTCCTGTTAAATCTATTACGGGTTGTACTAGTGGATTTTCCCAAACATGGATAACAAAACTTTGGAGTTCATTTTTTGTGCGTGAAAAAATTTTCTTCATTTATATTTATTATTGTATTCAAATTAATTTGCATGCATAAACTCTAAAATTTTCATTTTGTAGAAATCTAACATTTTTTTTGTTCACGAGAAAAATGGGAGAGTGAAAACTCAAGTTTGGATCCGAAAAAAAATTTGAACATCCAAAATTGGAATGTAAAAATGCTCAAAGAAATAATTCCAAAACGTATCTGTGATTTTTAAGGATTGACAAAAAGGGGGTTGTTTGGCTTCGGTAAATATCCAACCACACGTTAACCAGAGAATTTAATTTTTTCAACTCCTTGAAATTTTTGGATCATTAGGCCACTTGCATCCTCAATATGTTTCATGTATGCATATCCACAACATTTAAAACATGTTAGGATCAGTTAGAAGTCTCTTTCCTATAAAATCTATTAGGGGTTCTACTAGTGGAATTTCTGAAACATGGATAACTAATATTCGGAGGTCATTTTTAGTGCGTGAAATAATTTTTTTCACTTACATTTATTATAGTTTTCAAATTTTTTTTGCATGCAAAAACTCTAAATTTTTCATTATCTTATGATCTTATATCTTTTTTTCCCGAGAAAAATGGGTGAGTGAAAACACAATTTTGGATCTAAACGAAAAAAAATTGAACTTCCAAAATAGAAAAGCACAAATGCTGAGAGAGGTAATTCCAAAAAGTATCTGTGATTTTTAAGGATAGGCCAAAAGTGGGTTGTTTGGCTCCAGAAAATATCTAACCACACGTTAACATGAGAATTCAATTTTTTCTACTCCTTGAAATTTTTGGATCATTAGGCTAATTGCATCCTCAACATGTTTCTGGCATGCATATCCACCATATTTAAAACAAGTTAGGATCAGTTAGAAGACTCTTTCGTATAAAATCTATTGGGGGTTCTACTTGTGGAATTTCCCAAATATGGATAACAAAAACTTTGGAGTTCATTTTTATTGCGTGAAATAATTTTCTTCACTTACATTTTTTATTGTTTTGGAATTTTTTTGCATACAGGAACTCTAAAATTTTTCTTTTGTTGTGATCTTATATCTTTTTTGTTTATGAGAAAAATAGGAGAGTGAAAAATCATGTTTGGATCTGAAAAAAAAATTGAACATCCAAAATGGAAATGCACAAATGCTGAGAGAGATAATTCCAAAAAGTATCTGTGATTTTTAAGGATAGGCAAAAACTGGGTTGTTTTGCTCCAGTAAATATCCAACCACACGTTAACTTGAGAATTTAATTTTTTCTACTCCTTGAAATTTTTGGATCATTTGGCCACTTGCATCCTCAACATGTTTCTGGCATGCATATCTACCACATTTTAATCATGTTAGGATCAGTTAGAAGTCTCTTTCCTGTAACATCTATTAGGGGTTGTACTTGAAGAATTACCCAATCATGGATAACAAAACTTTGGAGTTCATTTTTAGTGCGTGAAATAATTTTCTGCACTAATATTTATTATCGTTTTCAAATATTTTTGCATACATAAACTCTAAAATTTTCATTTTGTTGTGATCTTATATCTTTTTTGTTTACGAGAAAAAAGGGAGAGTGAAAACTCAAGTTTAGATCTGATAAAAAAATTTACTAGCCAAAATGGAAATGCACCAATGCTGAGAGAGATAATTCCAAAAAGTATCTGTGATTTTTAAGGATAGGCAAGAAGTGTGTTGTTTGGCTTCTGTAAATATCCAACCACACGTTTACTTGAGAATTTAAGTTTTTCTACTCCTTGGAATTTTTGGATCATTAGGCCACTTGCATCCTCAACATCTTTCTGACATGCATATCCACCACATTTAAAACATGTTAGGATCAGTTATAAGTCGCTTTCCTATAAAATCTATTGGGGGTTGTACTAGTGGATTTTCCCAAACATGGATAACTAAACTTTGGAGTTCATTTTTAGGGTGTCAAATAATTTTTTTCACTTACATTTATTATAGTTTTCAAATTTTTTTGCATACATGAACTCTAAAATTTTCATTTTGTTGTGATCTTATATCTTTTTTTTAACGAGAAAAATGGGAGAGAAAAAATTCAAGTTCGGATTTGAAAAAAAAATTTGAACATCAAAAATGGAAATGCACAAATGCTGAGAGAGACAATTCCAAAAAGTATCAGTGATTTTTAAGGATAGGCAAAAAGTGGAGTGTTTGGCTTTGGTAAATATCCAACCACACATTAACTAGAGAATTTAATTTTTTTTTAGTCCATAAAATTTTTTGATCATTAGGCCACTTGCATCCTCAACATGTTGCTGGCATGCATATCCACTGCATTTAAAAGATGTTAGGATCAGTTAGAAATATCTTTCCTATAAAATCTACAAGGGGTTGTACTAGTGGAATTTCCCTAACATGGATAACAAAACTTTGGAGTTCATTTTTAGTGCGTGAAATAATTTTCTTCACTTACATTTATTATAGTTTTCAAATTATTTTGCACACATAAACTCAAAAATTTTCATTTTGTTGTGATCTTTTTTTTTTGTTCGCGTGAAGAATGGTAGAGTAAAAACACAATTATGGATCTGAAAAACAAATTTGAACAACCAAAATGGAAATACACAAATGCTGAGATAGATAATTCCAAAAAGTATCTATGATTTTTAAGGGTAGGCAAAAATTGGGTTGTTTGGCTCTGGTAAATATCCAACCACACGTTAACTTGAGAATTTAATTTTTTCTACTCCATGAAATTTTTGGATCAATAGGCCAATTGCATCCTCAACATGTTTCTGGCATGCATATCCACCACATTTAAAACATGTTAGGATCAGTTAGATGTCTCTTTCGTATAAAATTTATTGGGGGTTCTAGTGCTATTTCCGTAACATGGATAACAAAACTTTGAAATTCATTTTTAGTGCGTCAAATAATTTTTTTCACTTACATTTATTTTAGTGTTCAAATTTTTTATGTATACATGAACTCTAAAATTTTCATTTTGTTGCGATCTTATATCTTTTTTATTTACGAGAAAAATGGGAGAGTGAAAACTCATGTTTGGATCTGAAAAAAAAATTTGAACATCCAAAATGGAAATGTACAAATGCTGAGAGAGATAATTACAAAAAGTATTTGTGATTTTTAAAGATAGGCAAAAAGTGGGTTGTTTGGCATCGGTAAATATCCAACCATACGTTAACTAGAGAATTTAATTTTTTCTAGTCCTAGAAATTTTAGGATCATTAGGAGACTTGCATCCTCAGCATGTTTCTGGCATGCATATCCACCACATTGAAAACTTGTTAGGATCAGATAGAAGTCCCTTTCCTATAATATCTATTGGGGGTTGTACTAGAGGAATTTCCCAAACATGGATAAAAAAACTTCTGAGTTCATTTTTGGTGCATGAAATTATTTTCTTCACTAACATTTATTATCGTTTTCAAAAATTTTCGCATACATAAACTCTACAATTTCCATTTTGTTGTGATCTTATATCTTTTTTGTTTACAAGAAAAAAGGTAGAGTGAAAACTCAAGTTTAAATCTGATAAAAAAAATTGAATAGCCAAAATGGAAATGCACAAATGCTGACAGATATAATTCCAAAAAGAATCTGTGATTTTTAAGGATAGGCAAAAAGTGGGTTGTTTGGCTACGGTAAATATCGAACCACACGTTAACTTGAGAATTTAATTTTTTCTACTCGATTAAATTTTTGGATCATTAGGCCAATTGTACTAGTGGAATTTCCCAAACATGGATAACAAAACTTTGGACTTCATTTTTAGTGCGTGAAATAATTTTCTTCACTTACATTTATTATAGTTTTCAAATTTTTTTGCATACATTAACTCTAAAATTTTGATTTTGTTGTCATCTTATATCTATTTTGTTTCCGAGAAAAATGGGAGAGTGAAAACTCAAGATTGGATCTGAAAAAAAAATTTGAACTTCCGAAATGGAAATGCACAAATGCTGAGAGATATAATTCCGAAACGTATTGGCGATTTTTAAGGATAGGAAAAAATTGGGTTGTTTGGCCCTGGTAAATATCCAACTACACTTTAACTTGAGAATTTATGTTTTTTCTACTCCTTGAAATTTTTGGATCATTAATCCACTTGTATCCTCAACAAGTTTCTGGAATGAATATCTACCTCATTTAAAACATGTTAAGATTAGTTAGAAGTCTCATTCCTGTAAAATCTATTACGGGTTGAACTAGTGGATTTTCCCAAACATGGATAACAAAACTTTGGAGTTCATTTTTAGTGCGTGAAATAATTTTCTTAACTTACATTTATCATAGTATTCAAATTAATTTGCATGCATAAACTCTAAAATTTTCATTTTGTAGTAATCTAATATCTTTTTTGTTCACGAGAAAAATGGGAGAGTGAAAACTCAAGTTTGGATCTAAAAAAAAAATTGAACATCCAAAATTGGAATGCACAATTGCTCAGAAAGATAATTCCAAAACGTATTAGTGACTTTTAAGGATTGACAAAAAGTGGGTTGTTTGGCTCCGGTAAATATCCAACCACACGTTAGCCAGAGAATTTAATTTTTTCTACTCCTTGAAATTTTTGGATCATTAGGCCACTTGCATCCTCAATATGTTTCATGCATGCATATCCACAACATTTAAAACATGTTAGGATCAGTTAGAAGTCTCTTTCCTGTAAAATCTATTAAGGGTTGTACTAGTGGAATTTCTGAAACATCGATTAAAAAAATTCGGAGTTCACTTTTAGTGCGTGAAATAATTTTCTTCACTTACATTTATTATAGTTTTCAAATTTTTTTGCATGCAAAAACTCTAAATTTTTCATTTTTTTATGATCATATATCTTTTTTTTCCCGAGAAAAATGGATGAGTAAAAACACAATTTTGGATCTTAAAAAAAAAATTTGAACATCAAAATGGAAAAGCACAAATGCTGAGAGAGATAATTCCAAAAAGTATCTGTGATTTTTAAGGATTGGCCAAAAATGGGTTGTTTGGCTCCAGAAAATATCCAACCACACGTTAACATGAGAATTCAATTTTTTCTACACCTTGAAATTTTTGGATCATTAGGCCCATTGCATCCTCAACATGTTTCTGGCATGCATATCCACCATATTTAAAACAAGTTAGGATCAGTTAGAAGACTCTTTCGTATAATATCTATTGGGGGTTCTACTAGTGGAATTTCCCAAACATGGATAACAAAACTTTGGAGTTCATTTTTATTGCGTGAAATAATTTTCTTCACTTACATTTGTTATAGTTTACAAATTTTTTTGCATACATGAACTCTAAAATTTTTATTTTGTTGTGATCTTATATCTTTTTTTTTTACGAGAAAAATGGGAGAGTGAAAACTAATGTTTGGATCTGAAAAGAAATTGAACATCTAAAATGGAAATGCACAAACGCTGAGAGAGATAATTCCAAAAAGTATCTGCGATTTTTAAGGATAGGCAAAAACTGGGTTGTTTTGCCCCAGTAAATATCCAACCACACGTTAACTTGAGAATTTAATTTTTTCTACTCCTTGAAATTTTTGGATCATTTGGCCACTTGCATCCTCAACATGTTTCTCACATGCATATCTAGCACATTTTAAACATGTTAGGATCAGTTAGAAGTCACTTTCGTATAACATCTATTAGGGGTTGTACTAGAGAAATTACCCAAACATGGATAACAAAACTTTGGAGTTCATTTTTAGTGCGTGAAATAATTTTCTTCACTAACATTTATTATCTTTTTAAAATATTTTTGCATACAAAAACTCTAAAATATTCATTTTGTTGTGATCTTATATCTTTTTTGTTTACGAGAAAAAACGGAGAGTGAAAACTCAAGTTTAGATCTGATAAAAAAAATTGACTAGCCAAAATGGAAATGCACAAATGCTGAGAGAGATAATTCCAAAAAGTATCTGTGATTTTTAAGGATAGGCAAAAAGTGGGTTGTTTGGCTCCAGTAAATATCCAACCACACGTTAACTTTAGAATTTAAGTTTTTTCTACTCCTTGGAATTTTTGGATCATTAGGCCACTTGCATCCTCAACATCTTTCTGACATGCATATCCACCACATTTAAAACATGTTAGGATTAGTTAGAAGTCGCTTTCCTATAAAATCTATTGGGGGTTGTACTAGTGGAATTTCCCAAACATGGATAACTAAACTTTGGAGTTCATTTTTAGGGCGCGAAATAATTTTCTTCACTAACATTTATTTTAGTTTTCAAATTTTTTTGCATACATGATCTCTAAAATTTTCATTTTGTTGTGATCTTATATCTTTTCTTTTTACGAGAAAAATGGGAGAGAAAAAACTCAAGTTCGGATCTGAAAAAAAATTTTGAACATCCAAAATGGAAATGCACAAATGCTGAGAGAGATAATTCCAAAAAGTATCTGTGATTTTTAAGGATTGGCAAAAAGTGGACTGTTTGGCTTTGGTAAATATCCAACCACACATTAACTTGAGAATTTAATTTTTTCTAGTCCATAAAAGTTTTGGATCATTCGGCCACTTGCATCCTCAACATGTTGCTGACATGCATATCCACCACAGTTAAAACATGTTAGGATCAGTTAGAAATCTCTTTCCTATAAAATCTACAAGGGGTTGTACTAGTGGAATTTCCCAAGCATGGATAACAAAACTTTGGAGTTCATTTTTAGTGCGTGAAATAATTTTCTTCACTTACATTTATTATAGTTTTCAAATTAATTTGCATACATAAACTCAAAAATTTTCATTTTGTTGTGATCTTTTTTTTTTTGTTCACGAGAAGAATGGAAGAGTAAAAACACAATTATGGATCTGAAAAACAAATTTGAACAACCAAAATGGAAATACACAAATGCTGAGATAGATAATTCCAAAAAAAATCTGTGATATTTAAGGGTAGGCAAAAATTGGATTGTTTGGCTCCAGTAAATATCCAACTACACGTTAACTTGAGAATTTAATTTTTTGTACTGTATGAAATTTTTGGATCATTAGGCCAATTGCATCCTCAACATGTTTCTGGCATGCATATCCACCACATTTAAAACATGTTTGGATCAGTTAGAAGTCTCTTTTGTATAAAATTTATTGGGGGTTCTAGTGAAATTTCCTTTACATGGATAACAAAACTTTGGAGTTCATTTTTAGTGCGTCAAATAATTTTTTTCAGTTACATTTATAATACTGTTCAAATTTTCATTTTTTTGCGATTTTTTATCTTTTTTGTTTACGAGAAAAATGGAAGAGTGAAAACTCATGTTTGGATCTGAAAAAAATATTTGAACATCCAAAATGGAAATGCACAAATGCTGAGAGAGACAATTACAAAAAGTATCTGTGATTTTTAAGGATAGGCAAAAAGTGGGTTGTTTGGCACTGGTAAATATCCAACCATACGTTTACTAGAGAATTTAATTTTTTCTACTCCTAGAAATTTTTGGATCATTGGGCGACTTGCATCCTCAGCATGTTTCTGGCTGGCATATCCACCACATTGAAAACATGTTTGGATCAGATAGAAGTATCTTTCCTATAATATCTATTGGGGGTTGTACTAGAGAAATTTCCCAAACATGGATAACAAAACTTTGGAGTTCATTTTTAGTGCGTGAAATTATTTTCTTCACTTAAATTTTTTATAGTTTTCAAATTATTTTGCATACATAAACTCTAAAATTTTCATTTTGTTGTGATCTTTTTTTTTTTTGTTCACGAGAAAAATGGGAGAGTCAAAACTCAAGTTTGGTTCTGAAAAAAAAAATTGAACATCCAAAATGGAAATGCACAAATACTGAGAGAGATAATTCCAAAAAGTATCTGTGATTTTTAAAGATAGGCAAAAAGTGGGTTGTTTGGCCCCTGTAAATATCCAACCACACATTAACTTGAGAATTTATGTTTTTTCTACTCCTTCAAATTTTTGGATCATTAAGCCACTTGCATCCTCAACATGTTTCTGGCATGCATATTCTCCACATTTAAAACATGTTAGGATAAGTTAGAAGTCTCATTCCTATAAAATCTAGTGGGGATTGTACTAGTGGAATTTCCCAAACATGGATAACAAAACTTTGGAGTTCATTTTTAGGGTGTGAAATAATTTTCTTCACTAACATTTACTATAGTTTTCAATTTTTTTGCATACATGAACTCTAAAATTTTCATTTTGTTGTGATCTTATATCTTTTTTTTTACGAGAAAAATGGGAGAGAAAAAACTCAAGTTCGGATCTGAGAAAAAAAATTTGAACATCCAAAATGGAAATGCACAAATGGTGAGAGAGATAATTCCAAAAAGTATTTGTCATTTTTAAGGATTGGCAAAAAGTGGACTATTTGGCTTTGGTAAATATCCAACCACACATTAACATGAGAATTTAATTTTTTCTAGTCCATAAAATTTTTGGATCATTAGCCCACTTGCATCCTAAACATGTTGCTGGCATGCATATCCACCACATTTAAAACATGTTAGGATCAGTTAGAAATCTCTTTCCTATAAAATCTACAAGGGGTTGTACTAGTGGAATTTCTCTAACATGGATAACAAAACTTTGGAGTTCTTTTTTAGTGCGTGAAATAATTTTCTTCACTTACATTTATTATAGTTTTCAAATTATTTTGCATACATAAACTCATAAATTTTCATTTTGTTGTGATCTTTTTTTTTGTTCACGAGAAGAATGGTAGAATAAAAACACAATTATGGATCTGAAAAACAAATTTGAACAACCAAAATGGAAATACACAAATGCTGAGATAGATAATTCCAAAAAGTATCTGTGATTTTTAAGGGTAGGCAAAAATTGGGTTGTTTGGCTCCAGTAAATATCCAACCACACGTTAACTTGAGATTTTAATTTTTTTTACTCCATGAAATTTTTGGATCATTTAGGCCAATTGCATCCTCAACATGTTTCTGGCATGCATATCCACCACATTTAAAACATGTTAGGATCAGTTAGAAGTCTTTTTTGTATAAAATTTATTGAGGGTTCTAGTGGAATTTCCCTAACATGGATAACAAAACTTTGGAGTTCATTTTTAGTGCATCAAATAATGTTTTTCAGTTACATTTATTATACAATTCAATTTTTTTTGGTAGACATGAACTCTAAAATTTTCATTTTGTTGCGATTTTATATCTTTTTTGTTTACGAGAAAAATGGTAGAGTGAAAACTCATGTTTGGATCTGAAAAAAAATTTTGAACATCCAGAATGGAAATACACAAATGCTGAGAGAGACAATTACAAAAAGTATCTGTGATTTTTAAGGATAGGCAAAAAGTGGGTTGTTTGGCACCGGTAAATATCCAACCATACGTTAACTAGAGAATTTAATTTTTTCTACTCCTAGAAATTTTTGGATAATTAGGCGACTTGCATCCTCAGCATGTTTCTGGCATGCATATCCACCACATTGAAAACATGTTTGGATCAGATAGAAGTCTCTTTCCTATAACATCTATTGGGGGTTGTACTAGAGAAATTTCCCAAACATGGATAAGAAAACTTTGGAGTTAATTTTTAGTGCGTGAAATAATTTTCTTCACTTACATTTATTATAGTTTCCAAATTATTTTGCTTACATAAACTCTAAAATTTTCATTTTGTTGAGATTTTTTTTTTGTTCACGAGAAAAATGGGTGAGTCAAAACACAAGTTTGGTTCTGAAAAAAAAAATTGAACATCCAAAATGGAAATGCACAAATGCTGAGAGAGATAATTCCAAAAAGTATCTTTTATTTTTAAGGATAGGCAAAAAGTGGGTTGTTTGGCTCCTATAAATATCCAACCACACGTTATCTTGAGAATTTATGTTTTTTCCACTCCTTGGAATTTTTCGATCATTAGGCCACTTGCATCCTCAACATCTTTCTGACATGCATATCCACCACATTTAAAACATGTTAGGATTAGTTAGAAGTCGCTTTCCTATAAAATCTATTGGGGGTTGTACTAGTGGAATTTCCCAAACATGGATAACTAAACTTTGGAGTTCATTTTTAGGGCGTGAAATAATTTTCTTCGCTAACATTTATTATATATCTTTTTTTTAATGAGAAAAAATGGGAGAGAAAAAACTCAAGTTCGGATCTGAAAATATAAATTTGAATATCCAAAATGGAAATGCACAAATGCTGAGAGAGATAATTCCAAAAAGTATCTGTGATTTTTAAGGATTGGCAAAAAGTGGACTGTTTGGCTTCGGTAAATATCCAACCACACATTAACTTGAGAATTTAATTTTTTCTAGTCCATAAAATTTTTGGATCATTAGGCCACTTGCATCCTCAACATGTTGCTGACATGCATATCCACCACAGTTAAAAAATGTTAGGATCAGTTAGAAATCTCTTTCCTATAAAATCTACAAGGGGTTGTACTAGTGGAATTTACCAAACATGGATAACAAAACTTTGGAGTTCATTTTTAGTGCGTGAAATAATTTTCTTCACTTACATTTATTATAGTTTTCAAATTATTTTGCATACATAAACTCATAAATTTTCATTTTGTTGTGATCTTTTTTTTTTTGTTCACGAGAAGAATGGTAGAGTAAAAACACAATTATGGATCTGAAAAAAAAACTTGAACAACCAAAATGGAAATACACAAATGCTGAGATAGATAATTCCAAAAAGTATCTGTGAATTTTAAGGGTAGGCAAAAATTGGGTTGTTTGGCTCCTGTAAATATCCAACCACACGTTAACTTGAGAATTTAATTTTTTCTACTCCATGAAATTTTTGGATCATTAGGCCAATTGCATCCTCAACATGTTTCTGGCATGCATATCCACCACATTTAAAACATGTTAGGATCAGTTAGAAGTCTCTTTTGTATAGAATTTATTGGGGGTTCTAGTGAAATTTCCCTAACATGTATAACAAAACTTTGGAGTTCATTTTATGTGCGTCAAATAATTTTTTTCACTTACATTTATTATAGTGTTCAAATTTATTTTGTATACATGAACTCTAAAATTTTCATTTTGCTACGATCTTATATCTTTTTTGTTTACGAGAAAAATAGGAGAGTGAAAACTCATGTTTGGATATGAAAAAAAATTTTGAACATCCAAAATTGAAATGCACAAATGCTGAGAGAGATAATTACAAAAAGTATCTATGATTTTTAAGGATAGGGAAAAAGTGGGTTGTTTAGCACCAGTAAATATCCAACCATACGTTCACTAGAGAATTTAATTTTTTCTAGTCCTAGAAATTTTTTGATCATTAGGTGACTTGCATCCTCAGCATGTTTCTGGAATGCATATCCACCACACTGAAAACATGTTTGGATTAGTTAGAAGTCTCTTTCCTATACTATCTATTGGAGGTTGTACTAGAGGAATTTCCCAAACATGGATAAAAAAACTTTGGAATTCATTTTTAGTGTGTGAAATAATTTTCTTCCCATACATTTATTATAGTTTTCAAATTATTTTGCATACATAAACTCTAAAACTTTCATTTTGGTGTGATCTTATTTTTTGTTCACGAGAAAAATGAGAGAGTCAAAACACAAGTTTGGTTCTGAAAAAAAAAATTGAACATCCAAAATGGAAATGCACAAATGCTGTGAGAGATAATTTCAAAACGTATCTGTGATTTTTAAAGATACGCAAAAAGTGGGTTGCTTGGATCCGGTAAATATCCAACCACACGTTAACTTGAGAATTTATTTTTTTTGTACTCCTTGAAATTTTTTGATCATTAGGCCACTTGCGTCCTAAACATGTTTCTGGCATGCATATCCACCACATTTAAAACAAGTTAGGATCATTTAGAAGTCTCTTTCCTATAGAATCTATTAGGGGTTGTACTAGTGGAATTTCCCAAACATGGATAACAAAATTTTGGAGTTCATTTTTAGTACGTGAAATAATTTTCATCACTTACATTCATTATAGTTTTCAAATTTTTTTGCATACATAAACTCTAAAATTTTCATTTTGTTGTGATCTTATATCTTTTTTGTTTACGTGAAAAATGGGAGAGTAAAAACTCAAGTTTGTATCTAAAAAAAAAGTTTGAACACCCAAAATGGAAATGCACAAATGCTGAGAGTGATAATTCCAAAATGTATCTGTGATTTTTGAGGAAAGGCAAAAAGTGGGTTGTTTGGCTCCGGTAAATATCCAACCACACATTTACTTGAGAATTTAATTTTTTCTACACCATGAAATTTTTGGATCATTAGGCCAATTGCATCTTCAACATGTTTCTGGCATGCATATCCACCACATTTAAAACATGTTACGATAAGTTAGAAGTCTCTTTCGTATAAAATTTATTGGGGGTTCTACTAGTCGAATTTCCCAAACATGGATGACAAAACTTCGGAGTTCATTTTTAGTGCGTAAAATAATTTTTTATACGTACATTTTTTATAGTTTTCAAATTTTTTTGCATCCATGAACTCTAAAATTTTCATTTTGTTGTGATCTTATATCTTTTTTGTTTACGAGAAAAATGGGAGAGTGAAAACTAGTGTTTGGATCTAAAAAAAAAATTGAACATCCAAAAAGGAAATGCACAAATGCTAAGAGAGATAATTACAAAAATTATTTGTGATTTTTAAGGATAAGAAAAAAGTAGGCTTTTTGCTCCAGTAAATATCCCCCATACGTTTACTTGAAAAATTAATTTTTTCTAGTCCTTGAAATTTTTGGATCATTAGGCGACTTGCATCCGCAACATGTTTCTGTCATGCATACCACATTTAAAACATGTTAGGATCAGTTAGAAGTTTCTCTCCTATAAAATCTATTAGGGTTTGTACTAGTGGAAACATGGATAACAAAACTTCGGAGTTCATTTTTAGTACGTGAAATAATTTTCATCACTTACATTTATTATAGTTTTCAAATTTTTTTGCATACATAAACTCTAAAATTTTCATTTTGTTGTGATCTTATATCCCTTTTTTTCACAAGAAAAATGGGAGAGTAAAAACTCAAGTTTGTATCTAAAAAAAAAATTTAACACCCAAAATGGAAATGCACAAATGCTGAGAGAGATAATTCCAAAACGTATCTGTGATTTTTAAGGATAGGCAAAAAGTGGGTTGTTTGGCTCCGGTAAATATCCAACCACACGTTAACTTGAGAATTTTATTTTTTCAACTCCATGAAATTTTTGGATCATTAGACCAATTGCATCCTCAATATGTTTCTGGCATGCATATCCACCACATTTAAAACATGTTAGGATCAGTTAGAAGTTTCTTTCGTATAAAATCTATTGGGGGTTCTACTAGTGGAATTTCGAAAACATGGATTACAAAACTTTGGAGTTCATTTTTAGTGCGTGAAATAATTTTTTAAACTTACATTTTTTATAGTTTTCAAATTTTTTTGCATTCATGAACTCTTAAATTTTCATTTTGTTGTGATCTTATGTCTTTTTTTTTTACGAGAAAAGTGGGAGAGTGAAAACTAGTGTTTGGATCTAAAATAAAAATTTGAACATCCAAAAAGGAAATGCACAAATGCTGAGAGAGATAATTAAAAAAATTATCTATGATTTTTAAGGATAGCCAAAAAGTAGGTTTTTGGCTCCAGTAAATATCCCCCATATGTTAACTTGAGAAATTAATTTTTTCTAGGCCTTGAAATTTTTGGATCATTAGGCGACTTGCATCCTCAACATGTTTCTGTCATGCATATCCACCACATTTAAAACATGTTAGGATCAGTTAGAAGTCTCTTTCCTATAAAATCTATTAGGGGTTGTACTAGTTGAATTTCCCAAACATGGATAACAAAACTATAAAGTTCATTTTTAGTGCATGAAAAATTTTTCTTCACTTACATTTATTATAGTTTTCAAATTTTTTTGCATAGATAAACTCCAAAATTTTCATTTTGTTGTGATCATATATCTTTTTTGTTTACGAGAAAAATGGGACAGTGAAAACTCAAGTTTGGATCTGAAAAAAAAATTTGAACTTCTAAATGGAAATGCACAAATGCTGAAAGAGATAATTCAAAAAAATATCTGTGATTTTTAAGGATAGGCAAAAAGTGGGTTGTTTGGCATCGGTAAATATCCAACCACACGTTTACTTGAGAATTTAATTTTTTCTACTCCTTGAAATTTTTGGATAATTAGGCCACTTGCATCCTCAACATGTTTCTGGCATACATATCCACCACATTTAAAACACGTTAGGATCAATTAGAAGTCTCTTACCCATAAAACCTATTTGGGGTTGTACTAGTGGAATTATCCAAACATGGATAACAAAACTTTGGAGTTCGTATTTAGCACGTGAAATAATTTTCTTCACTTACATTTATTAAAGTTTTCAAAAAATTTTGCATACGTAAACTCTAAAATTTTCATTTTGTTGTGATCTAATATCTTTTTTTTTTCGAGAAAAATGGGACAGTGAAAACTCAAGTTTGGATTTGAAAAAAAAATTTGAACATCCAAATTGGAAATGTGCAAATGCTGAGAAAGATAATTCCAAAAAGTATCTTTGAATTTTAAGGATAGGCAAAAAGTAAGTTGTTTGGCTCCGGTAAATATCCAACCACACGTTAACTTGAAAATTTAATTTTTTCTACTCCTTGAAATTTTTGGATCATTAGGCCACTTGCATCCTCAACATGTTTCTGGCGTGTGTCCACCACATTTAAAACATATTAGAATCAGTTAGATGTCTCTTTCCTATAAAATCAATTAGGGGTTGTACTAGTAGAATTTCCCAAATATGGATAAAAAAACTATAGAGTTCATTTTTAGTGCGAGAAATAATTTTCTTCACTTACATTTATTGTAGTTTTTCAATTTTTTTGCATACATAAACTCAGAAACTTTCATTTTTTTGTGATCTTAGATCTTTTTTGTTTACGAGAAAATGGGAGAGTGAAAACACAAATTTGGATCAGAAAAAAAATTTGAACATCCAAATGGAAATGCAGAAATGCTGAGAGAGATAATTCAAAAAAGTATCTGTAATTTTTAAGGATAGGCAAAATGTGGGTTGTTTGGCATTGGTAAATATCCAACCACACATTAACTTGAGAATTTAATTTTCTCTACTCCTTGAAATTTTTTGATCATTAGGCCACTTGCATCCTCAACATGTTTCTAACATGCATATCCACCACATTTAAAACACGTTAGGATCAGTTAGAAGTCTCTTTCCTATAAAATCTATTTGGGGTTGTACTAGCGGAATTTCCCAAACATGGATAACAAAACTTTGGAGTTCATTTTTAGTGCATGAAATATTTTTCTTCACTTACATTTATTATAGTTTTGAAATTTTTTTGCATACAAAAATAGATAAATTTTCATTTTGTTGTGATCTTATATCCTTTTTTTTTACTAGAAAAATGGGAGAGTGAAAACTCAAGTTTGGATCTGAATAAAAATTTGAACATCCATAATGGAAATACACATAAGCTGAGAGAAATAGTTCCAAAAAGTATCTGTGATTTTTAAGGATAGGCAAAAAGTGGGTTGTTTGGCTCTGGTAAATATCCAACCACACGTTAACTTGAGAATTTAATTTTTTCTACTCCTTGAAATTTTTGGATCATTAGGCCACTTGCTCCTCAACATGTTTCTGGCAAGCATATCCACTACATTTAAAACATTTTAGAATCAGTTAGAAATCTCTTTCCTATAAAATCTATTAGGGATTGTACTAGAGGAATTTCCCAAACATGGATAACAAAACTATGAAGTTCATTTTTAGTGCGTGAAATAATTTTCTTCACATTAATTTAGTATAGTATTCAAATTTTTTTGCATAAACAAACTCTTAAATTTTCATTTTGTTGTGATAGTATATCTTTTTTGTCCATGAGAAAAATGGGAGAGTGAAAACTCAAGTTTGGTTCTGAAAAAAAATTTGAACATCCAAAATGGAAATGCACAAATGCTGAGAGAGATAATTCCAAAAAGTATCTGTGATTTTTAAGGATAAGCAAAAAGTGGGTTGTTTGGCTCTGGTAAAATATCCAACCACACGTTAACTTGAGAATTTAATTTTTTCTACTCCTTGAAAATTTTGGATCATTAGGCCACTTGCATCCTCAACATGTTTCTGGCATGCGTATCCACCACATTTAAAACACGTTAGGATCAGTTAGAAGTCTCTTTCCTATAAAATCTATTTGGGGTTGTACTAGTGGAATTTCCCAAACATGGATAACAAAATTTTGGAGTTCATTTTCAGTGCATGAAATATTTTTCTTCACTTATATTTATTATAGTTTTAAAATATTTTTGCATTCATAAACTCTAAATTTTTTATTTTGTTGTGATCTTATATCTTTTTTTTACGAGAAAAATGGGACAGTGAAAACTCAAGTTTGGATCTGAAAAAAAAAATTGAACATCCAAAATGGAAATGCACAAATGCTGAGAGAGATAATTCCAAAAAGAATCTTTGATTTTTAAGGATAGGCAAAAAGTAAGTTGTTTTGCTCCGGTAAATATCCAACGACACGTTAACTTGAGAATTTAACTTTTTCAACTCCTTGAACTTTTTGGATCATTAGGCCACTTGCATCCACCACATGTTTCATCGCATGTATCCACCACATTTAAAAGATGTTAGAATCAGTTAGAAGTCTCTTTCCTATCAAATCTATTAGGGGTTGTACTAGTTGAATTTCCCAAACAAGGATAAGAAAACTATAGAGTTCCTTTTTAGTGCGTGAAATAATTTTCTTCACTTACATTTATTATAGTTTTCAAAGTTTTTTGCATACATAAACTCCAAAATTTTCATTTTGTTGTGATCATATATCTTTTTTGTTTACGAGAAAAATGGGAGAGTGAAAACTCAAGTTTGGATCTGAAAAAAAAAATCTAAACTTCTAAATGGAAATGCACAAATGCTGAGAGAGATAATTCAAAAGAGTATCTGTGATTTTTAAGGATAGGCAAAAAGTGGGTTGTTTGGTATCGATAAATATCCAACCACACTTTTACTTGAGAATTTAATTTTTTCTACTCCTTGAAATTTTTGGATCATTAGGCCACTTGCATCCGCAACATGTTTCATGGCATGTATCCACCACATTTAAAACATGTTAGAATCAGTTAGAAGTCTCTTTCCTATAAAATCTACTAGGGAATGTACTAGTTCAATTTCCCATACATGGATAAAAATACTTTGGAGTTCATTTTTAGTGGGTGAAATAATTTTCTTCACTTACATTTATTATAGTTTTCAAATTATTTTACATACATAAACTCAAAAATTTTCATTTTGTTATGATCTTTTTTTTGTTCACGAGAAGAATGGTAGAGTGAAAACACAATTATGGATCCGAAAAAAGTTTTGAACATCCAAAATGAAAATACACAAATACTGAGATAGATAATTCAAAAAAGTATGTGTGATTTTTAAGGATAGGCAAAAAGTGGGTTGTTTCGCATCGGTAAATATCATACCACACGTTAACTTGAGAATTTAATTTTCTCTACTCCTTGAAAATTTTTTATCATTAGGCCACTTGTATCCTCAACATGTTTCTAGCATGCATATCCACCACATTTAAAACATGTTAGGATCAGTTAGAAGTCTCTTTCCTACAAAATCTATTAGGGGTTGTACTATTGGAATTTCCCAAACATGGATAACAAAACTTTGGAGTTCATTTTTAGTGCATGAAATATTTTTCTTCACTTACATTTATTATAGTTTTCAAATTTTTTTGCATTCATAAACTCTAAAATTTTTATTTTGTTGTGATCTTATATCTTTTTTTTAGGAGAAAAATGGGACAGTGAAAACTCAAGTTTGGTTCTAAAAAAAAATTTTGAACATCCAAAATGGAAATGAGCAAATGCAAAGAGAGATAATTCCAAAAAGTATCTTTGATTTTTAAGGATAGGCAAAAAGTAAGTTGGTGGCTCCTGTAAATATCCAACCACACGTTAACTTGAGAATTTAATTTCTTCTACTCCTTGAAATTTTTGGATCATTAGGCCACTTGCATCCTCAACATGTTTCTGGCATGTACCCACCACATTTAAAACATGTTAGAATCAGTTAGAAGTCTCTTTCCTATAAAATCTATTAGGGGTTGTACTAGTTGAATTTCCCAAACATGGATAATAAAACTACAGAGTTTATTTTTTATGTTTGAAATAATTTTCTTCACTTACATTTATTATAGTTTTCAAATTTTTTTGCATACATAAACACCAAATTTTTCATTTTGTTGTGATCATATATCTTTTTTGTTTACGAGAAAAATGGGAGAGTGAAAACTCAAGTTTGGATCTGAAAAAAAATTTGAACTTCTAAATGGAAATGCACAAATGCTGAAAGAGATAATTCAAAAAAATATCTGTGATTTTTAAGGATAGGCAAAAAGTGGGTTGTTTGGCATCGGTAAATATCCAACCACACGTTTACTTGAGAATTTAATTTTTTCTACTCCTTGAAATTTTTGGATAATTAGGCCACTTGCATCCTCAACATGTTTCTGGCATACATATCCACCATATTTAAAACACGTTAGGATCAATTAGAAGTCTCTTACCCATAAAATCTATTTGGGGTTGTACTAGTGGAATTATCCAAACATGGATAACAAAACTTTGGAGTTCATTTTTTGCACATTAAATAATTTTCTTCACTTACATTTATTAAAGTTTTCAAATTTTTTTCCATACATAAACTCTAAAATTTTCATTTTGTTGTGATCTGATATCTTTTTTGTTTACGAGAAAAATGGGAGAGTGAAAACTCAAATTTGGATATGAAACAAAAAATTTGAACATCCAAATGGAAATGCACAAATGCTGAGAGAGATAATTCCAAAACGTACCTGTCATTTTTATGGTTAAGCAAAAAGTGAGTTGTTTGGCACTAGTAAATATCCAACCATGTTAACGTGAGAATTAAATTTTTTCTACTCCTTGAAATTTTGGGATCATTATGCCCCTTGCATCCTCAACAGTTTTTTGGCACGCATATCGACTACATTTATAACACGTAAGGATTAGTTAGAAGTCTCTTTCCTATCAAATCTATTTGGGGTTGTACTAGTGGAATTTTCCAAACATGGATAACAAAAATTTTGAGTTCATTTTTAGTGTGAGAAATAATTTTCTTCACTTACATTTATTATAGTTTTCAAATTTTTTTGCATACATAAACACCTAAATTTTCATTTTGTTGCGATCATATATTGTTTTTTGTTTACGAGAAAAATGGGAGAGTGAAAACTCAAGTTTGGATCTGAAAAAAAAAAAATTGAACTTCTAAATGGAAATGCACAAATGCTGAGAGAGATAATTCAAGAAAGTATCTGTGATTTTTAAGGATAGGCAAAAAGTGGGTTGTTTGGCATCGGAAAATATCCAACCACATGTTTACTTGAGAATTTATTTATTTGTACTCCTTGAAATTTTTGGATAATTAGGCCACTTACATCCTCAACATGTTTCTGGCATGCATATCCACCACATTTAAAACACGTTAGGATCAATTAGAAGTCTCTTACCCATAAAATCTATTTGGGGTTGTACTAGTGGAATTATCCAAACATAGATAACAAAACTTTGGAGTTCATTTTTTGCACTTGAAATAATTTTCTTCACTTACATTTATTAAAGTTTTCAAAATTTTTTGCATACATAAACTCTAAAATTTTCATTTTGTTGTGATCTTATATCTTTTTTGTTTACGAGAAAAATGGGAGAATGAAAACTCAAATTTGGATTTAAAAAAAAATTATAACATCCAAATGGAAATGCACAAATGCTGAGAGAGATAATTCCAAAACGTACCTCTCATTTTTAAGGTTAGGCAAAAAGTGGGTTGTTTGGCACCGGTAAATATCCAACCACGTTAACGTGAGAAATTTATTTTTTCAACTCCTTGAAATTTTGGGATCATTATGCCACTTGCATCCTCAACAGTTTTTTGGCATGCATATCCACCACATTTAAAACACGTTAGGGTCAGTTAGAAATCTCTTTCCTATAAAATCTATTTGGGGTTGTACTAGTGGAATTTTCCAAACATGGATAACAAAAATTTTGAGTTCATTTTTAGTGCGAGAAATAATTTTCTTCACTTACATTTATTATAGTTTTCAAATTGTTTTGCATACATAAACTCTAAAATTTTCATTTTTTTGTGATCTTATATCTTTTTTGTTTACGAGAAAAATGGGAGAGTGAAAACTCAAGTTCGGATCAGAAAAAAAAATTTGAACATCCAAATTGAAAATGCACAAATGCAGAGAGAGATAATTCCAAAAAGTATAGTTGATTTTTAAGAATAGACAAAAAGTGGGTTCTTATTCTCCGGTAAATATTCAACCACACGTTAACTTGAGAATTTAATTTTTTCCACTCCTTGAAATTTTTGGACCATTAGGCCACTTGCATCCTGAACATGTTTTTGGCATGCATATCCACCACATTTAAAACATGTTAGGATCAGTTAGAAGTCTCTTTCTTATAAAATCTGTTAGGGGTTGTAATTGTGGAATTTCCCAAACATGGATAACAATACTTTGGTGGAGTTCATTTTTAGTGGGTGATATAATTTTCTTCACCTACATTTAATATAGTTTTCAAATTATTTTGCATACATAAACTCTAAAATTTTCATTTTGTTATGGTCTTTTTTTTTGTTCACGAGAAGAATGGTAGAGTGAAATCACAATTATGGATCTGAAAAAAAATTTGAACATCCAAAATGAAAATACACAAATGCTGAGATAGATAATTCAAAAAAGTATATGTAGTTTTTAAGAGTAGGCAAAAATTGGGTCGTTTGGCACCGATAAATATTCAACCACACGTTAACATGAGAATTTAATTGTTTGTACTCCATGAAATTTTTTGATCATTAGGCCAATTGCATCCTCAACATGTTTCTGGCATGCATATCCACCACATTTATAACACATTAGGATCAGTTAGAAGTCTCTTTCTTATAAAATCTATTTGGGGTTGTACTAGTGGAATTTTCCAAACATGGATAACAAAACTTTGGAGTTCCTTTTTAGTGAGGAAAATAATTATCTGCACTTACATTTATTATAGTTTCCAAATTATTTTGCATACATAATCTCTAAAATTTTCATTTTGTTATGATCTTATATCTTTTTTGTCCACGGGAAAAAAGGGAGAGTGAAAACTCAAGTTTGGTTCTGAAAAAAATATTTGAACATCCAAAATGGAAATACACAAATGTTGAGAGAGATAATTCCAAAAAGTATCTGTGATTTTTAAGGATAGGCAAAAAGTGGGTTGTTTGGCTCTGGTAAATATCCAACCACACGTTAACTTGAGAATTTAATTTTTTCTACTCCTTGAAATTTTTGGATCATTAGGCCACTTGCATCCTCAACATGTTTCTGGCATGCATATCCACCATATTTAAAGCATTTTAGAATGAGTTAGAAGTCTCTTTCCAATAAAATCTATTAGGGGTTGTACTAGTGGAATTTCCCAAACAAGGATAACAAAACTAAGAAGTTCATTTTTAGTGCGTGAAATAATTTTCTTCACATTAATTTATTATAGTATTCAAATTTTTTTGCATACATAAACTCTTATATTTTCATTTTGTTGTGATCATATATCTGTTTTTTTTACGAGAAAAATGGGAGCGTGAAAACTCAAGTTTGGATCTGAAAAAAAAAATGAACATCCAAATGGAAATGCACAAATGGTGAGAGAGATAATTCAAAAAAGTATCTGTAATTTTTCAAGATAGGGAAAATGTTGGTTGTATGGCATCGATAAATATCCAACCACACGTTAACTTGAGAATTTAATTTTCTCTACTCCTTGAAATTTTTTTATCATTAGGCCACTTGCATCCTCAATAGGTTTCTAGCATGCATATCCACCATATTTAAAACACGTTAGGATCAGTTAGAAGTCTCTTTCCCATAAAATCTTTTTGGGGTTGTACTAGTGGAATTTCCAAAAAATGGATAACAAAACTATGAAGTTCATTTTTAGTGAGTGAAATAATTTTCTTCACATTAATTTATTATAGTTTTCAATTTTTTTTGCATACATAAACTCTTAAATTTTCTTTTTGTTGTGATCATATATCTATATTTTTTATGAGAAAAATGGGAGAGTGAAAACTCAAGTTTGGATCTGAAAAAAAAAATTGAACATCCAAATGGAAATGCACAAATGCTCAGAGAGATAATTCAAAAAAGTATCTGTAATTTTTAAGGATAGGTAAAAAGTAAGTTGTTTGGCATCGGTAAATATCCAACCACACGTTAGCTTGAGAATTTAATTTTCTCTACTGCTTGAAATTTTTTGGATCGTTAGGCCACTTGCATCCTCAACATGTTTCTGGCATGCATATCCACCATATTTAAAGAATTTTAGAATCAGTTAGAAGTCTCTTTCCAAAAAAACCTATTATGGGTTGTACTAGTGGAATTTCCCAAACATGGATAACAAAACTATGAAGTTCATTTTTAGTGCGTGAAATAATTTTCTTCACATTAATTTATTATAGTATTCAATTTTTTTTGCATACATAAACTCTTAAATTTTCATTTTGTTGTGATCATATATCTGTTTTTTTTACGAGAAAAATGGGAGAGTGAAAACTCAAGTTTGGATCTGAAAAAAAAAATTGAACATCCAAATGGAAATGCACAAATGCTGAGAGAGATAATTCAAAAAAGTATCCGTAATTTTTAAGGATAGGCAAAATGTGGGTTGTTTGGCATCGGTAAATATCCAACCACACGTTAACTTGAGAATTTAATTTTCTCTACTCCTTGAAATTTTTTGATCATTAGGCCACTTGCATCCTCAACATGTTTCTAGCATGCACATCCACCACATTTAAAACACGTTAGGATCAGTTGGAAGTCTCTTTCGTATAAAATCTATTTGGGGTTTTACTAGTGGAATCATCCAAACATGGATAACAAAACATTGGAGTTCATTTTTAGCACGTGAAATAATTTTCTTCGATTACATTGATTA
This sequence comes from Aristolochia californica, assembly GCF_029961685.1. NCBI lineage: Eukaryota > Viridiplantae > Streptophyta > Magnoliopsida > Piperales > Aristolochiaceae > Aristolochia > Aristolochia californica. Next base: position 16,865,160 of record NW_027181771.1, read on the forward strand.
TAGTTTTTAAAATTTTTTGCATAGGTAAACTCTAAAATTTTCATTTTGTTGTGATCTTATATCTTTTTTGTTTACGAGAAAAATGGGAGAGTTAAAACTCAAATTTGGATCAGAAAAAAAATTTTTTACATCCAAATGGAAATGCACAAATGCTGAGAGAGATAATTCCAAAAAGTATATTTGATTTTTACGAATAGGCAAAAAGTGGGTTGTTATTCTCCGATAAATATCCAACCACACGTTAACTTGAGAATTTAATTTTTTCCACTCCTTGAAATTTTTTGATCATTAGGCCACTTGCATCCTGAACATGTTTCTGGCATGTATATCCACCACATTTAAAACATGTTAGGATCAGTTAGAAGTCTCTTTGCTATAAAATCTGTTAGGGGTTGTTAGTGTCGAATTTGCCAAATATGGATAACAATACTTTGGAGTTCATTTTTAGTGGGTGAAATAATTTTCTTCACTCACATTTATTATAGTTTTCAAATTATTTTGCATACATAAACTCAAAAATTTTGATTTTGTTGTGATCTTTTTTTTTTTCAGGGGAAGAATGGTAGTGAAAACACAATTAAGGATCTGAAAAAAATTTTGATCATCCAAAATGAAAATACACAAATGCTGAGCTAGATAATTCCAAAAGGTATCTGTGTTTTTTAAGCGTAGGAAAAAATTGGGTTGTTTGGCACCAGTAAATATCCAACCACACGTTAACTTGAGAATTTAATTTTTTCTACTCCATAAAATTTTGGATCATTAGGCCAATTGTATCCTCAACATGTTTCTGGCATGCATATCCACCACATTTAAAACACATTAGGATCAGTTAGAAGTCTCTTTCCTATAAAATCTATTTGGGGTTGTACTAGTGGAATTTTCCAAACATGGATAACAAAACTTTGGAGTTCCTTTTTAGTGAGGGAAATAATTGTTGCACTTACATTTATTATAGTTTTCAAATTTTTTTGCATACATAAACTCTAAAATTTTCATTTTGTTGTGTTCATCATTTTTGTCCACGAGAAAAATGGGAGAGTGAAAACTCAAGTTTGGTTCTGAAAAGAACATTTGAACATCCAAAATGGAAATGCACAAATGCTGAGAGAGATAATTCCAAAAAGTATCTGTGATTTTTAAGGATAAGCAAAAAGTGGGTTGTTTGGCTCTGGTAAATAATCAATCACACATTAACTTGAGAATTTAATTTTTTCTACCCCTTCAAATTTTTGGATCATTAGGCCACTTGCATCCTCAACATGTTTCTGGCATGCGTATCCACCACATTTAAAACACGTTAGGATCAGTTAGAAGTCTCTTTCCTATAAAATCTATTTGGGGTTGTACAAGTGGAATTTCCCAAACATGGATAACAAAATTTTGGAGTTCATTTTCAGTGCATGAAATATTTTTCTTCACTTATATTTATTATAGTTTTAAAATTTTTTTGCATTCATAAACTCTAAATTTTTTATTTTGATGTGATCTTATATCTTTTTTTTACGAGGAAAATGGGACAGTGAAAACTCAAGTTTGGATCTGAAAAAAAAATTTGAACATCCAAAAGGGAAATGCACAAATGCTGAGAGAGTTAATTCCAAAAAGAATCTTTGATTTTTATGGATAGGAAAAAAGTAAGTTGTTTTGATCCGGTAAATATCCAAACACACGTGAACTTGAGAATTTATTTTTTTCTACTCTAAATTTTTGGATCATTAGGCCACTTGCATCCGCAACATGTTTAATGGCATGTATCCACCACATTTAAAACATGTTAGAATCAGTTAGAAGTCTCTTTCCTATAAAATCTATTAGGGGTTGTACTAGTTGAATTTCCCAAACATGGATAACAATACTTTAGAGTTCATTTTTAGTGGGTGAAATAATTTTATTCACTTACATTTATTACAGTTTTCAAATTATTTTACATACATAAACTCAAAAATTTTCATTTTGTTATGATCTTTTTTTTTTGTTCACGAGAAGAATGGTAGAGTGAAAAGACAATTATGGATCTGAAAAAAATTTTGAACATCCAAAATGAACATACACAAATGCTGAGATAGATAATTCCAAAAAGTATCTATGATTTTTAAGGGTAGGCAAAAATGAGGTTGTTTGGCACCGGTAAATATCCAACCACACGTTAACTTGAGAATTTAATATTTTCTACTCCATGAAATTTTTGGATCATTAGGCCAATTGCATCCTCAACATGTTTCTGGCATGAATATCCACCACATTTAAAACACATTAGGATCAATTAGAAGTCTTTTTCCTATAAAATCTATTTGGGGTTGTACTAGTGAAATTTTCCAAACATGGATAACAAAACTTTGGAGTGCCTTTTTAGTGACAGAAATAATTTTCTGCGCTTACATTTGATATAGTTGTCAAATTTTTTTGCAAACATATACTCTAAAATTTTCGTTTTGTTGTGATCTTATATCTTTTTTGTCCACCAGAAAAATGGGAGAGTGAAAACTCAGGTTTGGTTCTGAAAAAAACATTTGAACATCCAAAATGGAAATGCACAAATGCTGAGAGAGATAATTACAAAAAGTCTCTGTGATTTTTAAGGATAGGCAAAAAGTGGGTTGTTTGGCTCTGGTAAATATCCAACCACACATTAACTTGAGAATTTAATTTTCTCTACTCCTTGAAATTTTTTTATCATTAGGCCACTTGCATCCTCAACATGTTTTTAGCATGCATGTCCACCACATTTAAATCACGTTAGGATCTGTTAGAAGTCTCTTAGCTATAAAATCTATTTGGGGTTGTACTAGTGGAATTTCCCAAACATGGAAAACATGACTTTGGAGTTCATTTTTAGTGCATGAAATATTTTTTTCACTTACCTTTATTATAGTTTTCAAATTTTTTTGCATTCATAAACTCTAAAATTTTTATTTTGTTGAGATCTTATATCTTTTTTTTTACGAGAAAAATGGGGCAGCGAAAACTCAAGTTTGGATCTGAAAAAAAAATTGAACATCCAAAAAGGAAATGCACAAGTGCAGAGAGAGATAATTCCAAAAAGTACCTTTGATTTTTAAGGATAGGCAAAAAGTAAGTTGTTTGGCTCTGGTAAATATCCAACCACATGTTAACTTGATAATTTAATTTTTTCTGCTCGAAATTTTTGGATGATTAGGCCACTTGCATCCTCAACATGTTTCTGGCATGTATCCACCACATTTAAAACATGTTAGAATCAGGTAGAAGTCTCTTTCCTATAAAATCTATTAGGGGTTGTATTAGTTGAATTTCCCTAACATGGATAACAAAACTACAAAGTTCATTTTCACTGGGTGAAATAATTTTCTTCACTTACTTTTATTATAGTTTTCAAATTTTTTTGCATACATAAACACCTAAATTTTCATTTTGTTGTGATCATATATCTTTTTTGTTTACGAGAAAAATGGGAGAGTGAAAACTCAAGTTTGGATCTGAAAAAAAAATTTGAACTTCTAAATGGAAATGCACAAATGCTGAGAGAGATAATTCAAAAAAGTATCTGTGATTTTTAGGATAGGCAAAAAGTGGGTTGTTTGGCATCGGAAAATATCCAACCACACGTTTCCATGAGAATTTATTTTTTTGTACTCCTTGAAATTTTTGGATAATTAGGCCACTTGCATCCTCAACATGTTTCTGGCATGCATATCCACCACATTTAAAACACGTTAGGATCAATGTAGAAGTCTCTTACCCATAAAATCTATTTGGGGTTGTACTAGTGGAATTATCCAAACATAGATAACAAAACTTTGGAGTTCCGTTTTTGCACGTGAAATAATTTTCTTCACTTACATTTATTAAAGTTTTCAAAATTTTTTGCATACATGAACTCTAAAATTTTCATTTTGTTGTGATCTTATATCTTTTTTGTTTACGAGAAAAATGGGAGAGTGAAAACTCAAATTTGGATTTAAAAAAAAATTTGAACATCCAAATGGAGATGCACAAATGCTGAGAGAGATAATTCCAAAACGTACCTGTCATTTTTAAGGTTAGGGAAAAAGTGGGTTGTTTGGCACCGGTAAATATCCAACCACGTGAGCGTGAGAATTTAATTTTTTCTACTCCTTGAAAATTTGGGATCATTATGCCACTGGCATCCTCAACAGTTTTTTGGCATGCATATCCACCACATTTAAAACACGTTAGGATCAGTTAGAAGTCTCTTTCCTATAAAATCCATTTGGGGTTGTACTAGTGGAATTTTCTAAACATGGATAACAAAACTTTGGAGTTCCTTTTTAGTGAGGGAAATAATTATCTGCACTTACATTTATTATAGTTTCCAAATTATTTTGCATACATAATCTCTAAAATTTTCATTTTGTTGTGATCTTATATCTTTTTTGTCCACAAGAAAAATGGGAGAGTGAAAACTCAAGTTTGGTTCTGAAAAAAATATTTGAACATCCAAAATGGAAATACACAAATGTTGAGAAAGATAATTCCAGAAAGTATCTGTGATTTTTAAGGATAGGCAAAAAGTGGGTTGTTTGGCTCTGGTAAATATCCAACCACACATTAACTTGAGAATTTAATTTTTTCTACTCCTTGAAATTTTTGGATCATTAGGCCACTTGCATCCTCAACATGTTTCTGGCATGCATATCCACCATATTTAAAGCATTATAAAATCAGTTAGATGTCTCTTTCCAATAAAATCTATTAGGGTTGTCCTAGTGGAATTTCCCAAACAAGGATAACAAAACTATGAAGTTCATTTTTAGTGCGTGAAATAATTTTCTTCACATTAATTTATTATAGTATTCAAATTTTTTTGCATACATAAACTCTTATATTTTCATTTTGTTGTGATCATATATCTGTTTTTTTACGAGAAAAATGGGAGCGTGAAAACTCAAGTTTGGATCTGAAAAAAAAAATGAACATCCAAATGGAAATGCACAAATGGTGAGAGAGATAATTCAAAAAAGTATCTGTAATTTTTCAGGATAGGGAAAATGTTGGTTTTTTAGCATCGATAAATATCCAACCACACGTTAACTTGAGAATTTAATTTTCTCTACTCCTTGAAAATTTTTTATCATTAGGCCACTTGCATCCTCAACAGGTTTCTAGTTTGCATATCCACCATATTTAAAACACGTTAGGATCAGTTAGAAGTCTCTTTCCCATAAAATCTATTTGGGGTTGTACTAGTGGAATTTCCCAAAAATGGATAACAAAACTATGAAGTTCATTTTTAGTGAGTGATTTTCTTCACATTAATTTATTACAGTTTTCAAATTTTTTTGCATACATAAACTCTTAAATTTTCTTTTTGTTGTGATCATATATCTGTTTTTTTTATGAGAAAAATGGGAGAGTGAAAACTCATGTTTGGATCTGAAAAAACAATTGAACATCCAAATGGAAATGCACAAATACTGGGAGAGATAATTCAAAAAAATATCTGTAATTTTTAAGGATAGGCAAAAAGTAAGTTGTCGGGCATCGGTAAATATCCAACCACACGTTAGCTTGAGAATTTAATTTTCTCTACTACTTGAAAATTTTTGGATCATTAGGCCACTTGCATCCTCAACATGTTTCTGGCATGCATATCCACCATATTTAAAGAATTTTAGAATCAGTTAGAAGTCTCTTTCCAATAAAACCTATTATGGGTTGTACTAGTGGAATTTCCCTAACATGGATAACAAAACTATGAAGTTCATTTTTAGTGAGTGAAATAATTTTCTTCACACTAATTTATTATAGTATTCAATTTTTTTTGCATACATAAACTCTTAAATTTTCATTTTGTTGTGATGATATATCTATTTTTTTTACGAGAAAAATGGGAGAGTGAAAACTCAAGTTTGGATCTGAAAAAAAAAAATGAACATCCAAATGGAAATGCACAAATGCTGAGAGAGATAATTCAAAAAAGTATCTGTAATTTTTAAGGATAGGCAAAATGTGGGTTGTTTGGCATCGGTAAATATCCAAGCACACGTTAACTTGAGAATTTAATTTTCTCTACTCCTTGATAATTTTTTATCATTAGGCCACATGCATCCTCAACATGTTTCTAGCATGCATATCCACCATATTTAAAACACGTTAGGATAATTTGGAAGTCTCTTTCCTATAAAATCTATTTGGGGTTGTACTAGTTGAATTATCCAAACATAGATAACAAAACATTGGAGTTCATTTTTAGCACATGAAATAATTTTCTTCGCTTACATTGATCATAATTTTTAAAATTTTTTGCATAGGTAAACTCTAAAATTTTCAATTTGTTGTGATCATATATCTTTTTTGTTTACGAGAAAAATGGGAGAGTGAAAACTCAAGTTTGGATCTGGAAAAAAAATTTGAACTTCTAAATGGAAATGCACAAATGCTGTGAGAGATAATTCAAAAAAGTATCTGTGATTTTTAAGGATAGGTAAAAAGTGGGTTGTTTGGCATCGGAAAATATCCAACCACACGTTTACTTGAGAATTTATTTTTTTGTACTCCTTGAAATTTTTGGATAATTAGGCCACTTGCATCCTCAACATGTTTCTGGCATTCATATCCACCACATTTAAAACATGTTAGGATCAATTAGAAGTCTCTTACCCATAAAATCTATTTGGGGTTGTACTAGTGGAATTATCCAAACATAGATAACAAAACTTTGGAGTTCTGTTTTTGCACGTGAAATAATTTTCTTCACTTACATTTATTAAAGTTTTCAAAATTTTTTGCATACATATACTCTAAAATTTTCATTTTGTTGTGATCTTATATCTTTTTTGTTTACGAGAAAAATGGGAGAGTGAAAACTCAAGTTCGGATCAGAAAAAAATATTTGAACATCCAAATTGAAAATGCACAAATGCTGAGAGAGATAATTCCAAAAAGTATAGTTGATTTTTAAGAATAGGCAAAAAGTGGGTTCTTATTCTCCGGTAAATATTCAACCACACGTTAACTTGAGAATTTAATTTTTTCCACTCCTTGAAATTTTTGGATCATTAGGCCACTTGCATCCTGAACATGTTTCTGGCATGCATATCCACCACATTTAAAACATGTTAGGATCAGTTAGAAGTCTCTTTCCTATAAAATCTGTTAGGGTTGTAATTGTGGAATTTCCCAAACATGGATAACAATACTTTGGAGTTCATTTTTAGTGGGTGAAATAATTTTCTTCACCTACATTTAATATAGTTTTCAAATTATTTTGGATACATAAACTCTAAAATTTTCATTTTGTTATGGTCTTTTTTTTTGTTCACGAGAAGAATGGTAGAGTGAAAACACAATTATGGATCTGAAAAAAATTTTGAACATCCAAAATGAAAATACAGAAATGCTGAGATAGATAATTCAAAAAAGTATCTGTGATTTTTAAGGGTAGGCAAAAATTGGGTTGTTTGGCACCGGTAAATATCCAACCACACGTTAACTTGAGAATTTAATTTTTTCTAGTCCATGAAATTTTTGGATCATTAGGCCAATTGCATCCTCAACATGTTTCTGGCATGCATATCCACCACATTTAAAACACATTAGGATAAGTTAGAACTCTCTTTCCTATAAAATCTATTTGGAGTTGTACTAGTGGAATTTTCCAACCATGGATAACAAAACTTTGGAGTTCCTTTTTAGTGAGGGAAATAATTATCTGCACTTACATTTATTATAGTTTCCAAATTATTTTGCATACATAATCTCTAAAATTTTCATTTTGTTGTGATCTTATATCTTTTTTGTCCATAAGAAAAATGGGAGAGTGAAAACTCAAGTTTGGTTCGAAAAAAAATATTTGAACATCCAAAATGGAAATACACAAATGCTGAGAGAGATAATTCCAAAAAGTATCTTTAATTTTTAAGGATAGGCAAAATGTGGGTTGTTTGGCATCGGTAAATATCCAACAACACGTTAACTTGAGAATTTAATTTTCTCTACTTCTTGAAAATTTTTGGTCATTAGGCCACTTGCATCCTCAACATGTTTCTAGCATGCATATCCACCACATTTAAAACACGTTAGGATCAGTTGGAAGTCTCTTTCCTATAAAATCTATTTGGAGTTGTACTAGTGGAATTATCCAAACATAGATAACAAAACATTAGAGTTTATTTTAAGCACGTGAAATAATTTTCTTCACTTACATTGATTATAGTTTTTAAAATTTTTTGCATAGGTAAACTCTAAAATTTTCATTTTGTTGTGATCTTATATCTTTTTTGTTTACGAGAAAATTGGAAGAGTGAAAACTCAAATTTGGATCAGAAAAAAAATTTTAACATCCAAATGGAAATGCACAAATGCTGAGAGAGATAATTCCAAAAAGTATATTTGATTTTTACGAATAGGCAAAAATTGGGTTGTTATTCTCCGGTAAATATTCAACCACACGTTAACTTGAGAATTTAATTTTTTCCACTCCTTGAAATTTTTGGATCATTAGGCCGCTTGTATCCTGAACATGTTTCAGGTATACATATCCACCACATTGAAAACATGTTAGGATCAGTTAGAAGTCGCTTTCCTATAAAATCTGCTAGGGGTTGTAATTGTGGAATTTCCCAAACATGGATAACAATACTTTGGAGTTCATTTTTAGTGGGTGAAATAATTTTCTTCACTTACATTTATTATAGTTTTCAAATTATTTTGCATACATAAACTCAAAAATTTTCATTTTGTTGTGATCTTTTTTTTTTTCTTCACGAGAAGAATGGTAGAGTGAAAACACAATTATGGATCTGAAAAAAATTTTGAACATCCAAAATGAAAATACACAAATGCTGAGATAGATAATTCCAAAAAGTATTTGTGATTTTTAAGGGTAGGCAAAAATGGGGTTGTTTGGCACCGATAAATATCCAAACACACGTTAACTTGAGAATTTGATTTTTTCTACTCCATGAAATTTTTGGATCATTAGGCCAATTGCATCCTCAACATGTTTCTGGCATGCATATCCACCACATTTAAAACACGTTAAGAAGTCACTTTCCTATAAAATCTATTTGGGGTTGTACTAGTGAAATTTTCCAAACATGGATAACAAAACTTTGGAGTTCCTTTTTAGTGAGGGAAATAATTTTCAGCACTTACATTTATTGTAGTTTTCAAATTTTTTTGCATACATAAACTCTAAAATTTTCATTTTGTTGTGATCTTATATCTTTTTTGTCCACGAGAAAAATGGGAGAGTGAAAACTCAAGTTTGGTTCTGAAAAAAACATTTGAACATCCAAAATGGAAATGCACAAATGCTGAGAGAGATAATTCCAAAATGTATCTGTGATTTTTAAGGATAGGCAAAAAGTGGGTTGTTTGGCTCTGGTAAATATTCAACCACACGTTAACTTGAGAATTTAATTTTTTCTACACCTTGAAATTTTTTGTTCATTAGGCGACTTGCATCCTCAACATGTTTCTAGTATGCATATCCACCATATTTAAAGCATTTTAGAATCAGTTAGAATTCTCTTTCCAATAAAATCTATTAGGGATTGTACTAGTGGAATTTCCCAAACAAGGATAACAAAACTATGAAGTTCATTTTTAGTGCGTGAAATAATTTTCTTCACATTAATTTATTATAGTATACAATTTTTTTTGCATACACAAACTCTTAAATTTTCATTTTGTTGTGATCTTATATCTTTTTTTTTACGAGAAAAATGGGACAGTGAAAACTCAAGTTTGGATCTGAAAAAAAAAATTGAACATCCAAAATGAAATGCGCAAATGCAGAGAGAGATAATTCCAAAAAGTATCTTTGATTTTTAAGGATAGGCAAAAAGTAAGTTGTTTGGCTCCGGTAAATATCCAACCACACGTTAACTTGAGAATTTAATTTTTTCTACTCGAAATTTTTGGATCATTAGGCCACTTGCATCCTCAACATGTTTCTGGCATGTATCCACCACATTTAAAACAAGTTAGAATCAGTTAGAAGTCTATTTCCTATAAAATCTATTAGGGGTTGTACTAGTTGAATTTCCCAAAAATGGATAACAAAACTACAGAGTTTATTTTTTATGTTTGAAATAATTTTCTGCACTTACATTTATTATAAACTTTTAAATGGAAATGCAGAAATGCTGAGAGAGATAATTCAAAAAAGTATCTGTGATTTTTAAGGATAGGAAAAAAGTGGGTTGTTTGGCATCGGAAAATATCCAACCACACGTTTACTTGAGAATTTATTTTTTTGTAGTCCTTGAAATTTTTGGATAATTAGGCCACTTGCTTCCACAACATGTTTTTGGCATGCATATCCACCACATTTAAAACACGTTAGGATCAATTAGAAGTCTCTTACCCATAAAATCTATTTGGGGTTGTACTAGTGGAATTATCCAAACATAGATAACAAAATGTTGGAGTTCATTTTTTGCACATTAAATAATTTTCTTCACTTACATTTATTAATGTTTTCAAAATTTTTTCCATACATAAACTCTAAAATTTTCATTTTGTTGTGATCTGATATCTTTTTTGTTTACGAGCAAAATGGGAGAGTGAAAACTCAAATTTGGATATGAAACAAAAAATTTGAACATCCAAATGGAAATGCACAAATGCTGAGAGAGATAATTCCAAAACGTACCTCTCATTTTTATGGTTAAGCAAAAAGTGAGTTGTTTGGCACCGGTAAATATCCAACCACGTTAACATGAGAATTAAATTTTTTCTACTCCTTGATATTTTGGGATCATTATGCCCCTTGCATCCTCAACAGTTTTTTGGCACGCATATCCACTACATTTATAACATGTAAGGATCAGTTAGAAGTCTCTTTCCTATCAAATCTATTTGGGGTTGTACTAGTGGAATTTTCCAAACATGGATAACAAAAATTTTGAGTTCATTTTTATTGCGAGAAATAATTTTCTTCACGTACATTTATTATAGTTTTCAAATTTTTTTGCATACATAAACTCTAAAATTTTCGTTTTTTTGTGATCTTATATCTTTTTTGTTTACGAGAAAAATGGGAGAGTGAAAACTCAAGTTTGGATCAGAAAAAAAATTTGAACATCCAAAATGGAAATGCATAAATGCTGAGATAGATAATTCCAAAAAGTTAATTTGATTTTTAAGAATAGGCAAAAAGTGGGTTGTTATTCTCCGGTAAATATCCAACCACACGTTAACTTGAGAATTTAATTTTTTCCACTTCTTGATATTTTTGGATCATTAGGGCACTTGCATCCTGAACATGTTTTTGGCATGCATATCCACCACATTTAAAACATGTTAGGATCAGTTAGAAGTCTCTTTCCTATAAAATCTGTTAGGGGTTGTAATTGTGGAATTTCCCAAACATGGATAACAATACTTTGGAGTTCATTTTTAGTGGGTGAAATAATTTTCTTCAATTACATTTATTATAGTTTTCAAATTATTTTGCATACATAAACTCAAAAATTTTCATTTTGTTGTGATCTTTTTTTTTTTGTTCACGAGAAGAATGGTAGAGTGAAAACACAATTATGGATCTGAAAAAAATTTTGAACATCCAAAATGAAAATACACAAATGCTGAGATAGATAATTCCAAAAAGTATCTGTGATTTTTAAGGGTAGCCAAAAATGGGGTTGTTTGGCACCGGTAAATATCCAACCACACGTTAACTTGTGAATTTAATATTTTCTACTCCATGAAATTTTTGGATCATTAGGCCAATTGCATCCTCAACATGTTTCTGGCATGAATATCCACCACATTTAAAACACGTTAGGATCAGTTAGAAGTCTTTTTCCTATAAAATCTATTTGGGGTTGTACTAGTGAAATTTTCCAAACATGGATAACGAAACTTTGGAGTGCCTTATAGTGACGGAAATAATTTTCTGCACTTACATTTAATATAGTTTTCAATTTTTTTTGCAAACGTAAAATCTAAAATTTTCATTTTGTTGTGATCTTATATCTTTTTTGTCCACGAGAAAAATGGGAGAGTGAAAACTCAGGTTTAGTTTTGAAAAAAACATTTGAACATCCAAAATGGAAATGTACAAATGCTGAGAGAGATAATTCCAAAAAGTCTCTTTGATTTTTAAGGATAGGAAAAAAGTGGGTTGCTTGGCTCTAGTAAATATCCAACCACACGTTAACTTGAGAATTTAATTTTTTCTACTCCTTGAAATTTTTGGATCATTAGGCCACTTGCATCCTCAACATGTTTCTGCCACACATATCCCCCATATTTAATGCATTTTAGAATCAGTTAGAAGTCTCTTTCCAATAAAATCTATTAGGGGTTGTACTAGTGGAATTTCCCAAACATGGATAACTGAACTATGAAGTTCATTTTTAGTGCGTGAAATAATTTTCTTCACTTACATTTATTGTAGTTTTCAAATTTTTTTGCATACATAAACTCCAAAATTTTCATTTTATTGTGATCATATATCTTTATTGTTCACAAGAAAAATGGGAGAGTGAAAACTCAAGTTTGGATCTGAAAAAAAATTTGAACTTCTAAAAGGAAATGCACAAATGCTGAGAGAGATAATTTAAAAAAGTCTCTGTGATTTTTAAGGATAGGCAAAAAGTGGGTTGTTTGGCATCGGTAATTATCCAACCATACGTTTACTTGAGAATTTAATTTTCTCTACTCCTTGAAATTTTTTTATCATTAGGCCACTTGCATCCTCAACATGTTTCAAGCATGCATGTCCACCACATTTAAAACACGTTAGGATCAGTTAGAAGTCTCTTAGCTATAAAATCTATTTGGGGTTGTACTAGTGGAATTTCCCAAACATGGATAACAAAACTTTGGAGTTCATTTTTAGTGCATGAAATATTTTTCTTCACTTACATTTATTATAGTTTTCAAATTTTTTTGCATTCATAAACTCTAAAATTTTTATTTTGTTGTGATCTTCTATCTTTTTTTTTACGAGAAAAATGGGGAAGTGAAAACTCAAGTTTGGATCTGAAAAAAAAATTTGAACATCCAAAATGGAAATGCGCAAGTGCAGAGAGAGATAATTCCAAAAAGTACCTTTGATTTTTACGGATAGGCAAAAAGTAAGTTGTTTGGCTCCGGTAATTATCCAACCACATGTTAACTTGATAATTTAATTTTTTCTACTTGAAATTTTTGGATCATTAGGCCACTTGCATCCTCAACATGTTTCTAGCATGTATCCACCACATTTAAAACATGTTAGAATCAGTTAGAAGTCTCTTTCCTATAAAATCTATTAGGGGTTGTATTAGTTGAATTTCCCAAACATGGATAACAAAACTACAAAGTTCATTTTCACTGGGTGAAATAATTTTCTTCACTTACATTTATTATAGTTTTCAAATTTTTTTGCATACATAAACACCTAAATTTTCATTTTGTTGCGATCATATATCTTTTTTGTTTACGAGAAAAATGGGAGACTGAAAACTCAAGTTAGAATCTGAAAAAAAAATTTGAACTTCTAAATGGAAATGCACAAATGCTGGGAGAGATAATTCAAAAAAGTATCTGTGATTTTTAAGGATAGGCAAAAAGTTGGTTTTTTGGCATCGAAAAATATCCAACCACATGTTTACTTGAGAATTTATTTATTTGTACTTGAAATTTTTGGATGATTAGGCCACGTGGATCCTCAACATGTTTCTCGCATGCATATCCACCACATTTAAAACACATAAGGATCAATTAGAAGTCTCTTACCCATAAAATCTATTTGGGGTTGTACTAGTGGAATTATCCAAACATAGATAACAAAACTTTGGAGTTCATTTTTTGCACGTGAAATAATTTTCTTCACTTACATTTATTAAAGTTTTCAAATTTTTTTGCATACATAAACTCTAAAATTTTCATTTTGTTGTGATCTTATATCTTTTTTGTTTACGAGAAAATTGGGAGAGTGAAAATTCAAATTTGGATTTAAAAAAAAATTATAACATCCAAATGGAAATGCACAAATGCTGAGAGTGATAATTCCAAAACGTACCCGTCATTTTTAAGGATAGGCAAAAAGTGGGTTGTTTAGCACCGGTAAATATCCAACCACGTTAACGTGAGAATTTAATTTTTTCTACTCCTTGAAATTTTGGGATCATTATGCCACTTGCATCCTCAACAGTTTTTTGGCATGCATATCCACCACATTTAAAACACGTTAGGGTCAGTTAGAAGTCTCTTTCCTATAAAATCTACTTGGGGTTGTACTAGTGGAATTTTCCAAACATGGATAATAAAAATTTTGAGTTCATTTTTAGTGCGAGAAATAATTTTCTTCACTTACATTTATTATAGTTTTCAAATTTTTTTGCATACATAAACTCTAAAATTTTCATTTTTTTTGTGATCTTATATCTTTTTTGTTTACGAGAAAAATGGGAGAGTGAAAACTCAAGTTCGGATCAGAAAAAAAAATTTGAACTTCCAAATTGAAAATGCACAAATGCTGAGAGAGATAATTCCAAAAAGTATAGTTGATTTTTAAGAATAGGCAAAAAGTGGGTTGTTATTCTCCGGTAAATATCCAACCGCACGTTAACTTGAGAATTTAATTTTTTCCACTCCTTGAAATTTTTGGTTCATTAGGCCACTTGCATCCTGAACATGTTTCTGGCTTGCATACCCACCACATTTAAAAAATGTTCAGATCAGTTAGAAGTCTCTTTCCTATAAAATCTGTTAGGGGTTGTAATTGTGGAATTTCCCAAACATGGATAACAATACTTTGGAGTTCATTTTTAGTGGGTGAAATAATTTTCTTCACCTACATTTAATATAGTTTTCAAATTATTTTGCATACATAAACTCTAAAATTTTCATTTTGTTATGGTCTTTTTCTTTGTTCACGAGAAGAATGGTAGAGTGAAATCACAATTATGGATCTGAAAAAAATTTTGAATATCCAAAATGAAAATACACAAATGCTAAGATAGATAATTCAAAAAAGTATCTGTGACTTTTAAGGGTAGGCAAAAAGTGGGTCGTTTGGCACCGGTAAATATCCAACCACACGTTAACTTGAGAATTTAATTGTTTCTACTCCATGAAATTTTTTGATCATTAGGCCAATTGCATCCTCAACATGTTTCTGGCATGCATATCCACCACATTTAAAACACATTAGGATCAGTTAGAAGTCTCTTTCCTATAAAATCTATTTGGGGTTGTACTAGTGGAATTTTCCAAACATGGATAACAAAACTTTGGAGTTCCTTTTTAGTGAGGCAAATAATTATCTGCACTTACATTTATTATAGTTTCCAAATTATTTTGCATACATAATCTCTAAAATTTTCATTTTGTTGTGATCTTATATCTTTTTTGTCCACGAGAAAAATGGGAGAGTGAAAACTCAAGTTTGGTTCTGAAAAAAATATTTGAACATCCAAAATGGAAATACACAAATGCTGAGAGAGATAATTCCAAAAAGTATCTGTGATTTTTAAGGATAGGCAAAAAGTGGGTTGTTTGGCTCTGGTAAATATCCAACCACACGTTAACTTGAGCATTTAATTTTTTCTACTCCTTGAAATTTTTGGATCATTAGGCCACTTGCATCCTCAACAAGTTTATGGCATGCATATCCACCATATTTAAAGCATTTTAGAATCAGTTAGAAGTCTCTTTCCAATAAAATCTATTAGGGGTTGTACTAGTGGAATTTCCAAAACATGGCTAACAAAACTATGGAGTTCATTGTTATTGTGTGAAATAATTTTCTTCACTTACATTTAGTTTTGTTTTCGAATTTTTTTCCATACATAAACTAGAAAATTTTAATTTTTTTGTTATCATTTATCTTTTTTGTTTACGAGAAAAATGGGAGAGTGAAAACTCAAGTTTGGATCTGAAAAAAAAATTTGAACTTCTAAATGGAAATGCACAAATGCTGAGAGAGATAATTCAAAAAAGTATTTGTGATTTTTAAGGATAGGCAAAAAAGTGGGTTGTTTGGCATCGGTAAATATCCAACCACACGTTTACTTGAGAATTTAATTTTTTCTACCCCGTGAAATTTTTGGATCATTAGGCCACTTGCATCCTCAACATGTTTCTGGCATGCATATCCACCACATTTAAAACACGTTTGGCTCAATTAGAAGTCTCTTACCCATAAAATCTATTTGGGGTTGTACTAGTAGAATTATCCAAACATGGATAACAAAACTTTGGAGTTCATATTTAGCACGTGAAATAATTTTCTTCACTTACGTTTATTAAAGTTTTCAAATTTTTTTGCATACGTAAACTCTAAAATTTTCATTTTGTTGTGATCTTATATCTTTTTTGTTTACGAGAAAAATGGGAGAGTGAAAACTCAATTTTGGATCTGAAAAAAAAAAATTTAACATCTAAATGGAAATGCACAAATGCTGAGAGAGATAATTCCAAAACGTACCTATCATTTTTAAGGATAGGCAAAAAGTGGGTTGTTTGACACCGGTAAATATCCAACCACGTTAACGTGAGAATTTAATTTGTTCTACTCCTTGAAATTTTGGGATCATTATGCCACTTGCATCCTCAACAGTTTTTTGGCATGCATATCCACCACATTTAAAACACGTAAGGATTAGTTAGAAGTGTCTTTCCTATAAAATCTATTTGGGGTTGTACTAGTGGAATTTTCCAAACATGGATAAAAAAAATTTTGAGTTCATTTTTAGTGCGAGAAATAATTTTCTTCACTTACATTTATTATAGTTTTCAAATTTTTTTGCATACATAAACTCTTAAATTTTCATTTTTTTGTGATGTTATATCTTTTTTGTTTACGAGAAAAATGGGAGAGTGAAAACTCAAGTTTGGATCTGAAAATAAAATTTGAACATAAAAAATGGAAATGCACAAATTCTGAGAGAGATAATTCAAAAATGTATCCTCAACTTGTTTCTGGCATGCATATCCACCACATTTAAAACATGTTAGGATCAGTTAGAAATCTCTTCTCTATAAAATCTATTGGGGGTTGTACTAGTGGAATTTCCCAAACATGGATCACAAAACTTTGGAGTTTAGGTTTAGTGCTTGAAATAATTTTCTTCATTTACATTTATTATAGTTTTGAAATTTTTTTTGCTACATAAAGCCTAAAATTTTCATTATGTTGTGATCTTTTATCTTTTTTGTTTACGAGAAAAATGGGAGAGCAAAAACTCAAGTTTAGAGCAGAAAAAAAAATATGTTGAGAGAGATAATTCCAAAAAGTATGCATGATTTTTAAGAATAGGCAAAAAGTGGGTTGTTTGGCTCTGTTAAATATCCAACCACACGTTAACTTGAGAATTTAATTTTTTATACTCCTTGAAATTTTTGGATCTTTAGCCCACTTCCATCCTCAACATGTTTCGTGCATGCATATCCACCACATTTAAAACATGTAAGGATCAGTTAGAAGTCTCTTTCCTATAAAATCTATTAGGGGTTGTGCTAGTGGAGGTTCCCAAACATGGATAACAAAACTTTGGAGTTCAGTTTTAGTGCCTAGAATAATTTTCTTCACTTACATTTATTTTAGTTTAAAATTTTTTTTGCCTATATAAACTCTAAAATTTTCATTTTGTTATGATCTTATATCTTTTTTGTTTACGAGAAAAATGGGTGAGTGAAAACTCAATTTTGGATCTGAAAAAAAATTTGAACATCCAAAATGGAAATGCACAAATGCGGACTGAGATAATTCCAAAAAGTATCTATGATTTTTAGGATAGGGAAAAAGTGGGTTGATTGGCTCAGGTAAATATCCAACCACACTTAACTTGAGAATTTAATTTTTTCTACTCCTTGAAATTTTAGGATCATTAGGCCCCTTGCATCCTCAACATGTTTCTGGCATGCATATCCACCACATTTAAAACATGTTAGGATCAGTTAGAATTCTCTTTCCTATGAAATCAATTAGGGGTTGTACAAGTGGAATTTCCCAAACATGAATAAAAAAACTTTGGATTTCATTTTTAGTGCGTGAAATAATTTTCCTCACTTACATTTATTTTAGTTTTCAAATTTTTTTGCATACATAAACTCTATAATTTTCATTTTGTTGTGATCTTATATCTTTTTTGTTTACAAGAAAAATGTGAGAGTGAAAACTCAAGTTTGGATCTGAAAAAAAAAATTGAACATCCAAACTGGAAATGGACAAATGCTGATAGAGATAATTCCAAAATGTATCTGTGATTTTTAAGGATTGGCAAAAAGTGGGTTGTTAGGCTTTGGTAAATATCCAACCACACGTTAACTTGAGAATTTAATTTTTTGTACTCCTTGAAATTTTTGGATCATTAGGCCACTTGAATCCTCAACATGTTTCTGGCATGCATATCCACCACATTTAAAACAGGTGAGGATCAGTTAGAACTCTCTTTCCTATAAAATTTATTAGGGGTTGCACTAGTGGAATTTCCCAAACATGGATAACAAAACTTTAGAGTTCATTTTTTGTGTGTAAAATAAATTTCCTCACTTACATTTATTATAGTTTTCAATTTTTTTTGCATACATAAACTCTAAAATTTTCATTTTTTTGTGATCTGATATCTTTTTTGTTTACAAGAAAAATGTGAGAGTGAAAACTCAAGTTTGGATCCGAAAAAAAAATTTGAACATCCAAAATGGAAATGCATAAATGCTGAGAGAGATAATTCCAAAAAGTATTTGTGATTTTTAAGGATTGGAAAAAAGTGGGTTGTTTGGCTCTGGTAAATATCCAACCACACGTTAACTTGAGAATTTAATTATTTCTACTCCTTGAAATTTTTGGATCATTAGGCCACTTGAATCCTCAAACTCTTTCTGGCATGCATATCCACCACATTTAAAACATGTGAGGATCTGTTATAAGTCTCTTTCCTATAAAATCTATTAGGGGCTGTACTAGTGGAATTTCCCTAACATGGAAAACAAAACTTTTGAGTTCATTTTTAGGGCATGAAATAATTTTCTTCTGTTATATTTATTAAATTTTTAAAATATTTTTGCATACATAAACTCCAAAATTTTCATTTTGTTGTGATATTATATCTTTTTGTTCACGCGAAAAAAGGGAGAGTAAAAATTAAAGTTTCGATCTGAAAAAAAATTTGAACAATCATAATTGAAATGCAGAAATACTGAATAAGATAACTCCAAAAAGTATCTAATATTTTTAAGGATCGGCATAAAGTGTGTTGTTTGGCTTTGGTAAATATCCAACCACACGTTAACTTGAGAATTTAATTTTTTCTTCTCCTTGAAATTTTTGGATCATTAGGCCACTTGAATCCTCAACAAGTTTCTGGCATGCATATCCACCACATTTATAACATGTGAGGATCATTA
Organism: Aristolochia californica; assembly: GCF_029961685.1. Classification (NCBI taxonomy): domain Eukaryota; kingdom Viridiplantae; phylum Streptophyta; class Magnoliopsida; order Piperales; family Aristolochiaceae; genus Aristolochia; species Aristolochia californica. Next base: position 16,884,453 of record NW_027181771.1, read on the forward strand.
GAAGTCTCTTTCCTATAAAATCTATTAGAGGTTGTCCTAGTGGAATTTCCCAAACATGGATAACAAAACTTTGGAGTTCATTTTTAGTATGTGAAATAATTTTCTTCACTTAAATTTATTATAGTTTTCAAAATTTATTGCATACATAAACTCTAAAATTTTCATTTTGTTGTGATCTTATATCTTTTTTGTTTACGTGAAAAATGGGACAGTGAAAACTCAAGTTTCGATTTGAAGAAAAAATTGAACATCCAAAATGGATAAGCACAAATGCTGAGTGAAAGAATTCCAAAAAATATCTGTGATTTTTAAGGATAGGGAAAATGTGGGTTGTTTGGCATCTGTAAATTACCAACCACACGTTAACTTGAGAATTTAATTTTTCCACTCCTTCAAATTTTGGGATTATTAGGCCACTTGCATCCTCAACATGTTTCTGGCATGCACATCCACCACATTTGAAACATGTTAGGATCCGTTAGAAGTCTCTTTCCTATAAAATCTTTTAAGGGTTGTACTAGTGCAATTTCCGAAATATGGATAGCAAAACATTAGAGTTCATTTTTAGTGAGTGAAATGATTTTCTTCACTTACATTTATTATAGTTTTAAATTTTTTTTGCATACATAAACTCTAAAATTTTCATTTTTTTATGATCTTATATTTTTTTTATTTTACGAGAAAAATGGGAGAGTGAAAACACTAGGTTGGATCTAAAAAAGAATTTGAACATCCAAAATGGAAATGCACAAATGCTGAGAGAGATAATTCCAAAAAGTATCAGTGATTTTAAAGGATAGGCAAAAAGTGGGTTGTTTCGCTCCGGTAAATATCTAACGACACGTTAACTTGAGAATTTAATTTTTTCCACTCCTTGAAATTTTTGGATCATTAGGCCACTTGCATCCACAACATGTTTCTGGCATGCATATCCACCACATTTAAAACATGTTAGGATCAGTTAAAAGACTATTTCCTATAAAATCTATTAGGGGTTGTACTAGTGAAATTTTCCAAACGTGGATAACAGAACTTTGGAGTTCATTATTTTAGCATGAAATAACTTTATTCACTTACATTTATTATAGTTTTCAAATTTTTTTGCATACATAAACTCTGAAATTGTCATTTTGATGTTGTCTTGTATCTTTTTTGTTTACGAGAAAAATGGGAGAGTGAAAACTCAAGTTTGGATCTAAAAAAATAAATTTGAACATCCAAAATGCAAATGCACAAATGTTGAAAGAGAAAATTCCAAAAAGTATCTGTGATTTTTTAGGATAGGAAAAAAGTGGGTTGTTTGGCTCCGGTAAATATCCAACCACACGGTAACTTGAGAATTTAATTTTTTCTACTCTAAATTTTTGGATCATTAGGCGACTTGCATCCTCAACATGTTTCTAGAAGGCGTATCCACCACATTTAAAACATGATAGGATAAGTTAGAAATCTCTTTCCTATAAAATCTATTAGGGGTTGTACTAGTGGAATTTCCCAAACTTGGATAACAAATCTTTGGAGTTCATTTTTAGTGAATGAAATAATTTTTTTCACTTACATTTATTATAGTTTTCAAATTTTTTTCATATATAAACTCTATAATTTTCATTTTGTTGTGATTTTATATTTTTTTGTTTATGTGAAAAAGGGAGAGTGAAAACTCAAGTTTGGATCTGAAAATAAAAATGTAACATCCAAAATGGAAATGCACAAATGCTGAGAGAGATAATTCCAAAAAGTATTTGTGATTTTTAAGGATAGGCAAAAAGTGGGTTGTTTGGCTAAGGTAAATATCCAACCACACGTTAACTTGAGAAATTAATTTTTTCTACTCCTTGAAATTTTTGGATCATTAGGCCACTTGCATCCTCAACATGTTTCTGCCATGCATATTCACCACATTTAAATCATGTTAGGATCAGTTAGAAGTCTCTTTCCTATGTAATCTATTAGGGGTTGTACTAGTGGAATTTCCCAAACATGGATATAAAAACTTTGGAGTGCATTTTTAGTGCGTGGAACAATTTTCTTCACCTACATTTATTATAGTTTTCAATTTTTTTTGCATACCTAAACTCTAAAATTTTTATTTTGTTGTGATCTTGTATATTTTTGGTTTACGACAAAAATGGGAGAGTGAAAACTCAAGTTTGGATCTGTAAGAAAAATTTGTACATCCAAAATGGAAATGCACAAATGGTTAGTGAGATAATTCCAAAAAGTATATGTTATTTTTACGGATAGGAAAAAGTGGGTTGTTTGGCTCCAGTAAATATCCAACCACACGTTAACTTGAGAATTTATTTTTTTCTACTCCTTAAAATTTTTGGATCATTAGGCCACTTGCATCCTCAACATGTTTCTGGCAAGCATATCCACCACATTTAAAACATGTCAGGATAAGTTAGAAGTCTCTTTCTTATAAAATCTATTAGGGTTGTACTAGTGGAATTACCCAAACATGGATAACTAAACTTAGGAGTTCATTTTTAGTGTGTGAAACAATTTTCTTCACTTACATTTATTATAGTTTTCAAATGTTTTTCCATACATAAACTCTAAAATTTTCATTCAGTTGAGATGTTGTATCTTTTTTATTTACGAGAAAAATGGAAGAGCGAAAACTCAAGTTTGGATCTGAAAAATAATTTAAACATCCAATATGGAAATGCACAAATGCTGAGAGAGATAATTCTAAAAAGTATCTATGATTTTTAGGATAGGCAAAAAGTGGGTTGTTGGGCTTTCGTAAATATCCAACCACACGTTAACTTGAGAATTTAATTTTTTATACTCCTGTAAATTTTTGGATCTTTAGGCCACTTGAATCCACAACATGTTTATGGCATGCAATTCCACCACATTTAAAACATGTGAGGATCAGTTAGAAGTCTCTTTCCTATAAAATCTATTAGGGGTTGTACTAGTGAAATTTCCCAAATGTGGATAACAAAACTTTGGAGTTCATTCTTAGTGCGTGAAATAATTTTCTTTACTTACTTTTATTTTAGTTTCCAAATTTTTTAGCATACATAAACTCTAAAATTTTCATTTTGTTGTGATCGTATATCATTTTTGTTTACAAGAAAAATGTGAGAGTGAAAACTCAAGTTTTGATCTAAAAAAAAATTTGAACATCCAAAATCGAAATGCACAAATGCTGATAGAGATAATTCCAAAAAGTATCTGTGACATTTAAGGATAGGCAAAAAGTGGGTTGTTAGGCTCTGGTAAATATCCAACCAAACGTTAACTTGAGAAAATTTTTTTTTTACTCCTTGAAATTTTTGGATCATTAGGCGACTTGCATCCTCAACATGTTTCTGGCATGCGTATCCACCACATTTAAAACATGATAGGATCAATTAGAAATCACTTTCCTATAAAATCTATTAGGGGTTGTACCTGTGGAATTTGCCAAACTTGGATAACAAAACATTGGTGTTCATTTTTAGTGTGTGAAATAATTTTTTTCACTTACAATTATTATGGTTTTTAAATTTTTTTTCCATACATAAACTCTAAAATATTCATTTAGTTGTGATTTTATATTTTTTTGTTTACGAGAAAATGAGAGAGTGAAAACTCAAGTTTGGATTTGAAAAAAAAAATGAACATCCAAAAAAGAATTGCACAAATTCTGAGAGAGAAAATTCCAAAAAGTATCTGTGATTTTTAAGGATAGGCAAAAAGTGGGTTGTTTGGCTTTGGTAAATATCCAACCACACGTTAACTTGAGAATTTAATTTTTTCTACTCCTTGAAATTTTTAGATCATTAGGCCACTTGCATCCTCAACATGTTTCTGGCATGCATATTCACCACATTTAAAACATGTTAGGATCAGTTAGAAGTCTCTTTCCTATAAAAACTATTAGGGGTTGTACTAGTGGAATTTCCCAAACATGGATATAAAAACTTTGGAGTCCATTTTTAGTGCGTGGAACAATTTTCTTCACTTACATTTATTATAGTTTTCAAATTTTTTTACATACCTAAACTCTTAAATTTTCATTTTGTTGTGATCTTGTATATTTTTTGTTTATGAAAAAAAAGGGAAAGTGAAAACTCAAGTTTGGATCTAAAAAAAAAATTTTAATATCCAAAATGGAAATGCTCAAATGGTGAGTGAGATAATTCCAAAAAGTATCTGTGATTTTTAAGGATAGGAAAAAAGTGGGTTGTTTGGCTGCAGTAATATCCAACCACACGTTAACTTGAGAATTTAATTTTTTCTACTCCTTGAAATTTTTGGATCATTAGGCCACTTGCATCCTCAACATGTTTCTGGCATGTATATCCACCACATTTAAACATGTTAGGATCAGTTAGAAGTCTCTTTCCTATAAAATCTATTAGGAGTTGTACTAGTGGAATTACCCAAACGTGGATAACAAAGCCTAGGAGTTCATTTTTAGTGTGTGAAACAATTTTCTTTACTTACATTTTTTATATTTTTCAAATGTTTTTGCATACATAAAATCTAAAATTTTCATTTAGTTGTGATCTTATATCTTTTTTGTTTACGAGAAAAATGGAAGAGTAAAAACTCAAGTTTCGGTCTGAAAAATAATTTGAACATCCAATATGGAAATGCACAAATGCTGAGAGAGATAATTCCAAAAAGTATCTGTGATTTTTAGAATAGGCAAAACGTGGGTTGTTTGGCTTTCGTAAATATCCAACCACATGTTAACTTGAGAATTTAATTTTTTCTTCTCCTGTTAATTTTTGGATCATTAGGCCACTTGAATCCACAACATGTTTATGGCATGCAATTTCACCACATTTAAAACGTGTGAGGATCAGTTAGAAGTCTCTTTCCTATAAAATCTATTAGGGGTTGTACTAGTGGAATTTCTCAAACATGGATAACAAAACTTTGGAGTTCATTCTTAGTGCGTGAAATAATTTTCTTTACTTACTTTTATTTTAGTTTCCAAAATTTTTAGCATACATAAACTCTAAAATTTTCATTTTGTTGTGATCTTATATCGTTTTTGTTTACAAGAAAAATGTGAGAGTGAAAACTCAATTTTGATCTAAAAAAAAAAATTGAACATCCAAAATCGAAATGCACAAATGCTGAGAGAGATAATTCCAAAAAGAATCTTTGATTTTTAAGGATAGGGAAAAAGTGGGTTGTTAGGCTCTGGTAAATATCCAACCAAACGTTAACTTGAGAAATTTTTTTTTTCTACTCGAAATTTTTGGATCATTACGCGACTTGCATCCTCAACATGTTTCTAGTATGCGTATCCACCACATTTAAAACTTGATAGGATCAGTTAGAAATCTCTTTCCTATAAAATCTATTAGGGTTCTACCAGTGGAATTTACCAAACTTGGATAACAAAACATTGGAGTTAATTTTTAGTGTGTGAAATAATTTTTTTCACTTACAATTATTATAGTTTTCAATTTTTTTCCATACATAAACTCTAAAATTTTCATTTTTTTGTGATTTTATATTTTTTTGTTTACGAGAAAATGGGAGAGTGAAAACTCAAGTTTGGATTTGAAAAAAAAATTGAACATCCAAAATAGAATTGCACAAATGCTGAGAGAGAAAATTCCAAAAAGTATCTGTGATTTTTAAGGATAGGCAAAAAGTGGGTTGTTTGGCTTTGGTAAATATCCAACTACACGTTAACTTGAGAATTTAATTTTTTCTCCTCCTTGAAATTTTTGGATCATTAGGCCACTTGCATCCTCAACATGTTTCTGGCATGCATATTCACCACATTTAAAACATGTTAGGATCAGTTGGAAGTCTCTTTCCTATAAAATCTATTAGGGGTTGTACTAGTGGAATTTCCCAAACATGGATATAAAAACTTTGGAGTGCATTTTTAGTGCGTGGAACAATTTTCTTCACTTACATATATTATAGTTTTCAAATTTTTTAGCATACCTAAACTCTTAAATTTTCATTTTGTTGTGATCTTGTATATTTTTTGTTTATGAAAAAAAAGGGAGAGTGAAAACTCAAGTTTGGATCTAAAAAAAAAATTTTAATATCCAAAATGGAAATGCACAAATGGTGAGTGAGATAATTCCAAAAAGTATCTGTGATTTTTAAGGATATGAAAAAAGTGGGTTGTTTGGCTGCAATAAATATCCAACCACACGTTAACTTGAGAATTTAATTTTTTCTACTCCTTGAAATTTTTGGATCATTAGGCCACTTGCATCCTCAACATGTTTCTGGCATGTATGTCCACCGCATTTAAACATTTTAGGATCTTGTAAAAGTCTCATTCCTATAAAATCTATTAGGAGTTGTACTAGTGGAATTACCCAAACGTGGATAACAAAACTTAAGAGTTCATTTTTAGTGTGTGAAACAATTTTCTTTACTTACATTTATTATAGTTTTCAAATGTTTTTGCATACATAAAATCTAAAATTTTCATTTAATTGCGATCATATATCTTTTTTCTTTACGAGAAAAATGGAAGAGTGAAAACTCAAGTTTGGATCTGAAAAATAATTTGAACATCCAATATGGAAATGCACAAATGCTGAGAGAGATAATTCCAAAAAATATCTGTGATTTTTAGGATAGGAAAAAAGTAAGTTGTTTGGCTCCTGTAAATATCCAACCACACGTTAACTTGAGAATTTAATTTTTCATACTCCTTGAAGTTTTTGGATCATTAGGCCACTAGCATCCTCAACATGTTTCTGACATGCATATCCACCACATTTAAAACATGTTAGGATGACTTAGAAGTCTCTTTCCTATAAAATCTATTTGGGGTTGTATAAGTGTAATTTCCCTAACATGCGTACCAAAACTTTGGAGTTCATTTTTATAGCGTGAAATAATTTTATTCACTTCCATTTATTATAGTTTTGAAATGTTTTTGCATACATGAACTCTAAAATTGTCATTTTGTTGTTGTATTGTATCTTTTTTGTTTACAAGAAAAATGGGAAAGAGAAAACTCAAGTTTGGATCTGAAAAAAAAATTTGAACATCCAAAATGGAAATGCACAAATGCTGAGAGAGATAATTCCAAAAAGTATCTGTGATTTATAAGGATAGGCAAAAACTGGTTTGTTTGGCTATGGTAAATATCCAACCACACGTTAACTTGAGAATTTATTGTTTTCTACTCCTTGAAATTTTTGGATCATTAGGCCACTTGCATCTTCAACATGTTTCTGGCATGCATATCCACCACATTTAAAACATGTTAGGGTCAGTTAGAAGTCTCTTTCCTATAAAATCTATTAGGGCTTGTACTAGTGGAAATTCCTAAACATGGGTAACAAAACTTTGGACTTCATTTTTAGTGCATGAAATAATTTTCTTCTCTTACATTTATTATTATTTTCAAATTTTTTTGCATACATAAACTCTAAAATTTTCATTTTGTTGTGATCTTATATCTTTTTTGTTTACGAGATAAAAGGGGGAGTGAATACTCAAGTTTTGATCGAAAAAAAATTTGAACATAAAAAATGGAAATGAACAAATGCTGAGAAAGATAATTCAAAAACGTATCTGTGATTTTTAAGGATAGGCAAAAAGTGGGTTGTTTGGCTCCAGTAAATATCCTACAACACGTTAACTTATGAATTTAATTTTTTCTACTCCTTGAATTTTTTGGATCATTAGTCCACTCGCATCCACAACATGTTTCTTGCATGCATATCCACCACATTTAAAACATGTTAGGATCAGTTAGAATTCTTTTTCCTGTAAAATCTATTAAGGGTTGTACTAGTGGAATCTCCCAAACATGGATAAAAAACCTTTAGAGTTCATTTTTAGTGCGTGAAAAAATTTTCTTCACTTACTTTTATTATTGTTTTCAATTTTTTTTGCATACATAAACTCTAAAATTTTCTTTTTGTTGTGATATTATATCTTTTTTGTTTGCGAGAAAAAAGGGATAGTAAAAACTCAAGTTTGGATCTGAAAAAAAATTTGAACATCCATAATGGAAATGCACAAATGCTGAGAGTGATAATTCCAAAAAGTATCAGTCATTTTTAAGGATCGGAAAGATGTGGGTTGTTTGGCTCTGGTAAATATCCAACCACACGTTAACTTGAGAATTTAAATTTTTGTATCATTAGGCCACCTGCATCCTCAAAATGTTTCTGGCATGCATATCCACCACATCTAAAACATGTTAGGATCGGTCAGAAGTCTCTTTCCTATAAAATCTATTAGGGGTTGTACTAGTGGAATTTCCCAAACATGCATAACAAAACTTTGGAGTTCTTTTTTAGTGCGTGAATTAATTTTCTTCACTTACATTTATTATAGTTTTCAATTTTGTTTGCATACATAAAGTCTAAAATTTTCATTTTGTAGTGATCTTATTTCTTTTTTGTTTACGAGAAAAATGGGAGAGTGAAAACACAAGTTTGGATTTGTAAAAAAATTTGAACAACCAAATTGGAAATACACAAATGCGGAGAGATATAATTCCAAAAAGTATCTGTGATTTTTAAGGATAGGCAAAAAGTGGGTTGTTTGGCTCCTGAAAATATCCAACCACACGTTAACATGAGAATTTAATTTTTTCCACTCCTTGAAATTTTTGGATGATAAGGCCACTTGCATATTGAACATGTTTCTGGCATGCATATCAACTACATTTAAAACTTGTTAGGATCAGTTAGAAGTCTCTTTCCGATAAAATCTTTTTGGGGTTGTACTAGTGGAATTTCCAAAATGTGGATAACAAAACTTTGGAGTTCATTTTTAGTGCTTGAAATATTTTTCTTCACTTACATTTATTATAGTTTACAAATTTTTTTGCATACATAAACTCTAAAATTTTCATTTTGTTGTGATCTTGTATCTTTTTTGTTTACGAGAAAAATGGGAGAGTGAAAACTCAAGTTTGGATCTGAAAAAAAAAGTTGAAAATCCAAAAAGGAAATGCACAAATGCTGAGAGAGATAATTCCAAAATGTATCTGTGATTTTTAGGGATAGGAAAAAAGTGGGTTGTTTGGCTCCGAGAAATATCCAACCACATGTTAACTTGAGAATTTAATTTTTTCTACTCCTTGAAATTTTTGGATCATTAGGCCACTTACATCGTCAACATGCTTCTGCCATGCATATCCACCACATTTAAAACATGTTAGGATCACTTAGAAGTCTCTTTCCCATAAAATATATTAGAAGTTGTACTAGTGGAATTTCCCAACCATGCATACCAAAACTTAGGAGTTCATTTTAGTGCGTGAAATAATTTCTTCACTTAAATTTATTATAGTTTTCAAATTTTTTTGCATTCAAAAACTCTAAAATTTTCATTTGGTTATGATCTTATATCTTTTTTGTTTACAAGAAAAATAGGAGAGTGAAAACTCAATTTTGGATTTGAAAAAAAAAATTGAACATCTAAAATGGATATGCACAAATGCAGAGAGAGATAATTCCAAAAAGAATCTGTGATTTTTAAGGGTAGGCAAAAAGTGGGTTGTTTGGCTCCTATAAATATCCAACCACACGTTAACTTGAGAATTTAATTTTTCATACTCCTTGAAGTTTTTGGATCATTAGGCCACTAGCATCCTCAACATGTTTCTGACATGCATATCCACCACATTTAAAACATGTTAGGATCAGTTGCAAGTCTCTTTCCTATAAAATCTATTAGGGGTTGTACTAGTGCAATTTCCCAAACATGGATAACAAAACTTTGGAGTTCATTTTCAGTGCGTGAAATAATTTTGTTCACATATATTTATTATAGTTTTCAAACTTTTTTGCATACATAAACTCTTAAAATTTTGTTTTGTTGTGATATTATATCTTTTTCGTTTTCGAGAAAAATGGGAGAGTGAAAAGTCAAGTTTGGATCTGAGAAAAAAATTTGAACATCCAAAATGGAAATGCCCAAATGCTGAGAGAGATAATTCCAAAAAGTATCTGAGATTTTTAAGGATAGGGAAAAACTGGGTTGTTAGGCTCCGGTAAATAACCAACCACACACTAACTTGAGAATTTAATTTCTTGAAATTTTTGGATCATTAGGCCACTTCCATCCTCAGCATGTTTCTATATTGCATATCCACCACATTTAAAACAAGATAGGATCAGTTAGAAGTCTCTTTCGTATAAAATCTATTAGGGGTTGTACTAGTGGAATTTTCTAAACATGGATAAAAAAACTATGGAGTTCATTTTTATAGCGTGAAATTATTTTTTGACTTACATTTATTATAGTTTTAAAATTTTTTTGCATACATAAACACTAAAATTTTCAGTTTGTTGTGATCTTATATCTTTTTTGTTTACGTGAAAAAGGGAGAGTGAAAACTCAAGTTTGGATCTTAAAAAAAAATTGAACATCCAAAATGCAAATGCACAAATGCTAAGAGAGATAATTCCAAAAAGTATCAGTGATTTTTAAGGATAGGCAAAAATTGGGTTGTTTGGCTTTGGTAAATATCCAACCACACGTTAACTTGAGAATTTAATTTTTTCTACTCCTTGAAATTTTTGGATCATTAGGCCACTTGCATCCTCAACATGTTTCTGGCATGCATATCCACCACATTTAAAACATGTTAGGATCAGTTAGAAGTCTCTTTCCTATAAAATCTACTAGGGATTGTACCAGTGGAATTTCCCAAACATAGATATCAAAACATTGGAGTGCATTTTTAGTGCGTAAAACAATTTAGTTCACTTACATTTATTATAGTTTGCAAATTTTTTTCCATACATAAACTCTTAAATTTTCATTTTGTTGTTATCTTATAACTTTTTTGCTTACGAAAAAATGGGAGAGTGAAAACTCAAGTTTGGATCTGAAAAAATAATTTGAACATCCAAAATGGAAATGCACATATGCTGAGAGAGATAATTCCAAAAAGTATCTGTAATTTTTAAGGTTAGGCAAAAAGTGGGTTTTTTCACTCCGATACTATATCCAACCACTCTTTTACTTGAGAATTTAATTTTTTCCTCTCCTTGAAATTTTTGCATGATTAGGCCACTTGCATCCTCAACATGTTTCTAGCATGCATATCCACCACATTCAAAACATGTTAGGATCAGTTAGAAGTCTCTTTCCTATAAAATCTATTAGGGGTTGTACTAGTGGAATTTCCCAAACATGGATAACAAAACTTTACAGTTCTTTTTTAGTGCGTGAAATAATTTTCTTCACTTACATTTTTTATAGTTTTCAATTTTTTTTTTGCATAATTAAACTCTTAAATTTTCATTTTATTGTGATCTACTATCTTTTTTGTTTACGAGAAAAAAGGGGGAGTGAATACTCAAGTTTCGATCTGAAAAAAAAATTTCAACATCCAAAATGGAAATGCACAAATGCTGAGAGAGTTAATTCCAAAAACTATCTATGGTTTTTAAGGAGAGGCAAAAAGTGGGTTGTTTGGCTCTGGTAAATATCCAACCACACGATAACTTGAGAATTTAATTTTTTTTACTCCTTGAAATATTTGGATCATCAGGCCACTTGCATCCTCACCATGTTTCTGGCATGCATATCCCCCACATTTAAAACATGTTAGGATCAGTTAGAATTCTCTTTCCTGTAAAATCTATTAGGGGTTGTACTAGTGGAATTTCCCAAACATGGATTAAAAAGCTTTGGAGTTCATTTTTAGTGCGTGGAAAAATTTTCTTCATTTACTTTTATTATAGTTTTCAAATTTTTTTGCATACATAAACTCTAAAACTTTCATTTTGTTGTGATCTTATATCTTTTTTTTTTACGAGAAAAAAGGGGTAGTGAATACTCAAGTTTCGAGCTGAAAAAAACATTTGAACATCCAAAATGGAAATGCACAAATGCTAAGAGTGATAATTCCAAAAAGTATTAGTGATTTTTAAGGATCGGAAAAAATTGGGTAGTTTGGCTCCGGTAAATTTCCAACCACTCGTTAACTTGAGAATTTAATTTTTCTACTCAAAATTTTTTGATCATTAGGCCACTTGCATCCTCAGCATGTTTCTGGCATGCATATCCACCACATTTAAAACATGTTAGGATCAGTTAGAAGTCTCTTTCCTATAAAATCTATTAGCGGTTGTACTCGTGGAATTTCCCAAACATCCATAACAAAACTTTGGAGTTCTTTTGTAGTGCGCGAATAATTATCTTCACTTACATTTATAATAGTTTTCAAATTTTTTTGCATACAAAAGTCTAAAATTTTTATTTTGGATCTTATATATATTTTGTTTGCGAGAATAATGGGAGAGTGAAAACTCAAGTTTGGATCTGAAAAAAAAATATGAACTTTTAAAATGGAAATACACAAATGCAGGGAGAGATAGTTCCAAAAAGTATCTGGGATTTTTAAAGATAGGCAAAAAGTGGGTTGTTTGGCTCTGGTAAATATCCAACCACACGTTAACATGAGAATTTAATTTTTTCCACTCCTTGAAATTTTTGGATCATTAGGCCACTTGCATCCTGAACATGTTTTTGGCATTCATATCCACCACATTTAAAACATGTTACGATCAGTTAGAAGTCTTTTTTCTATAAAATCTATTGGGGGTTGTACCAGTGGAATTTCCCAAACATGGATAACAAAACTTTGGAGTTCATTTTTATTGTGTGAATTAACTTTTTTCACTTACATATATTATAGTTTTAATTTTTTTTTGCATACAGAAAATCAAAAATTATCATTTTGTTGTGAAATTTTTTCCTTTTTGTTTACAAGAAAAATGGGAGAGTGAAAACTCAAGTTTGGATCTGTAAAAAAAAATTTGAACATCCAAATTGGAAATGCACAATAGCTAAGTGAGATAATTCCAAAAAGTGTCTGAGATTTTTAAGGATAGGCAAAAAGTGGGTTGTTAGGCTCCGGTAAATAAATAACTTCAGATTTTAATATTTTCAACTCCTTGAAATTTTTGGATCATTCGGCCACACTAATCCTCAACATGTTTCTGGCATGCATATCCACCACATTTAAAACATGTTAGGATCAGTTAGAAGTCTCTTTCCTATAAAATCTATTAGGGGTTGTACTCGTGGAATTTCCCAAACATCCATAACAAAACTTTGGAGTTCTTTTTTAGTGCCTGAAATAATTTTCTTCACTTACATTTATTATTGTTTTCAATTTTTTTTGTATACATAAAGTCCAAAATTTTCATTTTGGATCTTATATCTGTTTTTTTTTTTTACGAGAAAAATGGGAGAGTGAAAACTATAGTTTTGATCTAAAAAAAAATTTGAACATCCAGAACGGAAATACACAAATGCGGAGAGAGATAATTTCAAAAAGTATCCATGATTTTTAAGGATAGGCAAAAAGTGGGTTGTTTGGCTCCGGTAAATATCCAACCACACGTTAACATGAGAATTTAATTTTTTCCACTCCTTGAAATTTTTGGATCATTTGGCAACTTGCATCCTGAACATGTTTCTGGCATGCATATCCACCACATTTAAAACATGTTAGGATTAGTTAGAAGTCTCATTCCTATAAAATCTATTGGGGGTTGTACTAGTGGAATTTCACAAACATGGATAACAAAACTTTGGAGTTAATTTTTAGTGCATGAAATAATTTTCTTCACTTACATTTATTATAGTTTTCAAATTTTTTTGCATACATAAACACTAAAATTTTCATTTTATTGTGATCTTGTATCTTTTTTTGTTTATGAGAAAAATGGGAGAGTGAAAACTCAAGTTTGGATCTGAGAAAAAAATTTGAACATCCAAAATGGAAATGCCCAACTGATGAGAGAGATAATTCCAAAAAGTATCTGTGATTTTTTAGGATAGGGAAAAAGTGGGTTGTTTGGCTCCGGGAAATATCCAACCACACGTTAACTTGAGAATTTAATTTATTCCACTCCTTGAAATTTTTGGATCATTAGGCAACTTCCATCCTCAACATGTTTCTGGCATGTATATCCACCACATTTAAAACATGATATGATCAGTTAGAAGTCTCTTTCGCATAAAATTTATTAGGGGTTGTACTAGTGGAATTTCCCAAACATGGATATCAAAACTTTGGAGTGCATTTTTAGTGCTTGAAACTATTTTCTTCACTTACATTTATTGTAGTTTTCAAATTTTTTTGCTTAAATAAACTCTAAAATTTCCATTTTGTTGTGATCTTGTATATTTTTTGTTTACGAGAAAAAAAGGGAGAGTGAAAACTCATGTTTGGATCAGAAAAAAAAAATTTGAACATCCAAAATGGAAATGCACAAATGCTGAGAGAGATAATTCCAAAAAGTATCTGTGATTTTAAGGTTAGGAAAAAAGTGGGTTGTTTTTCTCCGTTAAATATCCAACCACACGTTTACTTGAGAATTTAATTTTTTCTAATCCTTGAAATTTTTGGATCATTAGGCCACTTGCATCCTCAACATGTTTCTGGCATGCTTATCAACCACATTTAAAACATGTTAGGATCAGTTAGAGTTCTCTTTCCTGTAAAATCTATTAGGGGTTGTACTAGTGGAATTACCCAAACATGGATAACAAAACTTAGGAGTTCATTTTTAGTGCATGAAACAATTTTCTTCACTTACATTTATTACCGTTTTCAAATTTTTTCTCATACATAAACTCTAAAATTTTCATTTTTTTGTGATCATAAATCTTTTTTGTTTACGAGAAAAATGGGAGAGTCAAAACTCAAGTTTGGATATGAAAAGAATAATTTCAACATCCAAAAAGGAAATGCACAAATGCGGAGAGAGATAATTCCAAAAAGTATTTGTGATTTTTAAGGATAGGCAAAAAGTGGGTTGTTTGGCTCCGGTAAATATCCAACCACACGTTAACATGAGAATATAATTTTTTCCACTCCTTGAAATTTTTGGATCATTAAGCAACTTGCATCCTAAATATGTTTCTGCCATGCATATCCAGCACATTTAAAACATGCTTGGATTACTTAGAAGTCTCTTTCCTAAAAAATCTATTGGGGGTTGTACTAGTGAAATTTCCCAAGCATGGATAACAAAACTTTGGAGTTCATTTTTAGTGCATGAAATAATTTTCTTCACTTACATTTATTATAGTTTTCAAATTTTTTTGCATACATAAACTCTAAAATTTTTATTTTGTTGTGATCTTGTATCTTTTTTATTTACATGAAAAATGGGAGCGTGAAAACTCAAGTTTGGATCTGAAAAAAAAATTGAAAATCCAAAAAGCAAATACACTAATGCTGAGAGAGATAATTCCAAAAAGTATCTGTGATTTTTAGGGATAGGAAAAAAGTGGGTTGTTTGGCTCCGATAAATATCCAACCACACGTTAACTTGAGAATTTAATTTTTTCTACTCGAAATTTTTTGGATCATTAGGCCACCTGCATCCTCAACATGTTTTTTGGCATGAATATCCACTTCATTTAAAGCATGTTAGGATCACTTAGATGTCTCTTACCTATAAAATCTATTAGGGGTTGTACTAGTGAAATTTCCCAAACATGGATAACAAAACTTTGGAGTTTTTTTTTTTTGTGAGTGAAATAATTTTCTTCACTTATATTTATTATTGTTTCCAAACTTTTTTGCATACATGAACTCTAAAATTTTCATTTTGTTGTGATATTATATTTTTTTTGTTAACGTGAAAAATGGGAGAGTGAAAACTCAAGTTTGGATCTGAGAAAAAAATTTGAACATCCAAAATGGAAATGCCCAAATGGTGACAGAGATAATTTTAAAAAGTATCTGTGATTTTTTAGGATAGGGAAAAAGTGGGTTGTTTGGCTCCAGTAAATATCTAACCACACGTTATCTTGAGAATTTAATTTATTCAACTCCTTGAAATTTTTGGATCATTAGGCAACTTCCATTCTCAACATGTTTCTGGTATGCATATCCACCACATTTAAAACATGATAGGATCAATTAGAAGTCTCTTTCCTATAAAATCTATTAGGGGTTGTACTAGTGGAATTTCTTAAACATGGATATCAAAACTTTGGAGTGCATTTTTAGTGCGTGAAACAATTTTCTTCACTTACATTTATTATAGTTTGCAAATTTTTTTCCATACATAAACTCTTAAATTTTCATTTTGTTGTTATCTTATAACTTTTTTGCTTACGAAAAAATGGGAGAGTGAAAACTCAAGTTTGGATCTGAAAAAATAATTTGAACATCCAAAATGGAAATGCACATATGCTGAGAGAGATAATTCCAAAAAGTATCTGTAATTTTTAAGGTTAGGCAAAAAGTGGGTTTTTTCACTCCGATAATATATCCAACCACTCTTTTACTTGAGAATTTAATTTTTTCCTCTCCGTGAAATTTTTGCATGATTAGGCCACTTGCATCCTCAACATGTTTCTAGCATGCATATCCACCACATTCAAAACATGTTAGGATCAGTTAGAAGTCTCTTTCCTATAAAATCTATTAGGGGTTGTACTAGTGGAATTTCCCAAACATGGATAACAAAACTTTGAAGTTCATTTTTAGTGCATGAAATAATTTTCCTCTCTTACATTTATTATAGTTTTCAAATTTTTTTGCGTACATAAACTCTAAAATTTTCATTTTGTTGTGATCTTATATCTTTTTTGTTTACAAGAAAAATGTGAGAGTGAAAACTCAAGTTTGGATCTGAAAAAAAAAATTTGAACATCCAAAATGGAAATGCACAAATGCTAAGAGAGATAATTACAAAAAGTATCTGTGCATTTTAAGGATAGGTAAAAAGTGGGTTGTTTGGCTCCGGTAAATATCCAACCTCACGTTTACTTAAAAATTTAATTTTTTCCACTCCTTGAAATTTTTGGATCATTAGGCAACTTGCATCCTCAACATGTTTCTCGCAAGCATATCCACCACATTTAAAACATGTTAGGATCAGTTAGAAGTCTCTTTCCTATAAAATCTATTGGGGGTTGTAATAGTGCAATTTCCCAAACATGGATAACACAACTTTGGAGTTCATTTTTAGGTCGTGAAATAATTTTCTTCACTTACATTTATTACACTTTTCAAACTTTTTTGCATACATAAGCTCTAAAATTTTCATTTTTTTGCGATATTATATCTTTTTTTTTACGAGAGAAATGGGAGAGTGAATACTCAAGTTTGGATCTGAGAAAACAATTTGAACATCCAAAATGGAAAAGCCCAAATGCTGAGAGAGATAATTCCAAAAAGTACCTGTGTTTTTTAAGGAAGGGGAAAAAGTGGGTTGTTTGGCTCCGGAAAATATCCAACCACACGTTAACTTGGAATTTAATTTATTCCACTTCTGTAAATGTTTGGATCATTAGGCCACTTGCATCCTCAACATGTTTCTGGAATGCATATCCACCATATTTAAAACATGTTAGGATCAGTTAGAAGTCTCTTTCGTATAAAATCTTTAAGAGGTTGAACTAGTGGAATTTTCCAAACATGGATAAGAAAATTTTGGAGTTCATTTTTAGTGCGAGAAATAATTTTCTCTACTTACATTTATTATAGTTTTAAATTTTTTTTGCATACATAAACTCTAAAATTTTCATTTTGTTACAATCTTATATCTTTTATGTTTACGAGAAAAATGGGAGAGTAAAAACTCAAGTTTGGATCTACAAAAAAATTTCAACATCAAAAATGGAAATGAACAAATGTTGAGAGTCATAATTCCAAAAAGTATCTGTGATTTTTAAGGATAGGTAAAAAGTGAGTTGTTTGGCGCCGGTAAATATCCAACCACACTTTCACTTGAAAATTAATTTTTTCAATTCCTTGAAATTTTTAGATCATTAGACTACATGCATCCTCAAAGTGTTTCTGGCATGCATATCCACCACATTTAAAACATGTTAGGAACAGTTAGAAGTCTCTTTCCTACAAAATCTATTAGGGGTTGTTCTAGTTGAATTTCCCAAACATGGATAACAAAACTTTGGAGTTCATTTTAAGTCCGTGAAATAATTTTCTCTACTTACATTTATTATAGTTTTCAAATTATTTTGCATACATAAACTCTAAAATTTTCATTTTGTCGTGATCTTATATCTTTCTTGTCTACGAAAAAAATGGGAGAGTGAAAACTCAAGTTTGGATCTGAAAAAAAAATTGAACATCCAAAATGGAAATGCACAAATGTTGGCAGAGATATTTCCAAAAAGTATCTATGATTTTTAAGGATAGGTAAAAAGTGGGTTGTTTGGCGCCGGTAAATATCCAACCACACTTTCACTTGAAAATTAATTTTTTCAATTCCTTGAAATTTTTAGATCATTAGGCCACTTGCATCCTCAACGTGTTTCGGGCATGCATATCCACCACATTTAAAACATGTTAGGACCAGTTAGAAATCTTTTTCGTATAAAATCTATTAGGGGTTGTACAAGTGGAATTTCCAAAACATGGATAACGAAAATTTGGAGTTCATGTTTAGTGCGTGAAATAATTTTCTTCACTTACATTTATTTCAGTTTTCAAATTTTTTTGCAAACATAAATTCTAAAATTTTCATTTTTTTGAGACCTTATTTCTTTTTTGTTTACGAGAAAAAGGGAGAGTGAAAACTCAAGTTTGGATCTGGAAAAAAATTTGAACATCCAAAATGGAAATGCACAAATGCTGATAGAGATATTTCCAAAAAGTATCTGTGATTTTTAAGGATAGGAAAAAAGTGGGTTGTTTGGCTCCGCTAAATATCCAACCACACGTAAATTTGAGAATATAATTTTTTCTACTCCTTCAAAATTTTGGATCATTAGGCCACTTGCACGCTCAATATGTTTCGGGCTTGCATATCCAGCACAATTAAAACAAGTTAGGATCAGTTAGAAGTCTCTTTCCTATAAAATCTATTAGGGGTTGTACTAGTGGAATTTCCCAAACATGGATAACAAAACTTTGGAACTCATTTTTAGTGCGTGAAATAATTTTTCTCACTTACATTTATTATAGTTTTCAAATTTTTTGCATACATAAACTCCAAAATTTTCATTTTGTTGTGATATTATATCTTTTTTGTTTGCAAGAAAAATGTGAGAGTGAAAACTACAGTTTGGATAAGAAAAAAAAATTTGAACATCCAAAATGGAAATGCACAAATGTTGAGAGAGATAATTCCAAAAAGTATCTGTGATTTTTAAAGATAGGCAAAAAGTGGGTTGTTTGGCTCCGGTAAATATCCAACCTTACGTTAACTTGAGAATTTAATTTTTTCCATTCCTTTAAATTTTTGGATCATTAGGCTACTTGCATCCTCAACATGTTTCTGGCATGCCTATCCACCATATTTAAAACATGTTAGAATTAGTTAGAAGTTTCTTTCCAATAAAATCTATTAGGTTGTACTAGGGCAATTTCCCAAACATGGATAACAAAACCTTGGAGTTAATTTTGAGTCCATGAAATAATTTTCTTCACATACAATTATTATATTTTTCAAACTTTTTTGCATATATAAACTCTAAAATTTTTCATTTTGTTGTAATATTATAACTTTTTTGTTTACGAGAAAAATGGGACTGTAAAAACTAAAGTTTGGATCTGAGAAAAAAATTTTAACATCCAAAATGGAAATGCCCAAATGCTGAGAGAGATAATTCCAAAAAGTATCTGTCATTTTTAGGGATAGGGAAAATGTGGGTTGTTTGGCTCCGGTAAATATCCTACCACACGTTAACTTGAGAATTTAATTTATTCCACTCCTTGAAATTTTTGGATCATTAGGCCACATACATCCTCAACATGTTTTTGGCATGCATATCCACCACATTTAAAACATGTTAGGATCAGTTAGAAGTCTCTTTCGTATAAAATCTATTAGGGGTTGTACTAGTGGAATTTCCCAAACAAGGACAACAAAAATTTAGAGTTCATTTTTAGTACGTGAAATAAGTTGCTTCACTTACATTTATTATAGTTTTCAAAAATTTTTTGCATACATAAACTCTAAAATTTTCATTTTGTTATGATCTTTCAATTTTTTTTTACGAGAAAAATGGGAGAGTGAAAACTCAAGTTTGGATCTGAAAAAAAATTTGAACATCCAAAATGGAAATGCACAAATGTTGTGAGGGATATTTCCAAAAGGTATCTGTGATTTTTAAGGATAGGTAAAAAGTGGGTTTTTTGGTGCCGGTAAATATCCAACCACTCATTAACTTGAGAATTTAATTTTTTCAACTCCATGAATTTTTTGGATCAATAGGCCACATGCATCCTCAACATGTTTCTGGCATGCATATCCACCACATTTAAAACATGTAGGATCTGTTAGAAGTCTCTTTCCTATAAAATCTATTAGGGGTTGTACTCGTGGAATTTCCCAATCATGCATAACAAAACTTTGGAGTTCATTTTTAGTGCGAGAAATAATTTTCTTCTCTTACATTTATTATAGTTTTCAAATTTTTTTGCCCACATAAACTCTAAAATTTTCATTTTGTAATGAACCTATATTTTTTTTTAAGAGAAAAATGGGAGAGTGAAAACTCATGTTTGGATCTGAAAAAAAAATTGAACGTGCAAAATGGAAATGAACAAATGTTGAGAGAGATAATTCCAAATAGTATCTGTGATTTTAAGGATAGGAAAAAAGTGGGTTTTTTGGCTCCTGTAAATATCCAACCACACATTAACTTCAGAATTTATTTTTTTCGACTCCTTCAAATTTTTGGATCATTAGGCCACTCTCATCCTCAACATGTTTCTGGCATGCATACTCACCACATTTAAAACATGTTACGATCAGTTAGAAGTCTCTTTCCTATAAAATCTATTAGGGGTTATACTAGTGGAATTTCCCAAACATGGATAAAAAAAATTTGGAGTTAATTTTTAGTGTGTGAAATAATTTTCTTCACTTACATTTATTATAGTTTTCAAATTTTTTGCATACATGAACTCTAAAAGTTTTATTTTTTTGAGATCTTATATCTTTTTTGTTTACGAGAAAAATGGGAGAGTGAAAAATCAAGTTTGGATAAAAAAAAAAAAGTTTGAACATCTAAAATGGAAATGCACAAATTCTGAGAGAGATAATTCCTAAAAGTATTCGTGATTTTTAAGGATAGGCAAAAAGTGGGTTGTTTGGCTTCTGTAAATATCCAACCTCACGTTAACATGAGAATTTAATTTTTTCTACTGCTTGAAATTTTAGGATCATTGGGCCACTTGCATCCTAAACATGTTTCTGGCATGCATAACCACCACATTTAAAACAAGTTAGGATTAGTTAGAAGTCTCTTTCCTAAAAAATCTATTAGGGGTTGTACTAATGGAATTTCCCAAACATGGATAACAAAACTTTGCTTTGCATTTTTAGTGTGTGAAAGAATTTTCTATGCTTACATTTATTATAGTTTTCAAATTTTTCTGCATACATAAACTCTAAAATTTTCATTTTGTTGTAATCTTATATCTTTTTTGTTTACAAGAAAAGTGGGAGAGTGAAAACAAAAGTTTCGATCTGAAAAAATAATTTGAATGTACAAAATGGAAATGGACAAATGCTGAGAAAGATAATTCCAAAAAGTATTTGTGATTTTTAAGGATAGGCAAAAAGTGGGTTGTTTGGCTCCGATAAATATCCAACCTCACGTTAACTTGAGAATTTAATTTTTTCTACTGCTTCAAATTTTAGGATCATTGGGCCACTTGCATCCTCAACATGTTTCTGGCATGCATAACCACCACATTTAAAACATGTTAGGATCAGTTAGAAGTCTCTTTCCTACAAAATCTATTAGGGTTTGTACTAGTGGAATTTCCCAAACATGGATAACAAAACTTTGCTGTGCATTTTTAGTGCGTGAAATAATTTTCTTCACTTACATTTATTATAGTTTTCAAATTTTTCTGCATATTTAAACTCTAAAATTTTCATTTTGTTGTGATCTTATATCTTTTTTGTTTACGAGAAAAGTGGGAGAGTGAAAACAAAAGTTTTGATCTGAAAAAATAATTTGAACGTACAAAATGGAAATGCACATATGCTGAGAGATATAATTCCAAAAAGTATATATGATTTTTAAGGATAGGCAAAAAGTGGGTTGTTTGGCATTGGTAAATATCCAACCTCACGTTAACTAGGGAATTTAATTTTTTCTACTGCTTGAAATTTTAGGATCATTGGGCCACTTGCATCCTCAACAAGTTTCTGGCATGCGTATCCACCACATTTAAAACATCTTAGGATCTATTAGAAGTCTCTTTCCTACAAAATCTATTAGGGGTTGAACTAGTGGAATTTTCCAAACATGGATAACAAAACTTTGCTGTGCATTTTTAGTGTGTGAAACAATTTTCTTCACATACATTTATTATAGTTTTGAAATTTTTCTCAAAACATATTCTGTAAAATTTTCATTTTGTTGTGATGTTATATCTTTTTTGTTTACGAGAAAAGTGGGACAGTGAAAACTAAAGTTTGGATCTGAAAAAATAATTTGAACATCCAAAATGGAAATGCACAAATGCATAGAGATATAATTCCAAAAAGTATTTGAGATTTTTAAGGATAGGCAAAAAGTGGGTTGTTTGGCTCCGGTAAATATCTAACCACATGTTTACTTGAGAATTTAATTTTTTCAACTCCTTCAAATTTTTGGATGATTAGGCCACTTGCATCCTCAACATGTTTATGGCGTGCTTATCCACCACATTTAAAACATGTTAGGATCAGTTAGAAGTCTCTTCCCTATAAAATCTAATAGGGGTTGTACTTGTGGAATTTCCCAAACATGGATAACAAAACTTTGGAGTTCATTTTTAGTGCGTGGAATAATTTTGCTCACTTACATTTACTACAGTTTTCAAATTTTTTTGCATACAAATTCTCTAAAATTCTCATTTTGTTGTGATCTTATATCTTTTTTGTTTACAAGAAAAATGTAAGAGTGAAAAATCAAGTTTGGATCTAAAAGAAAATTTTGAACATCCAAAATGGAAATGCACAAATGCTAAGAGAGATAATTCCAAAAAGTATCTGCGATTTGTAAGGATAGGCAAAAAGTGGGTTGTTTGGCTTCGGTAAATACCCAACCACACGTTAACTTCAGAATTTAATTTTTTTCACTCCTAGAAATTTTTGGATCATTAGGCCACTCTCATCCTGAACATGTTTTTGGCATGCATATCCACCACATTTAAAACATGTTAGGTTCAGTTAGAAGTCTCTTTCCTATAAAATATATTAGGTTGTGTACTTGTGGAATTTCCCAAACCTGGATAACAAAACTTTGGAGTTCATTTTTAGTGCGTGAAATAATTTTATTCACTTACATTTATTATAGTTTTCAAATTTTTTTGCATACATAAACTCTTAAATTTTCATTTGGTTTTGATCTTGTATATTTTTTGTTTACGCGAAAAGTGGTACAGTGAAAACTCAAGTTTGGATTTGAAAACAAATTTGAACATCCAAAATGGAATTTCACAAATGCTAAGAGAGATAATTCCAAAAAGTATCTATGATTTTTAAGGATTGGCAAAAAGTGGGTTGTTTGGCTCCGGTAAATATGCAACCACACGTTAACTTGAGAATTTAATTTTTTCTACTCGAAATTTTTGGATCATTAGGCCAATTGCATCGTCAACATGTTTCTGGCATGCATTTCCACTACATTTAAGACATATTAGGATTAGTTAGAAGTCTCTTTACTATAAAATCTTTTAGGGGTTGAACTAGTGAAATTTCCCAAACATGGATAACAAAACTTTGGAGTACATTTTTAGTGCATGAAATAATTTTCTTCACTTACATTTATTATAGTTTTCAATATTTTTTGCATACATGAACTCTAAAATTTTCTTTTTTTTGAGATCTTATATCTTTTTTGTTTATGAGAAAAATGGGAGAGTAAAAAATCAAGTTTGGATCTGAAAAACAATTTGAACATCCAAAATGGAAATGCACAAATTCTGAGAGAGATAATTCCTAAAAGTATCTGTGATTTTTAAGGATAGGCAAAAAGTGGGTTGTTTGGCTTTGGTAAATATCCAACCTCACGTTAACTTGAGAATTTAATTTTTTCTACTCCTTGATATTTTAGGATCATTGGGCCACTTGAATCCTCAACATTTTTCTGGCATACATACCCACCACATTTAAAACATGTTAGGATCAGTTAGAAGTCTCTTTCCTACAAAATCTATTAGGGGTTGTACTAGTGGAATTTCCCAAACATGGATAACAAAACTTTGCTGTGCATTTTTAGTGCATGAAACAATTTTCTTCACTTACATTTATTATAGTTTCCAAATTTTTTTGCATATATAAACTCAAAAAATTTCATTTTGTTGTGATCTTATATCTTTTTTGTTTACGAGAAAAGTGGGAGAGTGAAAACTAAAGTTTCGATCTGAAAAAATAATTTGAACATACAAAATGGAAATGCACAAATTCTGAAAGATATAATTCCAAAAAGTATCTATGATTTTCAAGGATAGGCAAAAAGTGGGTTGTTTGGCTCCGTTAAATATCTAACCACATGTTTACTTGAGAATTTAATTTTTTCAACTCCAAATTTTTGGATGATTAGGCCAGTTGCATCCTCAACATGTTTATGGCATGCATATCCACCACATTTAAAACATGTTAGGATCAGTTAGAAGTCTCTTTCCTATAAAATCTATTACGGTTTGTACTTGTGGAATTCCCAAACATGGATAACAAAAGTTTGGAGTTCATTTTTAGTGCATGATATAATTTCGCTCACATACTTTTATTGTAGTTTTCAAATTTGTTTGCATACATATGCACTAAAATTTTCATTTTGTTGCGATCTTATATCTTTTTTGTTTACAAGAAAAATGTAAGAGTTAAAACTCAAGTTTGGATTTGAAAGAAAAATTTGAACATCCAAAATGGAAATGCATAAATGCTGAGAGAGATAATTCCAAATAGTATCTGTGATTTTTAAAGATAGGCAAAAAGTGGGTTGTTTGCTTCCTGTAAATACCCAACCACACATTAACTTCAAAATTTAATTTTTTCCACTCCTTGAAATTTTTGGATCATTAGGCCGCTCTCATCCTCAACATGTTTCTGGCATGCATATTCACCACATTTAAAACAAGTTATGATCAGTTAGTAGTCTCTTTCCTATAAAATCTATTAGGGGTTGTACTAGTGCAATTTCCCAAACATGGATAACTAAACTTTTGAGTTAATTTTTAGTGCGTAAAATAATTTTATACACTCACATTTATTATAGTTTTCAAATTTTTTTGCATACATAAACTCTAAAAGTTTCATTTTTTTGTGATCTTGTATCTTTTTTGTTTACGAGAAAAATGGGAGTGTGAAAACTCAAGTTAGGATCTGACAAAAAAATTTGAACTTCCAAAATGGAAATGCAAAAATGCTGCTGAGAGAGATAATTCCAAAAAGTATCTGTGATTTTTAAGGATAGGCAAAAAGTGGGTTGGTTGGCTCGGGTAAATATCCAACCACATGTTAACTTGAGAATTTAATTTTTTCAACTCCTTGAAATTTTTGGATCATTAAGCCACTTGCATCCTCAACATGTTTCTGGCATGCATATCCACCACATTTAAAACATATTAGGATTAGTTAGAAGTCTCTTTCCCATAAAATCTATTAGGGGTTGTACTAGTGAAATTTCCCAAATATGGATAACAAAACTTTGGAGTGCATTTTTAATGTGTGAAACAATTTTCTTCACTTGTATTTATTATAGTTTTCAAAACTTTTTGCATACATAAACTCTAAAATTTTTATTTTGTTGTGATATTATATCTTTTTTCTTTACGATAAAAATGGGATAGTGAAAGCTTGAGTTTTGATCTGAAAAAATAATTTGAACATTCAAAATGGAAATGCACAAATGTTGAGAGAGATAATTCCAAATAGTATTTGTGATCTTTAAGGAAAGGAAAAAAGTGGGTAGTTTGGCTCCGGTAATTATCCAACCTCACGTTAACTTGAGAATTTAATTTTTTCTACTGCTTGAAATTTTAGGATCATTGGGCCACTTGCATCCTCAACATGTTTTTGGCACGCATAACCACCATATTTAAAACATGTTAGGATCAGTTAGAAGTCTCTTTCCTACAAAATCTATTAGGAGTTGTACTAGTGGAATTTCCCAAACATGGATAACAAAACTTTGCTATGCATTTTTAGTGCGTGAAACAATTTTCTTCACTTACATTTATTATAGTTTTCAAATTTTTCAGCATTCATAAACTCTAAAATTATCATTTTGTTGTGATCTTATATCTTTTTTGTTTACGAGAAAAGTGGGAGAGTGAAAACTAAAGTTTTGATCTGAAAAAATAATTTGAACATACAAAATGGAAATGGACAAATGCTGAGAGATATAATTCCAAAAAGTATCTCTGATTTTTAAGGATAGGCAAAAAGTGGGTTGTTTGGCTCCGGTAAATATCTAACCACATGTTTAGTTCAAAATTTAATTTTTTCAACTCCTTCAAATTTTTGGATGATTAGGCCAGTTGCATCCTCAACATGTTTATGGCATGCATATCCACCACATTTAAAACATGTTAGGATCAGTTTGAAGTCTCTTTCCTACAAAATCTATTAAGGTTTGTACTTGTGAAATTTCCCAAACATGGATAACAAAACTTTGGAGTTCATTTTTAGTGGGTGATATAATTTTTTTCACATACATTTATTATAGTTTTCAAATTTATTTGCATACTTATGCTCTAAAATTTTCAATTTGTTGTGATCTTATATCTTTTTGTTTACAAGAAAAATGTAAGAGTGAAAACTCAAGTTTGGATTTGAAAGAAAAATTTGAACATCCAAAATGGAAATGCACAAATGCTGAGAGAGATAATTCCAAATAGTATCTGTGATTTTTAAGGATAGGCAAAAAGTGGGTCGGTTGGCTCCTGTAAATACCAAACCACACATTAACATCAGAATTTAATTTTTTCCACTCCTTGAAATTTTTGGATAATTAGGCCTCTCCCATCCTCAACATGTTTCTGCCATGCATATTCACCACATTTAAAACATGTTACGATCAGTTAGAAGTCTCTTTCCTATAAAATCTATTTGGGGTTGTACTAGTGGAATTTCCCAAACATGGATAACAAAATTTTGGAATTTTTTTTTAGGGCGTGAAATAATTTTTTTCACTTACATTTATTATAGTTTTCAAAATTTTTTACATACATGAACTCTAAAATTTTCATTTTTTTGAGATCTTATATCTTTTTAGTTTACGAGAAAAATGGGAGAGTGAAAAATCAAGTTTGGGTCTGAAAAAAATGTATGGACATCCAAAATGGAAATGCACAAATTCTGAGACAGATAATTCCTAAAAGTATCTTTGATTTTAAAGGATAGGCAAAAAGTGGGTTGTTTGGCTTTGGTAAATATCCAACTTGACTTTAACTCGAGAATTTAATTTTTTCTACAGCTTGAAATTTTAGGATCATTGGGCACTTGCATCCTCAACATGTTTCTGGCAGGCACAACCACCACATTTAAAACATATTAGGATCAGTTAGAAGTCTCTTTCCTACAAAATCTATTAGGGGTTGTACTAGTGGAATTTCCCAATCATGGATAACAAAACTTTGCTGTGCATTTTTAGTGCGTGAAACAATTTTCTTCACTTACATTTATTATAGTTTTCAAATTTTTCTGCATACATAAACTCTAAAATTTTCATTTTGTTGTGATCTTATATCCTTTTTGTTGACGAGAAAAGATATAATTTGTTGTGATCTTATATCTTTTTTGTTTACAAGAAAAGATGGAGAGTGAATACTAAAGTTTCGATCATAAAAAATAATTTGAAAATACGAAATGGAAATGCACAAATGCTGAGAGATATAATTCCAAAAAGTATCTGTGATTTTTAATGATAGGCAAAAAGTGGTTGTTTGGCTCCGAGAAATATCTAACCACATGTTTACTTCAGAATTTAATTTTTTCAACTCCAAATTTTTGGATGATTAGGCCACTTGCATCCTCAACATGTTTATGGCATGCATATCCACCACATTTAAAACATGTTAGGATCAGTTAGAAGTCTCTTTCCTATAAAATCTATTAGGGTTTGTACTTGTGGAATTTCCCAAACATGGATAACAAAATTTTGGAGTTCATTTTTAGTGCTTGATATAATTTTGCTCACATACATTTATTATAGTTTTCAAATTTGTTTGCATACATATGCTCTAAAATTTTCATTTTGTTGTGATCGTATATCTTTTTTGTTTACCAGAACAATGTAAGAGTGAAAACTCATGTTTGGATTTGAAAGAAAAATTTGAACATCCAAAATGGAAATGCACAAATGCTGAGAGATAATTCCAAAAAGTGTCTGTGATTTTTAAGGATAGGCAAAAAGTGGGTTGTTTGGCTCCGGTACATATCCAACCACACGTTAACTTGAGTATTTAATTTTTCTACTCCTTGAAATTTTTGGATCATTAAGCCACTTGCATCCTCAAAATGTTTCTGGCATGCATATCCACCACATTTAAAAAATGTTAGGATCAGTTAGAAGTCTCTTTCCTATAAAATCTATTAGGGGTTGTACTAGTAGAATTTCCTAAATATGAATAACAAAACTTGGAGTGCATTTTTAGCGTGTGAAACAATTTTCTTCACTTACAATTATTATAGTTTTCAATTTTTTTTGCATACGTAAACTCTAAAATTTTTAGTTTGTTGTTGTATTATATCTTTTTCCTTTACGAGAAAAATGGGATCGTCAAAACTCAAGTTATGATCTAAAAAAATAATTTGAACATTCAAAATGGAAATGCACAAATGCTGAGAGAGATAATTCCTAAAAGTATATGTGATTTTTATGGATAGGCAAAAAGTGGGTTGTTTGGCTCCGGTAAATATCCAACCACACGGTAATTTGAGAATTTAATTTTTTATACTGCTTGAAATTTTAGGATCATTGGGCCACTTGCATCCTCAACATGTTTCTGGCATGCATAACCACCACATTTAAAACATGTTAGGATCAGTTAGAAGTCTCTTTCCTACAAAATCTATTAGGGGTTGTACTAGTGGAATTTCCGAAACATGGATAACAAAACGTTGTTGTGCATTTTTAATGGGTGAAACAATTTTCTTCACTTACATTTATTATAGTTTTCAAATTTATCTGCATACATGAACTCTAAAATTTTCATTTTGTTGTCATCTTATATCTTTTTTGATTACGAGAAAAGTGGGAGAGTGAAAACTAAAGTTTTGATATGAAAAAATAATTTGAACATACAAAATGGAAATGCACAAATACTGAGAGATATAATTCCAAAAAGTATCTGTGATTTTTAAGGATAGGCAAAAAGTGGGTTGGTTGGCTCTGGTAAATATCTAACCACATGTTTACATCAGAATTTTATTTTTTCAATTCCTTCAAATTTTTGGATGATTAGGCCACTTGCATCCTCAACATGTTTATGGCATGCATATCCACCACATTTAAAACATGTGAGGATAAGTTAGAAGTTTCTTTCCTAAAAAATCTATTAAGGGTTCTACTTGTGAAATTTCCCAAACATGGATAACAAAACATTGGAGTTCATTTTTAGTGCATAGTACAATTTTGCTCACATACATTTATTATAGTTTTCAAATTTTTTTGCATACATTTGCTCTAAAATTTTCATTTTGTTGTGATCTTATATATTTTTTTAGTACAAGAAAAATGTAAGAGTGAAAACTCAAGTTTGGATTTGAAAGAAAAATTTGAACATCCAAAATAGAAATGCAAAAATGCTGAGAGTGATAATTCCATATAGTATCTGTGATTTTGAAGGATAGGCAAAAAGTGGGTTGTTTGGCTCTAGTAAATACCCAACCAAACATTAACTTTAGAATTTAATTTTTTCCACTCCTAGAAATTTTTGGATCATTAGGCCACTGTCATCCTCAACATGTTTCTAGCATGCATATTCACTACATTTAAAACATGTTACGATCAGTTAGAAGTCTCTTTCCTATAAAATCTATTAGAGGTTTTACTAATGGAATTTCCCAAACACGGATAACAAAACTTTGGAGTTCATTTTTATTCCGTAATATAATTTTTCTCACATACATTTATTATAGTTTTCAAATGTGTTTGCATACATATGCTCTAAAATTTTCATTTTGTTGTGATCTTATATCTTTTTTGTTTACAAGAAAAATGTAAGAGTGAAAACTCAAGTTTGGATTTGAAAGAAAAATTTGAAGACCCAAAATGGAAATGCACAAATGCTGAGAGAGTTAATTCCAAATAGTATCTGTGATTTTTAAGGATTGGCAAAAAGTGGGTTGTTTGGCTCCTAGTTAGAAATTTTTTTGCATGCATAAACTCTAAAATTTTTATTTTGTTGTTGTATTATATCTTTTTTCTTTACGAGAAAAATGGGAGAGTGAAAACTCAAGTTTTGATCTTAAAAAATAATTTGAACATTAAAAATGGAAATGCACAAAAGCTGTGAGAGATAATTCCAAAAAGTATCTGTGATTTTTAAGGATAGGCAAAAAGTGGGTTGTTCGGCTCCGGTAAATATCCAGCCTCACGTTAACTTGGGAATTTAATTTTTCTATTGCTTGAAATTTTAGGATCATTGGGCCACTTGCATCCTCGACATGTTTTTGGCATGCACAACCACCACATTTAAAACATGTTACGATAAGTTAGAAGTCTCTTTCCTACAAAATCTATCAGGGGTTGTACTAGTGGAATTTCCCAAACATATATAACAAAACTTTGGAGTTAATTTTTAGTGCGTGAAATAATTTTATTCACTCACATTGATTATAGTTTTCAAATTTTTTTGCATACATAAACTCTTAAATTTAATTTTGTTGTGATCTTGTATTTTTTTTGTTTACGAGAAAAATGGGAGTGAAAACTGAAGTTGGGATCTGAAAAAAAATTTCGAACATCCAAAATGGAAATGCACAAATGCTGAGAGAGATAATTCCAAAATGTTTCTGTGATTTTTAAGGATAGGAAAAAAGTGGGTTGTTTGGCTCCGGTAAATATCCAACCTCACGTTAACTTGAGAATTAAATTTTTTCTTCTCCTTGAAATTTTAGGATCACTGGGCCACTTGCATCCTCAAGATTTTTCTAGCATGCACATCCACCATATCTAAAACATTTTAGGATCAGTTAGAAGTCTCCTTCCTACAAAATCTATTAGGGATTGTACTAGTGGAATTTCCCAAACGTGGATAACAAAACTTTGGAGTGCATTTTTAGTGCGTGAAACAATTTTCTTCACTTACATTTATTATAGTTTCCAAGTTTTTCTACATACATAAACTCTAGAATTTTCATTTTGTTGTGATCTTAAGTCTTTTTTGTTTACGAGAAAAATGGGAGAGTTTAAACTAAAGTTTGGATCTGAGAAAATAATTTGAACATCCAAAATTGAAATGCACAAATGCTGAGAGAGATAATTCCAAAAAGTATCTTTGATTTTTAAGGATAGGAAAAAATTGGGTTGGTTGGCTCTAGTAAATATCCAACCACACGTTTACTTGAGAATTTAATTTTTTCTACTCCTTGAAATTTTTTGATCATTAGGGCACTTGCATCCTCATCATGTTTCGGGCATGCATATCCACCACATTTAAAACATGTTAGGATAAGTTAGAAGTCTCCTTCCTATAAAATCTATTAGGGGTTGTACTAGTGGAATTTCCTAACCATGGATAACAAAAATTTGGAGTGCATTTTTAGAGCATGAAACACTTTTCTTCACTTACATTTATTATAGTTTTCAATTTTTTTTGCATACATAAACTCTAAAATTTTCATTTTGTTGTCATCTTATATCTTTTTTTTTTAAGAGAAAAAGGGGAGAATGAAAACTCAAGTTTGGATCTGAAAAATTAATTTGAACATCCAAAATGGAAATGCAAATATGCTGAGAGAGATAATTCCAAAAAGTATTTGTGATTTTTAAGGATAGGAAAAAAGCGAGTTGTTTGGCTCCGGTAAATATCTAACCACATGTTTACATGAGAATTTAATTTTTTCTACTCTTTGAAATTTTTGGATGATCAGTTAGAAGTCTCTTTCCTACAAAATCTATTAGGGGTTGTACTAGTGGAATTTTTCATACATGGATAATTAAATGGTGGAGTTCATTTTTAGTGCGTGAAATAATTTTCCTCACTTACATTTATTATAGTTTTCAAATTTTTTTGCATACATGAACTCTAAAATTTTATTTTTGATGTGATCTTATATCTTTTTTGTTTACAAGAAAAATGTGAGAGTGAAAACTCAAGTAAGTATTTGTGATTTTTAACGATAGGCAAAAACTGGAATGTTTGGCTACAGTAAATATCCAACCACACGTTAACTTGAGAATTTAATCTTTTTCCACTCCTTGAAATTTTTGGATCATTAGGCCACTTGCAACCTCAAAATATTTTTGGCATGCATATCCACCACATTTAAAACATTTTAGGATCAGTTAGATGTCTCTTTCCTATATAATCTATTAGGGGTTGTACTAGTGCAATTTCCAAAACATATATAACAAAACATTGGAATTCATTTTTAGTGCGTGAAATAATTTTCTTCACTTACATTTATTATTGATTTCAAATTCTTTTGCATTCATAAACTCTAAAATTTTAATTTTGTTGTGATCTTATATCTTTTTTGTTTACGAGAAGAATGGGAGAGTAAAAACTCAAGTTTGGATTTAAAAAAAAATTTGAACATCCAAAATGGAATTGCCCAAATGCAGAGAGAGATAATTCCAAAATGTATCTGTGATTTTTAAGTATAGTCAAAAAGAAGGTTGTTTGGCTCCGGTAAATATCCAACCTCATGTTAACTTGAGAATTTAATTTTTTCTACTCCTTGAAATTTTAGGATCGTTGGGCCACTGCCATAATCAACATGTTTCTGGCATGCATATCCACCACATTTAAAACATGTTAGGATCAGTTAGAAGTCTCTTTCCTACAAAATCTATTAGGGGTTGTACAAGTGGAATTTCCCAAACATGGATAACAAAACTTTGGAGTCCATTTTTCATGCGTGAAACAATTTTCTCCAATTATATTTATTATAGTTTTCAATTTTTTTTGCGTACATAAACTCTAAAATTTTCATTTTGTTGTGATCTTATATCTTTTTTGTTTACGAGAAAAATGGGAGAGTGAAAAATCAAGTCTGGATTTGAAAAAAAATTGAACATCCAAAATGGAAATGCACAAATGCTAAGAGTGAGAATTCCAAAAAGTATATATGATTTTTAATAATAGGAAAAAAGTGGGTTGTTTGGCTTTGGTAAATATCCAACCACATGTTAACTTGAGAATTTAATTTTTTCTACTGCTTGAAAATTTTGGATCATTAGGTCATTTGCATCTTCTACATGTTTCAGGCATGCATTCCACCACATTTAAAACATGTTAGGATCTGTTAGAAGTCTCTTTCTTATAAAATACCACTAATCTATTAGGGGTTGTACTAGTGGAATTTCCCAAACAAGGATAACAAAACTTTGGAGTTCATTTTTAGTGCGTGAAATAATTTTCTTGATTGAAATTTATTATAGTTTTTAAATTTTTTTGCATACATAACACTAAAATTTTAATTTTTTAGTGATCTATTTGCCATATATCTTTTTTGTTTACGAGAAAAATGGAAGTGTGAAAACTCAAGTTTGGATTTGAAAAAAAATTGGACATTCAAAATGGGAATGCACAAATGCTAAGTGAGATAATTCCAAACAGTATTTGTATTTTTTAAAGATAGGCAAAAAGTGGGTTGTTTGGCTCTGGTAAATATCCAAACACACGTTAACTTGAGAATTTAATTTTTTCTACTCATAGTAATTTTTTAGGTCATTTGCATCTTCAACATGTTTCTGGCATGAATATCCACCACATTTAAAACATATTAGGATCAGTTAGAAGTCACTTTCTTATAAAATTCCGCCAAGCTATTAGGGGTTGTACTAATGGAATTTCACAAACATGGATAACAAAATTTAGAGTTCATTTTTAGTGCATGAAATAATTTTTTTCACTTAAATTTATTATAGTTTTCTAATATTTTTGTATACATAAACTCTAAAATTTTCATTTTGCTGTCATTTATTTTCCTTACATCTATTTTGTTAAGAAGAAAAATGGCAGACTTAAAACTCAAGTTTGGATTTGTAAAAAAATTGAACATCGAAAATGGAAATGCACAAATGCTGAGGGAGATAATTCCAAAAAGTATCGGTGATTTCTAAGGATAGGGAAAAAGGGGGTTGTTTGGCTTCTATAAATATCCAACCACAAGTTAACTAGAGAATTTAATTTTTTGCTACTCCTTGAAATTTTTGGATCATTAGGTCATTTGCATCTTGAACATATTTTTGGCATGCATATCCACCACACCTTAAAACATGTTAGGATCAGTTAGAAGTCTCTTTCGTATAAAATTTCACCAAGCTAATAGGGTTGTAATAGTGGAATTTCCCAAACATGGATAACAAAACTTTCGAGTTCATTTTTAGTGCAGGAAATAATTTTCTTGACTTACATTTATTATATTTTTCAAATTTTTTTGCATACATAAAATCTAATGTTGTCATTTTGTTGTGACCTATTTGCCTTATATCTTTTTTGGTTATGAGAAAAATGGGAGAGTAAGAACTCAATTTTGGATATGAAAAAAAATTGAACATCCAAAATGGAAATGCACAAATGCTGAGGGAGATAATTCCAAAAAGTATATGTGATTTTTAAGGATAGACAAAAACTAAGTTGTTAGGCTCTTTTATATATTCAACCACACATTAACTTCAGAATTTAATTTGTTCTACTCGAAATTTTTGTATCATTAGGTCATTTGCATCTTCAACATGTTTCTGGCATGCATATCCACCACATTTAAAACATGTTAGGATCAGTTAGAAGTTTCTTTCTTATAAAATTCCACCAAGCTATTAGGTGTCATATGAGTGGAATTTCCCAAACATGGATAACAAAAGTTTGGAGTTCATTTTTACTTCGTGAAATAATTTTCTTCACTTGCATCTATTATTGTTTTCAAATATCTTTGTAAACATAAAATCTAAAATTTTCATTTTGTTGTCATCTATTTTCCTTATATCTTTTTTGTTAAGAAGAAAAATGGCAGAGTGAAAACTCAAGTTTGGATTTGAAAAAAAAATTGAACATCCAAAATGGAAATGCACAAATGCTGAGAGAGATAATTCCAAAACGTAACTGTGATTTTCATGGATCGGCAAAAAGTGGGTTGTTTGGCTTCGGTAAATATCTAATGACATGTTTACTTGAGAATTTAATTTTTTCTACTCCTTGAAATTTTTGGATGATTAGGCCACTTGCATCCTGAACATGTTTATGGCATGCATATCCACCACATTTAAAACAAGTTAGGATCAATTAGAAGTCTCTTTCCTCTCAAATCTATTATGGGTTGTACTAGTGGAATTTCCCAAACATTGATAACAAAGCATTGGAGTTCATTTTTAGTGCGTGAAATAATTTTCCTCTCTTACATTTATTATAGTTTTCAAATTTTTTGGCACACATAAGCTCAAAAATTTTCATTTTGTTGTGATCTTATATCTTTTCTGTTCACAAGAAAAATGTAAGAGTGAAAACTCAAGTTTGGATCTGAAAGAAAATTTTGAACATCCAAAATGGATATGCACAAATGCTGAGAGAGATAATTCCAAAAAGTATCTGTGATTTTTAAGGATAGGCAAAAAGTGGGTTGTTTGGCTTCGATAAATATCCAACCACACGTTACCTTGAGAATTTAATTTTTTCCACACCTTGAAATTTTTGGATCATTAGGCCACTTGCTTCCTCAACATGTTTCTGGCATGCATATCGACCACATTTAAAACATGTTAGGATCAGCTAGAAGTCTCTTTCCTATAAAATCTATTAGGGGTTGTACTAGTGGAATTTCCCAAACATGAATAACCAAACTTTGGAGTTAATTTTTAGTGGGTGAAATAATTTTCTTCACTTACATTTATTTTAGTTTTTAAATTCTTTTGCATACATAAACTCTAAAATCTTAATTTTGTTCTGATATTATATCTTTTTTATTTACGAGAAGAATGGGTGAGTGAAAACTAAAGTTTGGATTTAAAAACAAATTTGACCAACTAAAATGGAAGTGCCCAAATGCAGAGAGAGATAATTCCAAAATGTATCTGTGATTTTTAAGTATAGGAAAAAAGTGGGATGTTTGGCTCCAGTAAACATCCAACCTCTCGTAAACTTGAGCATTTAATTTTTTCTACTCCTTGAAATTTTAGGATCATTGGGCCACTTGCATCCTCAACATGTTTCTTGCATGCATATCCACCACATTTAAAATATGTTAGGCTCAATTAGAAGTCTCTTTCCTACAAAATCTATTAGGGGTTGTACCAGTGGAATTTCCCAAACATGGATAACAAAACTTTGGAGTGCATTTTTAGTGCGTGAAACAATTTTCTTCCCTTACATTTATTATAGTTTTCAAATTTTTCTGCATACATCAACTCTAAAATTTTCATTTTTGTGTGATCTTATATCTTTTTTGTTTACGAGAAAAATGGGAGAGTGAAAACTAAAGTTTGGATTTGAGAAAAAAATTTCAACATCAAAAATGGAAATGCACAAATGCTGAGAGAGATAATTCCAAAAAGTATCAGTGATTTTTATGGCTAGGAAAAAAGTGGGTTGTTTGGCTCCGGTGTAGATCCAACCACATGCTAACTTGAGAACTTAATTTTTTCTACTCCTTGAAATTTTTGGATCATTAAGCACTTGCATCCTCAACAGGTTTCTGGCATGCATATCCACCACATTTAAAACATGTTAGGATCAGTTAAAAGTCTCTTTCCTATAAAATCTATTAGGGGTTGTACTAGTGGAATTTCCCAAACATGGATAACCAAACTTTGGAGTTCATTTTTAGTGCGTGAAATAATTTTCTTCACTTATATTTATTATATTTTTCAAATTTTTTTGCATACATAAACTCTTAAATTTTCATTTTGTTGTGATCTTATATCTTTTTTGTTTACGAGAAAAATGGGAGAGTGAAAACTCAAGTTTGGATATGGAAAAAAAATTTGAACATGCAAAATGGAAATGCACAAATTGTGAGAGAGATAATTCCAAAAAGTATCTGTGATTTTTAAGGATAGGAAAAAAAGTGGGTTGTTTGGTTCTGGTAAATATCCAACCACACATTAACTTGAGAAATTAATTTGTTCTCCTCCTTGAAATTTTTGGATCATTAGGCCACTTGCATCCTCAACATGTTTCTCGCATGCTAATCCACCACATTTAAAACATGTTGGGATCATTTAGAAGTCTCTTTCCTATAAAATCTATTAGGGGTTGTACTAGTGAAATTTCCCAAATGTGGATAACAAAACTATGGAGTTCATTTTTAGTACGTGAAATAATTTTCTTCACTTACATCTATTACAGTTTTCAATTTTTCTTGCATATATCAACTCTAAAATTTTTATTTTGTTGTGATCTTTTATCTTTTTGGTTTACTAGAAAAATGGGAGAGTGAAAACTCAAGTTTGGATCTAACAAAAAATTTTGAACATGAAAAATGGAAATGCACAAATGCTGAGAGAGATAATTCAAAAAAGTATCTGTGATTTTTAAGGATAGGAAAAAAGTGGGTTGTTTGGCTCCGGTAAATATCCAACCATATCCACCACATTTAAAACATGTTAGGATCATTTAGAAGTCTCTTTCCTAAAAAATCTATTAGGGGTTGTACAAGTGGAATTTCCCAAACGTGGATAACAAAACTTTGGAGTTCATTTGAATGCGCGAAATAATTTTCTTCCCTTTTATTTATTATAGTTTTCAATTTTTTTTGCATACATCAACTCTAAAATTTTATTTTTATTGTGATATTATATCTTTTTTATTTACGAGAAGAATGGGAGAGTGAAAACTAAAGTTTGGATTTAAAAACAAATTTGAAGATCCAAAATGGAAATGCCCAAATGCAGAGAGAGATAATTCCAAAATGTATTTGTGATTTTTAAGTATAGGCAAAAAGTGGGTTGTTTGGCTCCGGTAAATATTCAACCTCTCGTTATCTTGAGCATTTAATTTTTTCTACTCGAAATTTTAGGATCATTGGGCCACTTGCATCCTCAACATGTTTCTTGCATGCATATCCACCACATTTAAAACATGTTAGGATTAGTTAGTAGTCTCTTTCTTATATAATCTATTAGGGGTTGTACTAGTGCAATTTCCCAAACATATATAACAAAACATTGGAGTTCATTTTTAGTACGTGAAATAATTTTCTTCAATTACATTTATTATAGATTTTTAATTCTTTTGCATTCATAAACTCTAAAATTTTCATTTTGTTTTGATCTTATATCTTTTTTGTTTACGAGAAGAATGGGAGAGTAAAAACTCAAGTTTGGATTTAAAAAAAAATTTGAATATCCAAAATGGAATTGCCCAAATGCAGAGAGAGATAATTTCAAAATGTATCTGTGATTTTTAAGTATAGGCAAAAAGAGGGTTGTTTGGCTCCGGTAAATATCCAACCTCACGTTAACTTGAGAATTTAATTTTTTCTACTCCTTAAAATTTTAGGATCATTGGGCCACTTACATCCTCAACATGTTTCTGGCATGCATATCCACCACATTTATAACACGTTAGGATCAGTTAGAAGTCTCTCTCCAATAAAATCTATGAGGGGTTGTACTAGTGAAATTTCCCAAACATAGTTAACAAAACTTTGGAGTTAATTTTTAATGTGTGAAATAATTTTCCTCACTTACATTTATTATAGTTTTCAATTTTTTTTGCATACATAAACTCTAAATTTTTTTTTGTTGTCATATTATATCTTTTTTGTTTTAGAGAAAAAAGAGAGAGTAAAAATTCATGTTTGGATCTGAAAAAAATATTTGAACTTCCAAAATGGAAATGGACAAATGTTGAGAGAGATAATTCAAAATAGTATCTATGATTTTTAAGGATAGGTAAAAATTGGGTTGTTTGGCTCCAGTAAATATCTAACCACACGTTAACTCTAGAATTTAATTTTTTCTACTCCTTTAAAGTTTTGAATCATTAGGCCACTTGCATCCTCAACATGTTTCTGATATGCATATCCACCACATTTAAAAAATGTTAGGATCAATTAGAAGTCTCTTTCCTATAAAATCTATTAGGAGTTGTACTAATGGAATTTCCCAAACATGGATAACAAAACTTTGGACTGCATTTTTAGTGCGTGAAACAATTTTCTTGACATACATTTATTATAGTTTTCAAATTTTTTTTCATATATAAAATCTAAAATTGTCATTTTTTTGTGATCTTTATCTTTTTTGTTTACGAGAAAAATAGATGAGTGAAAACTCTTGTTTTGATCTGAAAAAAAATTTTTAACATCATAATTGGAAATGCACAAATGCGGAGAGAGATAATTCCCAAAAGTGTCTGTGATTTTTAAGGATAAGAAAAAAGTGGGTTGTTTGGCTCCGGGAAATATCCAACCACACGTTAACTTGAGAATTTAATTTTTTCCACTCCTTGAAATTTTTGGATCATTAGGCCACTTGCATCCTCAACATGTTTCTGGTATGCATATCCACCACATTTAAAACATGTTAGGATCAGTTAGAAGTCTCTTTCCTATAAAATCTAATACGGGTTGTACTAGTGGAATTTCCCAAACATGGATAACAAAACTTTGGAGCTAATTTTTAGTGCGCGAAATAATTTTCTTCACTTACATTTATTATAGTTTTCAATTTTTTTTTGCATACATAAACCATAAAATTTTCTTTTTGTTGTGATCTTATATCTTTTTTGTTTGCGAGAAAAATGGGAGAGTGAAAACTCAAGTTTGGATCTGAAAAAAAATTTTGAACATCCAAAATGGAAATGCACAAATACGGGGAGAGATAATTCCAAAAAGTATCTGTGTTTTTTTCGGATAGGCAAAAAGTGGTTTGTTTGGCTCCGGTAAATATCCAACCACACATTTGCTTGAGAATTTAATATTTTCTACTCCTTGAAATTTTTGGATCATTAGACCACTTGCATCCTCAACATGTTTCTGGCACGCATATCCACCACATTTAAAACATGTAAGTATCAGTTAGAAGTCTCTTTCCTATAAAATCTATTAGGGGTTGAACTAGTGGAATTTCCCAAACCTGGATAACGACACTTTGGAGTTTATTTTTAGTGTGTGAAATAATTTTCTTCACTTAAATTTATTATAGTTTTAAAATATTTATGCACACATCAACTCTAAAATTTTCATTTTGTTGTGATCTTATATCTTTTTTGTCTACGAGAAAAATGGGAGAGTGAAAACTCAAGTTTGGAAATGAAAAAAAAATTTGAGCATCCAAAATGGAAATGCACAAATGCTGAGAGAGATAATTTCAAAAAGTATCAGTGATTTTTAAGGATAGAAAAAAAGTGGGTATTTTTGCTCCAGTACATATCCAACCACACGCTAACTTGAGAACTTAATTTTTTCTACACCTTGAAATTTTTGGATCATTAGGCCACTTGCACCCTCAACATGTTTTTGGCATGCACATCCACCACATTTAAAACAAGTTAAGATCAGTTAGAAGTCAATTTCTTATAAAATCTATTAGCGGTTGTACTAGTGGAACTTCCCAAACATGGATAACAAAACTTTGGAGTTCATTTTTCGTGCGTGAAATAATTTTCGACACTTACATATATTATAGTTTTCAAAATTTTTTACATACATAAACTCTAAAATTTTCATTTTGTTGTGATCTTATTTCTTTTTTGTTAACGAGAAAAATGGGGGAGTGAAAACTCAACTTTAGATCTGAAAAAAAAATTTGAACATCCAAAATGGAAATGCACAAATGCTGAGA
This sequence comes from Aristolochia californica, assembly GCF_029961685.1. NCBI lineage: Eukaryota > Viridiplantae > Streptophyta > Magnoliopsida > Piperales > Aristolochiaceae > Aristolochia > Aristolochia californica. Next base: position 16,925,265 of record NW_027181771.1, read on the forward strand.
GAGATAATTCCAAAAAGTATCTATGATTTTTAAGGATAGGCAAAAAGAGGGTTGTTTGGCTCCGGTAAATATCCAACCACACGTTAACTTGAGAATTTAATTTTTTCAACTCCTTGAAATTTTTGGATTATTAGGCCACTTGAATCCTCAACATGTTTCTGGCTTGCCCACATTTAAAACATGTTAGGATCATTTAGAAGTCTTTTTCCTACAAAATCTATTAGGGGTTGTACAAGTGGAATTTCCCAAACGTGGATAACAAAACTTTTGAGTTCATTCTTAGTGCTTGAAATAATTTTCTTCACTTACATTTATTACAGTTTTCAAATTTTTTTGCATACATCAACTCTAAAATTTTCATTTTGTTGTGATCTTTTATCTTTTTTGTTTACGAGAAAAATGGGAGAGTGAAAACTCAAGTTTGGATCAGAAAAAAAAATTTTAACATCCAAAATGGAAATGCAGAAATGCTGAGAGAGATAATTCCAAAAAGTGTCTGTGATTTCTAAGGATAGGCAAAAGGAGGGTTGTTTGACTCCAGTAAATATCCAACCACACGTTAACTTGAGAATTTAATTTTTTCAACTCCTTTAAATTTTAGGATCATTAGGCACTTGCATCCTCAACATGCTTCTGGCATGCTTATCCACCACATTTAAAACATGTTACGATCATTTAGAAGTCTTTTTCCTATAAAATCTATTAGGGGTTGAACAAGTGGAATTTCCCAAACGTGGATAACAAAACTTTGGGGTTCATTTTTAGTGCGTGAAATTATTTTCTTTACTTTGATTTATTAATGTTTTCAATTTTTTTTGCATACATTAACTCTAAAATTTTCATTATGTTGTGATCTTATATTTTTTTTGTTTACGAGAAAAATGGGAGAGTGAAAACTCAAGTTTGGATCTGAAAAAAAAATTTGAACATCCAAAATGTAAATGCACAAATGCGGAGAGAGATAATTCCAAAAACTATCTGTGATTTTAACGGATAGGAAAAAGGTGTGTTGTTTGGCTCCGGTAAATATCCAACCACACATTAACTTGAGAATTTAGTTTTTTCTACTCCTTGAAATTTTTGGATCATTAGGCAACTTGCATCCTTAACATGTTTCTTTCATCCATATCCACCACATTTAAAACATGTTAGGATTAGTTAGAAGTCTCTTTCCTATAAAATCTATTAGGGATTGTACTAGTGGAATTTCGCAAACATGGATAACCAAACTTTGGAGTTCATTTTTAATGCGTGAAATAATTTTCTTCACTTATATATAAAATAATTTTTAAATTTTTTTGCATACATCAAGTCTAAAATTTTCATTTTGTTCTGATCTTATATCTTTTTTGTTTACGAGAAAAATGGGAGAGTGAAAACTCAAGTTTGGATCTGAAAAAAAATTTGAACATCCAAAATGGAAATGCAAAAATGTTGAGAGAGATAATTCCAAAAAGTATCTGTGATTTTTAAGGATAGGAAAAAAGTGGGTTGTTTGGCTGCAGTAAATATCCAACCACACGTTAACTTGAGAATTTAATTTTTTCTACTCCTTAAAATTTTTCGATCATTAGGCCACTTGCATCCTCAACATGTTTCTGGCATGCATATCCACCACATTTAAAACATGTTAGGATCAGTTAGAAGTCTCTTTCCTATAAAATCTATTAGGGGTTGTACTAGTGGAATTTCCCAAACGTGGATAACCAAACTTTGGAGTTCATTATTAGTGCGTGAAATAATTTTCTTCACTTACATTTATTAGAGTTTTCAAATTTTATTGCATACATCAACTCTAAAATTTTCCTTTTGTTGTGATCTTATATCTTTTTTGTTTATGAGAAAAATGGGAGAGTGAAAGTTGAAGTTTGGATCTAAAAAAAAAATTTTATCATCCAAAATGGATATGCACAAATGCTGAGAGAGATAATTCCAAAAAGTATCTGTGATTTTAAGGGATAGGAAAAAAGTGTGTTGTTCTGCTCCGGTAAGTATCCAACCACTCATTAACTTGAGAATTTAGGTTTTTCTACTCCCTGAAATTTTTGGATCATAAGGCCACTTGCATCCTCAACATTTTTCTAGCATGGATATCCTCCACATTTACAACATGTTAGGATCAGTTAGAAGTCTCTTTCCTATAAAATCTATTAGGGGTTGTACTAGTGGAATTTCCCAAAAGGGGATAACAAAAACATTGGAGTGCATTTTTAGTGCGTGAAACAATTTCCTTCACTTACTTTTATTATGGTTTTCAAATTTTTTTGCATACATAAACTCTAAAATTTTCTCTTTGTTAGGATCTTATATCTTTTTGGTTTACGAGATAAATGAGAGGGAGAAAACTCAAGTTTGAATATGAGAAAAACATTTGAGCATCCAAAATGAAAATGCACAAATGCTAAGAGAGATAATTCCTAAAAGTATTAGTTTAAGGATAGGAAAAAATTGGGTTGTTTGGCTTCGGTACATATCCAACCACACGCTAACTTGAGAACTTATTTTTTTCTACTCCTAGAAATTTTTGGATCATTAGGCCACTTGCATCCTCAACATGTTTCTAGCATGCATATCCACCACATTTCAAACATGTTAGGATCAGTTAAAAGTCTCTTTTATATAAAATCCATTAGGGGTTGTACTAGTGGAATTTCCCAAACAAGGACAAAAAACTTTGGAGTTCATTTTTAGTGCGTGAAATAATTTTCTTCACTTACATTTTTTCTAGTTTTCAAATTTTTTTCCATACAGAAACTCTAAAATTTTCATTTTGTTGTGATCTTATATCTTTTTTGTTTACGAAAAAAGTGGGAGAGTGAAAACTGAAGTTTGGATCTGAAAGAAAATTTTGAAGATGCAAATCGGAAAAGAACAAATGCTGAGAGAGATAATTCCAAAAAGTATATGAGCATTTTAAGAATAGGAAAGAAGTGGGTTGTTTAGTTCTGGTAAATATCCAACCACACGTTAACTTGAGAATTTAATTTTTTCTACTCCTTGAAATTTTTGGATCATTAGGCCACTTGCATCCTCAACATGTTTCTGGCATGCATATCAGCCACATTTAAATCATGCTAGGATCTCTTAGAAGTCTCTTTCCTATAAAATCTATTAGGGGTTTTACTAGTGGAATTTCCCAAATGTGGATAACAAAACTTTGGAGTTCATTTTCAGTGTGTGAAATAATTTTCTTCACTTACATTTATTACAGTTTTAATTTTTTTTGCATACATCAACTCTTAAATTTTAATTTTGTTGTGATCTTATATCTTTTTTGTTTTCGAGATAAATGAGAGAGTGAAAACTCAAGTTTGGATCTGAGAAAAAAATTTGAGCATCCAAAATGAAAATGTACAAATGCAGAGAGAGATAATTCCAAAAAGTTTCAGTGATTTTTAAGGATACGAAAAAAAGTGGGTTGTTTGGCTATGGTACATATCCAGCCACACGCTAATTTGAGAACTTAATTTTTTCTACTTCTTGAAATTTTGTTTTCATTAGGCCACTTGCATCCTCAACCTGTTTCTGGCTTGCATATCCACCACATTTAAAACATGTTAGGATCAGTTAGAAGTCTCTTTCCTACAAAATCCATTAGGGGTTGTACTAGTGGAATTTCCCAAACAAGGATTAAAAACTTTGGAGTTCATTTTTAGTGCGTGAAATAATTTTCTCCACTTATGTTTATTAGAGTTTTCAAATTTTTTTGTATACATAAACTCTAAAATTTTCATTTTGTTGTGATCTTATATCTTTTTTGTTTACGAGAAAAATGGGAGAGTGAAAACTCAAGTTTGGATCTGAAAACAAAATTTGAACGTGCAAAATGGAAATGCACAAATGCTGAGAGAGATAATTCCAATAAGTATCTGTGATTTTTAAAGATAGGAAAAAATGGGTTGTTTGCCTCCGGTAAATATCCAACCACACGTTAACTTGAGAATTTAATTTTTTCTACTCCTTGAAAATTTTGGATCATAAGGCCACTTGCATACTCAACATGTTTCTAGCATGCACATCCACCACATTTAAAACATGTTAGGATAATTTGGAAGTCTCTTTCCTATAAAATCTATTAGAATTTGTACAACTGGAATTTCCTAAACGTGGATAACAAAACTTTGGAGTTCATTTTAATTCGTGAAATAATTTTCTTCACTTATATTTATTACAATTTTTAAATTTTTTTGAATACATCAGCTCTAAAATTTTCATTTTGTTTTTATCTTATATCTTTTTTGTCTACGAGAAAAATGGGAGAGTGAAAACGCAAGTTTGGATCTGAAAAAAAAATATGAACAACCAAAATGGAAATGCACAAATGCTGAGAGAGATAATTCCAAAAATTATCTGAGATTTTTAAGGATAGGAAAACAGTGGGTTGTTTGGCCGTAGTAAATATCCAACCACACGTTAACTTTAGAATTTATTTTTTTCTACTCCTTGAAAGTTTTGGATCATTAGGCCACTTGCATCCTCAACATGTTTCTGGCATGCATATCCACCACATTTAAAACATGTTAGGATCAGTTAGAAGTCTCTTTCCTATAAAATCTATTAGGGGTTGAACTATTGGAATTTCCCAAACGTGGATAACCAAACTTTGGAGTTCATTTCTAGTGCATGAAATAATTTTCTTCACTTACATTTATTATAGTTTTCAATTTTTTTTGCATACATCAACTCTAAAATTTTCATGTTGTTGTGATCTTATATCTTTTTTGTTTATGAGGAAAATGGGAGAGTGAAAACTGAAGTTTGGATCCTAAAAAAAAATTTTAACATCCAAAATGGATATGCACAAATGCTGGGAGAGAAAATTCCAAAAACTATCTGTGATTTTAAAGGATAGGAAAAAGGTGTGTTGTTTGGTTCTAGTAAATATCCAACCACACATTAACTTGAGAATTTTGTTTTTTCTACTCCTTGAAATTTTTGGATCATTAGGCCACTTGCATCCTCAACATTTTTCTAGCATGCATATCCTCGACATTTACAACATGTTAGGATCAGTTAGAAGTCTCTTTCCTATAAAATCTATTAGGGGTTGTACTAGTGAAATTTTCCAAACATGGATAACAAAACTTTGGAGTGCATTTTTAGTGCGTGAAACAATTTCCTTCACTTACATTTATTATGGTTTTCAAATTTTTTTGCATACATAAACTCTAAAATTTTCTTTTTGTTGGGATCTTATATCTTTTTGGTTTACGAGATAAATGAGAGAGTGAAAACTCAAGTTTGGATCTGAGAAAAAAATTTGAGCATCCAAAATGAAAATGCACAAATGCTGAGAGAGATAATTCCAAAAAGTATCAGTGATTTTTGAGGATTGGAAAAAAGTTGGTTGTTTGGCTCCGGTACATATTCAACCACACGCTAACTTGAGAACTTAATTTTTTCTACTCCTTGAAATTGTTGGATCATTAGGCCACTTGCATCCTCAACATGTTTCTGGCATGCATATCCACCACATTTAAAACATGATAGGATCAGTTAGAACTCTATTTTATATAAGATCCATTAGGGGTTGTACTAGTGGAATTTCCCAAACAAGGAACAAAACTTTGGAGTTCATTTTTAGTGCGTGAAATAATTTTCTTCATTTACATTTATTATAGTTTTCAATTTTTTTTGCATACAAAAACTCTAAAATTTTCATTTTGTTGTGATCTTATATCTTTTTTCTTTACGACAAAAATGGGTGAGTGAAAACTCAAGTTTGGATCCGAAAAAAAAATTTGAACATGAAAAATGGAAATGCACAAATGCTGAGAGAGATAATTCCAAAAAGTATCTGTGACTTTTAAGGATAGGAAAAAAGTGGGTTGTTTAGTTCCGGTAAATATCCAACCACACATTAACTTGAGAATTTAATTTTTTCTACTCCTTGAAATTTTTGGATCATTAGGCCGCTTGCATCCTCAACATGTTTCTTGCATGTATATCCACCACATTTAAATCAAGTTAGGATCAGTTAGAAGTATCTTTCCTATAAAATCCATTATGGTTGTACAAGTGGAATTTCTCAAACAAGGATAGCAAAAGTTTGGAGTTCATTTTTAGTGCGTGAAATAATTTTCTTCACTTACAATTATTATAGGTTTCAAATTTTTTTGCATACATAAACTCTAAAATATTCATTTTGTTGTGATCTTATATCTTTTTTGTTTACGAGAAAAATGGGAGAGTAAAAACTGAAGTTTGGATCTGCAACAAATTTGAACTTGCAAAATGGAAATGCACAAATGCTGAGAGAGATAATTCCAAAAAGTATTTGTGACTTTTAAGGTTAGGAAAAAAGTGGGTTGTTTGGTTCCAGTAAATATCCAACAACACGTTAACTTGAGAATTTAATTTTTTCTACTCCTTGAAATTTTTGGATCATTAGACCACTTGCATCCTCAACATGTTTCTTGCATGCATATCCACCACAAATCATGTTAGGATCAGTTAAAAGTCTCTTTCCTATAAAATCTATTGGGGGTTGTACTAGTGGAATTTCCCAAACGTGGATAACAAAACTTTGGAATGCATTTTTAGTGCGTGAAACAATTTCCTTCTTTTACATTTATTATAGTTTTTAAATTTTTTTGCATACATAAACTCAAAAATTTTCTTTTTATTGTGATCTTATATCTTTTTGGTTAACGAGATAAATGAGAGAGTGAAAACTCAAGTTTGGATCTGAGAAAAAAAATTGAGCATCCAAAATGAAGTGGGTTGTTTGGCTCCGGTATATATCCCGCCACACTCTAACTCGATAACTTAATTTTTTCTACTCCTTGAAATTTTTGGATCATTAGGCCACTTGCATCCTCAACATGTTTCTGGCATGCATATCCACCACATTTAAAACATGTTAGGATCAGTTAGAATTCACTTTCCTATAAAATCCATTAGGGGTTGTACTAGTGGAATTTCCCAAACAAGGATAAAAAACTTTGGAGTTCATTTTTAGTGCGTGAAATAAGTTTCTTCACTAACATTTATTAGAGTTTTCAAATTTTTTTCCATACCTAAACTCTAAAATTTTCATTTTGTTTTGATCTTATATCTTTTTTGTTTACGAGAAAAACGGGAGAGTGAAAACTCAAGTTTGGATCTGAAAAAAAAATTTGAACGTGCAAAGTGGAAATGCACAAATGCTGAGAGAGATAATTCCAAAAAGTATCTGTGACTTATAAGTATAGGAAAAAAGTGGGTTGTTTAGTTCCCGTAAATATCCAACCACATGTTAACATGAGAATTTAATTTTTTCTACTCCTTGAAATTTTTGGACCATTAGGCCACTTGCATCGTCAACCTGTTTCTTGCATGCATATCCACCACATTTAAATCATGTTAGGATCAATTAGAAGTCTCTTTCCTATAAAATCTATTAGGGGTTGTACTAGTAGAATTTCCCAAACGTGGATAATAGAACTTTGGAGTTCATTTTTAGTGCGTGAAATAATTTTCTTCACTTACATTTATTACAGTTTTAAAATTTTTTTGCATACATCAACTCTAAAATTTTAATTTTGTTGTGATCTTCGATCTTTTTTTTTTACGAGAAAAATGGGTGAGTGAAAACTGAAGTTTGGATCTGAAAAAAAATTTGAACATCCCAAATGGAAATGCACAAATGCTGAGAGAGATAATTCCAAAAACTATCTGTGATTTTTAAGGATAGGAAAAATTTGGGTTCTTTGGCTTCGGTACATATCCAACCACACGCTAACTTGAGAACTTAATTTTTTCTACTCCTTGAAATATTTGGACCATTAGACCACGTGCATCATCAACATGTTTCTGGCATGCATATCCACCACATTTAAAACAAGTTAGGATCTATTAGAAATCTCTTTCTTATAAAATCCATTAGGAGTTGTACTAATAGAATTTCCCAAAAAAGGACAACAAAACTTCGGAGTTCATTTTTAGTACGTGAAATAATTTTCTTCACTTACATTTAATATAGATTCAGAAATTTTTTGCACACATAAACTCTAAAATATTAATTTTTTTTTTATCTTATATCGTTTTTGTTTACGAGAAAAATGGGAGAGAGCAAACTTAAGTTTGGATCTGAAAAAAAAATTTGAACGTGCAAAATGGAAATGCACAAATGCTAAGAGAGATAATTCCAAAAAGTATCTGTGACTTTTAAGTATAGGAAAAAAGTGGGTTGCTTAGTTCCTGTAAATATCCAACCACACGTTAACTTGAGAATTTAATTTTTTCTACTCCTTGAAATGTTTGGATCATTAGGCCACTTGCTTCGTCAACCTATTTCTTACATGCATATCCACCACATTTAAATCATGTTAGGATCAGTTAGAAGTCTCTTTCCTATAAAATCTATTAGGGGTTGTACTAGTAGAATTTCCCAAACGTGGATAACAAAACTTTGGAGTTCATTTTTAGTGTGTGAAATAATTTTCTTCACTTACATTTATTACAATTTTAAAATTTTTTTGCATACATCAACTCTAAAATTTTAATTTTGTTGTGATCTTCTATCTTTTTTGTTTACGAGAAAAATGGGTGAGTGAAAACTGAAGTTTGGATCTGAAAAAAAAAATTGAACATCCCAAATGGAAATGCACAAATGCTGAGAAAGATAATTCCAAAAAGTATCAGTGACTTTCAAGGATAGGAAAATAGTGGGTTGTTTGGTTCCAGTAAATATCCAACCACACGTTAACTTGAGAATTTAATTTTTTTTACTCCTTGAAATTTTTGGATCATTAGGCCACTTGCATCCTCAACATGTTTCTGGCATGCATATCCACCACATTTATCACATGTTAGGATCATTTAGAAGTCTCTTTCCTGTAAAATCTATTAGGCGTTGTACAAGTGGAATTTCCCAAACGTCGATAACAAAACTCTGGTGTTCATTTTTAGTGCGGGAAATAATTTTCTTCACTTACATTTATTATAGTTTTCAAATTTTTTTGATTACATAAACTCTAAAATTTTTATTTTGTTGTGATCTTATATCTTTTTTTTTTTACGAGAAAAATGGGTGAGTGAAAACTGAAGTTTGGATCTGATAAAAAAATTTGAACATCCCAAATGGAAATGCACAAATGCTGAGAGAGATAATTCCAAAAAGTATCAGTCATTTTTAAGGATAGGAAAAAATTGGGTTGTTTGGCGCCGGTACATATCCAACCACACGCTAACTAGAAAACTTAATTTTTTCTACTCGAAATTTTTGGATCATTAGGCCACTTGCATCCTCAACATGTTTCTGGCATGCATATCCACCACATTTAACACATGTTAGGATCATTTAGAAGTCTCTTTCCTATAAAATTTATTAAGGGTTGTACAAGTGGAATTTCCCAAACCTGGATATCAAAACTTTGGAGTTCATTTTTAGCGCGTAAAATAATTTTCTTCACTTACATTTATTACAGTTTTCAATTTTTTTTCATACATCAACTCTAAATTTTCATTTTGTTGTGATCGTATATCTTTTTTGTTTACAAGAAAAATTGGAGAGTGAAAACTCAAGTTTGGATCTGAAAAAAAAATTTGAACATCCAAAATGGAAATGTACAAATGCTGTGAGAGATAATTCCAAAGAGTATGTATGATTTTTAAAGATAGGCAAAGAGTGGGTTGTTTGGCTTCAGTAAATATCCAACCACACGTTAACTTGAGAATTTAATTTTTTCTACTCCTTGAAATTTTTGGACCATTAGGCCACTTGCATCCTCAACAAGTTTCTGGCATGCATATCCTCCACATTTAAAACATGTTAGGCTCATTTAGAAGTCTTTTTCCTATAAAATCTATTAGGGGTTGTACAAGTGGAATTTCCCAAACGTGGATAGCAAAACTTTTGAGTTCCTTTTTAGTGCACGAAATAATTTTCTTCACTTACATTTATTACAGTTTTCAAATTTTTTTGCATACATCAACTCAAAAATTTTCATTTTATTGCGATCTTATATCTGTTTTGTTTCAACAAAAAATGGTTGAGAGAAAACTCAAATTTGGATCTGAAAAAAAGATTTGAACATCCAAAATGGAAATGCACAAATGCTGAGGGTGATAATTCCAAAAAGTATCAATGATTTTTAAGGATATGCAAAAAGTGGGTTGTTTGGCTTCGGTAAATATCCAACCACAAGTTAACTTGTGAATTTAATTTTTTCCACCACTTTTAAAACATGTTAGGATAATTTAGAAGTCTCTTTCCTATTAAATCTATTAGGGGTTGTACAAGTGGAATTTCCCAAACTTGGATAACAAAACTTTGGAGTTAATTTTAATGCTTGAAATAATTTTCTTCATTTATATTTATTAGAGTTTTCAAATTTTTTTGCATACATAACCTCTAAAATTTTCATTTTGTTGTGATCTATAATCTTTTTTGTTTACGAGAAAAATGGTTGAGTGAAAACTGAAGTTTGGATCTTGAAAAAAAAATTGAACATCCAAAATGGAAATGTACAAATGCTGGGAGATATAATTCCAAAAAGTATTTGTGATTTTTAAGGATAGGAAAAAATTGGGTTGTTTGGCTCCGGTACATATCCAACCACACGCTAACTTGAGGACTTAATTTTTTCTACTCCTGGATATTTTTGGATCATTAGGCCACGTACATCCTCAATATGTTTCTGGCATGCATATCCACCACATTAAAAATATGTTAGGATTTGTTAGAAGTCTCTTTCCTATAAAATCCATTAGGGGTTGTACTAATGGAATTTCCCAAACAAGGATAACAAAACTTCTGAGTTCATTTTTAGTACATGAAATAATTTTCTTCACTCACATTTATTATAGTTTTCAAACTTTTTTGCATACATAAACTCTAAAATATTCATTTTGTTGTGATCAAATATCTTTTTTTTTTACGAGAAAAATGGGAGACTAAAAACACAAGTTTGGATCTGAAAAAAAATTTTAACATGCAAAATGGAAATGCATAAATGCTGAGAGAGATAATTCCAAAAAGTATCTGTGACTTTAAAGGATAGCAAAAAAGTGGGTTGTTTGGTTCCTGTAAATATCCAACCACACGTTAACTTGAGAATTTAATTTTTTCTACTCCTTGAAATATTAAGATCATTAGGCCAGTTGCATCATTAACATGTTTCTGGCATGCATATACACCACATTTAAAACATGTTTGGATCCTTTAGAAGTCGCTTTTCTAAAAAATCTATTAGGGGTTGTACAAGTTGAATTTCCCAAACATGGATAACAAAACTTTGGAGTTCATTTTTAGTGCGTGAAATAATTTTCTTCACTTACATTTATTACAGTTTTCAAAATTTTTTGCATACTTCAACTCTAAAATTTTCATTTATTTGTGATCTTATATCTTTTTTGTTTGCGAGAAAAATGGGGGAGTGAAAACTCAAGTTTGGATCTGAAAAAAAAAAGTTGAACATCCAAAATGGAAATTCACAAATTCTGAGGGAGATAATTCCAAAAAGTATCTATGATTTTTAAGGATAGGCAAAAAGTGGGTTGTTTGGCTCCGGTAAATATCCAACCACACGTTAACTTGAGAATTTAATTTTTTCTACTCTTTGAAATTTTTGGATCATTAGGCCACTTGCGTCCTCAACTCCCAAACATTGATAACAAAACTTTGGAGTTCATTTTAATGCGTGAAATAATTTTCTTCACTTATATTTATTATATTTTTCAAATTTTTTTCGTATATAACCTCTAAAATTTTCATTTTGTTGTGATCTTATATCTTTTTTGTTTACGAGAAAAATGGGTGAGTGAAAACTGAAGTTTGGATCTGAAAAAAAAAATTTGAACATCCTAAATGGAAATGCACAAATGTTGAGGGAGATAATTCCAAAAAGTATTAGTCATTTTTAAGGATAGGAAAAAATTGGGTTGTTTGACTCTGGCACATATCCAACCACACACTAACATCAGAACTTAATTTTTTCTATTCTTAGAAATTTTTGGATCATTAGACCACGTGCATCCTCGACATGTTTCTGGCATGCATAACCACCACTTTTAAAACATGTTAGGATCTGTTAGAAGTCTCTTTCCTACAAAATCATTAGGGGTTGTATTAATGGAATTTCCCAAACTAGGATAACAAAACTTCTGAGTTCATTTTTAGTACGTGAAATAATTTTCTTCATTTACATTTATTATAGTTTGATAATTTTATTGCATACATAAACTCTAAAATATTAATTTTGTTGTGATCTTATTTATTTTTTGTTTATGAGAAAAATGGGAGACTGAAAACTCAAGTTTGGATAAAAAAAAAAAATTTTAACGTGCAAAATGGAAATGCACAAATGCTGAGAGAGATAATTCCAAAAAGTATCTGTGACTTTTAAGCATAGGAAAAAAGTGGGTTGTTTGGTTCTTGTAAATATCCAACCACACGTTAACTTGAGAATTTAATTTTTTCTACTCCTTGAAAATTTTGGATCATTAGGCTACTTGATTCCTCAACAAGTTTATGGCATGCATCTCCACCACATTTAAAACATGTTAGGGTCATTTAGAAGTCGCTTTCCTAAAAAATCTATTAGGGGTCGTACAAGTTGAATTTCCCAAACATGGATAACAAAACTTTGGAGTTCATTTTTCGTGCGTGAAATAATTTTCTTCACTTACATTTATTATAGTTTTCAAAATTTTTTCCATACATAAACTCTAAAATTTTCATTTTGTTGTGATCTTATATGTTTTTTGTTTAGGAGAAAAATGGGGGAGTGAATACTCAAGTTTGGATCTGAAAAAAAATTTGAACATCCAAAATGGAAATGCACAAATGCTAAGAGAGATAATTCCAAAAAATATCTGTGATTTTTAAGGATAGGGAAAAAGTGGGTTGTTTGGTTCCGATAAATATCCAACCACACGTTAACTTGAGAAGTTAATTTTTTCTACACCTTGAAATTTTTGGATTATTTGGCCACTTGCATCCTCAACATGTTTCTTGCATGCATATCCACCACATTTAAAACATGTTAGGATCAGTTAGAAGTCTCTTTACTGTAAAATCTATTAGGGGTTGTACTAGTGGAATTTCCTAAACGTGGATAACAAAACTTTGGAGTTCACTTTTAGAGTGTGAAATAATTTTCTTCACTTACATTTATTACAGTTTTCAAAATTTTTTGCATACATCAACTCTAAAATTTTCATTTTGTTGTTATCTTATATCTTTTTTGTTTGCGAGAAAAACGGGTGAGTGAAAACTCAAGTTTGGATCTGAAAAAAAAAATTTGAACATCCAAAATGGAAATGCACAAATGCTGAGAGAGATAATTCCATAAAGTATGTGTGATTTTTAAGGATAGGCAAAAAGTGGGTTGTTTGGCTCCAGTAAATATCCAACCACACGTTAACTTGTGAATTTAATTTTTTGTACTCCTTGAAATTTTTGGATCATTAGGCCACTTGCATCCTCAACATGTTTCTAGCGTGCAGATCAACCACTTTTAAAACATGTTAGGATAATTTAGAAGTCTCTTTCCTATTAAATCTATTAGGGGTTGTACAAGTGGAATTTCCCAAACTTGGATAAAAAAACTTTGGAGTTCATTTTAATGCGTGAAATAATTTTCTTCACTTATATTTAGTATAGTTTTCAAATCTTTTTTCATACATAACCTTTAAAATTTTCATTTTGTTGTGATCTTATATCTTTTTTGTTTACGAGAAAAATGGTTGAGTGAAAACTGAAGTTTGGATCTGGAAACAAAATTGAACATCCAAAATGGAAATGCACAAATAATGAAAGAGATAATTCCAATAAGTATTTGTGATTTTTAAGGATAGGAAAAAATTGGGTTGTTTGGCTCCGGTACATATCCAACCACGCTAACTTGAGAACTTAATTTTTTCTACTCCTTGATATTTTTGGATCATTACGCCACGTACCTCCTCAATATGTTTCTGGCATGCATATCCACCACATTTAAAATATGTTAGGATTTGTTAGAGGTCTCTTTCCCATAAAATCCATTATGGGTTGTACTAATGGGATTTCCCAAACAAGGATAACAAAACTTCTGAGTTCATTTTTAGTACGTGAAATAATTTTCTTGACTTACATTTATTATAGTTTTCAAATTTTTTTCCATACATAAACTCAAAAATATTCATTTTGTTGTGATCTTATTTCTTTTTTGTTTACGAGAAAAATGGGAGACTGAAAACACAAGTTTGGATCTGAAAAAAAAAATTTAACATGCAAAATGGAAATGCACAAATGCTGAGAGAGATAATTCCAAAAAGTATCTGTGACTTTTAAGGATAGGAAAAAAGTGGGTTGTTTGGTTCCGGTACATATCCAACCACACGTGAACTTGAGAATTTAATTTTTTCTACTCCGTGAAATTTTAGGATCATTAGGCCACTTGCATCCTCTACATGTTGCTGGCATGCATATCCACCACATTTTAAAACATGTTAGGATCATTTAGAAGTCGCTTTCCTAAAAAATCTATTAGGGGTTGTAAAAAGTTGAATTTCCCAAACATGGATAACAAAACTTTGGAGTTCATTTTTAGTGCATGAAATAATTTCCTTCACTTACATTTGTTATAGTTTTCAAATTTTTTTGCATACTTAACCTCTAAAATTTTCATTTTGTTGTGATCTTATATATTTTTTATGTACAAGAAAAATGGGGGAGTGAAAACTCAAGTTTGGATCTGAAAAAAAATTGAACATCCAAAATGGAAATGCACAAATGCTGAGAGAGATAAGTCCAAAAAGTATCTGTGATTTTTAAGAATAGGAAAAAAGTGGGTTGTTTGGTTCTGGTAAGTATCGAACCACATGTTAACTTGAGAATTTAATTTTTTCTACACCATGAAATTTTTGGATTATTAGGCCACTTGCATCCTCAACATGTTTCTTGCATGCTTATCCACCACAGTTAAAACATGTTAGGATCAGTTAGAAGTCTCTTTACTATAAAATCTATTAGGGGTTGTACTAGTGGAATTTCCTAAACGTTGATAACAAAACTTTGGGGTTCATTTTTAGAGCGTGAAATAATTTTTTGCACTTACATTTGTTACAGTATTCAAAATTTTTTGCATACATCAACTCTAAAATTTTCATTTTGTTGTGATCTTATATCTTTTTTGTTTGCGAGAAAAAGTGGGTGAGAGAAAACTCAAGTTTGGATCTGAAAAAAACAATTGAACATTTAAAATAGAAATGCACAAATGCTGAGAGAGATAATTTCAAAATGTATCAATGATTTTTAAGGATAGGCAAATAGTGGGTTGTTTGGCTCCGGTAAATATCCCACCACACGTTAACTTGAGAATTAAATTTTTTCTACTCGTTGAAATTTTTGGATCATTAGGCCACTTGCATCCTCAACATGTTTCAAGCATGCATATCCACCACTTTTAAAACATGACAGGATAATTTAGAAGTCTCTTTCCTATTAAATCTATTAGGGGTTGTACAAGTGGAACTTCCCAAACTTGGATAACAAAACTTTGGAGTTCATTTTAATGGGTGAAATAATTTCTTCACTTATATTTATTATAGTTTTCAATTTTTTTTGCATACATAACGTCTAAAATTTTCATTTTCTTGTGATCTTATATCTTTTTTGGTTACGAGAAAAATCGGTGAGTGAAAACTGAAGTTTGGATCTGAAAAAAAATTTTGAACATCCAAAATGGAAATGCACAAATGTTGAGAGAGATAATTCCAAAAAGTATCTGCGATTTTTAAGGATAGGAAAAAATTTGGTTGTTTGGCTCCGGTACATATCCAACCACACTCTAACTTGAAAACTTAATTTTTTCTACTCTGTGAAATTTTTGGATCATTAGACCACGTGCATCCACAACAAGTTTCTTGCATGCATATCCACCAAATTTAAAATATGTTAGGATCTGTTTGAAGTGTCTTTCCTATAAAATCCATTAGGGGTTGTACTAATGGAATTTTCCAAACAAGGATAACAAAACTTCAGAGTTCATTTTTAGTACGTGAAATCATTTTCTTCACTTACATTTATTATAGTTTTCAAATTTTTTTGCATACATAAACTCTAATATGGTAGTTTTGTTGTGATCTTATATCTTTTTTGTTTACGAGAAAAATGGGAGACTGAAAACTCAAGTTTGGATTTGAAAAAAAAATTTTAGCATGCAAAATGGAAATGCACAAATGCTGAGAGAGATAATTCCAAAAAGTATCTGTGACTTTTAAGGATAGGAAAAAAGTGGGTTGTTTGGTTCCGGTAAATATCCAACCACACATTAACTTGAGAATTTAATTTTTTCTACTCCTTGAAATTTAAGGATCATTAGACCACTTGCATCCTGAACATGTTTCTTGCATGCATATCCACCACATTTAAATCTCTTTCATACAAAAACTATTAGGGGTTGTACTAGTGGAATTTCCCAAACATGGATAACAAAAGTTTGGATTTCATTTTTAGTGCGTGAAATAATTTTCTTCACTTACATTTATTACAGTTTTCAAATTTTTTTGCATACATCAACTCTAAAATTTTCATTTTGTTCTGATCTTATATCTTTTTTGTTTACAAGAAAAATGGGTGAGTGAAAATTGAAGTTTGGATCTGAAAAAAAAATTAAACATCCAAAAAGGAAATGCACAAATGCTGAGAGAGATAATTCCAAAAATTATATGTGAGTTTTAAGGATAGGCAAAAAGTGGTGGTTTGGCTTCGGTAAATATTCAACCACACGTTAACTTCAGAATTTAATTTTTTCTATTCCTTGAAATTTTTGAATCATTAGCCCACTTGGGACCTCAACATGTTTTTGGCATGCATATCCACCACATTTAACACATGTTAGGATCATTTAGAAGTCTCTTTCCTATAAAATCTATTAAGGGTTGTACAATTGGAATTTCCCAAACGTGGATAACAAAACTTTGGAGCTCATTTTTAGTGCGTGAAATAATTTTCTTCACTTACATTTATTACAGTTTTCAAAATTTTTTGCATCCATCAACTCTAAATTTTCATTTTTTTGTGATCTTATATCTTTTTTGTTTACGAGAAAAAAGGGAGAGTGAAAACTCAAGTTTGGATCTGAAAAAAAATTTTGAACATCCGAAATGGAAATGCACAAATGCTGAGAGAGATAATTCCAAATAGTATCTATGATTTTTAAGGATAGGCAAAAAGTGGGTTGTTTGGCTTCGGTAAATATCCAACCACACGTTAACTTGAGAATTTAATTTTTTCTACTCGAAATTTTTGGACCATTACGCCACTTGCATCGTCAACAAGTTTCTAGCATGCATATCCTCCACATTTAAAACATGTTAGGATCAGTTAGAAGTCTCTTTCCTATAAAATCTATTAGGGGTGGTACTAGTGGAATTTCCCAAACATGGAAAACAAACCTTCTGAGTTTATTTTTAGTGCGCAAAATATTTTTCTTCACTTACATTTATTATAGTTTTAATTTTTTTTGCATACATCAACTGTAAAACTTTTATTTTGATGTGATTTTATATTTTTAAGTTTACTAGAAAAATGGGAGAGTGAAAACTTAAGTTTGGATCTGCAAAAAATATTTAGACATGCAAAATGGAAATGCACAATTGCTGAAAGAGATAATTCTAAAAAATATCTGTGATTTTTAAGGATAGGAAAAAAGTTAGTTGTTTGGCTCCGGTAATACCCTACCACACGTTAACTTGAGAATTTATTTTTTTCTACTCCTAGAAATTTTTGGATCATTAGGCCACTTCCATCCTCAACAGTTTCTAGCATGCATATCCTCCACATTTATAACATGTTAGGATCAGTTTGATGTCTCTCTCCTATAAAATCTATTAGGTTTTGTACTAGTGGAATTTCCTAAACATGGATAACAAAACTTTGGAGTGCATTTTTAGTGTGTAAAACAATTTTCTTCACTTACATTTATTATAGTTTTCAAAATTTTTTGCAAACATAAACTCTAAAATTTCCGTTTTGTTGTGATCTTATATCTCTTTTGTTTACGAGAAAAATGAGAGAGTGGGTTGTTTGGTTCCGGTAACTATCCAACCACACATTAACTTGAGAATTTAATTTTTTCTACTCCTTGAAATTTTTAGACCATTAGGCCACTTGCATCCTCAACATGTTTCTGGCATGCATATCCACCACATTTAAAACATGTTAGAATCAGTTTGAAGTCTCTTTCCTATAAAATCTATTTGGGGTTGTACTAGTGGAATTTCCCAAACAAGGATAACAAAACTTTGGAGTTCATTTTTAGTGCGTGAAATATTTTCTCCATTTACATTTGTTATAGTTTTCAAATTTTGTTCATACATAAACTCTAAATTTTCATTTTTTTGTGATCTTATATCTTTTTCGTTTATGAGAAAAATGGGAGAGTGAAAATTCTAGTTTGGATCAGAAAAAAAAATTGAACATGCAAAATGGAAATGCACAAATGCTGAGAGAGATAACTCCAAAAATTATCTGTGACTTTTCAGGATAGGAAAAAAGTGGGTTGTTTGGTTGCGGTAAATATCCAACCACACGTTAACTTGAGAATTTAATTTTTTCTACTCCTTGAAATTTTTGGATCATTAGGCCACTTGGATCCTCAACATGTTTCTTGCATGCATATCCACCACATTTAAAACATGTTAGGATCAGTTAGAAGTCTCTTTCCTATAAAATCTATTAGAGGTTGTACTAGTGGAATTTCCCAAACGTGGATAACAAAACTTTGGAGTTGATTTTTAGTGCGTGAAATAATTTTCTTTACTTATATTTATTACAGTTTTCAAATTTTTTTGCATACATCAACTCTAAAATTTTCAATTTGTTGTGATCTTATATCTTTTTGGTTTACGAGAAAAATGGGTGAGTGAAAACTTAAGTTTGGATCTAAAAAAAAAAATTTGAACATCCAAAATGGAAATGCACAAATGCTGAGAAATATAACTCAAAAAAGTATCTGTGATTTTTAAGGTTCGACAAAAAGTGGGTTGTTTGCTCCGGTAAATCTCCAACCACACGTTAACTTGAAAATTTAATTTTTTCTACTCCTTGAAATTTTTTTTATCATCAGGCCACTTGCATCCTCAACATGTTTCTGGCATGCGTATCCACCACATTTAAAACATGTTAGGATCATTTAGAAGTCTCTTGCCTATAAAATCAATTAGGGGTTGTACAAGTGGAATTTCCCAAACGTGGATAGCAAAACTTTGGAGTTCATTTTTAGTACGTGAAATAATTTTCTTCACTTACATTTATTACAGTTTTCAAATTTTTTTGCAAACATCAACTCTAAAATTTTCATTTTGTTGCGATCTTATAGCTTTTTTGTTTACGAGAAAAAATGGGAAGGTGAAAACTCAAATTTGGATCAGAAAAAAAAAATTTGAACATGTAAAATGGAAATGCTCAAATGCTGAGAGAGATAATTCCAAAAAGTATCTATGATTTTTTAGGATGGGCACAAAGTGGGTTGTTTGGCTTCGGTAAATATCCAACCACATGTTAACTTGAGAATTTAATTTTTTCTACTCCTCGAAATTTTTGGATCATTAGGCCTCTTGCATCCTTAACAAGTTTCTGGCATGCATATCCACAACATTTAAAACATGTTTGGATCAGTAAGAACTCTATTACGTATAAAATCAATAAGGGGTTGTACTAGTGAAATTCCCCAAACATGGATAACAAAACTTTGGAGTTTATTTTTAGTGCGCGAAATAATTTTCTTCACTTACATTTATTATAGTTTTCAAAACTTTTTGCATACATCAACTCTAAAGTTTTCATTTTGTTGTGATCTTATATATTTTTTATTTACTAGAAAAATGGGAGAGTGAAAACTCAAGTTTGGATTTGAAAAAAATATTTGGACATGCAAAATGGAAATGCACAAATGCTGAGAGGGATAATTACAAAAAGTATCTGTGATTTTTAGGGATGGGAAAAAAGAGGGTTGTTTGGCGCCAGTAAATATCCAACCACACGTTAACTTGAGAATTTAATTTTTTCTACTCCTTCAAATTTTTGGATCATTAGGCTACTTGCATTCTCAGCATGTTTCTGGCATGCATATCCACCACATTTAAAACATGTTAGGATAATTTAGAAGTCTCTTCCCTATAAAATCTATTATGGGTTGTACAAGTGGAATTTCCCAAACATGGATAACAAAACTTTGGAGTGCATTTTTAGTGCATGAAACAATTTCCTTCACGTACATTTATTATTGTTTTCAAATTTTTTTGCATACATAAACTCTAAAATTTTCATTTTGTTGTGATCTTATATCTTTTTTGTTTACGAGAAAAATGGGAGAGTGAAAACTCAAGTTTGGATCTGAAAAAAAAATTTTGAGCATCAAAAATGGAAATGCACAAATGCTGAGAGAGATAATTTCAAAAAGTATCAGTGATTTTTAAAGAAAGGAAAAATGTGGGTGGTTTGGCCCCGGTACATATCCAACCACTTGCTAACTTGAGAACTTCATTTTTTCTACTCCTTGAAAATTTTGGATCATTAGGCCACTTGCATCCTCAACATGTTTCTGGCATGCATATCCACCACATATAAAAAATGTTAGGATCAGTTAGAAGTCTCTTTTATATAAAATCCATTAGGGATTGTACTAGTGGAATTTCCCAAACTAGGATAAAAAACTTTGGAGTTCATTTTTAGTGCTTGAAATAATTTTCTTCACTTACATTTATTATAGTTTTCCAATTTTTTTGCATACCAAAACTCTAAAATTTTCATTTTGTTGTGTTCTTATATCTTTTTTGTTTACGAGAAAAATGGGAGAGTGAAAACTCAAGTTTGGACCAGAAAAACAATTTTGAATATCCAAAATGAAATGCACAAATGCTAAGAGAGATAATTCCAAAAAGTATCTGTGATTTTTAAGGATAGGAAAAAAGTGGGTTGTTAGGTTTCGGTAAATATCCAACCACACGATAATTTGAGAATTTAATTTTTTCTACACCTTTAAATTTTTGGATTATTAGTTCACTTTCATCCTCAACATGTTTCTTGCATGCATATCCACCGCATAGAAAACATGTTAGGATCAGTTAGAAGTCTCTTTACTATAAAATCTATTAGGGGTTGTACTAGTGGAATTTCTTAAACGTGGATAACAAAACTTTGGAGTTCAATTTTAGAGCATGAAATAATTTTTTTTCACTTACATTTACTAAAGTTTTCAAAATTTTTTGCATACATCAACTATAAAATTTTCTTTTTGTTGTGATCTTATATCTTTTTTGTTTGCGAGAAAAATGGATGAGTGAAAACTCAAGTTTGGATCTAAAAAAAAAATTTGAACATCCAAAATGGAAATGCACAAATGCTGAGAGAGATAATTCCAAAAAGTATCTGTGATTTTTAAGGATAGGAAAAAAGTGGGTTGTTTGGCTCCGGGAAATATCCAACCACACGTTATCTTGAGAATTTAATTTTTTGTACTCCTTCAAATTTTTGGATCATTAGGGCACTTGCATCCTCAGCATGTTTCTGGCATGCATATCCACCACTTTTAAAACATGTTAGAATAATTTAGAAGTCTCTTTCCTTTTAAATCTAATAGCGGTTGTACAAGTGGAATTTCCCAAACTTTGATAACAAAACTTTGGAATTCATTTGAGTGCGTGAAATAATTTTTTTCACTTATATTTATTATAGTTTTCAAAATTTCTTGCATACATAAACTCTAAAATTTTTGTTTTGTTGTGATCTTATATCTTTTTTGTTTACGAGAAAACATAGGAGAGTGAAAACTGAAGTTTGGATCTGAAAAAAAAATTTGAGAATCCAAAATGGAAATGCACAAATGCTGAGAGGGATAATTCCAAAAAGTATTAGTGATTTTTATGGATAGTAAAAAAGTGGGTGGTTTGGCTCCGGTATATATCCATCCACACACTAACTTGAGAACTTAATTTTTCTACCCCTGAAATTTTTGGATCATTCAGCAACTTGCATCCTCAACATGTTACTGGCATGCATATCCACCACATTTAAAACAAGTAAGGATCAGTTAGAAGTCTCTTTCCTATAAAATCTATTAGGGGTTGTACTCGTGGAATTTGCCAAACATGGATAACAAAACTTTTGAGTTCATTTTTGGTGCGTGAAATAATTTTCTTCACTTACATTTATAAGAGTTTTCGAATTTTTTTTCTCACATAAACTCTAAAATATTCATTTTGTTGTGATCTTATATCTTTTTTGTTTACGAGAAAAAAGGCAGAGTAACAACTCAAGTTTGGTTCTGAAAAAAAATTGAACATGCAAAATGGAAATGCACAAAAGCTGAGAGAGATAATTCCAAAAAGTATCTGTGATTTTTGAGGATAGGAAAAAATTGGGTTGTTTGGTTCTGGTAAATATCTAACCACACGTTAACTTGAGAATTTAATTTTTTCTACTCCTTCAAATTTTTGGATCATTAGGCTACTTGCATCCTCAACATGTTTTTGGCATGCATATCCACCACCATTAAACCATGTTAGGACAATTTAGAAGTCTCTTCCCTATAAAATCTATTATGGGTTGTATAAGTGGAATTTCCCAAACATGGATAACAAAACTTTGGAGTGCATTTTCAGTGCGTGAAACAATTTCCTTCACTTACATTTATAATAGTTTTCAAATTTTTTTGAATATATAAACTCCAAAATTTTCATTTTGTTGTGATCTTATATCTTTTTTTTCAGAGAAAAATGGAAGAGTGAAAACTTAAGTTTTGATCTGAAAAAAAAATATGAGCATCCAAAATGGAAATGCACAAATACAGAGAGAGATAATTCCAAAAAGTATCAGTGATTTTTAAGGATAGGAAAAAAGCGGGTTGTTTGGCTCCGGTACATATCCAACCACACGCTAACTTGAGAACTTAATTTTTTCTACTCCTTGAAATTTTTGGATCATTAGGCCACTTGCATCCGCAACATGTTTCTGGCATGCATATCCACCACATTTAAAATATGTTAGCATCAGTTAGAAGTCTCTTTCCTATAAAATCTATTAGGGGTTGTACTAGTGGAATTTCACAAACATGGATAACAAAACTTTGGAGTTCATTTTTAGTGCATGAAATAATTTTCTTCACTTACATTTATTATAGTTTTCAATTTTTTTTGCATACACAAACTCTATAATTTTCATTTTGTTGTGATCTTAATCTTTTTTGTTTACGAGAAAAATGGGAGAGTCAAAACTCAACTTTGGATCTGAAAAAAAAATTTGAACATCCAAAATGGAAATGCACAAATGCAGCGAGAGATAATTCCAAAAAGTATCTGTGATTTTTAAGGATAGGAAAAAAGTGGGTTGTTTGGTTCTGGTAAATATCCAACCACACATTAACTTGAGAATTTAATTTTTTCTACACTTTGAAAATTTTGAATTATTAGGCCACTTGCATCCTCAACATGTTTCTTGCATGCATATCCACCACATTTAAAACATGTTAGCATCAGTTAGAAGTCTCTTTACTATAAAATCTATTAGGGGTTGTACTAGTGGAATTACCTAAACGTGGATAACAAAACTTTGGAGTACATTTTTAGAGCGTGAAATAATTTTCTTCTCTTACATTTATTACAGTTTTCAAAATTGTTTGCATACATCAACTCTAAAATTTTCATTTTGTTGTGATCTTATATCTTTTTTTTTTGCGAGAAAAATGGGTGAGTGAAAACTCAATTTTTGATCTGAAAAAATAAATTTGAACATCCAAAATGGATATGCACAAATTCTTAGAAAGATAATTCTAAAAAGTATCTGTGATTTTTTAGGATAGGCAAAAAGTGGGTTGTTTGGCTCCGATAAATATCCAACCACACGTTAACTTGAGAATTTAAATTTTTCTACTCCTTGAAATTTTTGGATCATTAGGCCACTTGCATTCTCATCATGTTTCTGGCATGCATATCCACCACTTTTAAAA
This sequence comes from Aristolochia californica, assembly GCF_029961685.1. NCBI lineage: Eukaryota > Viridiplantae > Streptophyta > Magnoliopsida > Piperales > Aristolochiaceae > Aristolochia > Aristolochia californica. Next base: position 16,949,180 of record NW_027181771.1, read on the forward strand.
CATGTTAGGATAATTTAGAAGTCTCTTTCCTATTAAATCTATTAGGGTTGTACAAGTGGAATTTCCCAAACTTGGATAACAAAACTTCGGAGTTCATTTTAATGCGTGAAATAATTTTCTTCTCTTATATTTATTATAGTTTTCAAATTTTTTCGCATTCATAAACTCTAAATTTTTTTTTTTTTGTGATCTTATATCTTTTTTGTTTACGAGAAAAATGGGTGAGAGAAAACTGAAGTTTGGATCTAAAAAAAAAAAATTCTACATCCAAAATGGAAATGCACAAATGCTGAGAGAGATAATTCCAAAAAGTATCTGTGATTTTAAGGATAGGAAAAAATTGAATTGTTTCGCTCCGGTACATATCTAACCACACGCTAACTTGAGAACTTAATTTTTCCTACTTCTTGAAATTTTTGGATCATTAGGGCACTTGCATGCTCAACTTGTTTCTGGCTTGCATATCCACTACATTTCAAACATGTTAGGATCAGTTAGAATTCTCTTTCCTATAAAATCCATTAAGGGTTGTACTTGAGGAATTTCCCTAACAAGGATAACAAAACTTTGGAGTTCATTTTTAGTGCGTGAAATAATTTTCTTCACTTATATTTGTTACAGTTTTCAAATGTTTTTGCTTACATAAACTCTAAAATTTTCTTTTTGTTGTAATTTTGTATCTTTTTTGTTTACGAGAAAATGGGAGTGTGAAAACTCAAGTTTGGATCTGAAAAAAAAAATTGAACATGCAAAATGCAAATGCCCAAATGCTGAGAGAGATAATTCCAAAAATTATCGATGGCTTTTTAGGATTGGAAAAAAGTTGGTTGTTTGGTTCCGGTAAATATCCAACCACACATTAACATGAGAATTTAATTTTTTCTACTCCTTGAGATTTTTGGATCATTAGGCCACTTGCATCCGCAACTTGTTTCTTGCATGCATATCCACCACATTTAAAACATGTTAGGATCATTTAGAAGTCTCTTTCCTATAAAATTTATTAGGGGTTGTACTAGTGGAATTTCCCAAATGTGGATAACAAAACATTGGAGTTCATTTTTATAGCGTGAAATAATTTTTTTCACTTATATTTATTATAGTTTTCCAATTTTTTTGCATACATCAACTCTAAAATTTTCATTTTGTTGTGATCTTATATCTTTTTCTTTTACGAGAAAAATAAGAGAGTGAAAACACAAGTTTGGATCTGAAAAAACAATTTGAACATCCAGAATGGAAATGCACAAATGCTGAGAGAGATAATTCCAAAAAGTATCTGTGTTTTTTAAGGATAGGCAAAAAGTGTGTTGTTTGGCTTCTGTAAATATCCAACCACACATTAACTTGAGAATTTAATTTTTTCTACTCCTTGAAATTTTTGGATCATTAGGCCACTTGCATCCTCAACATGTTTCTGGCTTGCATATCCACCACATTTAAAACATGTTAGGATCATTTAGAAGTCTTTTTCCAGTAAAATCTATTAGGGGTGCTACAAGTGGAATTTCCCAAACGTGGATAACAAAACTTTGGAGTTCATTTTTGGTGTGTGAAATAATTTTCTTCACTAACATTTATTACAGTTTTCAATTTTTTTTGTGTACATCAACTCTAAAATTTTCATTCTGTTGTGATCTTATATCTTTTTTGTTTACGAAAAAAATGCTAGAGTGATAACTCAAGTTTGGATCTGAAAAAAAAACTTGAACATCCAAAATGGATATGCACTAATGCTGAGAGAGGTAATTCCAAAAAGTATCTGTGATTTTAAAGGGTTGGAGAAAAGTGTGTTGTTTGGCTCCGGTAAATATCCAACCACACGTTAACTTGAGAATTTAATTTTTTCTAGTCCTTGAAATTTTTGGATCATTAGGCCACTTGAATCCTCAACATGTTTCTGGCATGCATATCCTCCACATTTACAACATGTAAGGATCAGTTAAAAGTCTCTTTCCTATAAAATGTATTAGGAGTTGTACTAGTGGAATTTCCCAGACCTGGATAACAAAACGTTGGAGTCCATTTTTGGTGCGTGAAACAATTTTCTTCACTTACGTTTATTATAGTTTTCAAATTTTTTTGCATACATCAACTCTAAAATTTTCTTTTTGTTGTGATCTTATATCTTTTTTGTTTATGAGAAAAATGAGAGAGTGAAAACTCAAGTTTGGATCTGAAAAAACAATTTGAACATCCAGAATGGAAATGCACAAATGCTGAGAGAGATAATTCCAAAAAGTATCTGTGTTTTTTAAGGATAGGCAAAAAGTGTGTTGTTTGGCTTCTGTAAATATCCAACCACACATTAACTTGAGAATTTAATTTTTTCTACTCCTTGAAATTTTTGGATCATTAGGCCACTTGCATCCTCAACATGTTTCTGGCTTGCATATCCACCACATTTAAAACATGTTAGGATCATTTAGAAGTCTTTTTCCAGTAAAATCTATTAGGGGTGCTACAAGTGGAATTTCCCAAACGTGGATAACAAAACTTTGGAGTTCATTTTTGGTGTGTGAAATAATTTTCTTCACTAACATTTATTACAGTTTTCAATTTTTTTTGTGTACATCAACTCTAAAATTTTCATTCTGTTGTGATCTTATATCTTTTTTGTTTACGAAAAAAATGCTAGAGTGATAACTCAAGTTTGGATCTGAAAAAAAAACTTGAACATCCAAAATGGATATGCACTAATGCTGAGAGAGGTAATTCCAAAAAGTATCTGTGATTTTAAAGGGTTGGAGAAAAGTGTGTTGTTTGGCTCCGGTAAATATCCAACCACACGTTAACTTGAGAATTTAATTTTTTCTAGTCCTTGAAATTTTTGGATCATTAGGCCACTTGAATCCTCAACATGTTTCTGGCATGCATATCCTCCACATTTACAACATGTAAGGATCAGTTAAAAGTCTCTTTCCTATAAAATGTATTAGGAGTTGTACTAGTGGAATTTCCCAGACCTGGATAACAAAACGTTGGAGTCCATTTTTGGTGCGTGAAACAATTTTCTTCACTTACGTTTATTATAGTTTTCAAATTTTTTTGCATACATCAACTCTAAAATTTTCTTTTTGTTGTGATCTTATATCTTTTTTGTTTATGAGAAAAATGAGAGAGTGAAAACTCAAGTTTGGATCTGAAAAAAAAATTTGAACATCCAAAATGGAAATGAACAAATGCTGAGAGAGATAATTCCAAAAAGTACCTGTGATTTTTAAAGATAGGCAAAAAGAGTGTTGTTTGGCTTCTGTAAATATACAACCACACGTTAACTTGAGAATTTAATTTTTTCTACTCCTTGAAATTTTTGGATCATTAGGCCACTTGCATCCTCAACATGTTTATGGCATGCATATCCACCACATTTAAAACATGTTAGGATCAGTTAGAAGTTTTTTTTCCTATAAAATCTATTAGGGGTTGTACTAGTCGAATTTCCGAAACATGGATAACAAAACCTTGGAGTTCATTTTTAGTGTGTGAAATAATTTTCTTCACTTACATTTATTATAGTTTTCAAATTTTTTTTCAAACATCAACTCTAAAATTTTCATTTTGTTGTGATCTTATATCTTTTTTGTTTATGAGAAAAATGGGAGACTGAAAACTCAAGTTTGGATCTGAAAAAAAATTTGAACATCCAAAATGGAAATGCACAAATGCTGAGAGAGATAATTCCAAAAAGTATCTGTGATTTTTAAGGATTGGAAAAAAGTGGGTTGTTTGGTTCCGGTAAATATCCATCCACACGTTAACTTGAGAATTTAATTTTTTCTTCACCTTGAAATTTTTGGATTATTAGGCCACTTGCATCCTCAACATGTTTCTTGCATGCATATCCACCACATTTAAAACATGTTAGGATCAGTTAGAAGTCTCTTTACTATAAAATCTATTAGGGGTTATACTAGTGGAATTTCCTAAACGTGGATAACAAAACTTTGGAGTTCATTTTTAGAGCGTGTAATAATTTTCTTCACGTTGATTTATTATAGTTTTCAAATTTTTTTGCATACATCGACTCTAAAATTTTCATTTTGTTGTGATCTTATATCTTTTTTGTTTGCGAGAAAAATGGGTGAGTTCAAACTCAAGTTTGGATCTGAAAAAAAAAATTTGAACATTCAAAATGGAAATGCACAAATGCTGAGAGAGATAATTCCAAAAAGTATATGTGATTTTTAAGGATAGGCAAAAAGTGGGTTGTTTGGCTCTGGTAAATATCCAACCACTCGTTAACTTGAGAATTTAATTTTTTCTACTCCTTGAAATTGTTGGATCAATAGGCCACTTGCATCCTCAACATGTTTCTTACATACATTTCCACCACATTTAAAACATGTTACGATCATTTAGAAGTCTCTTGATCCTTCAAAATCTATTAGGGTTTTGCAAATGGAATTTCCCAAACGTGGATCACAAAACTTTCAAGTTCATTTTTAGTGCTTGAAATAATTTTCTTCACTTATATTTATTACAGTTTTCAATTTTTTTTGCATACATCAACTCCAAAATTTTCATCATGTTGTGATGTTATATCTTTTTTGTTTATGAGAAAAATGGGAGAGAGAAAACTCAAGTTTGGATCTGAAAAAAAAAATTGAACATCCAAAATGGAAATGCACAAATGCTGAGAGAGATAATTCCAAAAAGTATCTATGATTTTTAAGGATAGGCAAAAAGTGGGTTGTTTGGCTCCGTTAAATATCCAACCACACGTTAACTTGAGAATTTTATTTTTTCTACTCGAAAATTTTCGATCATTAGGCCATTTGCATCTTCAACAAGTTTCTGGCACGCATATCCTCCACATTTAAAACATGTTAGGATAAGTTAGAAGTCACTTTCCTATAACATCTATTAGGGGTTGTACTTTTGGAATTTCCCAAACATGGATAACAAAACTTTGGAGTTCATTTTTAGTGTGCGAAATAATTTTCTTCTCTTTCATTTATTATACTTTTCTTATTTTTTTGCATACATGAACTCTAAAATTTTCAGTTTGTTGTGATCTTATATCTTTTTTGTTTACGAGAAAAATTGGAGAGTTAAAACTCATGTTTGGATCTAAAAAAAACATTTGGACATGCAAAATGGAAATGCACATATGCTGAGAGAGATAATTCCAAAAAGTATCTGTGATTTTTAAGGATTGGAAAAAAGTGGGTTGTTTGGTTCCGGTAAATATCCATCCACACGTTTACTTGAGAATTTAATTTTTTCTACACCTTGAAATTTTTGGATTATTAGGCCACTTGAATCCTCAACATGTTTCTTGCATGCATATCCACCACATTTAAAACATGTTAGGATCAGTTAGAAGTCTCTTTACTATAAAATCTATTAGGGGTTGTACTAGTGGAATTTCCTAAACGTGGATAACAAAACTTTGGAGTTCATTTTTAGAGCGTGAAATAATTTTCTTCACGTACATTTATTACAGTTTTCAAATTTTTTTGCATACATCAACTCTAAAATTTTCATTTTGTTGTGATCTTATATCTTTTTTGTTTGCGAGAAAAATGGGTGAGTGAAAACTCCACTTTGGATCTAAAAAAAAAAAAATTGAACATTCAAAATGGAAATGCACAAATACTGAGAGATAGAATTCCAAAAAGTATATGTGATTTTTAAGGATTGGCAAAAAGTGGGTTGTTTGGCTCCGGTAAATATCCAACCACACGTTAACTCTAGAATTTAATTTTTTCTACTCCTTGAAATTTTTGAATTATTAGGCCACTTGCATCCTTAACATGCTTCTGGCATGCATATCCACCACATTTAAAACATCTTAGGATGATTTAGAAGTCTCTTTCCTCTAAAATCTATAAGGGGTTGTACAAGTAAAATTTCCCAAACGTGGATAAGAAAACTTTGGAGTTCATTTTTAGAGCGTGAAATAATTTTATTCACTTACATTTATTACAGTTTTCAAATTTTTTTTTGCATACATCAACTCAAAATTTTCTTTTTGTTGTCATCTTATAACTTTTTTATTTACTATAAAAATGGGAAAGAGAAAACTCAAGTTTGGATCTGAAAAAAAAATTTGAAGCTCCAAAATGGAAATGCACAAATGCTGAGAGATATAATTCCAAAAAGTATCTGTGATTTTTAAGGATAGGCAAAAAGTGGGTTATTTGGCTTCGGTAAATATCCAACAACACGTTAACTTGAGAATTTAATTTTTTCTACTCCAAATTTTTGGATCATTAGGCCACTTGCATCCTCTACAAGTTTCTGGCGTGCATATCCTCCACATTTAAAACATCTTAGGATAACTTAGAAGTCTCTTTCCTATAAAATCTATTAGGGGTTTTACTTGTGGAATTTCCCAAACATGGATAACAAAACATTGGAGTTCATTTTTAGGGCACGAAATAATTTTGTTCACTTACATTTATTATAGTTTTCAAATTTTTTTGCATACATAAACTCTAAAATATTCATTTTGTTATGATCTTATATTTTTTTTTTTATGAGAAAAATGGGAGAGACAAAACTCAAGTTTGGATATGAAAAAAAAAATTGAACATGCAAAATGCAAATGCACAAATGTTGAGAGTGATAATTCCAAAAATTATCTGTGACTTTTTCGGATTGGAAAAAAGAGGTTTGTTTGGTTCCGGTAAATATCCAACCACACGTTAACTTGAGAATTTAATTTTTTCTACTCCTTGAAATTTTTGGATCATTAGGCCACTTGCATCCTCAACATGTTTCTTGCATATATATCCACCGCATTTAAAACATGTTAGGATCAGTTAGAAGTCTCTTTCCTATAAAATTTATTAGGGGTTGTACTAGTGGAATTTCTCAAACGTGGATAACAAAAGTTTGGAGTTCATTTTTAGTGCGTGAAATAATTTTCTTCACTTATATTTATTGTAGTTTTCAAATTTTTTTGCATACATAAACTCTAAAATTTTCGTTTTGTTGTGATCTTATATCTTTTTTGTTTACGAGAAAAATGGGTGAGTGAAAACTGAAGTTTGGATCTGAAAAAACAATTTCTACATCCAAAATGGAAATGCACAAATGCCGAGAGAGATAATTCCAAAAAGTAACTGTCATTTTTAAGGATAGGAAAAAATTGGATTGTTTGGCTCCGGTACATATCCAGCCACACAATAACTTGAAAACTTAATTTTTTCTACTTCTTGAAATTTTTGGATCATTAGACCACGTGCATCCTCAACAAGTTTCTGGCAATCATATCCACCACATTTAAAACATGTTAGGATCTGCTAGAAGTCTCTTTCCTATAAAATCCATTAGGGGTTGTACTAATGGAATTTCCCAAACAAGGATAACAAAACTTTGGAGTGCATGAAACAACGTACTTCACTTACATTTATTATAGTTTTCAAACTTTTTTGCACACATAAACTCTAAAATTTCCATTTTGTTGTGATCTTATATCTCTTCTGTTTACGAGAAAAATGAGAGAGTGAAAACTCAAGTTTGGATCTCGAAAAAAAATTTGAGCATCCAAAATGAAAATGCACCAATGCTGAGAGAGATAATTCCAAAAAGTATCAGTGATTTTTAAGGATAGGAAGAAAGTGGGATGTTTGGCTCCGGTACATATCCAACCACACGCTAACTTGAGAACTTAAATTTTTCTACTCCTTGAAATTTTTGGATCATTAGGCCACTTGCATCCTCAACATGTTTCTAGCATGCATATCCACCACATTTAAAACATGTTAGGATCAGTTAGAAGTCTCTTTCCTATAAAATCCATTAGGGGTTGTACACTTGGAATTTCCCAAACATGGATAACAAAACTTTGGAGTTCATTGTTAGTGCGTGAAATAATTTTCTTCACTTACATTTTTTATAGTTTTCAAATGTTTTTTGCCTACATAAACTCTAAAATTTTTATTTTGTTGTGATCTTATATCTTTTTTGTTTACGAGAAAAATGGGAGAGTGAAAACTCAAGTTTGGATCTGAAAAAAAAATTTGAACATCCAAAATGGATATGCACAAATGCAGAGAGAGATAATTCCTAAAAGTATCTGTGATTTTAAAGGCTAGGAAAAAGTGTTTTTGTTTGGCTCCGGGAAATATCCAACCACACGTTTACTTGAGAATTTAATTTTTTCTAGCCCTTGAAATTTTTTGATCATTAGGCCACTTGCATCCTCAACATGTTTCTGCCATACATATCCTCCACATTTACAACATGTTAGGATCAGTTATAAGTCTCTTTCCTATAAAATGTATTAGGGTTGTTCTAGTGGAATTTCGCAGACATGGATAACAAAACTTTGGAGTTCATTTTTAGTGTGTGAAACAATTTGCTTCACTTACATTTATTATAGTTTTCAAATATTTTTTGCATACATCAACTCTAAAATTTTCATTTTGTTGTGATCTTATATCTTTTTTGTTTACGAGAAAAATGACAGAGTGAAAACTCAAGTTTTGATGTGAAAAAAAAATTTGAACATCCAAAATGGAAATGCATAAATGGTGAGAGAGATAATTCCAAAAAGTATCTGTGATTTTTAAGGATAGGCAAAATGAGTGTTGTTTGGCTTTTGTAAATATCCAACCACACGTTAAGTTGAGAATTTAATTTTTCTACTCCATGAAATTTTTGGATCATTACGCCACTTGCATCCTCAACATGTTTCTGGCATGCATATCCACCACATTTAAAACATGTTAGGATCAGTTTGAAGTCTCTTCTCTATAAAATCTATTAGGGGTTGTACTACAGGAATTTCCCAAGCATGGATAACAACACTTTGGAGTTCATTTTTAGTGCGTGAAATAATTTTCTTCACTTACATTTATTATAGTTTTGAAATTTTTTTCAAACATAAACTCTAAAATTTTCATTTTGTTGTGATCTTATATCTTTTTTTTCGAGAAAAATGGGAGAGTGTAAACTCAAGTTTGGATATGAAAAAAAATTTGAACATCCAAAATGGAAATGCACAAATGCTGAGAGAGATAATTCCAAAAAGTATCTGTGATTTTTAAGTATTGGAAAAAAGTGGGTTGTTTGGTTTCAGTAAATATCCATCCACACGTTAACTTGAGAAGTTAATTTTATCTACTCCTTGAAATTTTTGGATCATTAGGCCACTTGCATCCTCAACATGTTTCTGGCATGCATATCCACCACATTTAAAACATGTCAGGATCCGTTAGAAGTCTCTTTTCTATAAAATCTATTAGGGGTTGTACTAGTGGAATTTCCTAAACGTGGATAACAAAACTTTGGAGTTCATTTTTAGAGCACGAAATAATTTTCTTCACGTACATTCATTACAATTTTCAAAATTTTTTGCATCCATCAACTCAAAAATTTTCATTTTGTTATGATCTTATATCGTTTTTGTTTGCGAGAAAAATGGGTGAGTGAAAACTCAAGTTTGGATTTAAAAAAGAAAAAATTTAAACATGCAAAATGGAAATGCACAAATGCTCAGAGAGATAATTCCATAAAGAATTTGTGATTTTTAAGGATAGGCAAAAAGTGGGTTGTTTGGCTCCGGTAAATATCCAACCACACGTTAACTTGAGAATTTAATTTTTTCTACTCCTTGGAAATTTTTTGATCATTAGGCCACTTGCATACTCAACATGTTTCTAGCTTGCATATCCACCACTTTTAAAACATGTTTGGATAATTTAGAAGTCTCTTTCCTATTAAATCTATTACGGGTTGTACAAGTGGAATTTCCCAAACTTGGATAACCAAACTTTCAAGTTCATTTTAATGCGTGAAATAATTTTTTTCACTTATATTTATTATAGTTTTCAAATTTTTTTGCATACATAACCTTTAAAATTTTCATTTTGTTGTGATCTTATATCTTTTTTGTTTACGAGAAAAATGGTTGATTGAAAACTGAAGTTTGGATCTGGAAAAAAAATTTGAACTTCCAAAATGGAAATGCACAAATGCTGAAAGAGATAATTCAAAAAAGTATCTGGGATTGTTAAGGATAGGAAAAAATGGGTTGTTTGGCTCCGGTAAATATCCAACCACACGTGAACTTGAGAATTTAATTTTTTCTACTCCTTGAAAATTTAGATCATTAGACCACTTCCATCCTCAACATGTTTCTTGCATGCATATCCACCACATTTAAATCTCTTTCATATGAAATCTATTAGGGGTTGTACTAGTGGAATTTCCCAAACATCGATAACAAAACTTTGGAGTTCATTTTTAGTGCGTGAAATAATTTTCTTCACTTACATTTATTACAGTTTTCAAATTTTTTTGCATACATCAACTCTAAAATTTTCATTTTGTTCTGTTCTTATATCTTTTTTGTTTACGCAAAAAATGGGTGTGTGAAAATTGAAGTTTGGATCTGAAAAAAATTTAAACATCAAAAAAGGAAATACACAAATGCTGAGAGAGATAATTCCAAAAATTATATGTGATTTTTAAGGATAGGCAAAAAGTGGTGGTTTGGCTCCGGTAGAAATCCAACCACACGTTAACTTCAGAATTTAATTTTTTTTATTCCTTGAAATTTTTGGATCATTTGCCCACCTACATCCTCAACATGTTTTTGGCATGCATATCCACCACATTTGACACATGTTAGGATCATTTAGAAGTCTCTTTCCTATAAAATCTATTAGGGGTTGTACAAATGGAATTTCCCAAACGTGGATAACAAAACTTTAGAGTTCATTTTTAGTGCGTGAAATAATTTTCTTCACTTACATTTATTACAGTTTTCAAATTTTTTTGCATACATCAACTCTAAATTTTCATTTTTTTGTGATCATATATCACTTTTGTTTACGAGAAAAATGAGAGAGTGAAAACTCAAGTTTGGATCTGAAAAAAACATTTGAGCATCCAAAATGAAAAAGCACCAAAGCTAAGAGAGATAATTCCAAAAAGTATCAGTGATTTTTAAGGATAGGAAAAAAGTGGGTTGTTTGGCTCCGGTACATATCCAACCACACGCTAACTTGAGAACTTAATATTTTGTACTCGAAATTTTGGGATCATTAGGCCACTAGCATCGTCAACATGTTTCTTGCATGCATATCTACCACATTTAAAACATGTTAGGGTCTGTTAGAAGTCTCTTTCCTATAAACTTTATTAGGGGTTGTACAAGTGGAATTTCCCAAACAAGGACAACAAAACTTTGGAGTTCATTTTTAGTGCGTGAAAATATTTTCTCCACTTACATTTGTTATAGTTTTCAAATTTTGTTCATACATTAACTCTAAATTTTCATTTTGTTGTGATCTTATATCTTTTTTGTTTACGAAAAAATGGGAGAGTGAAAACTCAAGTTTGGATCAGAAAAAAAAATTGAACATGCAAAATGGAAATGCACAAATGCTGAGAGAGGTAATTCCAAAAATTATCTGTGACTTTTCAGGATAGGAAAAAAGTGGGTTGTTTGGTTGCGGTAAATATCCAACCACACGTTAACTTGAGAATTTAATTTTTTCTATTCCTTGAAATTTTTGGATCATTAGGCCACTTGCATCCTCAACATGTTTCTTGCATGCATATACACCACATTTAAAACATGTTAGGATCAGTTAGAAGTCTCTTTCCTGTAAAATCTATTAGGGGGTTGTACTAGTGGAATTTCCCAAACGTGGAGAACAAAACTTTGGAGTTCATTTTTAGTACGTGAAATAATTTTTGTCACTTACATTTATTACAGTTTTCAAATTTTTTTCCAAACATCAACTCTGAAATTTTCATTTTGTTGCGATCTCATAGCTTTTTTGTTTACGAGAAAAAATGGGACAGTGAAAACTCAAATTTGGATCTCAAAAAAAAAATTTGAACATCCAAAATGGAAATGCTCAAATGCTGAGAGAGGTAATTCCAAAAATTATCTACGATTTTTAAGGATAGGCAAAAAGTGGGTTGTTTGGCTTCGGTAAATATCCAACCACACTTTAACTTGAGAATTTAATATTTTCTACTCCTTGAAATTTTTGGATCATTAGGCCTCTTGCATCCTTAACAAGTTTTTGGCATGCATATCCTCAACATTTAAAACATGTTAGGATCAGTAAGAAGTCTATTACCTATAAAATCAATAAGGGCTTGTACTAGTGAAATTCCCCAAACATGGATAACAAAACTTTGGAGTTTATTTTTAGTGCGCAAAATAATTTTCTTCACTTACATTTATTATAGTTTTCAAAATTTTTTGCATACATCAATTCTAAAGTTTTCATTTTGTTGTGATCTTATATATTTTTTATTTACTAGAAAAATGGGAGAGTGAAAACTCAAGTTTGGATTTGAAAAAAAATTTGGACAAGCAAAATGGAAATGCACAAATGCTGAGAGAGATAATTTCAAAAAGTATCTGTGATTTTTAGGGATAAGAAAAAAGAGGGTTGTTTGGCGCCAGTCAATATCCAACCACACGTTTACTTAAGAATTTAATTTTTTCTACTCCATCAAATATTTGCATCATTAGGCCACTTGCATTCTCAACATGTTTCTGGCATGCATATCCACCACATTTAAAACATGTTAGGATAATTTAGAAATCTCTTCCCTAAAAAATCTATTATGGGTTGTACAAGTGGAATTTCCCAAATATGGATAACAAAACTTTGGCGTGCATTTTTAGTGCGTGAAAAAATTTCCTTCACTTACATTTATTATAGTTTTCAAATTTTTTTGCATACATAAATGCTAAAATTTTCATTTTGTTGTGATCTTATATATTTTTTGTTTACGAGAAAAATGGGAGAGTGAAAACTCAAGTTTGGATCTGAAAAAAAAATTTGAGCATCCAAAATGGAAATGCACAAATGCTGAGAAAGATAATTTCAAAAAGTATTAGTGATTTTTAAAGAAAGGAAAAAAAGTGGGTTGTTTGGGCCCGGTACATATCCAACCACACGCTAACTTGAGAACTTCATTTTTTCTACTCCTTGAAATTTTTCGATCATTAGGCCACTTGCATCCTTAACATATTTCTGGCATGCATATCCACCACATTTAAAACATGTTAGGATTAGTTAGAAGTCTCTTTCATATAAAATCCATTAGGGGTTGTACTAGTGGAATTTCCCAAACAAGGATAAAAAACTTTGGAGTTCATTTTTAGTGCATGAAATAATTTTCTTCACTTACGTTTATTATAGTTTTCAATTTTTTTTGCAAACAAAAACTCTAAAATTTTCATTTTGTTGTGATCTTATATCTTTTATGTTTACGAGAAAAATGGGAGAGTGAAAACTCAAGTTTGGATCAGAAAAAAAAATTGAACATGCAAAATGGAAATGCACAAATGCTGAGAGAGCTAATTCCAAAAATTATCTGTGACTATTCAGGATAGGAAAAAAGTGGGTTGTTTGGTTGCGGTAAATATCCAACCACACGTAAACTTGAGAATTTAATTTTTTCTATTCCTTGAAGTTTTTGGATCATTAGGCCACTTGCATCCTCAACATGTTTCTTGCATGCATACCCACCACATTTAAAACATGTTAGGATCAGTTAGAAGTCTCTTTCCTATAAAATCTATTAGGGGTTGTACTAGTGGAATTTCCCAAACGTGGATAACAGAACTTTGGAGTTCATTTTTAGTGCGTGAAATAATTTTCTTTACTTATATTTATTAAAATTTTCAAATTTTTTTGCATACATCAACTCTAAAATTTTCATTTTGTTGTGATTTTATATCTTTTATGTTTACGAGAAAAATGGGTGAGTGAAAACTGAAGTTTGCGTCTGAAAAAAAAATTTGAACATCCAAAATGGAAATGCACAAATGCTGAGAGATATAACTCCAAAAAGTATCTGTGATTTTTAAGGTTAGACAAAAAGTGGGTTGTTTGCTCTGGTAAATCTCCAACCACACGTTAACTTGAGAATTTAATTTTTTCTACTCCTTGAAATTTTTTTATCATTAGGCCACTTGCATCCTCAACATGTTTCTGGCATGCGTATCCACCACATTTAAAACATGTTAGGATTATTTAGAAGTCTCTTTCCTATAAAATCAATTAGGGGTTATACAAGTGGAATTTCCCAAATGTGGATAGCAAAACTTTGGAGTTCATTTTTAGTACGTGAAATAATTTTCTTCACTAACATTTATTACAGTTTTCAAATTTTTTTGCAAACATCAACTCTGAAATTTTCATTTTGTTGCAATCTTATAGCTTTTTTGTTTACGAGAAAAAATGGGAGAGTGAAAACTCAAATTTGGATCTCAAAAAAAAAAATTGAACATCCAAAATGGAAATGCTCAAATGCTGAGAGAGATAATTCCAAAAAGTATCTATGATTTTTAAGGATAGGCAAAAAGTGGGTTGTTTGGCTTCGGTAAATATCCAACCACTCGTTAACTTGAGAATTTAATATTTTCTACTCCTAGAAATTTTTGGATCATTAGGCCTCTTGCATCCTTAACAATTTTCTGGAATGCATATCCTCAACATTTAAAACATGTTAGGATCAGTAAGAAGTCTATTATCTATAAAATCAATAAGGGCTTGTACTAGTGAAATTCCCCAAACATGGATAACAAAACTTTGGAGTTTATTTTTAGTGCGCGAAATAATTTTCCTCACTTACATTTATTATAGTTTTCAAAATTTTTTGCATACATCAATTCTAAAGTTCTCATTTTGTTGTGATCTTATATATTTTTTATTTACTAGAAAAATGGGAGAGTGAAAACTCAAGTTTGGATTTGAAAAAAATATTTGGACAAGCAAAATGGAAATGAACAAATGCTGAGAGAGATAATTCCAAAAAGTATCTATGAATTTTAGGGATAGGAAAAAAGAGGGTTGTTTGGCGCCAGTAAATATCCAACCACATGTTTACTTAAGAATTTAATTTTTTCTACTCCTTCAAATTTTTGGATCATTAGGCCACTTGCATTCTCAACATGTTTCTGGCATGCATTTCCACCACATTTAAAACATGTTAGGATAATTTAGAAATCTCTTCCCTATAAAATCTATTATGGGTTGTACAAGTGGAATTTCCCAAACATGGATAACAAAACTTTGGAGTTTTTTTTTAGTGCGTGAAACAATTTCCTTCACTTACATTTATTATAGTTTTCAAATTTTTTTGCATACATAAACGCTAAAATTTTCATTTTGTTGTGATCTTTTATCTTTTTTGTTTTCGAGAAAAATGGGAGAGTGAAAACTCAAGTTTGGATCTGAAAAAAAAATTTTAGCATCCAAAATGGAAATGCACAAATGCGGAGAGAGATAATTTCAAAAAGTATAAGTGATTTTTAAAGAAAGGAAAAAAGTGGGTTGTTTGGCCCCGGTACATATCCATCCACACGCTAACTTGAGAACTTCATTTTTTCATTTTCATTTTTGGATCATTAGGCCACTCGCATCCTCAACATGTTTCTGGAATGCATATCCACCACATTTAAAACATGTTAGGATCAGTTAGAAGTCTCTTTTATATAAAATCCCTTAGGGGTTGTACTAGTGGAATTTCCCAAACAAGGATAAAAAACTTTGGAGTTCATTTTTAGTGCGTGAAATAATTTTCTTCACTTACATTTATTATAGTTTTCAATTTTTTTTGCATACAAAAACTCTAAAATTTTCATTTTGTTGTGATCTTATATCTTTTTTGTTTACGAGAAAAATGGGAGAGTGAAAACTCAAGTTTGGATCTGAAAAAAAATTTTGAACATCCAAAATAGAAATACACAAATGCTGAGAGAGATAATTCCAAAAAGAATATGTGATTTTTAAGGATTGGAAAAAAGTGGGTTGTTAGGTTCCGGTAAATATCCAACTAAACGTTAATTTGAGAATTTAATTTTTTCTACACCTTTAAATTTTTGGATTATTAGTCCACTTGCATCCTCAACATGTTTCTTGCATCCATATCCTCCACATTTAAAACATGTTAGGATCAATTAGAAGTCTCTTTACTATAAAATCTAATAGGGGTTGTACTAGTGGAATTTCCAAAACGTGGAGAACAAAACTTTGGGGTTCATTTTTAGAGCATGAAATAATTTTCTTCACTTACATTTACTACAGTTTTAAAATTTTTTTGCATACATCAACTATAAAATTTTCTTTTTGTTGTGATCTTATATCTTTTTTGTTTGCGAGAAAAATGGATGAGTGAAAACTCAAGTTTGGATCTGGAAAAAAAATTTGAACATCCAAAATGGAAATGCACAAATGCAAAGAGAGATAATTCCAAAAAGTATCTGTGATTTTTAAGGATTGGCAAAAAGTGGGTTGTTTGGCTCCGGTAAATATCCAACCCCATGTTAACTTGAGAATTTAATTTTTTCTACTCCAAATTTTTGGATCATTAGGGCACTTGCATCCTCAACATGTTTCTGGCATGCATATCCACCACTTTTAAAACATGTTACAATAATTTAGAAGTCTCTTTCCTATTAAATCTATTAGGGGTTGTACAATTGGAATTTTTCAAACTTTGATAACAAAACTTTGGAGTTCATTTTAACGCCCGAAATAATTTTCTTCACTTATATTTATTATAGTTTTCAAAATTTCTTGCATACATCAACTCTAAGATTTTCGTTTTGTTGTGATCTTATATCTTTTTTGTTTACGAGAAAACTAGGAGAGAGAAAGCTCAAGTTTGGACCTGAAAAAAAAAATTTGAGCATCCCAAAAGGAAATGCACAAATGCTGAGAGGGATAATTCCAAAAAGTATCAGTGATTTTTATGGATAGGAAAAAAGTGGGTAGTTTGGCTCTGGTACATATCCAACCACACGCTAACTTGAGAACTTAATTTTTTCTACTCCTGAAATTTTTGGATCATTAGGCCACTTGCATCCTCAAAATGTTTCTGGCATGCATATCCACCACATTTAAAACAAGTAAGGATCAGTTAGAAGTCTCTTTCCTATAAAATCTATTAGGGGTTGTACTAGTGGAATTTGCCAAACATGGATAACAAAACTTTTGAGTTCATTTTTAGTGCGTGGAATAATTTTCTTCACTTACATTTATTAGAGTTTTCAAAATTTTTTGCTTACATAAACTCTAAAATATTCATTTTGTTGTGATCTTATATCTTTTTTGTTTACGAGAAAAAAGACAGAGTAAAAACTCAAGTTTGATTCTAAAAAAAAAAAATTGAACATGCAAAATGGAAATGCACAAAAGCTGAGAGAGATAATTCCAAAAAGTATCTGTGATTTTTGAGGATAGGAAAAAATTGGGTTGTTTGGTTCTGGTAAATAGCTAACCACACGTTAACTTGAGAATTTAATTTTTTCTACTCTTTTGAACTTTTGGATCATTAGGCTACTTGCATCCTCAACATGTTTCTGGCATGCATATCCACCACATTTAAATCATGTTAGGATAATTTAGAAGTCTCTTCCCTATAAAATCTATTATGGGTTGTACAAGTGGAATTTCCCAAACATGGATAAGAAAACTTTGGAGTGCATTTTTAGTGCGTGAAACAATTTCCTACACTTACATTTATAATAGTTTTCAAATTTTTTGCATACATAAACTCTAAAATTTTCATTTTGTTGTGATCTTATATCTTTTTTGTTTACGAGAAAAATGGGAGAGTGAAAACTCAAGTTTGGATCTAAAAAAAAAATTTGAGCATCCAAAATGGAAATGTACAAATACAGAGAGAGATAATTCCAAAAAGTATCAGTGATTTTTAAAGATAGGAAAAAAGCGGGTTGTTTGGCTCCGGTACATTTCCGACCACACGCTAACTTGAGAACTTAATTTTTTCTACTCCTTGAAATTTTTGGATCATTAGGCCACTTGCAACCTCAACATGTTTCTGGCATGCATATCCACCACATTTAAAATATGTTAGGAACAGTTAGAAGTCTCTTTCCTATAAAATCTATTAGAGGTAGTACTAGTGGAATTTCCCAAACATGGATAACAAAACTTCGGAGTTCATTTTTAGTACGTGAAATAATTTTCTTCACTTACATTTATTATAGTTTTCAATTTTTTTTGCATACACAAACTCTAAAATTACATTTTGTTGTGATCTTTATCTTTTTTGTTTACGAGAAAAATGGGAGAGTGAAAACTCAAGTTTCGATCTGAAAAAAAAATTTGAACATCCAAAATGGAAATGCATAAATGCTGAGGGAGATAATTCCAAAAAGTATCTGTGATTTTTAAGGATAGGAAAAAAGTGGGTTGTTTGGTTCTGGTAAATATCCAACTACACGTTAACTAGAGAATTTAATTTTTTCTACACTTTGAAAATTTTGAATTATTAGGCCACTTGCATCCTCAACATGTTTCTTGCATGCATATCCACCACATTTAAAACATGTTAGCATCAGTTAGAAGTCTCTTTACTATAAAATCTAGTATGGGTTGTACTAGTGGAATTTCCTAAACGTGGAGAACAAAACTTTGGAGTTCATTTTTAGAGCGTGAAATAATTTTCTTCTCTTACATTTATTACAGTTCTCGAAATTTTTTGCATACATCTACTCTAAAATTTTCAT
Organism: Aristolochia californica; assembly: GCF_029961685.1. NCBI lineage: Eukaryota > Viridiplantae > Streptophyta > Magnoliopsida > Piperales > Aristolochiaceae > Aristolochia > Aristolochia californica. Next base: position 16,967,652 of record NW_027181771.1, read on the forward strand.
TTTGTTGTGATCTTATATCTTTTTTTTTGCGAGAAAAATGGGAGAGTGAAAACTCAATTTTGGATCTGAAAAAAAAAATTGAATATCCAAAATGGAAATGCACAAATGTTGAGAGAGATAATTCCAAAAAGTGGGTTGTTTGGCTCTGGTAAATATCCAACCACACGTTAACTTGAGAATTTAATTTTTTCTACTCCTTGAAATTTTTGGATCATTAGGCCACTTGCATCCTCAACATGTTTCTGGCATGCATATCCACCATTTTTAAAACATGTTAGGATAATTTAGAAGTCTCTTTCCTATTAAATCTATTAGGGTTGTACAAGTGGAATTTCCCAAACTTGGATAACAAAACTTTGGAGTTCATTTTAATGCATGAAATAATTTTCTTCACTTATATTTTTTATAGTTTTCAAATTTTTTTGAATACATAAACTCTAAAATTTTCATTTTGTTGTGATCTTATATCTTTTTTGTTTACAAGGAAAATGGGTGAGTGAAAACTGAAGTTTGGATCTAAAAAGAAAAATTTCTACATCCAAAAAGGAAATGCACAAATGCTGAGAGAGATAATTCCAAAAAGTATCTGTGATTTTTAAGGATAGGAAAAAATTGAATTGTTTCGCTCCGGTACATATCTAACCACAAGCTAACTTGAGAACTTAATTTTTTCAACTTCTTGAAATCTTTGGATCATTAGACCACGTGCATCCTCAATAAGTTTTTGGCACGCATATCCACCACATATTAAACATGTTAGGATCTGTTAGGAGTCTCTTTCCTATAAAATCCATTAGGAGTTGTACTAATGGAATTTCCCGAACAATGATAACAAAACTTTGGAGTGCATTTTTAGTGCATGAAACAACTTCCTTCGCATACATTTATTATAATTTTCAAACTTTCATACATAAACTCTAAAATTTCCATTTTGTAGTGATCTTTATATCTCTTCTGTTTACGAGAAAAATGAGAGAGTGAAAAGTCAAGTTTGGATATGAAAAAAAAATTTGAGCATCGAAGCTTAAAATGCACCAATGCTGAGAGAGATAATTCCAAAAAGTATCAGTGATTTTTAAGGATAGGAAAAAAGTGGGTTGTTTGGCTCCGGTACATATCCAACCACACGCTAACTTGAGAACTTAATTTTTTCTACTCCTTGAAATTTTTGGATCATTAGGCCACTTGCATCCTCAACATGTGTCTTGCATCCATATCCAGCACATTTAAAACATGTTAGGATCAGTTAGAAGTCTCTTTCCTATAAAATCGATTAGGGGTTGTACTTGTGGAATTTTCCAAACAAGGATAACAAAACTTTGGAGTTCATTTTTAGTGCGTCAAATAATTTTCTTCACTTACATTTGTTACAGTTTTCAAATGTTTTTGCTTACATCAACTCTAAAATTTTCATTTTGTTGTGATTTTATATCTTTTTTGTTTTCGAGAAAAATGGGAGTGTGAAAACTCAAGTTTGGATCTGAAAAAAAAAATTGAACATGCAAAATGCAAATGCACAAATGCTGAGAGAGATAATTCCAAAAATTATATGTGGCCTTTCAGGATTGGAAAACAGTGGGTTGTTTGGTTTCGGTAAATATCCAACCACACGTTAACTTGAGAATTTAATTTTTTCTACTCCTTGAAATTTTTGGATCATTAGGCCACTTGCATCCTCAACATGTTTCTTGCATGCATATCCACCACATTTAAAACATGTTAGCATCAGTTAGAAGTCTCTTTCCTATAAAATTTATTAGGGGTTGTACTAGTGGAATTTCCCAAACGTGGATAACAAAACTTTGGAGTTCATTTTTAGTGCGCGAAATAATTTTCTTCACTTATATTTATTATAGTTTTCAAATTTTTTTGCATACATCAACTCTAAAATTTTCATTTTGTTGTGATCTTATATCTTTATCTTTTAATAGAAAAATGAGAGAGTGAAAACTCAAGTTTGGATCTGAAAAAACAATTTGAACATCCAAAATGGAAATGCACAAATGCTGAGAGAGATAATTCCAAATAGTGTCTGTGATTTTTAAGGATAGGCAAAAAGAGTGCGTGAAATAATTTTCTTCACTTATATTTATTATAGTTTTCAAATTTTTTTGCCAACATAAACTCTAAAATTTTCATTTTGTTTTGATCTTATACCTTTTTTATTTACGAGAAAAATGGGTGAGTGAATACTGAAGTTTGGAACTGAAAAAGAAATTTCTACATCCAAAATGGAAATGCACAAATGCTGAGAGAGATAATTCCAAAAAGTATCTGTGATTTTTTAGGATAGGAAAAAATTGGATTGTTTGGCTCCGGTACATATCCAACAACACAATAACTTGAGAACTTAATTTTTTCTACTTCTTGAAATTTTTGGATCATTAGACCACGTGCATCCTCAACAAGTTTCTGGCATGCATATCCACCACATTTGAAACATGTTAGGATCTGTTAGATGTTTCTTTCCTATAAAATCCATTAGGGGTTGTACTAATGGAATTTCCCAAACAAGGATAACAAAACTTTGGAGTCCATTTTTAGTGTGTGAAACAACTTCCTTCACTTACATTTATTATAGTTTTCAAACTTTTTTGCATACATAAACTCTAAAATTTCCATTTTGTTGTGATCTTATATCTCTTCTGTTTACGAGAAAAATGAGAGAGTGAAAAGTCAAGTTGGGATCTGGAGAAAAAATTTGAGCATCCAAAATGAAAATGCACCAATGCTGAGAGAGATAATACCAAAAAGTATCTGTGATTTTAAAGCGTAGGAAAAAAGTGTGTTGTTTGGCTCCGGTAAATATCCAACCACACGTTTACTTGAGAACTTAATTTTTTCTAGTCCTTGAAATTTTTGGATCATTAGGCCACTTGCATCCTACACATGTTTCTAGCGTGCATATCCTCCACATTTACAACATGTTAGGATCAGTTATAAGTCTCTTTCCTATAAAATGTATTAGGGGTTGTACTAGTGAAATTTCCCAGTCATTGAAAACAAAACTTTGGAGTGCATTTTTAGTGTGTGAAACAATTTTCTTCACGCACATTTATTACAGTTTTCAAATTTTTTTGCATACATCAACTCTAAAATTTTCATTTTGTTGTGATCTTATATCTTTTTTGTTGTCGAGAAAAATGGGTGAGTGAAAACTCAAGTTTGGATCTGAAAAAAAAAATTTGAACATTCAAAATGGAAATGCACAAATGCTGAGAGAGATAAATCCAAAAAGTATATGTGATTTTTAAGGATAGGCAAAAAGTGGGTTGTTTGGCTCCGGTAAATATCCTGCCACACGATAATTTGAGAATTTAATTTTTTCTACTCCTTGAAATTTTTGGATCATTACGCTACTTGCATCCTCAACATGTTTCTGGCATGCATATCCACCACATTTAAAACATGTTAGGATCAGTTAGAAGTCTCTTTTCTATAAAATCTATAAGGGGTCGTACTAGAGGAATTTCCCAAACATGGATAACAACACTTTGGTGTTCATTTTTAATGCGTGCAATAATTTTCTTCAGTTAAATTTATTACAGTTTTCAAATTTTTTTGCATACATCAACTCAAAATTTTCATTTTGTTGTGATCTTATAAATTTTTTATTTACGAGAAAAATGGGAGAGTGAAAACTCAAGTTTGGATCTGAAAAAAAAAATTTGAACATCCAAAATGGAAATGCACAAATGCTGAGAGATATAATTCCAAAAAGTATCTGTGACTTTTAAGGATAGGCAAAAAGTGGGTTGTTTGGCTTCGATAAATATCCAACACGTTAACTTGAGAATTTAATTTTTTCTACTCCTTGAAATTTTTGGATCATTAGGCCACTTGCACCCTCTACAAGTTTCTGGCATGCATATCCTCCACATTTAAAACATGTTAGGATCACTTAGAAGTCTCTTTCCTGTAAAATCTATTAGGGGTTGTACTTGTGGAATTTCCGAAACATGAATAACAAAACTTTGGAGTTCATTTTTAGTGCAAGAAATAATTTTGTTCACTTACATTTATTATAGTTTTTAAATTTTTTTGTATACATAAAATCTAAAATTTTCATTTTGTTGTGATCTTATATCTTTTTTGTTTACAAGAAAAATGGGAGAGAGAAAACTCAAGTTTGGATCTGAAAAAAAAAATTGAACATGCAAAATGCAAATGCACAAATGTTGAGAGTGATAATTCCAAAAATTATCTGTGACTTTTCAGGATTGGAAAAAAGAGGTTTGTTTGGTTCCGGTAAATATCAAACCACACGTTAACTTGATAATTTAATTTTTTCTACTCCTTGAAATTTTTGGATCATTAGGCCACTTGCAACCTCAACACGTTTCTTGCATACATATCCACCGCATTTAAAACATGTTAGGATCAGTTAGAAGTCTCTTTCCAATAAAATTTATTAGGGGTTGTACTAGTGGAATTTCGCAAACGTGGATAACAAAAGTTTGGAGTTCATTTTTAGTGCGTGAAATAATTTTCTTCACTTATATTTATTATAGTTTTCAATTTTTTTTGCATACATAAACTCTAAAATTTTCATTTTGTTGTGATCTTATATCTTTTTTGTTTACGAGAAAAATGGGTGAGTGAATACTGAAGTTTGGATCTGAAAAAAATTTCTACATCCAAAATGGAAATGCACAAATGCTGAGAGAGATAATTCCAAAAAGTATCTGTGATTTTTAAGGATAGGAAAAAATTGGATTGTTTGGCTCCGGTACATATCCAGCCACACAATAACTTGAGAAATTAATTTTTTCTACTTCTTGAAATTTTTGGATCATTAGACCACGTGCATCCTCAACAAGTTTCTGGCATGCATATCCACCACATTTAAAACATGTTAGGATCTGTTTGAAGTCTCTTTCCTATAAAATCCATTAGGGGTTGTACTAATGGAATTTCCCAAACAAGGATAACAAAACTTTGGAGTGCATTTTTAGTGCGTGAAACAACTTCCTTCACTTACATTTATTATAGTTTTCAAACTTTTTTGCATACATAAACTCTAAAATTTCCATTTTGTTGAGATCTTATATCTCTTCTGTTTACGTGAAAATGAGAGAGTGAAAAGTCAAGTTTGGATCTGAAAAAAAATTTTGAGCATCCAAAATGAAAATGCATCAATGCTAAGAGAGATAATTCCAAAAAGTATCAGTGATTTTTAAGGACAGGAAAAAAGTGGGTTGTTTGGCTCCGGTAAATATCCAACCACACGCTAACTTGAGAACTTAAATTTTTCTAGTCCCTGAAACTTTTGAATCATTAGGCCACTTGCATCCTCAACATGTTTCTAGCATGCATATCCACCACATTTAAAACATGTTAGGATCAGTTAGAAGTCTCTTTCCTATAAAATCCATTAGGGGTTGTACTTGTGGAATTTCCCAAACAAGGATAACAAAACTTTGAAGTTCATTTTTAGTGCGTGAAATAATTTTCTTCATTTACATTTGTTATAGTTTATAAATGTTTTTGCATACATAAACTCTAAAATTTTTATTTTGTTGTGATCTTATGTATTTTTTGTTTACGAAAAAAATGGGAGAGTGAAAATTCAAGTTTGGATCTGAAAAAAAATTTTCCAAAATGGATATGCACAAATGTTGTGAGAGATAATTCCAAAACGTATCTGTGATTTTAAAGGGTAGGGAAAAAGTGTGTTGTTTGGCTCCGGTAAATATCCAACCGCACGTTTACTTGAGAATTTAATTTTTTCTAGTCCTTGAAATTTTTGGATCATTAGGCCACTTGCATCCTCAATATGTTTCTGGCATGCATATCCTCCACATTTACAACTTGTTAGGATCAGTTATAAGTCTCTTTCCTATAAAATGTATTAGGAGTTGTACTAGTGGAATTTCCCAGACATCGATAACAAAACTTTGGAGTGAATTTTTAGTGTGTGAAACAATTTCCATCCCTTACATTTATTATAGTTTTCAACTTTTTTTGCATACATCAACTCTTAAATTTTCATTTTGTTGTGATCTTATATCTTTTTTGTTTACGAGAAAAATGAGAGAGTGAAAACTGAGGTTTGGGTCTGAAAAAAAAATTTGAACATCCAAAATGGAAATGCACAAATGCTGAGAGAGATAATTCCAAAAAGTATCTGTGAATTTTAAGAATAGGCAAAAAAAGTGTTGTTTGGCTTCTGTAAATATCCAACCACACGTTAAGTTGAGAATTTAATTTTTTCAACACCTTGAATTTTTGGATCATTATGCCACTTGCATCCTCAATATGTTTCTGGCATGCATATCCACCACATTTAAAACATGTTAGGATCAGTTAGAAGTCTCTTTTCTATAAAATCTTTTAGTGGTTGTACTAGAGGAATTTCCCAAACATGGATAACAACACTTTGGAGTTCATTTTTAGTGCGTGAAATAATTTTCTTCACTTAAATTTATTACAGTTTTCAAATTTTTTTGCATACATCAACTCAAAATTTTCATTTTGTTGTGATCTTATAACTTTTTTATTTATGAGAAAAATGGGAGAGTGAAAACTCAAGTTTGAATCTGAAAAAAAAATTTGAACATTCAAAATGGAAATGCACAAATGCTGAGAGATATAATTCCAAAAAGTATCTATGATTTTTAAGGATAGGCAAAAAGTGGGTTGTTTGGCTTCGGTAAATATCCAACCACACGTTAACTCGAGAATTTAATTTTTTCTACTCCTTGAAATTTTTGGATCATTAGGCCACTTGCATCCTCTACAAGTTTCTGGCATGCATATCCTCCACATTTAAAACATGTTAGGATCACTTAGAAGTGTCTTTCCTATAAAATGTATCAGGGGTTGTACTTGTGGAGATTCCCAAACATGGAAAACAAAACTTTGGAGTTCATTTTTAGTGCACGAAATAAATTTGTTCACTTACATTTATTATACTTTTCAAATTTTTTGGCATACATAAACTCTAAAATTTTCATTTTGTTGTGATCTTATATCTTTTTTGTTTACGTGAAAAATGGGAGAGAGAAAACTCAAGTTTGGATCTGAAAAAAAAAATTGAACATGCAAAATGCAAATGCACAAATGCTGAGAGTGATAATTCCAAAAATTATCTGTGACTTTAAGGATTGGAAAAAAGAGGTTTGTTTGGTACCTGTAAATATCCAACCACACGTTAACTTGAGAATTTAATTTTTTCTTCTCCTGGAAATTTTTGGATCATTAGGCCACTTGCATCCTCAACATGTTTCTTGCATACATATCCACCGCATTTAAAACATGTTAGTATCAGTTAGAAGTCTCTTTCCTATAAAATTTATTAGGGGTTGTACTAGTGGAATTTCGCAAACGTGGATAACAAAATTTTGGAGTTCATTTTTACTGCGTGAAATAATTTTTCCTCACTTATATTTATTATAATTTTGAAATATTTTTGCATTCATAAACTCTAAAATTTTCATTTTGTTGTGATCTTATATCTTTTTTGTTTACGAGAAAAATGGGTGAGTGAATACTGAAGTTTGGATCTGAAAAAAAAATTTCTACATCCAAAATGGAAATGCACAAATGCTGAGAGAGATAATTCCAAAAAGTATCTGTGATTTTTAAGGATAGGAAAAAATTGGATTGTTTGGCTCCGGTACATATCCAGCCACACAATAACTTGAGAACTTAATTTTTTCTACTTCTTGAAATTTTTGGATCATTAGACCACGTGCATCCTCGACAAGTTTCTGGCATGCATATCCACCACATTTAAAACATGTTAGGATCTATTAGAAGTCTCTTTCCTATAAAATCCATTAGGGATTGTAGTAATGGAATTTCCCAAACAAGGATAAGAAAACTTTGAAGTGCATTTTTAGTGCGTGAAACAACTTCCTTCACTTACATTTATTATAGTTTTCAAATTTTTTGCATACATAAACTCGAAAATTTCCATTTTGTTGTGATCTTATATCTCTTCTGTTTACGAGAAAAATGAGACAGTGAAACGTCAAGTTTGGATTTGAAAAAAAAATTTGAGCATCCAAAATGAAAATGCTCCAATGTTGAGCGAGATAATTTCAAAAAGTATCAGTGATTTTTAAGGATAGGAAAAAAGTGGGTTGTTTGGCTCCGTTACATATCCAACCATACGCTAACTTGAGAACTTAAATTTTTCTACTCCTTTGAAATTTTTGGATCATTAGGCCACTTGCATCTTCAACATGTTTCTAGCAAGCATATCCACCACATTTAAAACATGCTAGGATCAGTTAGAAGTCTCTTTCCTATAAAATCCATTAGGGGTTGTACTTGTGGAATTTCCCAGACAAGGATAACAAAACTTTGGAGTTCATTTTTAGTGCGTGAAATAATTTTCTTCACTTACATTTGTTATAGTTTTCAAATGTTTTTGCATACATAAAATCTAAAATTTTTATTTTGTTGTGATCTTATATCTTTTTTGTTTATGAGAAAAATTGGAGAGCGAAAACTCAAGTTTGGATCTGAAAAAAAAATTTGAACATCCAAAATGGATATGCACAAATGCTGAGAGAGATAATTCAAAAAAGTATATGTGATTTTAAAGGGTAGGAAAACAGTGTGTTGTTTGGCTCCGGTAAATATCCAACAACACGTTTACTTGACAATTTAATTTTTTCTAGTCCTTGAAATTTTTGGATCATTACGCCACTTACATCCTCAACATGTCTCTGGCATGCATATCCACCACATTTAAAACATGTTAGGATCAGTTAGAAGTCTCTTTTCTATAAAATCTATTAGGGGTTGTACTAGAGGAATTTCCCAAATATGGATAACAATACTTTGGAGTTCATTTTTAGTGCGTGAAATAATTTTCTTAACTCACATTTATTGTAGTTTTCAAATTTTTTTTCAAACATAAACTCTAAAATTTTCATTTTGTTGTGATCTTATATCTTTTTTGTTTACAAGAAAAATGGGAGAGTGAAAACTCACGTTTGGATCTGAAAAAAAATTTGAACATCCAAAATGGAAATGGACAAATGCTGAGAGGGATAATTCCAAAAAGTATTTGTGATTTTTAAGGATTGGAAAAAAGTGGGTTGTTTGGTTCCAGTAAATATCCATCCACACATGAACTTAGAGAAGTTAATTTTATCTACTCCTTGAAATTTTTGGATCATTAGGCCACTTGCATCCTCAACATGTTTCAGGCATGCATATCCACCACATTTAAAACATGTTAGGATCAGTTAGAAGTCTCTTTTCTATAAAATCTATTAGGGGTTGTACTAGTGGAATTTCCTAAACGTGAATAACAAAACTTTGGAGTTCATTTTTAGAGCGTGAAATAATTTTCTTCACGTACATTTATTACAGTTTTCAAAATTTTTTGCATACATCAACTCTAAAATTTTCATTTTGTTGTGATCTTAAATCTTTTTTGTTTGCGAGAAAAATGGGTGAGTGAAAACTCAAGTTTGGATCTGAAAAAAAAATTTGAACATTCAAAATGGAAATGCACAAATGCTGAGAGAGATAATTCCAAAAACTATATGTGATTTTTAAGGATATGCAAAAACTGGGTTGTTTGGCTCCGGTAAATATCCAACCACACGTTAACTTGAGAATTTAATTTTTTCTACTCCTTGAAATTTTTGGATCATTAGGTCACTTGCATTCTCAACATGTTTCTTGCATACATATCCACAACATTTAAAACATGTTAGGATCATTTAGAAGTTTCTTTCCTATAAAATCTATTAGGGTTTTACAAGTGGAATTTCCCAAATGTGGATAACAAAACTTTGGAGTTCATTTTTAGTGCTTGAAATAATTTTCTTCACTAACATTTATTACAGTTTTCAAATTTTTTTGCATACATCAACTCCAAAATTTTCATTATGTTGTGATCTTATATCATTTTTGTTTAGGAGAAAAATGGGAGAGAGAAAACTCAAGTTTGGATCTGAAAAAAAAATTTGAACAACCAAAATAGAAATGCACAAATGCTGAGAGAGATAATTCCAAAAAGTATCTATGATTTTTAAGGATAGGGAAAAAGTGGGTTCTTTGGCTTCGTTAAATATCCAACCACACGTTAACTTGAGAATTTAATTTTTTCTACTCCTTGAAAATTTTGGATCATTAGGCCACTTGGATCTTCAACAAGTTTCTGGCACGCATATCCACCACATTTAAAACATAATAGGATCAGTTAGAAGTCTCTTTTCTATAAAATCTATTAGGGATTGTACTAGTGGAATTTCCCAAACATGAATAACAAAACTTTGGAGTTCATTTTTAGCGCGTGAAATAATTTTCTTCACTTACATTTATCATAGTTTTCAAATTTTTTTCAAACAAAAACTCTAAAATTTTCATTTTGTTGTGATCTTATATCTTTTTTGTTTACGAGAAAAATGGGAGTGTGAAAACTAAAGTTTGGATCTGGAAAAAAATTTGAACATCGAAAGTGGAAATGCACAAATGCAGAGAGAGATAATTCCAAAAAGTATCTGTGATTTTTAAGGATAGGCAAAAACTGGGTTGTTTGGCTCCGTTAAATATCCAACCACACGTTAACTTGAGAATTTAATTTTTGCTACACCTTGAAACTTTTGGATCATTAGGCCACTTGCATCTTCAACAAGTTTCTGGCACGCATATCCTCCACATTTAAAACATGTTAGGATAAGTTAGAAGTCTCTTTCCTATAACATCTATTAAGGGTTGTACTTTTGGAATTTCCCAAACATGGATAACAAAACTTTGGTGTTCATTTTTAGTGTGGGAAATAATTTTCTTCATTTTCATTTATTATAGTTATCTTATTTTTTTGCATACATGAACTCTAAAATTTTCAGTTTGTTGTGATCTTATATATTTTTTGTTTACGAGAAAAATGGGAGAGTGAAAACGCCAGTTTGGATCTGAAAAAAAAATTTGGACATGCAAAATGGAAATGCACATATGCTGAGAGAGATAATTCCAAAAAGTATCTGTGATTTTTAAGGATAGGAAAAAAGTGGGTCGTTTGGTTCCTGTAAATATCCCACCAAACGTTAACTTGAGAATTTAATATTTTCTACTCGAAATTATTGGATCGTTTGGCCACTTGCATCCTCAACATGTTTGTTGCATGCATATCCACCTCATTTAAAACAAGTTAGGATCAGTTAGAAGTCTCTTTCCTGTAAAATCTATTAGGGGTTTTACTAGTGGAATTTCCCAAACGTGGATAACAGAACTTTGGAGTTCATTTTTCGTGTGCAAAATTATTTTCTTCACTTACATTTATTGCAGTTTTAAATTTTTTTGGCAAAAATCAACTGTAAAATTTTCATTTTGTTGTGATCTTGTATCTTTTTTGTTTACGAGAAAAATGTGAGAGTGAAAACTCAAGTTTGGATCTCAAAAAAAAATTTGAACATCCAAAATGGAAATGCATAAAATGCTAAGAGAGATAATTCCAAAAAGTATCTGTGATTTTTAAGGGTAGGTGGGTTGTTTGGCTCCGGTAAATATCCAACCACACGTTAACTTGAGAATTTAATTTTTTTCTACTCCTTGAAATTTTTGGATCATTAGGCCACTTGTATCCTCAACATGTTTCTGGCATGCATATCCACCACATTTAAAACATGTTAGGATTATTTAGAAGTCTCATTCCTATAAAATCTATAAGGGCTTGTACAAGTAAAATTTCCCAAACGTGGATAAGAAAACTTTGGAGTTCATTTTTAGTGCGTCAAATAATTTTCTTCAGTTACATTTATTACAGTTTTCAATTTTTTTTGCATACATCAACTCAAAAATTTCATTTTGTTGTGATCTTATAACTTTTATATTTACTACAAAAATGGGAGTGAAAACTCAAGTTTGGATCTGAAAAAAAAAATTTGAACATCCAAAATGGAAATGCACAAATGCTGAGAGATATAATTCCAAAAAGTATATGTGATTTTTAAGGATAGGCAAAAAGTGGGTTTGGCTTCGGTAAATACCCAACCACACGTTAACTTGAGAATTTAATTTTTTCTACTCCTTGAAATTTTTGGTTCATTAGGCCACTTGCATCGTCTACAAGTTTCTGGCATGCATATCCTCCACATTTAAAACATGTTAGGATCAAGTGTCTTTCCTATAAAATGTATCAGGGGGTTGTACTTGTGGAGATTCCGAAACATGGATAACAAAACCCTGGAGTTCATTTTTAGTACACGAAATAATTTTGTTCACTTACATTTATTATAGTTTTCAAATTTTTTTGCATACATAAACTCTAAAATTTTTATTTTGTTGTGATCTTATATCTTTTTTTTTTATAAGAAAAATGGGAGAGTGAAAACTCAAGTTTGGATCTAAAACCAAAATTTGAACATCCAAAATTAAAATGCAAAAATGCAAGGAGAGATAATTCCAAAACGTATCAGTGATTTTTGAGGATAGGAAAAAAGTTGGTTGTTCGGCTCCGATGCATATCCAACCACACACTAACTTGAGAAGTTAATTTTATCTACTCCTTGAAATTTTTGGATCATTACGCCACTTCCATCCTCAACATGTTTCTGGCATGCATATCCACCACATTTAAAACATGTTAGGATCAGTTAGAAGTCTCTTTTCTATAAAATCTATTAGGGGTTGTACTAGTGGAATTTCCTAAACATGGATAACAAAACTTTGGAGTTCATTTTTAGTGCGTGAAATAATTTTGTTCACATACATTTATTATAGTTTTCAAATTTTTTTTCAAACATAAACTCTAAAATTTTCATTTTGTTGTGATCTTATATCTTTTTTGTTTACGAGAAAAATGGGAGAGTGAAAACTCAATTTTGGATCTGAAAAAAAAATTTGAACATGCAAAAAGGAAATGCACAAATGCTGAGAGAGTTAATTCCAAAAATTATCTATGACTTTTCAGGATTGGAAAACACGTGGGTTGTTTGGTTCCGGTAAATATCCAACCAAACGTTAACTTGAGAATTTAATATTTTTCTACACCTTGAAATTTTTGGATCATTAGGCCACTTGCATCCTCAACAGGTTTCTTGCATGCATATCCACCACATTTAAAACATGTTAGGATCAGTTAGAAGTCTCTTTCCTATAAAATTTATAAGGGGTTGTACTAGTGGAATTTCCAAAACGTGGATAACAAAACTTTGGAATTCATTTTTAGTGCGTGAAATAATTTTCTTCACTTATATTTATTATAGCTTTCAAATTGTTTTGCATACATCAACTCTAAATTTTTCATTTTGTTGTGATCTTATATCTTTTTTGTTTACGAGAAAAATGTGAGAGTGAAAACTCAAGTTTGGATCTGAAAAAAAAAATTTGAACATCCAAAATGGAAATGCACAAATGCTGAGAGAGATAATTCCAAAAATTATCTGTGATTTTTAAGGATTGGCAAAAAGAGTGTTGTTTGGCTTCTATGAATATCCAACCACACGTTAACTTGAGAATTTAATATTTTTTACTCCATGAAATTTTTGGATCAGTAGGCCACTTGCATCCTCAACATGTTTCTGGCATGCATATCCACCACATTTAAAACATGTTAGGATCATTTAGAAGTCTTTTTCCTATAAAATCTATTAGGGGTGTTACAAGTGGAATTTCCCAAAATGGATAACAAAACTTTGGAGTTCATTTTTGGTGCGTCAAATAATTTTCTTCACTAACATTGATTACAGTTTTCAATTTTTTTTGCATACGTCAACTCTAAAATTTTCATTTTGTTGTGATCTTATATCTTTTTTGTTTGCGAGAAAAATGGGAGACTGAAAACTCAAGTTTCGATCTAAAAAAAAATTTGAACATCCAAAATGGATATGCACAAATGCTGAGAGAGATAATTCAAAAAAGTATATGTGATTTTAAAGGTTAGTAAAAAAGTGTGTTGTTTGGCTCCGGTAAATACCCAACCACACGTTAACTTGAGAATTTAATTTTTTCTAGTCCTTCAAATTTTTGGATCATTAGCCCACTTGCATCCACAACATGTTTCTGGCATGTATATCCTCCACATTTACAACATGTTAGGATCAGTTATAAGTCTCTTTCCTAATAAATGTATAAGGGGTTGTACTAGTGGAATTTCCGAGACATGGATAACAAAACTTTGGAGTGCATTTTTAGTCGGTGAAACAATTTCCTCCACTTACATTTATTATAGTTTTCAAATTATTTTGCACACATAAACTCTGAAATTTTCATTTTGTTGTGATCTTATATCTTTTTTGTTTACGAGAAAAATGGGAGAGTGAAAACTCAATTTTGCATCCGAAAAAAAAATTTGAACATGCAAAATAGAAATGCACAAATGCTGAGAGAGATAATTCCAAAAAGTATCTGTGATTTTTAAGGATTGGCAAAAAGAGTGTTGTTTGGCTTCTATGAATATCCAACCACACGTTAACTTGAGAATTTAATATTTTTTACTCCATGAAATTTTTGGATCAGTAGGCCACTTGCATCCTCAACATGTTTCTGGCATGCATATCCACCACATTTAAAACATGTTAGGATCATTTAGAAGTCTTTTTCCTATAAAATCTATTAGGGTTGTTACAAGTGGAATTTCCCAAAGTGGATAACAAAACTTTGGAGTTCATTTTTGGTGCGTCAAATAATTTTCTTCACTAACATTGATTACAGTTTTCAATTTTTTTTGCATACGTCAACTCTAAAATTTTCATTTTGTTGTGATCTTATATCTTTTTTGTTTGCGAGAAAAATGGGAGACTGAAAACTCAAGTTTCGATCTAAAAAAAAATTTGAACATCCAAAATGGATATGCACAAATGCTGAGAGAGATAATTCAAAAAAGTATATGTGATTTTAAAGGTTAGTAAAAAAGTGTGTTGTTTGGCTCCGGTAAATACCCAACCACACGTTAACTTGAGAATTTAATTTTTTCTAGTCCTTCAAATTTTTGGATCATTAGCCCACTTGCATCCACAACATGTTTCTGGCATGTATATCCTCCACATTTACAACATGTTAGGATCAGTTATAAGTCTCTTTCCTAATAAATGTATAAGGGGTTGTACTAGTGGAATTTCCGAGACATGGATAACAAAACTTTGGAGTGCATTTTTAGTCGGTGAAACAATTTCCTCCACTTACATTTATTATAGTTTTCAAATTATTTTGCACACATAAACTCTGAAATTTTCATTTTGTTGTGATCTTATATCTTTTTTGTTTACGAGAAAAATGGGAGAGTGAAAACTCAATTTTGCATCCGAAAAAAAAATTTGAACATGCAAAATAGAAATGCACAAATGCTGAGAGAGATAATTCCAAAAAGTATCTGTGATTTTTAAGGATTGGCAAAAAGAGTGTTGTTTGGCTTCTATGAATATCCAACCACACGTTAACTTGAGAATTTAATATTTTTTACTCCATGAAATTTTTGGATCAGTAGGCCACTTGCATCCTCAACATGTTTCTGGCATGCATATCCACCACATTTAAAACATGTTAGGATCATTTAGAAGTCTTTTTCCTATAAAATCTATTAGGGGTGTTACAAGTGGAATTTCCCAAAGTGGATAACAAAACTTTGGAGTTCATTTTTGGTGCGTCAAATAATTTTCTTCACTAACATTGATTACAGTTTTCAATTTTTTTTGCATACGTCAACTCTAAAATTTTCATTTTGTTGTGATCTTATATCTTTTTTGTTTGCGAGAAAAATGGGAGACTGAAAACTCAAGTTTCGATCTAAAAAAAAATTTGAACATCCAAAATGGATATGCACAAATGCTGAGAGAGATAATTCAAAAAAGTATATGTGATTTTAAAGGTTAGTAAAAAAGTGTGTTGTTTGGCTCCGGTAAATACCCAACCACACGTTAACTTGAGAATTTAATTTTTTCTAGTCCTTCAAATTTTTGGATCATTAGCCCACTTGCATCCACAACATGTTTCTGGCATGTATATCCTCCACATTTACAACATGTTAGGATCAGTTATAAGTCTCTTTCCTAATAAATGTATAAGGGGTTGTACTAGTGGAATTTTCGAGACATGGATAACAAAACTTTGGAGTGCATTTTTAGTCGGTGAAACAATTTCCTCCACTTACATTTATTATAGTTTTCAAATTATTTTGCACACATAAACTCTGAAATTTTCATTTTGTTGTGATCTTATATCTTTTTTGTTTACGAGAAAAATGGGAGAGTGAAAACTCAATTTTGGATCCGAAAAAAAAATTTGAACATGCAAAATAGAAATGCACAAATGTTGAGAGAGTTAATTCCAAAAAATATCTGTGACTTTTCAGGATTGGAAAAACGTGGGTTGTTTGGTTCCGGTAAATATCCAACCACACGTTAACTTGAGAATTTAATATTTTTCTACACCTTGAAAATTTTGGAACATTAGGCCACTTGCATCTTCAACAAGTTTTTGGCACGCATATCCACCACATTTAAAACATGTTAGGATCAGTTAGAAGTCTCTTTTCTATCAAATCTATTAGGGGTTGTACTAGTGGAATTTCCCAAAAATGGATAACAAATCTTTGGAGTTCATTTTTATTGCGTGAAATAATTTTCTTCACATACATTTATTATAGTTTTCAAACTTTTTTTCAATCATAAACTCTAAAATTTTCATTTTGTTGTGATCTTATATCTTTTTTGTTTATGAGAAAAATGAGAGAGTGAAAACTCAAGTTTGGATCTGAAAAAAAATTTGAACATCCAAAGTCGAAATGCACAAATGCTGAGAGAGATAATTCAAAAATGTATCTGTGATTCTGAAGGATTGGAAAAAAGTGGGTTGTTTGGTTCCGGTTAATATCCATCCACACGTTAACTTGAGAATTTAATTTTTTCTACACCTTGTAATTTTTGGATTATTAAGGCACTTGCATCCTCAACAAGTTTCTTTCATGCATATCCACCACATTTAAAACATGTTAGGGTCATTTAGAAGTTTCTTTCCTATAAATTCTATTAGGGTTTTACAAGTGGAATTTCCTAAACGTGGATAACAAAACTTTTGAGTTCATTTTTAGAGCGTGAAATAATTTTCTTCAGGTACATTTATTATAGTTTTCAAAATTTTGGGCATACATCAACTCTAAAATTTTCATTTTGTTGTGATCTTATATCTTTTTTGTTTGCGAGAAAAATGGGTGAATGAAAACTCAAGTTTGGATCTGAAAAAAAAAATTTGAACATTCAAAATAGAAATCCACAAATGCAGAGAGAGATAATTCCAAAAAGTATATATGATTTTTGAGGATAGGCAAGAAGTGGGTTGTTTGGCTCCAGTAAATATCCAGTCGCAAGAAGTGGGTTATTTGGCTCCAGTAAATATCCAGTCGCAAGAAGTGGGTTGTTTGGCTCCAGTAAATATCCAGTCACACGTTAACTTGAGAATTTAATTTTTTCTACTCCTTGAAAGTTTTGGATCATTAGGCCACTTGCATCCTGACCATGTTTCTTGCATACATATCCACCACATTTAAAACATGTTAGAATCATTTAGAAGTCTTTTTCCTAAAAATTCTATTAGGGGTTTACAAGTGGAATTTCCCAAACGTGGATAACAAAATTTTGGAGTTCATTTTTAGTGCTTGAAATAATTGTCTTCACTTACATTTATTACAGTTTTCAAAGTTTTTTGCATACATCAACTCCAAAATTTTCGTTATGTTGTGATCTTATATCTTCTTTCTTTACGAGAAAAATGGGAGAGGGAAAACTCAAGTTTGGATCTGAAAAAAAAATTTCAACATCCAAAATGGAAATGCACAAATGCTTAGAGAGATAATTCCAAAAAGTACTTGTGATTTTAAGGATAGGGAAAAAGTGGGTTTTTTTGGCTCCGTTAAATATCCAACCACACGTTAACTCGAGAATTTAATTTTTTATACTCCTTGAAAATTTTGGATCATTAGGCCACTTTCATCTTCAACAAGTTTTTGGCACGCACATTTACCACATTTAAAACATGTTAGGATCAGCTAGAAGTCTCTTTTCTATAAAATCTATTAGGCATTGTACTAGTGGAATTTCCCAAACATGGATAACAAAACTTTGGAGTTCATTTGTAGTGCGTGAAATAATTTTCTTCACATACATTTATTATAGTTTTCAAACTTTTTTTCAAACATAAACTCTAAAATTTTCATTTTGTTGTGATCTTATATCTTTTTTATTTACGAGAAAAATGGGAGAGTGAAAACTCAAGTTTGGATCTGAAAAAAAATTTGAACATCCAAAGTGGAAATGCACAAATGCTGAGAGAGATAATTCAAAAATGTATCTGTGATTCTGAAGGATAGGAAAAAAGTGGGTTGTTTGGTTCCGGTTAATATCCATCCACACGTTAACTTGAGAATTTAATTTTTTCTACACCTTGAAATTTTTGGATTATTAGGGCACTTGCATCCTCAACAAGTTTCTTTCATGCATATCCACCACATTTAAAACATGTTAGGATCATTTAGAAGTTTCTTTCCTATAAATTCTATTGGGGTTTTACAAGTGGAATTTCCTAAACGTGGATAACAAAACTTTGGAGTTCATTTTTAGAGCGTGAAATGATTTTCTTCAGGTACATTTATTATAGTTTTCAAAATTTTGGGCATACATGAACTCTAAAATTTTCATTTTGTTGTGATCTTATATCTTTTTTGTTTGCGAGAAAAATGGGTGAATGAAAACTCAAGTTTGCATCTGAAAAAAAAAATTTGAACATTCAAAATAGAAATCCACAAATGCTGAGAGAGATAATTCCAAAAAGTATATGTGATTTTTGAGGATAGGCAAGAAGTAGGTTGTTTGGCTCCACTAAATATCCAGTCGCATGAAGTGGGTTGTTTGGCTCAAGTAAATATCCAGTCACACGTTAACTTGAGAATTT
Organism: Aristolochia californica; assembly: GCF_029961685.1. NCBI lineage: Eukaryota > Viridiplantae > Streptophyta > Magnoliopsida > Piperales > Aristolochiaceae > Aristolochia > Aristolochia californica. The sequence continues at coordinate 16,986,504 of NW_027181771.1, forward strand.
AATTTTTTCTACTCCTTGAAATTTTTGGATCATTAGGCCACTTGCATCCTGACCACGTTTCTTGCATACATATCCACCACATTTAAAACATGTTAGAATCATTTAGAAGTCTTTTTCCTGAAAATTCTATTAGGGTTTTACAAGTGGAATTTCCCAAACGTGGATAACAAAATTTTGGAGTTCATTTCTAGTGCTTGAAATAATTGTCTTTACTTACATTTATTACAGTTTTCAAAGTTTTTTGCATACATCAACTCCAAAATTTTCGTTATGTTGTGATCTTATATCTTCTTTCTTTACGAGAAAAATGGGAGAGGGAAAACTCAAGTTTGGATCTGAAAAAAAAATTTCAACATCCAAAATGGAAATGCACAAATGCTAAGAGAGATAATTCCAAAAAGTATTTATGATTTTTAAGGATAGGGAAAAAGTGGGTTTTTTGGCTCCGTTAAATATCCAACCACACATTAACTCGAGAATTTAATTTTTTCTACTCCTTGAAAATTTTGGATCATTAGGCCACTTGCATCTTCAACAAGTTTTTGGCACGCACATTTACCACATTTAAAACATGTTAGGATCAGCTAGAAGTCTCTTTTCTATAAAATCTATTAGGCGTTGTACTAGTGGAATTTCCCAAACATGGATAACAAAACTTTGGAGTTCATTTTTAGTGCGTGAAATAATTTTCTTCACATACATTTATTATAGTTTTCAATTTTTTTTCAAAAATAAACTCTAAAATTTTTATTTTGTTGTGATCTTATATCTTTTTTGCTTACGAGAAAAATGGGAGAGTGAAAACTGAAGTTTGGATCTGAAAACAAATTTGAACATCCAAAGTGGAAATGCAAATGCTGAGAGAGATAATTCCAAAAAGTATCTGTGATTTTTAAGGATTGGAAAAAAGTGGGTTGTTTGGTTCCAGTAAATATCCATCCACACGTTAACTTGAGAATTTAATTTTTTCTACACCTTGAAATTTTTGGATTATTACGCCAGTTACATCCTCAACATGTTTCTTGCATGCATATCCACCACATTTAAAACATGTTAGGATCAGTTAGAAGTCTCTTTACTATAAAATCTATTAGGGGGTGTACTAGTGGAATTTCCTAAACGTGGATAACAAAACTTTGCAGTTCATTTTTAGAGCGTGAAATAATTTTCTTCACGTACATTTATTACAGTTTTCAAAATTTTTACATACATCAAATCTAAAATTTTCATTTTGTTGTGATCTTATATCTTTTTTGTTTGCGAGAAAAATGGGTAAGTAAAAACTCAAGTTTGGATCTAAAAAAAAAAATTTGAACATTCAAAATGGAAATCCACAAATGCTAAGAGAGATAATTCCAAAAAGTATATGTGATTTTTAAGGATAGGCAAGAAGTGGGTTGTTTGGCTCCGGTAAATATCCAGTCACACGTTAACTTGAGAATTTAATTTTTTCTACTCCTTGAAATTTTTGGATCATTAGGCCACTCGCATCCTCAGCATGTTTCTTGCATACATATCCACCACATTTAAAACATGTTAGGATCATTTAGAAGTCTCTTTCCTATAAATTCTATTAGGGTTTTACAAGTGGAATTTCCCAAACATGGATAACAAAACTTTGGAGCTCATTTTTAGTGCTTGAAATAATTTTCTTCACTTACATTTATTACAGTTTTCAAATTTTTTTGCATACATCAACTTCAAAATTTTCATTATGTTGTGATCTTATATCTTTTTTCTCTACGAGAAAAATGGGAGAGAGAAAACTCAAGTTTGGATCTGAAAAAAAAATTTCAACATCCAAAGTGGAAATGCACAAATGCTGAGAGAGATAATTCAAAAAAGTATCTGTGATTTTTAAGGATTGGAAAAAAGTGGGTTGTTTGGTTCCGATAAATATCCATCCACACGTTAACTTGAGAATTTAATTTTTTCTACACCTTGAAATTTTTGGATTATTAGGCCTCTTGCATCCTCAACATGTTTCTTGCATGCATATCCACCAAATTAAAAACATGTTAGGATTAGTTAGAAGTCTCTTTACTATTAAATCTATTAGGGGGTGTACTAATGGAATTTCCTAAACGTAGATAACAAAACTTTGGAGTTCATTTTTAGAGCGTGAAATAATGTTCTGACGTACATTTATTACAGTTTTCAAAATTCTTTGCATACATCAGCTTTAAAATTTCATTTTGTTGTGATCTTTTATCTTTTTTGTTTGGGAGAAAAATGGGTGAGTAAAAACTCAAGTTTGGATCTGAAAAAAAAAATTTGAACATTCAAAATGGAAATGCACAAATGCTGAGAGAGATAATTCCAAAAAGTATATGTGATTTTTAAGGATAGGCAAAAAGTGGGTTATTTGGCTCCGGTAAATACCCAGCCACACGTTAACCTGAGAATTTAATTTTTTCTACTTCTTGAAATTTTTGGATCATTAGGCCACTTGAATCCTCAACATGTTTGTTGCATGCATATCGATCACATTTAAAACATGTTAGGATCAGTTAGAAGTCTCTATCCTATAAAATCTATTAGGGGTTGTACATGAGGAATTTCCCAAACATGGATAACAAAACTGTGGAAGTCATTTTTAGTGTTTGAAGTAATTGTCTTCACTTACATTTATTACAGTTTTCAAATTTTTTTGCATATATCAACTCCAAAATTTTCATTTGTTGTGATCTTATATCTTTTTTCTTTACGAGAAAAATGAGAGAGAGAAAACTCAAGTTTGGATCTGAAAAAAAATTTTGAACATCCAAAATGGAAATGCACCAATGCTGAGAGAGATAATTCCAAAAAGTATCTATGATTTTTAAGGATAGGCAAAAAGTGGGTTGTTTGGCTCAGTTAAATATCCAACCACACGTTAACTTGAGAAATTAATTTTTTCTACTCCTTGAAAATTTTGGATCATTAGGCCACTTGCATTTTCAACAAGTTTCTGGCACGCATATCCTCCACATTTAAAACATGATAGGATAAGTTAGAAGTCTCTTTCCTATAACATCTATTAAGGGTTGTACTTTTGGAATTTCCCAAACATGGATAACAAAACTTTGGAGTTCATTTTTAGTGTGCGAAACAATTTCCTTCAATTACATTTTTTATAGTTTTCAATTTTTTTGCATACATAAACTCTGAAATTTTCATTTTGTTGTGATCTTATATCTTTTTTGTTTAAGAGAAAAATGGGAGAGTGAAAACTCATGTTTGGATCTGAAAAAAAAATTTGAGCATCCAAAATGAAAATGCAAAAATGCTAGGAGAGATAATTCCAAAAAGTATTAGTGATTTTTGAGAATAGGAAAAAACTTGGTTGTTTGGCTCCGGTGCATATCCAACCACACGCTAACTTGAGAAGTTAATTTTATCTATTCCTTGAAATTTTTGGATCATGAGGCCACTTGCATCCTCAACATGTTTCTGACATGCATATGCACCACATTTAAAACATGTTAAGATCATTTAGAAGTCTTTTTCTTGTAAAATCTATTAGGGGTGTTACAAGTGGAATTTCCCAAACGTAGATAACAAAACTTTGGAGTTCATTTTTGGTGTGTCAAATAATTTTCTTCACGTACATTTATTACAGTTTTCAAAATTTTTTGCATACATCAACTCTAAAATTTTCATTTTGTTGTGATCTTATATCTTTTTTGTTTGTGAGAAAAATGGTTGAGTGAAAACTCAAGTTTGGATCTGAAAAAAAAATTTGAACATTCAAAATGGAAATGCACAAATGCTGAGAGAGATAATTCCAGAAAGTATATGTGATTTTTAAGGATAGGTGGGTTGTTTGGCTCCGGTAAATATCCAGCCACACGTTAACTTGAGAATTTAATTTTTTCTACTCCTTGAAATTTTTTGATCATTAGGCCACTTGCATCCTCAACATGTTTCTTGCATACTTATCCACCGCATTTAAAACATGTTAGGTTCATTTAGAAGTCTCTTTCCTATAAAATCTATTAGGGTTTTACAAGTGGAATTTCCCAAACCTGGATAACAAAACTTGGGAGTTCATTTTTAGTGCTTGAAATTATTTTTTCACTTACTTTTATTACAGTTTTCAAATTTTTTTGCATACATCAACTCCAAAATTTTCATTATGTTGTGATCTTATATCTTTTTTCTTTACGAGAAAAATGGGAGAGTGAAAACTCAAGTTTGGATCTGAAAAAAAATTTCAACATCCAAAATGGAAATGCACAAATGCTGAGAGAGATAATTCCAAAAAGTATCTATGATTTTTATGGATAGGGAAAAATTGGGTTGTTTGGCTCCGTTAAATATCCAACCACACGTTAACTTCAGAATTTAATTTTTTCTACTCCTTGAAAATTTTGGATCATTAGGCCAGTTGCATCTTCAACAAGTTTCTTGCACGCATATCCACCACATTTAAAACATGTTAGGATCAGTTACAAGTCTCTTTTATATAAAATTTATTAGGGGTTGTACTAGTGGAATTTCCCAAACATGGACAACAAAACTTTGGAGTTCATTTTTAGTGCGTGAAATAATTTTCTTCTCTTACATTTATTATAGTTTTCAAATTTTTTTTCAAACAGAAACTCTTAAATTTTCATTTTGTTGTGATCTTATATCTTTTTTGTTTATGAGAAAAATGGGAGAGTGAAAACTCAAGTTTGGATCTTAAAAAATTTTTTGAACATCCAAAGTGGCAATGCACAAATGTTGAGAGAGATAATTCCAAAAAGTATCTGTGATTTTTAAGGATTGGAAAAAAGTGGGTTGTTTGGTTCCGGTACATATCCATCTACACGTTAACTTGAGAATTTAATTTTTTCTCCACCTTGACTTTTTTGGATTATTAGGCCACTTGCATCCTCAACATGTTTCTTGCATGCATATCCACCACATTTGAAACATGTTAGGATCAATTAGAAGTCTCTTTACTATAAAATCTATTAGGGGTTGTACTAGTGGAATTTCCTAAATGTGGATAACAAAACTTCGGAGTTCATTTTTAGAGCGTGAAATAATTTTCTTCACGTACATTTATTACAATTTTCTAAATTTTTTGCATACATAAACTCTAAAATTTTCATTTTGTTGTGATCTTATATCTTTTTTGTTTGCGAGAAAAATGGGTGAGTGAAAACTCAAGTTTGGATCTGAAAAAAAATTTTGAACATTCAAAATGGAAATCCACAAATGCTGAGTGAGATAATTCCAGAAAGTATTTGTGATTTTTAAGGATAGGCAAAAAGTGGGTTGTTTGGCTCCGGTAAATATCCAGCCACACATTAACTTGAGAATTTAATTTTTTCTATTCCTTGAAATTTTTGAATCAATAGGCCACTTGCATCCTCAACATGTTTCTTGCATACATATCCACCATATTTAAAACATGTTAGGATCACTTAGAAGTCTCTTTCCTATAAATTCTATTAGGGGTTGTACTTGTGGAATTTCCCAAAAGTTGATAACAAAACTTGGGAGTTCATTTTTAGTGCTTTAAATAATTTTCTTCACTTACTTTTATTACAGTTTTCTAATTTTTTTGCATACATCAACTCCAAAATTTTTATTATGTTGTGATCTTATATCTTTTTTCTTTACGAGAAAAATGGGAGAGAGAAAACTCAAGTTTGGATCTGAAAAAAAAATTTCAACATCCAAAATGGAAATACACAAATGCTGAGAGAGATAATTCCAAAAAGTATCTATGATTATTAAGGTTAGGCAAAAAGTGGGTTGTTTGGCTCCGTTAAATATCCAACCACACGTTGACTAGAGAATTTAATTTTTTCTACTCCTTGAAAATTTTGGATCATTAGGCCACTTGCATCTTCAACAATTTTCAGGCACGCATATCCTCCACATTGAAAACATGTTAGGATAAGTTAGAAGTCTCTTTCCTATAACATCTATTAAGGGTTGTACTTTTGGAAATTCCCAAACATGGATAACAAAACTCTGGAGTTCATTTTTCGTGTGCGAAATAATTTTCTTCATTTTCATTTATTATAGTTTTCTTATTTTTTTGCACACATGAACTCTAAAATTCTCAATTTGTTGTGATCTTATATCTTTTTTGTTTACGCAAAAAATGGGAGAGTGAAAACTCAAGTTTGGATCTGAAAAAAAAATTTGAACATTCAAAATGGAAATCCACAAATGCTGAGTGAGATAATTCCAGAAAGTATTTGTGATTTTTAAGGAGAGGCAAAAAGTGGGTTGTTTGGCTCCAGTAAATATCCAACCACACGTTAACTTGAGAATTTAATTTTTTCTACTCCTTTAAATTTTTGGATCATTAGGCCACTTGCATCCTCACAATGTTTGTTGCATGCATATCAACCACTTTTAAAATATGTTAGGATCAGTTAGAAGTCTCTTTCCTCTAAAATCTATTAGGGGTTGTCCTAGTGGAATTTCCCAAACGTGGATAACTGAACTTTGGAGTTCATTTTTAGTGAGCGAAGTAATTTTCTTCACTTACATTTATTACAATTTTCAAAATTTTTTGCAAACATCAACTGCAAAATTTTCATTTTGTTGTGATCTTATATCTTTTTTGTTTACAAAAAAAATGGGTGAGTGAAAACTCAAGTTTGGATATGAAAAAAAAAATTTGAACATCCAAAATGGAAATGCACAAATGCTTAGAGAGATAATTCCAAAAAGTATCTGTGATTTTTAAGGATAGGCAAAAACTGGGTTGTTTGGCTCCGGTAAATATCCAACCACACGTTAACTTGAGAATTTAATTTTTTCTACTCCTTGAAATTTTTGGATCATTAGGCCACTTGCATCCTCTACAAGTTTCTGGCATGCATATCCTCCACATTTAAAACATGTTAGGATCACTTAGAAGTCTCTTTCCTATAAAATCTATTAGGGGTTGTACTTGAGAAAATTCCCAAACATGGATAACAAAACTTTGGAGTTCATTTTTAGTGCACGAAATAATTTTGTTCACTTACATTTATTATTGGTTTCAATTTTTTTTGCATACATAAACTCTAAATTTTTATTAATTTGTGATCTTATATCTTTTTTGTCCACGAGAAAAATGAGAGAGAGAAAACTCAAGTTTGGATCTGAAAAAAAAAATTGACCAAGCAAAATGCAAATGCACAAATGCTGAGAGAGATAATTCCAAAAATTATCTGTGACTTTTTAGGATTGGAAAAAAGTGGGTTGTTTGGTTCCGGTAATATCCAACCACACGTTAACTTGAGAATTTAATTTTTTTCTACTCCTTGAAATTTTTGGATCATTAGGCCACTTGCAACCTCAACATGTTTCTTGCATGCATATCCACCACATTTAAAACATGTTAGGATCAGTTAGAAGTCTCTTTCCTATAAAATTTATAAGGGGTTGTACCAGTGGAATTTCCCAAACGTTGATAACAAAACTTTGGAGTTCATTTTTAGTGAGTGAAACAATTTTCTTCACTTATATTTATTACAGTTTTCAAATTTTTTTTGCTTACATCAACTCTAAAATTTTCATTTTGCTGTGATCTTATATCTTTTTTGTTTACGAGAAAAATGAAAGAGTGAAAACTCAAGTTTGGATCTGAAAAAAAAATTTGAACATCCAAAATGGAAATGCACAAATGCTGAGAGAGATAATTCCAAAAAGTATCTGTGATTTTTAATGATAGGCAAAAAGAGTGTTGTTTGGGTTCTATAAATATCCAACCACACGTTAACTTCAGAATTTAAGTTTTTCTACTCCTTGAAATTTTTGGATCATTAGGCCACTTGCATCCTCAACATGTTTCTGGTATGCATATCCTTCACATTTAAAACATGTTAGGATCATTTAGAAGTCTTTTTCCAATAAAATCTATTAGGGGTGTTACAAGTGGATTTTCCCAAACGTAGATAACAAAACTTTGGAGTTCATTTTCGGTGCGTCAAATAATTTTCTTCATTAACATTTATTAAAATTATCAATTTTTTTCGCATACGTCAACTCTTAAATTTTCATTTTGTTGTGATCTTATATCTTTTTTGTTTACGAGAAAAATGGGAGAGTGAAAACTCAAGTTTGGATTTGAAAAAAATATTTGAACAACCAAAATGGATATCCAAAAATGCAGAGAGAGATAATTCCAAAAAGTATCTGTGATTTTAATGGGTAGGAAAAAAGTGGGTTGTTTGGCTCCGGTAAATATCCAACCACACGTTAACTTGAGAGTTTAATTTTTTCTAGTCCTTCAAATTTTTGGATCATTAGGCCACTTGCATCCTCAACATGTTTCTGGGATGTATATCCTCCACATTTACAACATGTTAGGATCAGTTATAAGTCTCTTTCCTATAAAATGTATTAGGGGTTGTACTAGTGGAATTTCCCAGACATGGATAACAAAATTTTGCAGAGCATTTTTAGTGCGTGAAACAATTTCCTTGACTTACATTTATTATAGTTTTCACTTACATAAACTCTGAAATTTTCATTTTGTTGTCATCTTATATCTTTTTTGTTTACGAGAAAAATGGGAGAGTGAAAACTCAAGTTTGGATCTGAAAAAAAAAATTGAGCATCCAAAATGAAAATGCAAAAATACTAGGAGAGATAATTCCAAAAAGTATCAGTGATTTTTGAATATAGGAAAAAAGTTGGTTGTTTGGCTCCGGTGCATATCCAACCACACGCTAACTTGAGAAGTTAATTTTATCTACTCCTTGAAATTTTTTGATCATTTGGCAACTTGCATCCTCAACATGTTTCTAGCATGCAAACCCACCACATTTAAAACATTTTAGGATCAATTAGAAGTCTCTTTTCTATAAAATCTATTAGGGGTTGTACTATCGGAATTTGCTAAACGTGGATAACAAAACTTTGGACATTTTTAGAGCGTGAAATAATTTTCTTCATGTACATTTATTGCAGTTTTCAAAATTTTTTGCATACATCAACTCTAAAATTTTCATTTTGTTGTGATCTTATATCTTTTATGTTTGCGAGAAAAATGGGTGAGTGAAAACTCAAGTTTGGATCTGAAAAAAAAAATTTGAACATTCAAAATAGAAATGCACCAATGCTGAGAGAGATAATTCCAAAAAGTATATGTGATTTGTAAGGATAGGCAAAAAGTGGGTTGTTTCGCTCCAGTAAATATCCAACCACGTTAACTTGAGAATTTAATTTTTTCTACTCCTTGAAATTTTTGGATCATTAGGCCACTTGCATCCTCAACATGTTTCTAGCATACATATCTACCACATTTAAAACATGTTAGGATCATTTAGAAGTCTCTTTCCTTTAAAATCTGTTAGGGTTTTACAAGTGGAAATTCCCAAACGTGGATAACAAAACTTTGGAGTTCATTTTTAGTGCTTGAAATAATTTTCTTCACTTACATTTATTACAGTTTTCAAATATTTTTGCATTCATCAAATCCAAAATTTTCATTATGTTGTGATCTTATATCTTTTTTGTTTACGAGAAAAATGGGAGCGAGAAAACTCAAATATGGATCTGAAAAAAAAATTTGAACATCCAAAATGGAAATGCACAAATGCTGAGAGAGATAATTCCAACAAGTATCTCTGATTTTTATGGATAGGGAAAAAGTGGGTTGTTTGGCTCCGTTAAATATCCAACCACACGTTAACTAGAGAATTTAATTTTTTCTACTCCTTGAAAATTTTAGATCATTAGGCCACTTGCATCTTCAACAAGTTTTTGGCACGCATATCCACCACATTTAAAACATGTTAGGATCAGTTAGAAGTCTCTTTTATATAAAATCTTTTAGGGGTTGTACTAGTGGAATTTCCCAAACAGGGATAACAAAACTTTGGAGTTCATTTTTAGTGCGTGAAATAATTTTCTTCACTTACATTTATTATAGTTTTCAAAAAAGTTTTCAAACATAAACTCTAAAATTTTCATATTCTTGTGATCTTTTATCTTTTTTGTTTACGAGAAAAATGGGAGAGTGAAAACTCAAGTTTGGATCTGAAGAAAAATTTGAACATCCAAAGTGGAAATGCACAAATTCTGAGAGAGATAATTCCAAAAAGTATCTGTGATTTTTAAGGATTGGAAAAAAGTGGGTTGTTTGGTTCCGGTAAATATCCATCCACACGTTAACTTGAGAATTTAATTTTTTCTACACCTTGAAATTTTTGGATTATTAGGCCACTTGCATCCTCAACATGTTTCTTGCATGCATCTCCACCACATTTAAAACATGTTAGGATCATTTAGAAGTCTCTTTACTATAAAATCGATTAGGGGTTGTACTTGTGGAATTTCCTCAACGTGGATAACAAAACTTTGGAGTTCATTTTTAGAGCGTGAAATAATTTTCTTCACGTAAATTTATTACAGTTTTCAAAATTTTTTGCATACATCAACTCTAAAATTTTCATTTTGTTGTAATCTTATATCTTTTTTGTTTGCGAGAAAAATGGGTGAGCGAAAACTCAAGTTTGGATCTGAAAAAAAAATTTGAACATTCAAAATGGAAATGCACAAATGCTGAGAGACATAATTCCAAAAAGTATATGTGATTTTTAAGGATAGGCAAAAAGTGGGTTGTTTGGCTCCGGTAAATATCCAGCCACACGTGAACTTGAGAATTTAATTTTTTCTACTCCTTGAAATTTTTGGATCATTAGGCCACTTGCATCCACAACATGTTTCTTGCCTACATATCCACTACATTTAAAACATCTTTGGATCATTTAGAAGTCTCTTTCCTATAAATTCTATTAGGGTTTTACAAGTGGAATTTCCCAAACGTGGATAACAAAACTTTGGAGTTCATTTTTAGTGTTTGAAATAATTTTCTTCAGTTACATTTATTACAGTTTTCAAATTTTTTTGCATACATTAACTCCAAAATTTTTATTATGTTGTGATCTTATAACTTTTTTGTTTACGAGAAAAATGGGACAGAGAAAACACAATTTTGGATCTGGAAAAAAAAATTGAACATCCAAAAATGAAATGCACAAATGCCGAGAGAGATAATTCCAAAAAGTATCTATGATTTTTAAGGATAGGCAAAAAGTCGGTTGTTTGGCTTCGGTAAATATCCAACCACACGTTAACTTGAAAATTTAATATTTTCTACTCCTTGAAATTTTTGGACCATTAGGCCACTTGCATCCTCAACATGTTTGTTGCATGCATATCTACCACATTTAAAACATGTTAGGATCAGTTAGAAGTCTCTTTCCTATAAAATCTAATAGGGGTTGTACTAATGGAATTACCCAAACGTGGATAACAAAACTTTGGTGTTCATTTTTAGTGTGCGAAATCATTTTCTTCACTTACATTTATTACAGTTTTCAAATTTTTTGAGAACATCAACTGTAAAATTTTCATTTTGTTGTGATCTTATATCTTTTTTGTTTACGAGAAAAATGAGTGATTGAAAACTCAAGTTTGGATCTGAAAAAAAAATTGAACATCCAAAATGGAAATGCACAAATGCTGAGAGAGATAATTCCAAAAAGTATCTGTGATTTTTAAGGATAGGCAAACAGTGGGTTGTTTGGCTCCGGTAAATATCCAACCACACATTAACTTGAGAATTTAATTTTTTCTACTCCTTGAAATTTTTGGATCATTAGGCCACTTGCATCCTCAACATGTTTCTGGCATGCATATCCTCCACATTTAAAATATTTAGGATCATTTAGAAGTGTCTTTCCTATAAAATCTATAAGGTGTTGTACAAGTAAAATTTCATAAACGTGGATAAGAAAACGTTGGAGTTCATTTTTAGTGCGTCAAATAATTTTCTTCTGTTACATTTATTACTGTTTTCAAATTTTTTTGCATTCAGCAACTCAAAATTTTTATTTTGTTGTGATCTTATAACTTTTTTATTTACTAGAAAAATGGGAGAGTGAAAACTTAGGTTTGGGTCTGAAAAAAAAATTTGAACATCCAAAATGGAAATGTACAATTGCTGAGATATATAATTCCAAAAAGTATCTGTGATTTTTAAGGATAGGCAAAGAGTGGGTTGTTTGGCTTCGGTAAATATCCAACCACACGTTAACTTGAGAATTTAATTTTTTCTACTCCTTGAAATTTTTGGATCATTAGGCCACTTGCATCCTCTACAAGTTTCTGGCATGCATATCCTCCACATTTAAAACATATTAGGATCACTTAGAAGTCTCTTTCCTATAAAATCTATTAGGGGTTGTACTTGTGGAATTTCGCAAACATGGATAACAAAACTTTGGAGTTCATTTTTAGTACATGAAATAATTTTTTCACTTATATTTATTATAGTTTTCAATTTTTTTTGCATACATAAACTGTAAAATTTTTATTTTGTTGTGATCTTATATCTTTTTTTTACGAGAAAAATTGGAGAGAGAAAACTCAAGTTTGGATCTGAAAAAAAAAATTGAACATGCAAAATGCAAATGCACAAATGCTGAGAGAGATAATTCCAAAAATTATCTGTGACTTTTCAGGATTGGAAAAAAGTGGGTTGTTTGGTTCCGGTAAATATCCAACCACACGTTAACTTGAGAATTTAATTTTTTACTACTCCTTGAAATTTTTGGATCATTAGGCCACTTGCCTCCTCAACATGTTTCTTGCATGCATATCCACCACATTTAAAACATGTTAGGAACAGTTAGAAGTCTCTTTCCTATAAAATTTATAAGGGGTTGTACTAGTGGAATTTCCCAAACGTGGATAACAAAACATTGGTGTTCATTTTTTGTGCGTGAAATAACTTTCTTCACTTATATTTATTACAGTTTTCAAATTTTTTTGCATACATCAATTCTAAAATTTTTATTTTGTTGTGATCTTATATCTTTTTTTTACGAGCAAAATGAGAGAGTGAAAACACAAGTTTGGATCTGAAAAAAAAATTTGAACATCCAAAATGGAAATGCACAAATGCTGAGAGAGATAATTCCAAAAAGTATTTGTGATATTTAAGGATAGGTAAAAAGAGTGTTGTTTGGCTTCTATAAATATCCAACCACACGTTAACTTGAGAATTTAATTTTTTCTACTCGAAATTTTTGGATCATTAGGCCACTTGCATCCTCTACAAGTTTCTGGCATGCATATCCTCCACATTTAAAACATGTTAGGATCATTTAGAAGTCTCTTTCCTATAAAATCTATTAGGGGTTGTCCTCGTGGAATTTCCCAAACATGGATAGCAAAACTTTGGAGTTCATTTTTGGTGTGTCAAATAATTTTCTTCACTAAAATTTATTACAGTTTTCAAATGTTTTTGCGTACGTCAACTCAAAAATTTTCATTTTGTCATGATCTTATATCTTTTTTGTTTATGAGAAAAATGGGTGGGTCAAAACTCAAGTTTGGATCTGAAAAAAAAATTTGAACATCCCAAATGGAAATGCACAAATGCTGAGAGAGATAATTCCAAAAAGTATCTGTGATTTTTAAGGATAGGCAAAAAGTGGGATCATTTAGAAGTCTCTATCCTATAAAATCTATTAGGGGTTTTACAAGTGGAATTTCCCAAACGTGGATAACAAAACTTTGGAGTTCATTTTTAGTACTTGAAATAATTTTCTTCACTTACATTTATTACAGTTTTCAAATTTTTTTGCATACATGAACTCCAAAATTTTCATTATGTTGTGATCATATATCTTTTTTGTTAACGAGAAAAATGGGAGAGAGAAAACTCAAGTTTGGATCTGAAAAAAAATTTGAACATCCAAAATGGAAATGCACAAATGCTGAAAGAGATAATTCTGAAAAGTATCAATGATTTTTAAGGATAGGCAAAAAGTGGGTTGTTTGGCTCCGTTAAATATCTAACCACACGTTAACTTGAGAATTTAATTTTTTCTACTCCTTGAAAATTTTGGATCATTAGGCCACTTGCATTTTCAACAAGTTTCTGGCACACTTTTCCTCCACAATTAAAACATGTTAGGATAAATTAGAAGTCTCTTTCCAATAACATCTATTAGGGGTTGTACTTTTGGAATTTCCCAAACATGGATCACAAAACTTTGGAGTTCATTTTTAGTGTGTGAAACAATTTCCTTCACTTACATTTATTATAGTTTTCAAATTTTTTTGCATACATCAACTCTAAAATTTTCATTTCGTTGTGATCTTATATGTTTTTAGTTTACGAGAAAAATGAGAGATTGAAAACTCAAGTTTGGATCTGAAAAAAAAATTTGAACATCAAAAATGGAAATGCACAAATGCTGAGAGAGATAATTCCAAAAAGTATCTGTGATTTTTAAAGATTGGAAAAAAGTGAGTTGTTTGTTTCCGGTAAATATCCAACCACACGTTAACTTGAGAATTTAATTTTTTCTACTCCTTGAAATTTTTGGATCATTAGGCCACTTGCATCCTCAACATGTTTGTTGCATGCATATCCACCACATTTAAAACAAGTTAGGATCAGTTAGAAGTCTCTTTCCTATAAAATTTATTAGGGGTTGTACTAGTGGAATTTCCCAAATGTGGATAACAGAACTTTGGAGTTCATTTTTAGTGTGCGAAATAATTTTCTTCACTTACATTTATTACAGTTTTCAAATTTTTTTGCAAACATCAACTCTAAAATTTTCATTTTGCTGTGATCTTATATCTTTTTTGTTTACGAGAAAAATTGGTGAGTGAAAACTCAAGTTTGGATCTGTAAAAAAAATTTGAACATCCAAAATGGAAATGCACAAATACCGAGAGAGATAATTCCAAAAAGTATCTGTGATTTTTATGGATAGGCAAAAACTGGGTTGTTTGGCTCTGGTAAATATCCGACCACACGTTAACTTGAGAATTAAAATTTTTCTACTCCTTGAAATTTTTGGATCATTAGGCCACTTGCATCTTCAACAAGTTTCTGGCATGCACATCCATCACATTTAAAACGTGTTAGGATCATTTAGAGGTCTCTTTCCTATAAAATCTACAAGGGGTTGTTCAAGTAAAATTTCCCAAACGTGGATAAGAAAACCTTGGAGTTCATTTTTAGTGCGTGAAATAATTTTCTTCACTTACATTTATTACAGTTTTCAAATCTTTTTGCATTCATCAACTCAAAATTTTCATTTTATTGTGATCTTATAACTTTTTTATTTACTAGAAAACTGGGAGAGTGAAAACTGAAGTTTGGATCTGAAAAAAAAATTTGAATATCCAAAATGGAAATGCTCAAATGCTGATAGAGATAATTCCAAAAAGTATCTGTGATTTTTAAGGATAGGCAAAAAGTGGGTTGTTTGGCTTCGGTAAATATCCAACCACATGTTAACTTGAGAATTTAATTTTTTCTACTCCTTGAATTTTTTGGATCATTAGGCCACTTGCATCCTCTACAAGTTTCTGGCATGCATATCCTCCACATTTAAAACATGTTAGGATCACTTAGAAGTCTCTTTCCTATAAAATCTATTAGGGGTTGTCCTTGTGGAATGTCCCAAACATGGATAGCAAAACTTTGGAGTTCATTTTTAGTGCACGAAAATTTTTGGTTCACTTACATTTATTATAGTTTTCAAATTTTTTTGCGTACATAAACTCTGAAATTTTCATTTTGATCTGATCTAATATCTCTTTTGTTTACAAGAAAAATGGGAGAGTGAAAACTCAAGTTTGGATCTGAAAAAGATATTAGGACTCGCAAAATGGAAATGCACAAATGCTCAGAGAGATAATTCCAAAAAGTATCAATGATTTTTAAGGATAGGAAAAAAGTGGGTTGTTTGGCTCCCGTAAATATCCAACCTCACGTTAACTTGAGAATTTAATTCTTTCTACTTCTTGAAATTTTTGGATCGTTAGGCCACTTGCATACTCAACATGTTTCTGGCATGCATAACCACCACATTTAAAACATGTTAGGATAATTTAGAAGTCTCTTTCCTATAAAATCTATTAGGGGTTGTACAAGTGGAATTTCACAAACGTGGATTACAAAACTTTGGAGTTCATTTTAATGTGTGAAATAATTTTCTTCACTTATATTGTTTTCAAATTTTTTCGCATACATCAACTCTAAAGTTTTCATTTTGTTGTGATCTTATATATTTTTTGTATACGAGAAAAATGGGAGAGTGAAAACTAAAGTTTGCATATGAAAAAAAATATTAACATCCAAAAAGGAAATGCACAAATGCTGAGAGAGATAATTCCAAAAAGTATATGTTATTTTTCAGGATCGGAAAAAAGTGGGTTGTTTGGCACCAGTAAATATCCACCAACACGTTAACTTGATAATTTAATTTTTCCACTCCTTGAAAATTTTGGGTCATTAGGCCACTTGCATCCTCAACATGTTTCTGGCATGCATATCCACCACATTTAAAACATGTTAGGACCAGTTAGAAGTCTCTTTCCTATAAAATCCATTAGGGGTTGTACTAGTGGAATTTCCCAAATGTGGATAACAAAACTTTGGAGATCATTTTTAGTGCGTAAAATAATTTTCTTCACTTATATTTCTTATAGTTTTCTTATTTTTCTTTACATACATCTACTCTAAAATTTTCATTTTGTTGTGATCTTATATCTTTTTTGTTTACGTGAAAAATGAGATAGTGAAAACTCAAGTTTGGATCTTAAAAACAAATTTTCGCATCCAAAATGAAAATGCACAAATGTGAGAGAGATAATTCCAAAAAGTATCCGTGATTTTTAAGAATAGGAAAAATTGTTTGGCTCCGGTACATATCCAACCACACGCTAACTTGAGAACTTAATTTTTTCTACTCCTTGAAATTTTTGGATCATTAGGCCAGTTGCATCCTCAACATGTTTCTAGCATGCATATCCACCAAATTTAAAACATGTTAAGATCAGTTAGAACTCTCTTTCCTATAAAATCCATTAGGGGTTGTACTAGTGGAATTTCCCAAACATGGATAACAAAACTTTGGAGTTCATTTTTTGTGCGTAAAATAATTTACTTCACTTATATATATTATAGTTTTATTATTTTTTTGCATACATCAACTCTAAAATTTTCATTTTGTTTTGATCTTATATCTTTTTTGTTTACGAGAAAAATGGGTGAGCGAAAACTGAAGTCTGGATCTTAAAAAAAAATTTGAACATTCAAAATGGAAATGCACAAATCCTGAGAGAGATTACTCCAAAAAGTATCTATGATTTTTAAGGATAGGAAAAACGTGGGTTGTTTGGCACCGGTACATATCCCACCACACGCTAACTTGAGAACTTAATTTTTTCTACTCGTTGAAATTTTTGGATTGTTAGGCCACTTGCATCATCAACTTGTTTCTGGCATGCATATCCACCACATTTAAAACTTGTTAGGATAAGTTAGAAGTCTATTTCTTATAAAATCCATTAGGGGTTGTACTAGTGGAATTTCCCAAAAGAGGATAACAAAACTTTGGAGTTCATTTTTAGTGCGTGAAATAATTTTCTTCACTTACATTTATTACACTTTTCAAATTTTATTGCATACATAAACTCTAAAATTTTCATTTAGATGTGTTCTTATATCTTTTGTGTTTACGAGAAAAATGGGAGAGTGAAAACTCAAGTTTGGATCAGAAAAAAAAATTGAACATGCAAAATGGAAATGTAGAAATGCAGAGAGAGATAATTCCAAAATGTATCTGTGACTTTTAAGGACAGGAAAAAAGTGCGTTGTTTGGTTCTGGAAAATATCCAACCACACGTTAACTAGAGAATTTAAATTTTTCTTCTCGTTGAAATTTTTGGATCATTAGGCCACTTGCATCCTCATCATGTTTCTTGCATGCATATCCACCACATGAAATCATGTTAGGATCAGTTAGAAGTCTCTTTCCTATAAAATCTATTAGGGGTTGTACTACTGGAATTTCCCAAACGTGAATAACAAAACTTTGGAGTTCATTTTTAGTGCGTGAAAAAATTTTCTTCACTTACATTTATTACAGTTTTCAAATTTTTTTGCATGCATCAACACTAAAATTTTCATTTTGTTGTGATCTTATATCTTTTTTGTTTACGTGAAAAATGAGATAGTGAAAACTCAAGTTTGGATCTTAAAAACAAATTTTCGCATCCAAAATGAAAATGCACAAATGCTGAGAGAGATAATTCCAAAAAGTATCTGTGATTTTTAAGAATAGGAAAAAAGTGGGTTGTTTGGCTCCGGTACATATCCAACCACACGCTAACTTGAGAACTTAATTTTTTCTACTCCTTGAAATTTTTGGATCATTAGGCCAGTTGCATCCTCAACATGTTTCTAGCATGCATATCCACCACATTTAAAACATGTTAGGATCAGTTAGAAGTCTCTTTCCTATAAAATCCATTAGGGGTTGTACTAGCGGAATTCCCCAAACAAGGATAAAAGAACTTTGGAGTTCATTTTTAGTGCGTGAAATAATTTTCTTCACTTACATTTATTATAGTTTTCAAATTTTTTTGCCAACATAAAATCTAAAATTTTCATTTTTTTGTGATCTGATATCTTTCTTGTTTACTAGAAAAATGGGAGAGTGAAAACTCAAGTTTGGATCTGAAAAAAAAATTTGAACATGCAAAATAGAAATGCACAAATGCTGAGAAAGATAATTCCAAAAAGTATCTATGACTTTTAAGGATAGGAAAAAAGTGGGTTGTTTGGTTCTGGTAAATATCGAACCACACGTTAACTTGAAAATTTAATTTTTTCTACTCCTTGAAATTTTTGGATCATTAGGCCACTTGCATCCTCAACATGTTTCTGGCATGCATATCCACCACATTTAAAACATGTTAGGATCAGTTAGAAGTCTGTTTCCTATAAAACCCATTAGGGGTTGTACTAGTGGAATTTCCCAAACAAGGATAAAAAAACTTTGGAATTCATTTTTAGTGCGTGAAATAATTTTCTTCACTTACTTTTATTATAGAATTCAAATTTTTTGCATACATAAACTCTAAAAATTTTGTTTTGTTGTGATGTTATATCTTTTTTGTTGACGAGAAAAATGGGAGAGTGAAAACACAAGTTTGGATTTGAAAAAAAAATTGGAACATGCAAAATGGAAATTCACATATGCTGAGAGAGATAATTCCAAAAAGTATCTGTGACTTTTAAGGATAGGAAAAAAGTGGGTGGTTTGGTTCCGGTAAATATCCAACCACACGCTAAATTGAGAATTTAATTTTTTAACCACCTTGAAATTTTTGGATCATTAGGCCACTTGCATCCTCAACATGTTTTGTTGCATGCATATCCGCCACATTTAAATCATGTTAGGATTAGTTAGAAGTCTCTTTCCTATAGAATCCATTAGGGGTTGCACTAGTGGAATTTTCCAAACAGGGATAACAAAGCTTTGGAGTTCATTTTTAGTGCGTAAAATAATTTACTTCACTTATATTTATTATATTTTTATTATTTTTTTGCATACATCGTCTCTAAAATTTTCATTTTGTTGTGATCTTATATCTTTTTTGTTCACGAGAAAAATGGGTGAGCGAAAACTGAAGTTTGGATCTGAAAAACCAATTTGAACATTCAAAATGGAAATGCACAAATCCTGCGAGAGATTATTCCAAAAAGTATCTGTGATTTTTAAGGATAGGAAAAACGTGGGCTGTTTGGCACCGGTACATATCCAACCACACGCTAACTTGAGAACTTAATTTTTTCTACTCGAAATTTTTGAATCGTTAGGCCACTTGCATCCTCAACTTGTTTCTGGCATGCATATCCACCACATTTAAAACATGTTAGGATAAGTTAGAAGTCGCTTTCTTATAAAATCCATTAGGGATTGTACTAGTGGAATTTCCCAAAAGAGGATAACAAAACTTTGGAGTTCATTTTTAGTGCGTGAAATAATTTCTTCACTTACAATTATTATAGTTTTCAAATTTTATTGCATACATCAACTCTAAAATTTTCATTTAGATGTGTTCTTATATCTTTTGTGTTTACGAGAAAAATGGGAGAGTGAAAACTCAAGTTTGGATATGAAAAAAAAAATTAAACATGCAAAATGGAAATGTAGAAATGCAGAGAGAGATAATTCCAAAATGTATCTGTGACTTTTAAGGACAGGAAAAAAGTGGGTGGTTTGGTTCCAAAAAATATCCAACCACACGTTAACTTGAGAATTAAAATTTTTCTTCTCGTTGAAATTTTTGGATCATTAGGCCACTTGCATCCTCATCATGTTTCTTGCATGCATATCCACCACATTTAAATCATGTTAGGATTAGTTAGAAGTCTCTTTCCTATAAAATTTATTAGGGGTTGTACTACTGGAATTTCCCAAACGTGAATAACAAAACTTTGGAGTTCATTTTTAGTGCGTGAAAAAATTTTCTTCACTTACATTTATTACAGTTCTCAAATTTTTTTGCATACATCAACTCTAAAATTTTCATTTTGTTGTGATCTTATATCTTTTTTTTTACGAGAAAAATGGGTGAGTGAAAACTGAAGTTTGGATCTGAAAAAAAAATTTGAACATCCAAAATGGAAATGCACAATTGCTAAGAGAGATAATTCCAAAAAGAATCTATGATTTTTAAGGATAGAAAAAGTGGGTTGTTTGGCTTCAGTAAATATCCAACCACACGTTAACTTCAAAATTTAATTTGTTGTACTCCTTGAAATTTTTGGATCATTATGCCACATGCATCCTCAACATGTTTCTAACATGGATATCCACCACATTTAAAACATGTTACGATCAGTTAGAAGTCTCTTTCCTGTAAAATCTATTAGGGGTTGTACTAGTGAAATTTCCCAAACGTGGATAACAAAAATTTAGAGTTTATTTTTAGTGCGTGACAAAATTATCTTCACTTACATTTATTATAGTTTTCAAATTTTTTTGCATACATAAACTCTAAAATTTTCCTTTTGGTGTGATATTATATCTTTTTTGTTTATGAAAAAAATGGGAGAGAGAAAACTCAAGTTTGGATTTGAAAAAAAAATTTGAGAATCCGAAATAGAAATACACAAATGCTGAGAGAGATAATTCCAAAAAGTATCTGTGATTTTTAAGTATAGCCAAAAAGTGGGTTTTTTGGCTCCGGTTCATGTCCAACCAAAAGCTTACTTGAGAACTTAATTTTTCTACTCGAAATTTTTGGATCATTAGGCCACTTGGATCCTCAACAAGTTTCTGGCATGCATATCCACCACATTGAAAACATATTAGGATCAGTTAGAAGTCTCTTTCCAATAGAATCTATTAGGGGTGGTACTAGTGGAAATTCCCAATTGTGGATAACAAAACTTTGGAGTTCATTTCTAGTGCACGAAATAATTTTCTGCACTTACATTTATTATAGTTTTCAAATTTTTTTGCATTGATCAACTCTAAAATTTTTATTTTGTTGTGATCTTATATCTTTTTTGTTTATGAAAAAAATGGGAGAGTGAAAACTGAAGTTTGGATCTGAAAAAAAAATTTGAACATCCAAATTGGATAAGCACAAATGCTGAGAGAGATAATTCCAAAAAGTAAATGTGATTTAAAGGATAGGTAAAAAGTGTGTTGTTTGGCTCCGGTAAATATCCAACCACACGTTAACTTGAGAATTTAAGTTTTTCTACTCCTTTAAATTTTTGGATCATTAGGTCACTTGCATCCTCAACATGTTTCTGGCATGCATATCCTCCACATTTACAACATTTAAGGATCAGTTAGAAGTCTCTTTCCTATAAAATCTATTAGGGGTTGTACTAGTGGAATTTCCCAAACGTGGATAAAAACACTTTGGAGTGCATTTTTAGCATAAAACAATTTCCTTCACTTACATTTATTATAGTTTTCAAATTTTTTTCCATACATAAACTCTAAAATTTTCGTTTTGTTGTGATCTTATATCTTTTTTGTTAACGAGAAAAATGGGAGAGTGAAAACTCAAGTTTGGATCTGAAAAAAAAATTTGAACATCCAAAATGGAAATGCACAAATGCTGAGAGGGATAATTCCAAAAAGTATCTATGATTATGAAGGATTGGCAAAAAGTGGGTTGTTTGGGTCCGGTAAATATCCAACCACACTCTCACTTGAGAATTTAATTTTTTCTACTCGAAATTTTTGGATCATTAGGCCACTTGCATCCTCAAGATGTTTCTGGCATGCATCTCCACCGAATTTAAAACATGTTAGGATCATTTAGAAGTCTCTTTCCTATAAAATCTTTTAGGGGTTATACAAGTGAAATTTCCCAAACGTAGATAACAAAACTTTGGAGTTCTTTTTTAGTGCGTGAAATAATTTTCTTCACTTACATTTATTACGGTTTTCAAATTTTTTTGCATACATAAACTCTAAAAATTTCATTTTGTTGTCATCTCATATCTTTTTTTTTTACGAGAAAAATGGGAGAGTGAAAACAGAAGTTTGGATTTGAAAAAAAAAATTTGAACATCCAAAATGGAAATGCACAAATGCTGAGAAAGATAATTCACAAAAGTATCTGTGATTTTTAAGGATAGGAAAAAATTGGGTTGTTTGCCTCCGGTACATATCCAACCACACACTAACTTGAGAACTTAATTTTTTCTACTCCTTGAAATTTTTGGATCATTAGACCACATGCATCCTCAACATGTTTCTGGCATGCATATCCACCACATTTAAAACATGTTAGGATCAGTTAGAAGTCTCTTTCCTATAAAATCCATTAGGGGTTGTACGAATAGAATTTCCCAAAAAAGGATAACAAAACTTCTGATTTCATTTTTTGTACGTGAAATAATTTTCTTCACTTACATTTATTAAATGTTTCAAATTTTTTGCATACATCAACTCTAAAATTTTCATTTTGTTGTGTTCTTATAACTTTTTTTTTTTACTAGAAAAATGGGAGAGTGAAAACTCAAGTTTGGATTTGAAAAAAATATTTCGACATGCAAAATGGAAATGCACAAATGCTAAGAGAGATAATTCCAAAAAGTATCTGTGATATTTAGGGAAAGCAAAAGAGAAGGTTGTTTGGCGCCAGTAAATATCCAACCACACGTTAACTTGAGATTTAATTTTTTCTACTCAAAATTTTTGGATCATTAGGCCACTTGCATTCTCAACATGTTTCGGGCATGCATATCCACCACATTTGAAACATGTTAGCATAATATAGAAGTCTCTTTGCTATAAAATCTATTATGGGTTGTACAAGTGGAATTTCCCAAACATGGTTAACAAAACTTTGGAGTGCATTTTCAGTGCATTAAACTTTTTCATTCACTTACATTTGAGTTTTCAAATTTTTTTACATACATAAACTCTAAAATTTTCATTTTGTTGTGATCATATATCTTTTTCGTTTACGAGAAAAATGGGAGAGTGAAAACTCAAGTTTGGATCTGAAAAAAAAATTTGAGCATCTAAAATGGAAATGCACAAATGCTGAGAGCGATAATTACAAAAAGTATATGTAATTTTTAAGGATAGGAAAAAAGTGGGTTGTTTGGCTCCGGTACATATCCAACCACCCGGTAACTGGAGAACTTAATTTTTTCTACTCCTTGAAATTTTTTGATCATTAGGCCACTTGCATCCTCAACATGTTTCTGGCATGCATATCCACCACATTCAAAACATGTTAGGATCATTTAGATGTCCCTTTTATATAAAATCCATTAGGGGTTGTACTAGTGGAATTTCAAAAACAAGGATAAAAAACTTTGGAGTTCATTTTAAGTGCGTGGAATAAACTTCTTCATTTACATTTATTATAGTATTCAAATTTTTTTGAATACATAAACTCTAAAATTTTCATTTTGTTGTGATCTTACATCTTTTTTGTTTACGAGAAAAATGGGAGAGTCAAAACTCAAGTTTGGATCTGAAAAAAGAATTTGAACATCCAAAAAGGAAATGCACAAATGCAGAGAGTGATAATTCGAAAAAGTATCTATGATTTTTAAGGATAGGAAAAAAGTGGGTTGTTTGGTTCCGGTAAATATCCAACCACATGTTAACTTGAGAATTTAATTTTTTCTACGCCATCAAATTTTTGGATTATTAGGCGACTTGCATCCTTAACATGTTTCTTGCAAGAATAGCCACCACATTTAATACATGTTAGGATCAGTTAGAAGTCTCTTTACTATAAAATCTATTAGGGGTTGTACAAGTGGAATTTCCTAAACGTGGATAACAAAACTTTGGAGTTCATTTTTAGAGCGTGAAATAATTTTCTTCACTTACATTTATTACAGTTTTCAAATTTTTTTGCTTACATCAACTCTAAAATTTTCATTTTGTTGTTATCTTATATTTTTTTGTTTGCGAGAAAAAAGGGTGAGTGAAAACTGAAGTTTGGATCTGAAAAAAAAATTTGAACATCCAAAATGGAAATGCACAAATGCTGAGAGAGATAATTTCAAAAAGTATCTGTGATTTTTAAGGATAGGCAAAAAGTAGGTTGTTTGGCTTCGGTAAATATCCAACCACACGTTAACTTGAGAATTTAATTTTTTCTACTCCTAGAAATTTTTGGATGATTAGGCCACTTGCATCCTCAACAAGTTTCTGGCATGTATATCCACCACTTTTAAAACATGTTAGGATAATTTAGAAGTCTCTTTCCTATTAAATCTATTAGGTGTTGTACAAGTGGAATTTCCCAAACTTGGATGACAAAACTTTGGAGATCATTTTAACGTGTTAAATAATTTTCTTCACTTCAATTTATTATAGTTTTCAAATTTTCTTGCATACATAAACTCTAAAATTTTCTTTTTTTTGTGATCTTATATCTTTTTTGTGTACGAGAAAAATGGGTGAGTGAAAACTCAAGTTTGGATCTGAAAAAAAAAATTTGAATATCCAAAATGGAAATGCACAAATGCTGACAGAGATAATTCCAAAAAGTATCTGTGATTTTTAAGGATAGGCAAAAAGTGGGTTGTTTGGCTCCGGTAAATATCCAACCACACGTTAACTTCAGAATTTAATTTTTTCTACTCCTTGAAATTTTTGGATCATTAGGCCACTTGCATCCTCAACATGTTTCGGGCATGCATATCCACCACTTTTAAAACATGTTAGGATAATTTAGAAGTCTATTTCCTATTAAATCTATTAGGAAATGTACAAGTGGAATTTCCCAAACTTGATAACAAAACTTTGGAGTTCATTTTAATGTGTGAAATAATTTTCTTCACTTATATTTATTTTAGTTTTGAAACTTTTTTCCATACATTAACTCTAAAATTTTCGTTTTGTTGTGATCATATATCTTTTTTGTTTACGAGAAAAATGGGAGAGTGAAAACTCAAATTTGGATTTGAAAAAAAAAATTGAGCATCCAAAACAGAAATGCACAAATGCTAAGAGGGATACTTCCAAAAAGTATCAGTCATTTTTATGGATGGGAAAAAAGTGGGTGGTTTGGCTCCGGTACATATCCAACCACACGCTAACTTGAGAACTTAATTTTTTCTTCTTCTATAAATTTGTGGATCATTAGGCCACTTGCATCCTCAACATGTTTCTGGCATGCATATCCACCACATTTAAAACATGTTAGGATCAGTTAGAAGTCTCTTTCCTATAAAATCTATGAGGGGTTGTAGTAGTGGAATTTCCCAAACATGGATAACAAAACTTTGGAGTTCATTTTGAGTGCGTGAAATAATTTTCTTTACTTACATTTAATATAGTTTTAAAAGTTTTCTGCATACATCAACTCTAAAATTTTCATTTTTTTGTGATCTTATATCTTTTTTTTTATGAGAAGTATGGGAGAGTGAAAACTCAAGTTTGGATCTGAAAAAAAAAATTTGAACATCCAAAATGGATATGCACAAATGCTGAGAGAGATAATTCCAAAAAGTATCTGTGATTTTAAAGGTGAGGAAAAAAGTGTGTTGTTTGGCTCCAGTAAATATCCTACCACACGTTAACTTGAGAATTTAATTTTTTCTACACCTTGAATTTTTTGGATCATTAGGCCACTTGCATCCTCAACATGTTTTTGGCATGCATATCCACCACTTTTAAAACATGTTAGTATAATTTAGAAGTCTCTTTCCTATTAAATCTATTAGGGGTTGGACAAGTGGAATTTCCCAAACTTTCATAACAAAACTTTGGAGTTCATTTTAATGCGTTAAATAATTTTCTTCACTTCTATTTATTATAGTTTTCAAATTTTCTTGCATACATAAACTCTAAAATTTTCGTTTTGTTGTGATCTTATATCTTTTTTGTTTACGAGAAAAATGGGAGAGTTAAAACTCATGTTTGGATCTGAAAAAAAAATTTGAGCATCCAAAACGGAAATGCACAAATGCTGAGAGGGATAATTCCAAAAAATTTTAGTGATTTTTATGGAAAGGAAAAAAGTGGGTGGTTTGGCTCTGGTACATATCCAACCACACGCTAATTGAGAACTTAATTTTTTTTACTTCTTGAAATTTTTGGATCGATAGGCCACTTGCATCGTCAACATGTTTCTGGCATGCATATCCACAACATTTAAAACATGTCAGGATCAGTTAGAAGTTTATTTCCAATAAAATCTATTAGGGGTTGTACTAGTGGAATTTCCCAAACATGGACAACAAAACTTTGGAGTTCATTTTTAGTGCGTTAAATAATTTTCTTCACGCACATTTGTTATAGTTTTCAAATTTTTTTGCATACAAAAACTCTAAAATTTTCATTTTGTTGTGATCTTATATCTTTTTTGTTTACGAGAAAAAAGGGACAGTGAAAACTCAAGTTTAGATCTGAAAAAAAAATTTGAACATCCAAAATGGAAATGCACAAATGCTGACTGAGATAATTCCAAAAAGTATCTGTGATTTTTAACGATAGGAAAAAAGTGGGTTGTTTGGTTCCGGTAAATATCCAACCACACGTTAACTTGAGAATTTAATTTTTTCTACACCTTGAAATTTTTGGATTATTAGGCCACTTGTATCCTCAACATTTTTCTTGCATCCATATCCGCCACATTTAAAACTTGTTAGGATCAGTTAAAAGTCTTTATCCTATAAAATCTATTAGGGGTTGTACTAGTGGAATTTCCTAAACGTGGATAACAAAACTTTGGAGTTCATTTTTGGAGCGTGAAATAATTTTCTTCCCTTACATTTATTATAGTTTTCAAAAATTTTTGCATACATCAACTCTAAAATATTCATTTTGTTGTGATCTTATATCTTTTTTTTTTTTTGCGAGAAAAATGGGTGAGTGAAAACTCAAGTTTCGATCTGAAAAAAAATTTTGAACATCCAAAATGGAAATGCACAAATGTTGAGAGAGATAATTCCAAAAAGTATCTGTGATTTTAAAGGATAGGAAAAAAGTGGGTTGTTTGGTTCCGGTAAATATCGAACCACATGTTAACTTGAGAATTTAATTTTTTCTACACCTTGAAAATTTTAGATTATTAGGCCAATTGCATCCTCAACATGTTTCTTGGATGCATATACACCACATTTAAAACATGTTAGGATCAGTTCGAAGTCTCTTTACTATAAAATCTATTAGGGGTTGTACTAGTAGAATTTCCTAAACGTGGATAACAAAACATTGGAATTCATTTTTAGAGGATGAAATAATTTTCATCACATACATTTATTACAGTTTTCAAAAAAATTTACATACATCAACTCTAAAAGTTTCATTTTGAGGTGATCTTCTATCTTTTTTGTTTGCGAGAAAAATGGATGAGTGAAAACTCAAGTTTGACTCTGAAAAAAAAAAATTTCAACATCCAAAATGGAAATGCACAAATGCTGAGAGAGATAATTCCAAAAAGTATCTGTGATTTTTAAGGATAGGAAAAAAGTAGATTGTTTGGCTCCGGTAAATATCCAACCACACGTTCACTTGAGAATTTAATTTTTTCTTCTCCTTGAAATTTTTGGATCATTAGGCCACTTGCATCCTCAACATGTTTCTGGCATGCATATCCACCACTTGGATAACAAAACTTTGGAGTTCATTTTAATGCATGAAATAATTTTCTTCACTTATATTTATTATAGTTTTCAAATTTTCTTGCATACATAAACTCTTAAATTTTCGTTTTGTTCTGATCATATATCTTTTTTGTTTATGAGAAAAATAGGAGACTGAAAACTCAAGTTTGGATCTGCAAAAAAATTTTAACATGCAAAATGGAAATGTACAAATGCTGAGAGAGATAATTCCAAAAAGTATCTGTGACTTTTAAGGATAGGAAAAAAGTGGGTTGTTTGGTTCCGGTAAATATCCTATCACACGTTAACTTTTGAATTTAATTTTTTCTACTCGAAATTTTAGGATCATTAGACCACTTGCATCCTTGTTGTGGACTCAATAGCACACCGAGCCACACAACGAAGAAGACAACAACAACTCACTCAATAGGATATAATTCTTATATTTCTTTGAGTAGGATTTATTTCTAATATTGTTTTAACTAGGATTTATTTCTTATATTGTTTTAAGTAGGAGTTATTTCTAATTACTTTTTATGTAAGGGCATTATGGGGAATTATTGTAACCCTAACCCTAAAACTCCCTATTTAAGGGATAGGTATGAATGAAATAGGTAAGCTTTGAGATTTTAGAATAACCTAGTCTAAATAGGTTGGGATCACCTCTTGCTCCCGAGTTTAGGGTTTACTCCAAAAATCCAACCTATCATTCACCCTCCATTGCCATCCATCTTCACCCAAATTCATCCACCATCATCCCTATTAAGAAAAGGAGCTCCCTGCCCCTTTTCCGAGCCCAAAGAGGAGGTCTATCCTACTTCTTGGCAGCAGCAACAAGAGAGGCCCAATTCCTCCCTTACCAAGCAGCAAAGTGAGGATTTTTATCCTCAAATCTTGAGCAATTCCTGGTGCAACGTGGGAGCTGATCATAGCATCAAAGAAGAGGTATTAATCTATCCCAAACTCGTGTTTCAAGTTATTTAAGAAAGAAGGATTGCATTCTTAGCTAGAGCAGCAACAAAGAGGGCCAAACCCCTCTTTGCCGTGATCAAGAAAAGAGAGCACCTTGCTCTAGCAAGGTCAGCATTGTTGTGGGGTCTTCTACCTAGCACAACAACTCGGTAGGACCCTCAAAAGAGGATCTTTCCTCCTGGCCAAGCATTGGTTAAGGAGAAATACTCATACACAGACCCTTGACGTGAAGTGAGTAAATTTTGAGTGCTGGATTCACAAATCCCACGCCGTGTTACTCGATCCATGACTCGGGACCGTGGATGAGCTTCTGGATGAGTTACTCGATCCATGACTCGGGACCGTGGATGAGCTTCTGGATGAGTTACATGGGTCGTGGTTATTTACTAAACTCAACCTCCGTTCGGGATACCATCAGGTCCGGATGCACCCCTCTGATATCGAGAAGACGGCGTTCCGCACGCACCATGGCCACTTTGAGTTCGTCGTCATGCCATTCGGGTTATCCAATGCACCCTCCACTTTTCAAGCTTTGATGAACGAGGTATTTAGCCCCTATCTTCGAAAATTTGTTCTTGTATTTTTTGATGATATTTTGATATATAGCAAGTCGGTTGAGGAGCACTTGGCACACTTGAGGATTGTTTTCGACTTGTTAAGAGCACATCAGCTCTATTTGAAACACTCCAAGTGTTCTTTTGCGGCTTCACACGTGGGATATCTGGGACACATTATCTCACATGAGGGGGTTACGGTGGATCCCGAGAAGATCCGAGCTATTCATGAGTGGCCGCAACCACAGTCGTGTTCTGCATTACGGGGTTTTCTGGGTCCTGCGGGCTACTACCGTAAATTTATTCAGAACTATGGGCCAGTGGCAGCACCATTGACGAGTTTACTCAAGAAAAATTCCTTTATTTGGAATGAGGGGGCCACCACGTCATTTGTGGCACTCAAAGCTGCCCTCGCATCCGCGCCAGTATTACAACTTCCCAACTTCGACGAATTGTTCGTGGTAGAGTGCGACGCTTCGGGCGTGGGCATGGGGGCCGTTTTACAGTAGCTGGGCCATCCTATTGCTTATTTTAGCAGACAGTTGGCAGTCCGCCATCACAAACTGGCAGCCTATGAGCGCGAATTGATTGGGTTGGCCAAAGCGGTCCAACATTGGAGGCCTTATCTCTGGGGCCGGGCTTTTCTCATACGCACGGATCACTACAGCCTTAAATTCTTACTAGAACAGCGTTTGACGATGTCGCCACAACAGCACTGGATCAGTAAGTTGTTGGGGTTTGACTTCTTGGTGGAGTATCGTGCGGGGAGATTAAATAAGGCTGCAGATGCCTTGTCACGATGTTTTGAATATCAGCAGTCGGTCTATTCTATCAGCCAGGCGAGATTTCTCATTATGGACTTGGTGCGAGAAGCACATGCTACTAACCCTGCACTGCAGGAACTGCATCAGCAGATCTCAGAAGGGACAATGAATGTGAAGTGGTCCATCCAGGATTCACTTATTTATTATAAGCATCGGATTTTCCTTCCACCTGAGTCCGAGTTGATTCCAGCTATTCTCTCGGCCTACCACGACAGTACACACGAGGGGATCCAGAAGACCTTGCACAGAATTCGAGCTAATTTTTACTGGCAAGCCATGAAAGCCTCTATTGCGACTTATGTTGGCGACTGTCAGGTATGCCAGCACAACAAAGCCGAGCACTTGAGTCCAGCCGGTCTTCTCCAGCCTCTGGCCCTTCCAACGCAGGTTTGGGCCGACATTTCAATGGATTTTGTGGAAGGCCTACCCCTGTCAGCCGGCAAATCCGTACTTTTCGTAGTGGTTGATCGATTCTCCAAGTACGGGAATTTTATACCGATGGCTCATCCGTATACAGCAACACGGGTTGCTCAGACTTTCCTGGAGCAGATAGTACGCTTACATGGCATTCCAGAATCCATTGTGAGTGACAGAGATGCAGTTTTCACGAGCACCTTTTGGCGGGAACTGTTTCGCTTGAGTGGGACGAAATTGAAGTTCTCCTCCGCCTATCATCCACAGACAGACGGGCAGACTGAGGTGGTTAACCGCACCATCGAGATGTATCTACGGTGCTTGGTGGGGGATCGTCCGCGACAATGGGTTCAATGGCTTCCGTGGGCCGAATATTGTTACAACACTTCGTTCCACTCTGCATTACAATCCACTCCTTTTCGGGTTATATATGGTCGGGATCCACCTCGCCCCCTCTCGTACAACCCAGGGTCCACCCGCATGGACACGATTGATCAGGCACTCATAGACAGGGATCTACTGCTACAGAATATCACAGAACGGCTACGACGTGCCCAAGCTCGGATGAAGGATGTATACGACAGAGGCCACCGTGAGGTCTCTTTTGAGGTTGGAAAGTATGTGTGGCTACGGCTCCAGCCCTACCGTCAGCAGTCTCTAGCGGGACCTCCACGTCATAAGCTCTCACCCCGATTTTTTGGGCCGTTTCCCATTCTTCGACGCGTGGGACCAGTCGCCTATCAACTCAAATTACCGGACACCGCCAAAATTCACGATGTGTTTCATGTCTCTCTTTTGAAGCCGCATTCCGGAGCACAGCCTTCATCCACTCCATTCCTACCACCAGTTGATCATGGCGAGGTTATTCTTAACCCAGCTGCGATGTTACGTGCACGGTTGACCAATGATCATTGGGAGATTCTCGTTCAGTGGACGGACACTGACCCCGACGCTGCAACATGGGAACGTGTGGACATCTTCAAACAAGTCTACCCAGCTTTTGAGCTTGAGGACAAGCTCTTTCTCCATGGGGAGGCAGATGTTGTGGACTCAATAGCACACCGAGTCACACAACGGAGAAGACAACAACAACTCACTCAATAGGATTCAATTCTTATATTTCTTTGAGTAGGTTTTATTTCTAATATTATTTTAAGTAGGATTTATTTCTTATATTGTTGTAAGTAGGAGTTATTTCTAATTACTTTTTATGTAAGGGCATTATGGGGAATTATTGTAACCCTAACCCTAAAACTCCCTATTTAAGGGATAGGTTTGAATGAAATAGGTAAGCTTTGAGATTTTAGAATAACCTAGTCTAAATAGGTTGGGATCACCTCTTGATCCTGAGTTTAGGGTTTACTCCAAAAATCCAACCTATCATTCACCCTCCATTGCCATCCATCTTCACCCAAATTCATCCACCATCATCCCTATTAAGAAAAGGAGCTCCCTGCCCCTTTTCCGAGCCCAAAGAGGAGGTCTATCCTCCTTCTTGGCAGCAGCAACAAGAGAGGCCCAATTCCTCCCTTACCAAGTAGCAAAGTGAGGATTTTTATCCTCAAATCTTGAGCAATTCCTGGTGCAATGTGGGAGCTGATCATAGCATCAAAGAAGAGGTATTAATCTATCCCAAACTCGTGTTTCAAGTTATTTAAGAAAGAAGGATTGCATTCTTAGCTAGAGCAGCAACAAAGAGGGCCAAACCCTCTTTGCCGTGATCAAGAAAAGAGAGCACCTTGCTCTAGCAAGGTCAGCATTGTTGTGGGGTCTTCTACCTAGCACAACAACTCGGTAGGACCCTCAAAAGAGGATCTTTCCTCCTGGCCAAGCATTGGTTAAGGAGAAATACTCATACACAGACCCTTGACGTGAAGTGAGTAAATTTTGAGTGCTGGATTCACAAATCCCACGCCGTGTTACTCGATCCATGACTCGGGACCGTAACAATCCTCAACATGTTTCTTGCATGCATATCCACCACATTTAAATCATGTTAGGCTCAGTTAAAAGTCTCTTTCATATAAAATCTATAAGGGGTTGTACTAGTGGAATTTCCCAAACGTGCTTACATGTAATATAGTTTTCAAATTTTTATGCATACATAAACTCTAAAATTTTTATTTTGTTGTGATCTTATATCTTTTTTTTTTACTAGAAAAATGGGAGAGTGAAAACTTAAGTTTGGATCTGAAAAAAATATTTCGACATGCAAAATGAAAATGCACAAATGCTGAAAGAGATAATTCTAAAAAGTATCTGTGATTTTTAAGGATAGGAAAAAAGTGGGTTGTTTGGCTCCGGTAAATATCCAACCACACGTTAACTTGAGAATTTAATTTTTTCTACTCCTTGAAATTTTTGGATCATTAGGCCACTTCTATCCTCAACATGTTTGTGGCATCCATATCCTCTACATTTACAACATGTTAGGATCAATTAGATGTCACTTTCCTGTAAAATCTATTAGGGGTTGTACAAGTGGAATTTCCCAAACATGGATAACAAAACTATGGAGTGCATTTTTAGTGCGTGAGACAATTTCCTTCACTTAAATTTCTTATAGTTTTCAAAATTTTTTGCATACATAAACTCTAAAATTTCCGTTTTGTTGTGATCTTATATCTCTTTTTATTACGAGAAAAATGAGAGAGTGAAAACTCAAGTTTGGATTTGAAAAACAAATTTGAGCATCCAAAATAAAAATGCACCAATGCTGAGAGGGATAATTCCAAAAAGTATCAGTGATTTTTAAGGATAGGAAAAAAGTGTGGTTTTTGGCTCCAGTAATTATCCAACCACACGCTAACTTGAGAACTTAATTTTTTCTACTCCTTGAAATGTTTGGATCATTAGGCCACTTGCATCCTCAACCTGTTTCTGGCATGAATATCCACCACTTTTCAAACAAGTTAGGATCAGCTAGAAGTCTCTTTCCTATAAAATCCATTAGGGGTTGTACTAGTGGAATTTCCCAAACAAGGATAACAAAACTATGGAGTTCATTTTTAGTGCGAGAAATAATTTTCTTCACTTACATTTGTTATATTTTTCAAATTTTTTTGCAAACATAAACTCTAAAATTTTTATTTTGTTTTGATCTTCTATCGTTTTTGTTTACAAGAAAAATGGGTGAGTGAAAACTCAAGTTTGGATCTGAAAAAAAAAATGAACATGTAAAATGGAAATGCACAAATGCATAGAGAGATAATTCCAAAAATTATCTGTGACTTTGCAGGATTGGAAATAAGTGGGTTGTTTGGTTCCGGTAAATATCCAACCACACGTTAACTTGAGAATTTAATTTTTTCTACTCCTTGAAATTTTGGATCATTAGGCCACTTGCATCCTCAACATGTTTCTTGCATGCATATCCACCACATTTAAAACATGTTAGGATCAGTTAGAAGTCTGTTTCCTATAAAATTTATTAGGGGTTGTACTTGTGGAATTTCCCAAACGTGGATAACAAAACATTGGAGTTCATTTTTAGTGCGTGAAATAATTTTCTTCACTTATATTTATTACAGTTTTCAAATTTTTTTGCATACATTAACTCTAAAATTTTCATTTTGGTGTGATCTTATATCTTTTTTGTTTACGAGAAAAATGAGAGAGTGAAAACTCAACTTTGGATCTGAAAAAAAAATTTGAACATCCAAAATGGAAATGCACAAATGCTGAGAGAGATAATTCCAAAAAGTATCTATGATTTTTAAGGATAGGCAGAAAGAGTGTTGTTTGGCTTCTGTAAATATCCAACCACACGTTAACTGGAAAATTTAATTTTTTCTACTCCTTGAAATTGTTGGATCATTAGGCCACTTGTATCCTCAACATGTTTCTTGCATGCATATCCACCACATTTAAAACATGTTAGGATCAGTTAGAAGTCTCTTTCCTAAAAAATTTATTAGGGGTTGTACTTGTGGAATTTCCCAAACGTGGATAACAAAACCTTGGAGTTCATTTTTAGTGTCTAAAATAATTTTCTAAACATATATTTATTACAGTTTTCAAATTTTTTTGCAAACATCAACTCTAAAATTTTCATTTTGTTGTGATCTTATATCTTTTTTGTTAACGAGAAAAATGGGTGAGTGAAAACTCAAGTTTGGATCTGAAAAAAAAATTTGAACATCCAAAATGGAAATGCACAAATGCAGACAGAGATAATTCCAAAAAGTATCTGTGATTTTTAAGGATAGGCAAAAAGTGGGTAGTTTGGCTCCGGTAAATATCCAACCACACACGTAAACTTGAGAATTTAAATTTTTTTACTCCTTGAAATTTTTGGATCATTAGGCCACTTGCATCCTCAACATGTTTCTGGCATGCATATCCACCACTTTTAAAACTTGTTACGATAATTTAGAAGTCTCTTTCCTATTAAATCTATTAGGGGTTGTACAAGTGGAATTTCCCAAACTTGGATAACAAAACTTTGGAGTTCATTTGAATACGTGAAATAATTTTCTTCACTTATATTTATTATAGTTTTCAAAATTTCTTGCTTACATAAACTCTAAAATTTTTTTTTGTTGTGATCTTATATCTGTTTTGTTTACGAGAAAAATCGGAGAGTGAAAACTCAAGTTTGGATCTGAAAAAAAATTTTGAGCATCCAAAACGGAAATGCACAAATACTGAGAGGGATAATTCCAAAACGTATCAGTGATTTTTATGGATAGGAAAAATGTGGGTGGTTTGGCTCCGGTACATATCCAACCACACGCTAACTTGACAACTTAATTTTTTTTACTTCTTGAAATGTTTGGATCATTATGCCACTTGCATCCTCAACATGTTTCTGGCATGCATATCCACCACATTTAAAACATGTTAGGATCAGTTAGAAGTCTCTTTCCTATAAAATCTTTTAGGGGTTGTACTAGTGGAATTTTCCAAACATGGATAACAAAACTTTGGAGTTCATTTTTAGTGCGTGAAATAATTTTCTTCACTTACATTTATTAGAGTTTTCAAATTTTTTTGCATACATAAACTCTAAAATTTTCATTTTGTTGTGATCTTATCTCTTTTTTGTTTACGAGAAAAATGGGAGAGTGAAAACTCAAGTTTGGATCTGAAAAAAAAATTTGAGGATCCAAAATGGAAATGCACAAATGCAAACAGAGATAATTCCAAAAAGTATCAGTGATTTTAAAGGATAGGAAAAAAGCGGGTTGTTTGGCTCCGGTACATATCCAACCACACACTAACTTGAGAACCTAATTTTTTCTACTACTTGAAATTTTTGGATCATTAGGCCACTTGCATCCTCAACATGTTTCTGGCATGCATATCCACCACATTTAAAACATGTTAGGATCAGTTAGAAGTCTCTTTCCAATAAAATCTATTAGGGGTTGTACAAGTGGAATTTCCCAAACATGGATAACAAAACTTTGGAGTTCATTTTTAGTGCGTGAAATAATTTTTTCACTGACATTTATTATAGTTTTCAAATTTTTTTACATACACAAACTCTAAAATTTTCATTTTTTTGTGATCTTATTTCGTTTTTGTTTACGAGAAAAGTGGGAGAGTGAAAACTCAAGTTTGGATCTGAAACAAAAATTTGAACATCGAAAATAGAAATGCACAAATGCTGAGAGAGATAATACATAAAAGTATCTGTGATTTTTAAGGATAGGAAAAAAGTGGGTTATTTGGTTCCGGTAAATATCCAACCACACACGTAAACTTGAGAATTTAATTTTTCTTACACCTTGAAATTTTTGGATTATTAGGCCACTTGTATCCTCAACATGTTTCTTGCATGCATATCCACCACATTTAAAACATGTCAGGATCAGTTAGAAGTCTCTTTCCTATAAAATCTATTAGGGTTGTACTAGTGGAATTTCCTAAATGTGGATAACAAAACTTTGGAGTTCATTTTTGGAGCGTGAAATAATTTTCTTCACTTACATTTATTACAGTTTTCAAAAATTTTTACATACATCAACTCTAAAATATTCATTTTTTTGTGATCTTATTCTTTTTTGTTTGCAAGAAAAATGGGTAAGTGAAAACTCAAGTTTGGATCTGAAACAAAAATTTTGAACATCCAAAATGGAAATGCACAAATGTTGAGAGAGATAATTCCAAAAAGTATCTGTGATTTTTAAGGATTGGAAAAAAGTGGGTTGTTTGGTTCCGGTAAATATCCAACCAAATGATA
Organism: Aristolochia californica; assembly: GCF_029961685.1. Taxonomy (NCBI): domain Eukaryota; kingdom Viridiplantae; phylum Streptophyta; class Magnoliopsida; order Piperales; family Aristolochiaceae; genus Aristolochia; species Aristolochia californica. Next base: position 17,023,317 of record NW_027181771.1, read on the forward strand.
ACTTGAGAATTTAATTTTTTCTGCACCTTGAAAATTTTGGATTATTAGGCCACTTGCATCCTCAACATGTTTCTTGCATTCATATCCCCCACATTTAAAACTTGTTAGTATCAGTTAGAAGTCTCTTTACTATAAAATCTATTAGGGGTTGTACTAGTGGAATTTCCTAAACGTGGATAACAAAACTTTGGAGTTCATTTTTAGTGTGTGAAATAATTTTCTTCACTTACATTTATTACCGTTTTCAAAATTTTTTGCATCCATCAACTCTAAAATTTTCATTTTGATGTGATTATATATCTTTTTTGTTTGCGAGAAAAATGGGTGAGTGAAAACTCAAGTTTGAATTTGAAAAAAAAAAAATTGAACATCCTAAATGGAAAGGCACAAATGCTGAGAGAGATAATTCCAAAAAGTATCTGTGATTTTTAAGGATAGGCAAAAAGTGGGTTGTTTGGGTCCGGTAAATATCCAACAACACGTTCACCTGAGAATTTAACTTTTTCTACTCCTTGAAAATATTGGATCATTAGGCCACTTGCATCCTCAACATGTTTCTAGCATGCATATCCACCACTTGGATAACAAAACTTTGGAGTTCATTTTAATGCATGAAATAATTTTCTTCACTTATATTTATTATAGTTTTCAAATTTTCTTGCATATATAAACTCTTAAATATTCATTTTGTTCTGAGCTTATATCTTTTTTGTTTACGAGAAAAATGGGAGACTGAAAACTCAAGTTTGGATCTGCAAAAAAATTTTAACATGCAAAATGGAAATGCACAAATGCTAAGAGAGATAATTCCAAAAAGTATCTGTGACTTTTAAGGATAGGAAAAAAGTGGGTTGTTTGGTTCTGGTAAATATCCAACCACAAGTTAACTTGAGAATTTAATTTTTTCTACTCGAAATTTTACGATCATTAGACCACTTGCATCCTCAACATGTTTCTTGCATGCATATCCACCACATTTAAATCATGTTAGGATCAGTTAAAAATCTCTTTCATATAAAATCTATAAGGTGTTATACTAGTGGAATTTCCCAAAAGTGGATAACAAAACTATGGAGTTCATTTTTAGTGCGTGAAATAATTTTCTTCGCTTAAATTTATTATAGTTTTCAAATTTTCTTGCATACATCAACTCTTCAATTTTCGTTTTGTTCTGAGCTTATATCTTTTTTGTTTACGAGAAAAATGGGAGATTGAAAACTCAAGTTTGGATCTGTAAAAATATTTTAACAAGCAAAATGGAATTGCACAAATGCTGAGAGAGATAATTCCAAAAATTATCTGTGACTTTTAAGGATAGGACAAAAGTGGTTGTTTGGTTCCGGTAAATATCCAACCACATGTTAACTTGAGAATTTAATTTTTTCTACTCGAAATTTTAGGATCATTAGACCACTTGCATCCTCAACATGTTTCTTGCATGCATATCCACCACATTTAAATCATGTTTGGATCAGTTAAAAGTCTCTTTCATATAAAATCTATAAGGGGTTGTACTAGTAGAATTTCCCAAACGTGGATAACAAAACATTGGAGTTCATTTTTAGTGCGTGAAATAATTTTTTTTGCTTAAATTTATTATAGTTTTCAAAATTTTTTGCATACATCAACTCTAAAATTTTCATTTTTTTGTGATCTTTTATCTTTTTTGTTTACGAGGAAAATGGGTGTGAGAAAATTGAAGTTTGGATCTGAAAAAAAAATTTAAACATCCAAAATGGAAATGCACAAATGCTGAGAGAGATAATTCCAAAAAGTATCTGTGATTTTTAAGGATAGGAAAAAATTGGGTTGTTTGGCTCTGGTACATATCCAACCACACACTAACTTGAGAACTTAATTTTTTCTACTCCTTGGAATTTTTGGATCATTAGGCCACTTGCATCCTCAACATGTTTCTGGCATCCATATCCACCACATTTAACACACGTTAGGATCATTTAGAGGTCTCTCTCCTATAAAATCTATTAGGGGTTGTACAAGTGGAATGTCCCAAACATGGATAACAAAACTTTGGAGTTCATTTTTAGTGCGTGAAATAATTTTCTTCACTTACATTTATTACAGTTTTCAAAATTTTTTGCATACATCAACTGTAAATTTTTATTTTGTTGTGATCTTAAATGTTTTTTGTTTACGAGAAAAATGGGAGAGTGAAAACTCAAGTTTGCATCTGAAAAAAAAAATTGAACATCCAAAAGGGAAATGCACAAATACTGAGAGAGATAATTCCAAAGAGTATCTATGATTTTTAAGGATAGGCAAAATGTGGGTTGTTTGGCTTCGGTAAAAATCCAACCACATGTTAACTTGAGAATTTAATTTTTTCGACTCCTTGAAATTTTTGGACCATTAGGCCACTTGCATCCTCAACAAGTTTCTGGCATGCATATCCTCCACATTTAAAACATGATAGGATCAGTTAGAAGTCTCTTTCCTATAAAATCTATTAAGAGTTGTACTAGAGGAATTTCCAAAACATGGATAACAAAACTTCTGATTTTATTTTTAGTGCACGAAATAATTTTTTTCACAGACATTTATTATAGTTTTCAATTTTTTTTGCATAATTAAACTCTAAAATTTTCATTTTGTTGTGATCTTATATCTTTTTTGTTTACTAGAAAAATGGGAGAGTGAAAACTTAAGTTTGGATCTGAAAAAAATATTTAGACATGCAAAATGGAAATGCACAAATGCTGAGAGAGATAATTCCAGAAAGTATCTGTGATTTTTAAGGATAAGCAAAAAGTGGGTTGTATGGCTACGGTAAATATCCAACCACAGGCTAACTTGAGAATTTAATTTCTTCTACTCCTTGAAACTTTTGGATCATTAGGCCACTTGCATCCTCAACATGTTTCTGGCATGCATATCCACCACATTTAACACATGTTAGGATCATTTAGAAGTATTTTTCCTATAAAATCTCTTAGGGGTTGTACAAGTGAATTTCCCAAATGGGGATAACAAAACTTTGGAGTTCATTTTTAGTGCGTGAAATAATTTTTTCTTCACTTACATTTTTAACAGTTTTCAAATTTTTTTGCATACATGAACTCTAATTTTTCATTTTGTTGTGATCTTAAATGTTTTTTGTTTACGAGAAAAATGGGAGAGTGAAACTGAAGTTTGGATTTTGAAAAAAAAATTTGAACATCCGAAATGGAAATGCACAAATGCTGAGAGAGATAATTCCAAAGAGTATCTATGATTTTTAAGGATAGGCAAAAAGTGAGTTGTTTGGCTTCGGTAAATATCCAACCACATGTTAACTTGAGAATTTAATTTTTTCTACTCCTTGAAATTTTTGGACCATTAGGCCACTTGCATCCTCAACAAGTTTCTGGCATGCATATCCTCCACATTTAAAACATGTTAGGATCAGTAAGAAGTCTCTATCGTATAAAATCTATTAGGGGTTGTACTAGTGGAATTTCCAAAACACGGATAACAAAACTTCTGAGTTTATTTTTAGTGCATGAAATAATTTTCGTCACTTACATTTATTATAGCTTTCAATTTTTTTTGCATACATAAACTCTAAAATTTTCATTTTGTTGTGATCTTATATCTTTGTTGTTTACTCGAAAAATGGGAGAGTGAAAACTAAAGTTTGGATCTGAAAAAAATAGTTAGACATGCAAAATGGAAATGCACAAATGCTGAAAGAGATAATTCTAAAAAGTATCTGTGATTTTTAAGGATTGGAAAAAAATTGGTTGTTTGGCTCCGGTAAATATCCAACCACACGTTAACTTGAGTATTTAATTTTTTCTACTCGAAATTTTTGGATCCTTAGGCCACTTGCATCCTCTACATGTTTCTGTCATGAATATCCACCACATTTAAAACATTTTAGGTTCAATTAGAAGTCACTTTCCTATAAAATCCATTAGGGGTTGTACTAGTGGAATTTCCCAAACAAGGATAACAAAACTTTGGAATTCATTTTTAGTGCGTTAAATAATTTTCTTCACTTACATTTGTTATAGTTTTCAATTTTTTTTGCTAACATAAACTCTAAAAATTTTATTTTTTTGTGATCTTATATCTATTTTGTTCAGGAGAAAAATGAGAGAGTGAAAAATCAAAGTTGGATCTGAAAAAAAAATTTGAACATCGAAAATGGTAATGCACAAATGCTGAGAGAGATAATTCCAAAAAGTATCTATGATTTTTAAGGATAGGCAGAAAGAGTGTTGTTTGGCTTCTGTAAATATCCAACCACACGTTAACTTGAAAATTTAATTTTTTTTACTCTTTGAAATTTTTGGATCATTAGGCCAATTGCATCCTCAACATGTTTCTGACATGCATATCCACCACATTTAAAACATGTTAGGATCATTTAGAAGTCTTTTTCCTATAAAATCTATTAGGGGTGTTACAAGTGGAATTTCCCAAACGTGGATAACAAAACTTTGGAGTTCAATTTTGGTGCGTGAAATAATTTTCCTCACTTACATTTATTACAGTTTTCAAAAATTTTTGCATACATCAACTCTAAAATTTTCATTTTGTTGTGATCTTTTATCTTTTTTTATTACGAGAAAAATGGGAGAGTGAAAACTCATGTTTGGAACTGAAAAAAAAATTTGAACATCCAAAATGGATATGCACAAATGCTGAGAGAGATAATTCCAAAAAGTATCTGTGATTTTAAAGGGTAGGAAAAAAGTGTGTTGTTTGGCTCCGGTAAATATACAACCACATGTTAACTTGAGAATTTAATATTTTCTAGTCCTTGAAATTTTTGGATCATTAGGCCACTTGCATCCTCAACATGTTTCTGGCATGCATATCCTCCACATTTTCAACATGTTAGGATCAGTTATAAGTCTCTTTCCTATAAAATGTATTAGGGGTTGTACTAGTGGAATTTCCCAAAGATGGATAACAAAACTTTGGATTGCATTTTTAGTGCGTGAAACAATTTCCTTCACTTACATTTATTTTAGTTTTCAAAAGTTTTTGCATATGTAAACTCTAAAATTTTCATTTTGTTGTGATCTAATATCTTTTTTGTTTACGAGAAAAATGGGAGAGTGAAAACTCAAGTTTGGATCAGAAAAAAAAATTGGAGCATCCAAAATGGAAATACACAAATGCTGAGAGAGAAAATTCCAAAAAGTATCAGTGATTTTTGAGGATAGGAAAAAAGTGGGTTGTTTGGCTCCGGTACGTATCCAACCACACGCTAACTTGAGAACTTAATTATTTCTACTCCTTGAAATTTTTGGATCATTAGGCCACTTGCATCCTCAACATGTTTCTGGCATGCATATCCACCACATTTAAAACATGTTAGGATCAGTTAGAAGTCTCTTTCCTATAAAATCTATTAGGGGTTGTACTAATGGAATTTCCCAAACATGGATAACAAAACTTTGGAGTTCATTTTTAGTGCGGGAAATAATTTTCTTCACTTACATTTATTATAGTTTTCAATTTTTTTTGCTTACATAAACTCTAAAATTTTCATTTTGTTGTGATCTTATATCTTTTTAGTTTACGAGAAAAATGGGAGAGTGAAAACTTAAGTTTGGATCTGAAAAAAAATTTGAACATCCAAAATGGAAATGCACAAATGCTGAGAGCGAGAATTCCAAAAAGTATCTATGATTTTTAAGCATGGGAAAAAAGTGGGTTGTTTGGTTCCTGTATTTATCCATCGACACGTTAACTTGAGAATTTAATTTTTTCTACACCTTGAAAATTTTGGATTATTAGGCCACTTGCATCCTCAACATATTTATTCCATGCATATCCAGCACATTTAAAACATGTTAGGATTAGTTAGAAGTCTCTTTACTATAAAATCTATTAGGGGTTGTACTTGTGGAATTTCCCAAACATGGATAACAAAACCTTGGAGTCATTTTTAGTGCACAAAATAATTTTGTTCACTTTCATTTATTATAGTTATCAAAATTTTTTGCATACATAAACTTTAAAATTTCCATTTTGTTGTGATCTTATATCTCTTCTGTTTACGAGAAAAATGAGAGAGGGAAACTCAAGTTTGGATCTAAAAAAAAAAATTTGAGCATCAAAATTGAAAATGCACCAATGCTGAGAGAGATAATTCCAAGAAGTATCACTGATTTTTAAGGATAGGAAAAAAGTGTGTTGTTTGGCTCTAACGCAAACTTGAGAACTTAATTTTTTCTACTCCTTGAAATTTTTGGATCATTAGGCCACTTGCATCCTCTACATGTTGCTGGCATGAATATCCACCACATTTAAAACATTTTAGGATCAGTTAGAAGTCTCTTTCCTATAAAATCCATTTGGGGTTGTACTAGTGGAATTTCCCAAACAAGGATAACAAAACTTTGGAGTTCATTTTTAGTGCGTTAAATAATTTTCTTCACTTAAATTTGTTATAGTTTTCAATTTTTTTTGTATATATAAACTCTAAAATTTTCATTTTGTTGTGATCTTTTTATCGTTTTTGTTTACGAGAAAAATGGGACAGTGAAAACTCCAGTTTGGATCTGAAAAAAAAATGAACATGCAAAATGGAAATGCACAAATGCTGAGAGTGATAATTCCAAAAATTATCTGTGAGTTTTCAGGATTGGAAAAAAGTGAGTTGTTTGGTTCCGGTAAATATCCAACCACACGTTAACTTGAGAATTTAATTTTTTGTAGTCCTTGAATGTTTTGGATCATAGGGCCACTTGCATCCTCAACATGTTTCTTGCATGCATATCCACCACATTTAAAACATGTTAGGATCAGTTAGAAGTCTCTTTCCTATAAAATTTATTAGGGGTTGTACTAGTGGAATTTCCCAAACGTGGGTAACAAAACTTTGGAGTTCATTTTTAGTGCGTGAAATAATTTTCTTCACTTATATTTATTACTGTTTTCAAAAATTTTTGCATACATCAACTCTAAAATTTTCATTTTGGTGTGATCTTATATCTTTTTTGTTTGTGAGAAAAATGAGAGAGTGAAAAAACAAGTTTGGTTCTAAAAAAAAATTTGAACATCCAAAATGGAAATGCACAAATGCTGAGAGAGATAATTCCAAAAAGTATCTATGATTTTTAAGGACAGGGAGAAAGAGTGTTGTTTGGCTTCTGTAAATATCCAACCACACATTAACTTAAAAATTTAATTTTTTCTACTCCTTGAAATTTTTGGATCATTAGGCCACTTGCATCTTCAACATGTTTCTGACATGCATGTCCACCACATTTAACACATGTTAGGATCATTTAGAAGTCTCTTTCCTATAAAATCTATTAGGGGTTGTACATGTGGAATTTCCCAAACGTGGATAACAAAACTTTGGAGTTCATTTTTAGTGCATGAAATAATTTTCTTCACTTACATTTATGACAGTTTTCAAATTTTTTTGCATACATCAACTCTAAATTTTTATTTTGTTGTGATCTTAAATGTTTTTTGTTAACGAGAGAAATGGGAGAGTGAAAACTCAAGTTTGGATCTGAAAAAGAAATTTGAACATCCAAAATGGAAATGCACAAATGCTGAGAGATATAACTCCAAAAAGTATCTGTGATTTTTAAGGTTAGACGTGGGTTGTTTGCACCGGTAAATCTCCAACCACATGTTAACTTGAAAATTTAATTTTTTCTACTCCTTGAAATTTTTGGATCATTAGGCCACTTGCATCCTCAACATGTTTCTGGCATGCATATCCACCACATTTAACACATGTTAGGATCATTTAGAAGTCTCTTTCCTATAAAATCTATTAGGGGTTGTACATGTGGAATTTCCCAAACGTGGATAACAAAACTTTGGAGTTCATTTTTAGTGCGTGAAATAATTTTCTTCACTTACATTTATGACAGTTTTCAAATTTTTTTGCATACATCAACTCCAAATTTTTATTTTGTTGTGATCTTAAATGTTTTTTGTTAACGAGAGAAATGGGAGAGTGAAAACTCAAGTTTGGATCTGAAAAAGAAATTTGAACATCCAAAATGGAAATGCACAAATGCTTAGAGAGATAATTCCAAAGAGTATCTATGATTTTTAAGGATAGGCAAAAAGTGGGTTGTTTGGCTTCGGTGAATATCCAACCACATGTTAACTTGAGAATTTAATTTTTTCTTCTCCTTGAAATTTTTGGTCCATAGGCCACTTGCATCCTCAACAAATTTCTGGCATGCATATCCTCCACATTTAAAACATGATAGGATCAGTTAGAAGTCTCTTTCCTATAAAATCTATTAAGGGTTGTACTAGAGGAATTTGTAAAACATGGATAGCAAAAATTCTGAGATTATTTTTAGTGTGTGAAATAATTTTCTTCACAGACATTTATTATATTTTTCAAATTTTTTTGCATAATTAAACTCTAAAATTTTAATTTTGTTGTGAACTTATATCTTTTTTGTTTACTAGAAAAATAGGAGAGTGAAAACTTAAATTTGGATGTGAAAAAAATATTTAGACATGCAAAATGGAAATGCACAAATGCTGAGGGAGATAATTCCAAAAAGTATCGGTGATTTTTAAGGATAGGCAAATAGTGGGTTGTATGGTTATGGTAAATATTCAACCACAAGTTAACTTGAGAATTTAATTTTTTCTACTCCATGAAATTTTTGGATCATTAGGCCACTTGCATCCTCAACATGTTTCTGGCATGCATATCCACCACATTTAACACATGTTAGGATCATTTAGAAGTCTCTTTCCAATAAAATCTATTAGGTGTTGTACAAGTGGAATTTCCCAAACGTGGATCACAAAACTTTGGCGTTCATTTTTAGTGCATGAAATAAATTTTTTTTCACTTACATTTATTACAGTTTTCAAAATATTTTGCATACATCAACTCTAAATTTTCATTTTGTTGTGATCTTAAATATTTTTTGTTTACGAGAAAAATGGGAGAGTGAAACTCAAGTTTGGATCTGAAAAAAAAATTTGAACATCCAAAATGGAATTGCACAAATGCTGAGAGAGATAATTCCAAAGAGTATCTATGATTTTTAAGGATAGGCAAAAAGTGGGTTGTTTGGCTTCGGTAAATATCCAACCACATGTTAACTTGAGAATTTAATTTTTTCTACCCCTTGAAAATTTTGGACCATTAGGCCACTTGCATCCTCAACAAGTTTCTAGCATGCATATCCTCCACATTTAAAACATGTTCGGATCAGTTAGAAGTCTCTTTCCTATAAAATCTATTAGGGGTTGTACTAGTGGAATTTCCAAAACATGGATAACAAAAGTTCTGAGTTTATTTTTAGTGCACGAAATAATTTTCTTCACTTACATTTATTATAGTTTTCAAATTTTTTCGCATACATAAACTCTAAACTTTTCATTTTGTTGTGATCTTATATCTTTGTTGTTTACTAGAAAAATGGGAGAGTGAAAACTTAAGTTTGGATCTGAAAAAAAATATTTAGACATGCAAAATGGAAATGCACAAATGCTGAAAGAGATAATTCTAAAAAGTATCTGTGATTTTTAAGGATTGGAAAAAAATGGGTTGTTTGGCTCCGGTAAATATCCAACCACACGTTAACTTGAGAATTTAATTTTTTCTACTCTTTGAAAATTTTGGATCATTAGGCCACTTGCATCCTCTACATGTTTCTAGCATGAATATCCACCACATTTAAAATATTTTAGGATCTGTTAGAAGTCTCTTTCCTATAAAATCCATTAGGGGTTGTACTAGTGGAATTTCCCAAACAAGGATAACAAAACTTTGGAGTTCATTTTTAGTGTTTTAAATAATTTTCTTTACTTACATTTGTTATAGATTTAAAATATTTTTGCATACATAAACTCTAAAATTTTTATTTTATTGTGATCATATATCTTTTTTGTTTACGAGAAAAATGGGAGAGTGAAAACTCAAGTTTGGATCTGAAAAAAAAACGAACATGCAAAATGGAAATGCACAAATGCTGAGAGAGATAATTCCAAAAATTATCTGTGACTTTTCAGGATTGGAAAAAAGTGGGTTGTTTGGCTCCAGTAAATATCCAACCACACGTTAACTTGAAAATTTAATTTTTTCTACTTCTTGAAATTTTTGGATCATTAGGCCACTTGCATCCTCAACATGTTTCTGACATGCATATCCACCACATTTAAAACTTGTTTGGATCATTTAGAAGTCTTTTTCCTATAAAATCTATTAGGGGTGTTACAAGTGGAATTTCCCAATCGTGGATAACAAAACTTTGGAGTTCAATTTTGGTGCGTGAAATAATTTTCTTCACTAATATTTATTACAGTTTTCAAATTTTTTTGCATACATCAACTCTAAAATTTTCATTTTGTTGTGATCTTATATCTTTTTTTATTACGAGAAAAATGGGAGACTCAAAATTAATGTTTGGATCTAACAAAAAAATTGAACATCCAAAATGGATATGCACAAAAAGCTGAGAGAGATAATTCCAAAAAGTATCTGTGATTTTAAAGGGTAGGAAAAAAGTGTGTTGTTTGGCTCCGATAAATATCCAACCACACGTTAACTTGAGAATTTAATTTTTTCTAGTCCTTGAAATTTTTGGATCATTAGGCCACTTGCATCCTCAACATGTTTCTGGCATGCATATCCTCCACATTTGCAACATGTTAGGATCAGTTATAAGTCTCTTTCCGATAAAATTTATTAGGGGTTGTACAAGTGGAATTTCCCAAACATGGACAACAAAACTTTGGAAATCATTTTCAGTGTGCGAAATAATTTTCTTCACTTTCATTTATTATAGTTTTCTTATTTTTTTGCATACATGAATTCTAAAATTTCAATTTTGTTGAGATCTTATATCTTTTTTGTTTTAGAGAAAAATGGAAGAGTGAAAACTCAAGTTTGGATCTGAAAAAAAAAATTGAGCATCCAAAATTGAAATACACAAATGCTGAGAGAGATAATTCCAAAAAGTATCAGTGATTTTTGAGGATAGGAAAAAACTGGGTTGTTTGGCTCCAGTACATATCCAACCACACGCTAACTTGAGAACTTAATTATTTCTACTCGAAATTTTTGGATCATTAGGCCACTTGCATCCTCTACATGTTTCTGGCATGAATATCCACCACATTTAAAATATTTTAGGATCAGTTAGAAGTCTCTTTCCTATAAAATCCATTAGGGGTTGTACTAGTGGAATTTCCCAAACAAGGATAACAAAACTTTGGAGTTCATTTTTAGTGCGTGAAATAATTTTCTTCACTTACATTTGTTATATTTTTCAAATTTTTTTGCATAAATAAAATCTAAAATTTTTATTTTGTTGTGATCTTATATTTTTTTTGTTTACGAGAAACATGGGAGAGTGAAAACTCAAGTTTGGATCTGAAAAAAAAATGAACATGCATAATGGAAATGCACAAATGCTGAGAGAGATAATTCCAAGAATTATCTGTGACATTTCAGGATTGGAAAAAAGTGGGTTGTTTGGTTCCAGTAAATATCCAACCACACGTTAACTTGAGAATTTAATTTTTTCAACTCCTTGAAACTTTTGGATCATTCGGCCGCTTGCATCCTCAACATGTTTCTTGCATGCATATCCACCACATTTAAAACATGTTAGGATCAGTTAGAAGTCTCTTTCCTATAAAATTTATTAGGGGTTGTACTAGTGGAATTTCCCAAACGTGGATAACAAAACTTTGGAGTTCATTTTTAGTGCGTGAAATAATTTTCTTCACTTATATTTATTACAGTTTTCAAATTTTTTTGCATACATCAACTCTAAAATTTTCATTTTGGTGTGATCTTATATCTTTTTTGTTTATGAGAAAAATGAGAGAGTGAAAAATCAAGTTTGGATCCGAGAAAAAAATTTGAACATCCAAAATGGAAATGCACAAATACTGAGAGAGATAATTCCAAAAAGTATCTATGATTTTTAAGGATAGGGAGAAAGAGTGTTGGTTGGCTTCTGTAAATATCCAACCACACATTAACTTAAAAATTTAATTTTTTCTACTCCTTGAAATTTTTGGATCATTAGGCCACTTGCATCTTCAACATGTTTCTGACATGCATATCCACCACATTTAAAACATGTTTGGATCATTTAGAAGTCTTTTTCCTATAAAATCTATTGGGGGTGTTACAAGTGGAATTTCCCAAATGTGGATTACAAAACTTCGGAGTTCAATTTTGGTGCGTGAAATAATTTTCTTCACTAACATTTATTACAGTTTTCAAATTTTTTTGCATACATCAACTCTGAAATTTTCATTTTGTTGTGATCTTATATCTTTTTTGATTACGAGAAAAATGGGAGAGTGAAAACTCATGTTTGGATCTGGAAAAAAAATTTCAACATCCAAAATGGATATGCACAAATGCTGAGAGAGATAATTCCAAAAAGTATCTGTGATTCTAAAGGGTAGGAAAAAAAGTGTGTTGTTTGGCTCCGGTAAATATCCAACCACACGTTAACTTGAGAATTTAATTTTTTCTAGTCCTTCAAATTTTTGGATCATTAGGCCACTTGCATCCTCAACATGTTTCTGGCATGCATATCCTCCACATTTGTAACATGTTAGGATAAGTTATAAGTCTCTTTCCTATAAAATGTATTAGGGGTTGTACTAGTGGAATTTCCCAAACATGGATAACAAAACTTTGGAGTTCATTTTTAGTGTGTGAAATAATTTTCTTCACTTACATTTATTATAGTTTTCAAATTTTTTTGCTTACGTAAACTCTAAAATTTTCATTTTGTTGTGATCTTATATCTTTTTAGTTTACGAGAAAAATGGGAGAGTGAAAACTTAAGTTTGGATCCCAAAAAAAAATTTGAACATCCAAAATGGAAATGCACAAATGCTTAGAGAGATAATTCCAAAAAGTATCTATGATTTTTAAGGATAGAAAAAAAGTGGGTTGTTTGGTTCCTGTAAATATCCATCCACACGTTAACTTGAGAATTTAATGTTTTCTACACCTTGAAATTTTTGGATTATTAGGCCACTTGCATCCTCAACATGTTTCTTGCATGCATATCCACCACATTTAAAACATGTAAGGATTAGTTAGAAGTCTCTTTGCTATAAAATCTATTAGGGGTTGTACTAGTGGAATTTCCTAAACATGGATAACAAAACTTTGGAGTTCATTTTTAGAGCGTGAAATAATTTTCTTCACTTACATTTATTATTGTTTTCAAAATTTTTTGCAAACATCAACTCTAAAATTTCCATTTTTTTGTCATCTTATATCTCTTTTGTTTGCGAGAAAAATGGGTGAGTGGAAACTGAAGTTTGGATATGAAAAAAAAAATTTGAACATTCAAAATGGAAATGTACAAATGCTGAGAGAGATAATTCCAACAATACTTGTGTTTTTAAGGATAGGCAAAAAGTGGGTTGTTTTGCTCTGGTAAATATCCAACCACACGTAAAATTGAGAATTTAATTTTTTTTACTCCTTGAAATTTTTGGATCATTAGGCCACTTGCATCCTCAACATGTTTCTTGCATACATATCCACCACATTTAAAATTTGTTAGGATTATTTAGAAGTCTCTTTCCTATAAAATCTATTAGGTGTTGTACTATTGGAATTTCCCAAACGTGGATAAAAAAACTTTGGAGTTGATTTTTAGTGCGTCAAATAATTTTATTCACTTATAGTTATTACTATTTTCAGAATTTTTTTGCATACATATACTCTCAAATTTTCATTTTGTTGTGATCTTATATCTTTTTTCTTTTCAAGAAAAATGGGAGAGTGAAAACTCAAGTTTGGATCTGAAAAAAAAATTTGAACATCGAAAATGGAAATGCACAAATGCTGAGAGAGATAATTCCAAAAAGTATATGTGATTTTTAAGGATAGGCAAAAAGTGGGTTGTTTGGCTCTGGTAAATATCCAACCACACGTTAACTTGAGAATTTATTTTTTTCTACTCCTTGAAATTTTTGGATCATTAGGCCACTTGCATCCTCAACATATTTTTGGCATGCATATCCACCATAGTTAAAACATGTTAGGATCATTAAGAAGTCTTTTTCCTATAAAATCTATTAGGGGTTGTACAAGTGGAATTTCCCAAACGTGGATAACAAAACTTTGGAGTTCATTTTTAGTGCGTGAAATAATTTTCTTCACTTACATTTATTAGAGTTTTCAAATTTTTTTGCATACATCAACTCCAAAATTTTCATTAAGTTGTGATCTTATATCTTTTTTGTTTACGAGAAAAATGGGAGAGAAAAAAAACAAGTTTGGATCTGAAAAAAAAATTGAACATCCAAAATGAAAATGCACAAATGCTGAGAGAGAAAATTCTGAAAAGTATCTTTGAATTTTAAGGATAGGCAAAAAGTGGGTTGTTTGGCTCCGTTAAATATCCAACCACACGTTAACTTGAGAATATAATTTTTTCTACTCTTTGAAAATTTTGGATCATTAGGCCACTTCCATCTTCAACAAGTTTCTTGCATGCATATCCACCACATTTAAAACATGTTAGGATAAGTTAGAAGACTCTTTCCTATAACATCTATTAGGGGTTGTACTTTTGGAATTTCCCAAACATGGATAACAAAACTTTGGAATTCATTTTTAGTGTGCGAAATAATTTTCTTCACTTTCATTTATTATAGTTTTCTTATTTTTTTGCATACATGAACTCTAAATTTTCCATTTTGTTGAGATCTTATATCTTTTTTGTTTACAAGAAAAATGGGAGAGTGAAAACTCAAGTTTGGATCTGAAAAAAAAATTTGGACATGCAAAATGGAAATGCACATATGCTGAGAGAGATAATTCCAAAAAGTATTAGTGAATTTTAAGGATAGGAAAAAATTGCGATGTTTGGTTCCGGTAAATATCCACCCACACTTTAACTTGAGAATTTAATTTTTTCTACTCGTTGAACTTTTTGGATCATTAGGCCACTTCATCCTCAACATGTTTGTTTCATGCTTATCCACCACATTTAAAACATGTTAGGATCAGTTGGAAGTCTCTTTCCTATACAATCTATTAGGGGTTGTACTAGTGGAATTTCCAAAACTTGGATAACAGAACTTTGGAGTTCATTTTTAGTGTGAGAAATAATTTTCTTCACTTACATTTGTTATAGTTTTCAAATTTTTTTTCATACATAAACTTTAAAATTTTTATTTGTTGTGATCTTATATCTTTTTTGTTTACGAGAAAAATGGGTGAGTGAAAACTCAAGTTTGGATCTCTAAAAAAAATTGAACATGCAAAATGGAAATGCGTAAATACTGAGAGAGATAATTCCAAAAATTATCTGTGACTTTTCAGGATTGGAAAAATGTGGGTTGTTTGGTTCCGGTAAATATCCAACAACACGTTAACTTGAGAATTTAATTTTTTCTACACCTTGAAATTTTTGGATCATTAGGCCACTTGCATCCTCAACATGTTTCTTGCATGCATATCCACCACATTTAAAACATGTTAGGATCAGTTAGAAGTCTCTTTCCTATAAAATTTATTAGGGGTTGTAGTAGTGGAATTTCCCAAACGTGGATCACAAAACCTTGGAGTTCATTTTTAGTGTGTGAAATAATTTTTTCACTTATATTTATTACACTTTTCAAATTTTTTTGCAAACATCAACTCTAAAATTTTCATTTTGTTGTGATCTTATATCTTTTTTGTTAACGAGAAAAATGGGTGAGATAAAACTCAAGTTTGGATCTGAAAAAAAAATTTGAACATCCAAAATGGAAATGCACAAATGCTGAGATAGATAATTCCAAAACGTATATGTGATTTTTAATGATAGGCAGAAAGTGGGTTGTTTGGCTCCGATAAATATCCGGCCACACGTTAACTTGAGAATTTAATTTTTTCTACTCCTTGAAATTTATGGATCATTAGGCAACTTGCATCCTCAACATGTTTATGGCATGCATATCCACCACATTTAAAACATGTTAGGGTCATTTAGAAGTCTCTTTCCTATAAATTCTATAAGGGGTTGTACAAGTAAAATTTCATAAACGTGGATAAGTTAACATTGAAGTTCATTTTTAGTGCATGAAATAATTTTGTTCTCTTACATTTATTACAATTTTCAAATTTTATTGCATACATCAACTCAAAATTTTCATTTTGTTGTGATCTTATAACTTTTTTAGTTACTAGAAAAATGGTAGAGTGAAAACTCGAGTCTGGATCTGAAAAAAAAAATTGAACATCCAAAATGGAAATGCACAAATGCTGACAGAGAAAATTCCAAAAACTATCTGTGATTTTTAAGGATAGGCAAAAAGTGGGTTGTTTGGTTATGGTAAATATCCAACCACGCGTTAACTTCAGAATTTAATTTTTTCTACTCCTTGAAATTTTTGGATGATTAGGCCACTTTCGTCCTCTACAAGTTTCTGGCATGCACATCCTCCACATTTAAAACATGTTAGGATCACTTACAAGTCTCCTTCCTATAAAATCTATTAGGGGTTGTACTTGTGGAATTTTCCAAACATGGATAGCAAAACTTTGGAGTCATTTTTAGGGCACGAAATAATTTTGTTCACTTACATTTATTATAGTTTTCAAATTTTTTTGCATACATAAATTCTAAAATTTTCATTTTGTTGTGATCTTATATCTTTTTTTTTTTATGAGAAAAATGGGAGAGTGAAAACTCAAGTTTGGATCTGAAAAAGATATTTGGACTTGCAAAATGGAAATACAGAAATGCTGAGAGAGATAATTCCAAAAAGTATCAGTGATTTTTAAGGATAGGAAAAAAGTGGGTTGTCTGGCTCCGGTACATATCCAACCACACGCTATCTTGAGAACTTAATTTTCTCTACTCCTTGAAATTTTTGGATCGTTAGGCCACTTGCATCCTCAACATGTTTCTGGCATGCATATCCACCACATTTAAAACATGTTAGGATCAGTTAGATGTCTCTTTGAGATAAAATCCATTAGGGGTTGTACTAGTGGAATTTCCCAAACAAGGATAAAAAACTTTGGAGATTATTTTTAGTGCGTGTAATAATTTTCTTCACTTACATTTGTTATAGTTTTGAAACTTTTTTCCATACATTAACTCTAAAATTTTCATTTTGTTGTGATCTTATATCTTTTTTGTTTACGAGAAAAATGGGAGAGTCAAAACTCAAGTTTGGATATGAAAAAAAATTTTGAACATCCAAAATGGAAATGCACAAATGCAGAGAGAGATAATTCCAAAAAAGTGGGTTGTTTGGTTCCGGTAAATATCCAACCACATATTAACTTGAGAATTTAATTTTTTCTATACCATGAAATTTTTGGATTATTAGGCCACTTGCATCCTCAACATGTTTCTTGCATGCATATCCACCACATTTAATACATGTTAGGATCAGTTAGAAGTCTCTTTACTATAAAATCTATTAGGGGTTGTACTAGTGGAATTTCCTAAACGTGGATAACAAAACTTTGGAGTTCATTTTTAGAGTGTGAAATAATTTTCTTCACTTACATTTATTACAGTTTTCAAAATTTTTTGCATACATCAACTCTAAAATTTGCATTTTGTTGTTATCTTATATCATTTTTGTTTGCAAGAAAAATGGGTGAGTGAAAACTAAAGTTTGGATCTGAAAAAAGAAATTTGAACATCCAAAATGGAAATGCACAAATGCTGATAGAGATAAGTCCAAAAAGTATCTGTGATTTTTAAGGATAGGCAAAAAGTGGGTTGTTTGGCTCCGGTAAATTTCCAACCACACGTTAACTTGAGAATTTAATTTTCTCTACACCTTGAAATTTTTGGATCAATAGGGCACTTGCATCCTCAACATGTTTCTGGCATGCATATCCACCACTTTTAAAACAAGTTAAGATAATTTAGAAGTCTCTTTCCTTTTAAATCTATTAAGGGTTGTGCAAGTGGAATTTCCCAAACTTTGATAACAAAACTTTGGAGTTCATTTTAATGCGTTAAATAATTTTCTTCACTTCTATTTATTATAGTTTTCAAATTTTATTGCATACATAAACTCTAAAATTTTCGTTTTTTTGTGATCTTATATCTTTTTTGTTTACGAGAAAAATGGGTGAGTGAAAACTCAAGTTTGGATCTGAAAAAAAAAAATTGAACATCCAAAATGGAAATGCACAAATGTTGACAGATATAATTCCGAAAAGTATCAGTGATTTTTAAGGATAGGCAAAAAGTGGGTGTTTTGTCTCCGGTAAATATCCAACAACACGTTAACTTAAGAATTTAATTTTTTCTACTCCTTCAAATATTTGGATCATTAGGCCACTTGCATCCTCACCATGTTTCTGGCATGCATATCCACCACTTTTAAAACATGTTCGGATAATTTAGAAGTTTCTTTCGTATTAAATCTATTAGGGGTTGTACAAGTGGAATTTCCCAAACTTGGATAACAAATCTTTGGAGTTCAATTTAATGCGTGAAATAATTTTCTTCACATATATTTATTATAGTTTTCAAAATTTCTTGCATACATAAACTGTAAAATTTTTGTTTTGTTGTAATCTTATATATTTTTTGTTTACGAGAAAAATGAGAGAGTGAAAACTCACTTTTGGATCTAAAAACAAAATCTGAGCATCCAAAACGGAAATGCACAAATGCTGAGAGGGATAATTCCAAAAAGTATCAGTGATTCTTATGGATAGGAAAAAAGTGGGTGGTTTTGCTCCGGTACATATCCAACCACACGTTCACTTGAGAATTTAATTTTTTCTACTCCTTGAAATTTTTGGATCATTAGGCCACTTGCATCCTCAACATGTTTCTGGCATGCATATCCACCACTTGGATCACAAAACTTTGGAGTTCATTTTAATGCATGAAATAATTTTCTTCACTTATATTTATTATAGTTTTCAAATTTTCTTGCATACATAAACTCTTAAATTTTCGTTTTGTTCTAAGCTTATATCTTTTTTGTTTATGAGAAAAATGGGAGACTGAAAACTCAAGTTTGGATCTGCAAAACAATTTTAACATGCAAAATGGAAATGCACAAATGCTGAGAGGGATAATTCTAAAAAGTCTCTGTGACTTTTAAGGATAGGAAAAATTTGGGTTGTTTCGTTCCGGTAAATATCCAATCACACGTTAACTTGAGAATTTATTTTTTTCTATTCAAAATTTTAGGATCGTTAGACCACTTGCATCCTCAACATGTTTTTTGCATGCATATCCACCACATTTAAATCATGTTAGGATCAGTTAAAAGTCTCTTTCATACAAAATTTATAAGGGGTTGTATTGGTGGAATTTCCCAAACGTGGATAACAAAACTTTGGAGTTTATTTTTTGTGCGTGAAATAATTTTCTTCGCTTACATTTATTATAGTTTTCAAATTTTTTTGCATACATCAACTCTAAAATTTTCATTTTGTTGTGATCTTTTATCTTTTTTGTTTACGAGAAAAATGGGTGAGAGAAAATTGAAGTTCGAATCTGAAACAAAAATTTAAACATCCAAAATGGAAATACACAAATGCTGAGAGAGATAATTCCAAAAAGTAACTGTGATTTTTAAGGATAGGAAAAAATTGGGTTGTTTGGCTCCGGTACATATCCAACCACACACAAACTTGAGAATTTAATTTTTTCTACTCCTTGAAATTTTTGGATCATTAGGCCACTTGCATCCTCACATAGTTTCTCGCATGCATATCCACCACATTTAACACATGTTAGGATCATTTAGAAGTCTCTTTCCTATAAAAATCTATTAGGGGTTGTACAACTGGAATTTCCCAAAAGTGGATAACAAAACTTTGGAGTTCATTTTTAGTGCGTGAAATAATTTTCTTCAGTTACATTTATGACAGTTTTCAAATTTTTTTGCATACATAAACTCTAAA
The DNA here is from genome assembly GCF_029961685.1 of Aristolochia californica. Taxonomy (NCBI): domain Eukaryota; kingdom Viridiplantae; phylum Streptophyta; class Magnoliopsida; order Piperales; family Aristolochiaceae; genus Aristolochia; species Aristolochia californica. The sequence continues at coordinate 17,043,148 of NW_027181771.1, forward strand.
TTTTTATTTTGTTGTGATGTTAAATGTTTTTTGTTTACGAGAGAAATGGGAGAGTGAAAACTCAAGTTTGGATCTGGAAAAACAAATTTGAACATCCAAAATAGAAATGCGCAAATGTTGAGAGAGATAATTCCAAAGAGTATCTATGATTTTTAAGGATAGGCAAAAAGTGGGTTCTTTGGCTTCGGTAAATATCCAACTACATGTTAACTTGAGAATTTAATTTTTTCTTCTCCTTGAAATTTTTGGACCATTAGGCCACTTGCATCCTGAACAAGTTTCTGGCATGCATATCCTCCACATTTAAAACATGCTAGGATCAGTTAGAAGTCTCTTTCCTATTAAATCTATTAAGGGTTGTACGAGAGGAATTTCCAAAACATGGATAACAAGACTTCTGAGTTTATTTTTGGTGCGTGAAATAATTTTCATGACTGACATTTATTATAGTTTTCAAATTTTTTTGCATATTTAAACTCTAAAATTTTCATTTTGTTGTGATCTTATATCTTTTTTGTTTACTAGAAAAATGGGAGAGTGAAAACTTAAGTTTGGATATGGAAAAAATATTTAGACATGCAAAATGGAAATGCACCAATGCTAAAAGAGATAATTCTAAAAAGTATCAGTGATTTTTAAGGATAGGAAAAAAGTGGGTTGCTTGGCTCTGGTAAATATAAAACCACACGTTAACTTGAGAATTTAATTTTTTCTACTCCTTTAAATTTTTGGATCATTAGGCCACTTCCATCCTCAACATATTTATAGCATGCATATCCTGCATATTTACAACATGTTAGGATCAGTTAGATGTCACTTTCCTATAAAATCTATTAGGGGTTGTAGAAGTGGAATTTCCCAAACATGGATAACAAAACTTCGGAGTGCATTTTTAGTGCGTGAAACAATTTCCTTCACTTAAATTTCTTATAGTTTTCAAACTTTTTTGCATACATAAACTCTAAAATTTCCATTTTGTTGTGATCTTATATCTCTTTTGTTTACGAGAAAAATGAGAGAGTTAAAACTCAAGTTTAGATCTGAAAAAAAAAATTTGAGCATCCAAAACGAAAATGCACCAATGCTGAGAGAGATAATTCCAAAAATTATCAGTGATTTTTAAGGATAGGAAAAAAGTGGGTTGTTTGGCTCCAGTACATATCCAACCAAACGCTAACTTGAGAACTTAACTTTTTCTACTCCTTGAAATTTTTGGATCATTAGGCCACTTGCATCCTCAACATTTTATGGCTTGCATATCCACCACATTTAAAACATGTTAGGATCAGTTAGAAGTCTCTTTCCTATAAAATCCATTAGGGGTTGTACTAGTGGAATTTCCCAAACAAGGATAACAAAACTTTGGAGTTCATTTTTAGTGCGTTAAATAATTTTCTTCACTTACCTTTGTTATAGTTTTCAAATTTTTTTGCATACATAAACTCTAAAATTTTTATTTTGTTGTGATCTTATATTTTTTTTGTTTACGAGAAAAATGGGAGAGTGAAAACTCAAGTTTGGATCTGAAAAAAAAAATTGAAAATGCAAAATGGAAATGCAAAAATGCTGAGAGAGATAATTCCAAAAAGTATCTGTGATTTTTAAGGATAGGCAAAAAGTGGGTTGTTTGGGTACGATAAATATCCAGCTACAGGTTAACTTGAGAATTTAATTTTTTGTACTCCTTGAATTTTTTGGATCATTAGGCCACTTGCATCCGCAACATGTTTCTGGCATGCATATCCACCACATTTAACACATGTTAGGATCATTTGGAAGTCTCTTTCCTATAAAATCTATTAGGGGTTGTACAAGTGGAATTTCCCAAACGTGGATAACAAAACTTTGGAGTTCATTTTTAGTGCGAGAAATAATTTTTTCTTCACTTACATTTATTACAGTTTTCAAATTTTTTTGCATAGATCAACTCAAAATTTTTATTTTGTTGTCATCTTAAATGTTTTTTGTTTACGAGAAAAATGGGAGAGTGAAACTCAAGTTTGGATCTGAAAAAAAAATTTGAACATCCAAAATGGAAATTCACAAATGCTGAGAGAGATAATTCCAAAGAGTATCTATGATTTTTAAGGATAGGCAAAAAGTGGGTTGTTTGGCTTCGGTAAATATCCAACCACATGTTAACTTGAGAATTTAATTTTTTCTACTCCTTGAAATTTTTGGACGATTAGGACACTTGCATCCTCAACAAGTTTCTGGCATGCATATCCTCCTCATTTAAAACATGTTAGGATGCGTTAGAAGTCTCTTTCCTATAAAATCTATTAGGGGTTGAACTAGTGGAATTTCCAAAACATGGATAACAAAACTTCTGAGTTTATTTTTAGTGCGCGAAATAATTTTCTTCACTTATATTTATTATAGTTTTTGACTTTTTTTGCATACATAAACTCTAAAATTTTCATTTTGTTGTGATCTTATATCTTTGTTGTTTACTAAAAAAATGGGAGAGTGAAAACTTAAGTTTGGATCTGAAAAAAAATTTAGACATGCAAAATGGAAAAGCACAAATGCTGAAAGAGATAATTCTAAAAAGTATCTGTGATTTTTAAGGATTGGAAAAAGTGGGTTGTTTGGCTCCGATAAATATCCAACCTCACGTTAACTTGAGAATTTAATTTTTTCTACTCTTTGAAATTTTTGGATTATTAGGCCACTTCCATCCTCAACATGTTTCAAGCATGTATATCCTCCACATTTACAATATGTTAGGAACGGTTAGATGTCACTTTCCTATAAAATCTATTAGGGGTTGTACTAGTGGAATTTCCCAAACATGGATAACAAAACTTTGGAGTGCATTTTTAGTTTGTGAAACAATTTCCTTCACTTACATTTATTATTGTTTTCAAAATTTTATGCATACATAAACTCTAAAATTTTCGTTTTGTTGTGATCTTATATCTCCTTTGTTTACGAGAAAAAATGAGAGTGTGAAAACTCAAGTTTGGATCTGAAAAAAAAATTTGAGCATCCAAAATGAAAATGCACCAATGCTGAGAGAGATAATTCCAAAAAGTATCAGTGATTTTTAAGGGTAGGAAAAAAGTGGGTTTTTTGGCTCCAGTACATATCCAACCACACACTAAATTGAGAACTTAATTTTTTCTACTCCTTGAAATTTTTGGATCATTAGGCCACTTGCATCCTCAACATGTTTCTGGCATGCATATCCACCACATTTAAAACATGTTAGGATCAGTTGGAAGTCTCTTTCCTATAAAATCCATTAGGGGTTGGACTAGTTGAATTTCCCAAACAAGGATAACAAAACTTTGGAGTTCATTTTCAGTGCGAGAAATAATTTTCTTCGCTTACATTTGTTGTGATCTTATATCTTTTTTGTTTACGAGAAAAATGGGAGAGTGAAAACTCAAGTTTGGATCTGAAAAAAAAATGAACATGCAAAATGGAAATGCACAAATGCTGAGAGAGATAATTCCAAAAATTATCTGTGACTTTTCAGGATTGGAAAAAAGTGGGTTGTTTGGTTCAAGTAAATATCCAACCACACGTTAACTTGAGAATTTAATTTTTTCTACTCCTTGAAACTTTTGGATCATTAGGCCACTTGCATCCTCAACATGTTTCTTGCATGCATATCCACCACAATTAAAACATGTTAGGATCAGTTAGAAGTCTCTTTCCTATAAAATTTATTAGGGGTTGCACTAGTGGAATTTCCCAAACGTGGATAACAAAACTTTGGAGTTCATTTTTAGTGCGTAAAATAATTTTCTTCACATATATTTATTACAATTTTCCAATTCTTTTGCATACATCAATTCTAAAATTTTCATTTTGGTGTGATCTGATATCTTTTTTGTTTATGAGAAAAATGAGAGAGTGAAAACTCAAATTTTGATCTGAACAAAAAATTTGAACATCCAAAATGGAAATGCACAAATGCTGAGAGAGATAATTCCAAAAAGTATCTATGATTTTTAAGGATAGGCAGAAAAGTGTTGTTTGGCTTCAGTAAATATCCAACCACACGTCAACTTGAAAATTTATTTTTTTCTACTCCTTGAAATTTTTGGATCATTAGGCCACTTGTATCCTCAACATGTTTCTGACATGCATATCCACCACATTTAAAACATGTTAGGATCATTTAGAAGTCTTTTTCCCACAAAATCTATTTGGGCTGTTACAAGTGGAATTTCCCAAACTTGGATAACAAAACTTTGGAGTTCATTTTTGGTTCGTGAAATAATTTTCTTCACTAACATTTGTTACAGTTTTCAAATTTTTTTGCATACATCAACTCTAAAATTTTCATTTTGTTGTGATCTTATATCTTTTTTTATTACGAGAAAAATGGGAGAGTGAAAACTCATGTTTGGATCTGAAAAAAAAAATTGAAAATCCAAAATGGATATGCACAAATGCTGAGAGAGATAATTCCAAAAAGTATCTGTGATTTTAAAGGGTAGGAAAAAAGTGTGAGTTTTTGGCTCTGGTAAATATCCAACCACACGTTAACTTGAGAATTTAATTTTTTCTAGTCCTTGAAATTTTTGGATCATTAGGCCACTTGCATCCTCAACATGTTTCCGGCATACATATCCTCCACATTTGCAACATGTTAGGATCAGTTATAAGTCTCTTTCCTATAAAATGTATAAGTGGTTGTACTCGTGGAATTTCCCAAACATGGATAACAAAACTATGGATTGCATTTTTAGTATGTGAAACAATATCCTTCAAATACATTTATTGTAGTTTTCAATTTTTTTTGCATACATAAACTCTAAAATTTTCATTTTGTTGTGATCTTATATCTTTTTTGTTACAAGAAAAAAGGAAGAGTGAAAACTAAAGTTTGGATCTGAAAAAAAAAATTCAGCATCCAAAATGTAAATACACAAATGCTGAGAGAGATAATTCCAAGAAGTATCAGTGATTTTTGAGGATAGGAAAAAAGTGGGTTGTTTGGCTCCGGTACATATCCAACCACACGCTAACTTGAGAAGTTAATTTTTTCTACTCCTTGAAATTTTTGGATCATTAGGCCACTTGCATCCTTAACATGTTTCTGGCATGCATATCCTCCACATTTACAACATGTTAGGATCAATTAGAAGTCTCTTTCCTATAAAATCTATTAGGGGTTGTATTAGTGGAATTTCCCAAACATGGATAACAAAACTTTGGAGTGCATTTTTAGTGCGTGAAACAATTTCCTTCACTTTCATTTCTTATAGTTTTAAATTTTTTTTGCATACATAAACTCTAAATTTTTGTTTTGTTGTGATCTTATATCTTTTTTGTTTTCGAGCAAAATGGGAGAGTGAAAACTCAAGTTTGGATCTGAAAAAAAAGTTTGAGAATCCAAAATGGAAATGCACAAATGCTGAGAGAGATAGTTCCTAAAAGTATCAGTGATTTTTAAGGATAGGAAAAAATTGGGTTGTTTGGCTCCGGTACATATCCAACCACCAGCTAACTTGAGAACTAATTTTTTCTACTCCTTGAAATTTTTGGATCATTAGGCCACTTGCATCCTCAACAAGTTTCTGGCATGCATATCCTCCACATTTAAAACATGTTAGGATCAGTTAGAAGTCTCTTTCCTATAAAATCTATGAGGGGTTGTACAAGTGGAATTTCCCAAACATGGATAACAAAACTTTGGAGTGCATTTTTAGTGCATGAAACAATTTCCTTCACTTACATTTATTATAGTTTTCAAATTTTTTTGCATACACAAACTCTAAATTTTTTGCTTTGTTGTGATATATATCTTTTTTGTTTACGAGAAAAATGGGAGAGTGAAAACTCAAGTTTGGATCTGAAAAAAAATTTGTACATCCAAAATGGAAATGCAGAAATGCTGAGAGAGATAATTCCAAAAATTATCTATGATTGTTAAGGATAGGCAGAAAGAGTGTTGTTTGGCTTCTGTAAATATCCAACCACACGTCAACTTGAAAATTTAATTTTTTCTACTAGAAATTTTTGGATCATTAGGCCACTTGTATCCTCAACATCTTTCTGACATGCATATCCACCACATTTAAAACATGTTAGGATCATTTAGAAGTCTTTTTCCCATAAAATCTATTTGGGGTGTTACAAGTGGAATTTCCCAAACTTGGATAACAAAACTTTGGAGTTCATTTTTGGTGCGTGAAATAATTTTCTTCACTAACATTTGTTACAGTATTCAAATTTTTTTGCATACATCAACTCTAAAATTTTCATTTTGTTCTGATCTTATATCTTTTTTGATTACGAGAAAAATGGGAGACTGAAAACTGAAGTTTGGATCTGAAAAAAAATTTGAACATCGAAAATGGATATGCACAAACGCTAAGAGACATAATTCCAAAAAGTATCAGTGATTTTAAAGGGAAGAAAAAAAGTATGTTGTTTGGCTCCGGTAAATATCCAACCACACGTTAACTTGAAAATTTAATTTTTTCTACTCGTTGAAATTTTTGGATCATTAGGCCACTTGCATCCTCAACATGTTTCTCGCATGCATATCCTCCACATTTACAACATGTTAGGATCAGTTAGAAGTCTCTTTCCTATAAAATCTATTAGGGGTTGTATTAGTGGAATTTCCCAAACATGGATAACGAAACTTTGGAGTGCATTTTTAGTGCATGAAACAATTTCCTTCACTTTCATTTATTATAGGTTTAAATTTTTTTTGCATACATAAACTCTAAATTTTTGTTTTGTTGTGATCTTATATCTTTTTTGTTTACGAGAAAAATGGGAGAGTGAAAACTCAAGTTTGGATCTGAAAAAAAAAAAATTTGAGAATACAAAATGGAAATGCACAAATGATGAGAGAGATAGTTCCAAAAAGTATCAGTAATTTTTAAGGATAGGAAAAAAGTGGGTTGTTTGGCTCCGGTACATATCCAACCACAAGCTAACATAAGAACTAATTTTATCTACTCCTTGAAATTTTTGGATCATTAGGCCACTTGCATCCTCAACAAGTTTCTGGCATGCATATCCTCCACATTTAAAACATGTTAGGATCAGTTAGAAGTCTCTTTCCTATAAAATCTATTTGGGGTTGTACTAGTGGAATTTCCCAAACATGGATAACAAAACATTGGAGTGCATTTTTAGTGCATGAAACAATTTCCTTCACATACATTTATTATAGCTTTCAAATTTTTTTGCATACACAAACTCTAAAATTTTCGTTTTGTTGTGATCTTTTATCTTTTTTTTATGAGAAAAATGGGAGAATGAAAACTGAAGTTTGGATCTGAAAAAAAATTTTGAACATCCAAAATGGATATGCACAAATGCTGAGAGACATAATTCCAAAAAGTATCAGTGATTTTAAAGGGTAGAAAAAAAGTGTGTTGTTTGGCTCCGGTAAATATCCAACCACACGTTAACTTGAGAATTTAATTTTTTCTACTCGTTGAAATTTTTGGATCATTAGGCCACTTGCATCCTCAACATGTTTCTGGCATGCATATCCTCCACATTTACAACATGTTAGGATCAGTTAGAAGTCTCTTTCCTACAAAATCTATTAGGGGTTGTATTAGTGGAATTTTCCAAACATGGATAACGAAACTTTGGAGTGCATTTTTAGTGCGTGAAACAATTTCCTTCACTTTCATTTATTATAGTTTTCAAATTTTTTTGCATACATAAATTCTAAATTTTTGTTTTGTTGTGATGTTATATCTTTTTTGTTTACGTGAAAAATGGGAGAGTGAAAACTCAAGTTTGGATCTGAAAAAGAAATTTGAGAATCCAAAATGGAAATGCACAAATGCTTAGAGAGATAGTTCCAAAAAGTATCAGTGATTTTTAAGGATGGGAAAAAAGTGGGTTGTTTGAGTCCGGTACATATCCAACCACAAGCTAACTTGAGAACTAATTTTTTCTACTCCTTGAAAATTTTGGATCATTAGGCCACTGGCATCCTCAACAAGTTTCTGGCATGCATATCCTCCACATTTAAAACATGTTAGGATCAGTTAGAAGTCTCTTTCCTATAAAATCTATTAGAGGTTGTACTAGTGGAATTACCCAAACATGGATAACAAAACTTTGGAGTGCATTTTTAGTGCATGAAACAATTTACTTCACTTACATTTATTATAGTTTTGATATTTTTATGAGAAAAATGGGAGAGTGAAAACTCAAGTTTTGATCTGAAAAAAAAATTGAGCATCCAAAATGCAAATGCACAAATTCTGAGAGAGATAATTCCAAAAAGTATCAGTGATTTTTAAAGATGGGAAAAAAGTGGGTTGTTTGGCACCTATACATATCCACCCACACGCTAACTTGAGAACTTAATTTTTTCTACTCCTTGAAATTATTGGATCATTAGGCCACTTGCATCCTCAACATGTTTCTGGCATCCATATCCACCACATTTAAAACATGTTAGGATCAGTTAGAAGTCTCTTTCCTATAAATCTATTAGGGGTTGTACTAGTGGAATTTCCCAAACATGGATAACAAAACTTTGGAGTTCATTTTTAGTGCGTGAAATAATATTCTTCACTTACATTTATAGTAGTTTTCAAATTTTTTTGCATACATAAACTCTAATCTTTTCATTTTGTTGTGATTTTATATCTTTTTTTTACGAGAAAAATGGGTTCATGAAAACTCAAGTTTGGATCTGAAAAAATAATTTGAACATCCAAAATGGAAATGCACAAATGCTGAGAGAGCTTATTCCAAAAAGTATCTATGATTTTTAAGGATTGGCAAAAAGTTGGTTGTTTGGGTCTGGTAAATATACAACCAGACTCTCACTTGAGAATTAAATTTTTTCTACTCCTAGAAATTTTTGGATCATTAGGCCACTTGCATCCTCAAGATGTTTCTGGTATGCATATCCACCACATTTAAAACATGTTAGGATCATTTAGAAGAGTCTTTCCTTTAAAATCTATTAGTGGTTGTACAAGTGAAATTTCCCAAACGTGGATAACAAAACTTTGGAGTTCATTTGTAGTGCGTGAAATAATTTTCTTCACTTACATTTATTACCGTTTTCAAATTTTTTTGCATACAGAAACTTTAAAATTTTCATTTTGTTGTGATCTTATATCTTTTCTGTTTACGAGAAAATTGAAGTGTGAAAACTCAAGTTTGGATTTGAAAAAAAAAAATTGAACATCCAAATTGGAAATGCACAAATGCTTGGAGACATAATTCTCAAAAGTATCAGTGATTTTTAAGGATAGGCTAAAAGTGGGTTGTTTGGCTTTAGTAAATATCCAACCACACGTTAACTTGAAAATTTAATTTTTTCTACAGCTTGAAATTTTTGGATTATTAGGCCACTTGCATCCTCAACATGTTTCTTTCATGCATATCCACCACATTTAAACATGTTAGGATCAGTTAGAAGTCTCTTTCCTATAAAATCTAGTAGGGGTTGTACTATTGGAATTTCCTAAACGTGGATAACAAAACTTTGGAGTTTATTTTTGGAGTGTGAAATAATTTTCTTCACATACATTTATTACAATTTTCAAAATTTTTTGCATACATCAACACTAAAATTTTCATTTTGTTGTGATCTTATATCTTTTTTTTTTGCGAGAAAAATGGGTGAGTGAAAACTCTAGTTTGGATCTGAAAAAAAAATTTGAACATCCAAAATGGAAATGCACAATGCTAAGAGAGATAATTCCAAAAAGTATCTGTGATTTTTAAGGATAGGAAAAAAGTGGGTTGTTTGGTTCCGGTAAATATCCTACCACTTGTTAACTTGAGAATTTAACTTTTTCTACACCATCAAATTTTTGGATTATTAGGCCACTTGCATCCTCAACATTTTTCTTGCATGCATATCCACCACATTTAAAACATGTTAGGATCAGTTAGAAGTCTCTTTACTATAGAATCTATTAGGGGTTGTACTAGTGGAATTTCCTAAACGTGGAAAACAAAACTTTGGAGTTCATTTTTAGAGCATGAAATAATTTACTTCACTTACATATTTTACATTTTTCAAACTTTTTTGCATACATCAACTCTAAAATTTTTATTTTGTTTTGATTTTTTATCTTTTTTGTTTGCGAGAAAAATGGGTGAGTGAAAACTCAATTTTAAATCTTGAAAAAAAAAATTTGAACATCCAAAATGGAAATGCACAAATGCTGAGAGAGATAATTCCAAAAAGTATCTGTGATTTTTAAGGATAGGCAAAAAGTGGGTTGTTTGGCTCCGGTACATATCGAACCACACGTTCACTTGAGAATTTAATTTTTTCTACTCCTTGAAATTTTTGGATCATTAGGCCACTTGCATCCTCAACATGTTTCTGGCATGCATATCCACCACTTGGATAACAAAACTTTGGAGTTCATTTTAATGCGTGAAATAATTTTCTTCACTTGTATTTATTATAGTTTTCAAATTTTCATGCATACATAAACTCTAAAATTTTTGTTTTGTTCTGATCTTATATGTTTCTTGTTTACGAGATAAATGGGAGACTGAAAACTCAAGTTTGGATCTGAAAAAAAAATTTAACATGAAAAATGGAAATGCACAAATGCTGAGAGAGATAATTCCAAAAAGTATCAGTGACTTTAAGGAGAGGAAAAAAGTGGGTTGTTTGGTTCCGGTAAATATCTAACCACACGTTAACTTGAGAATTAATTTTTTCTTCTCCTTGAAATTTTAGGATCATTAGACCACTTGCATCCTCAACATGTTTCTTGCATGCATATCCACCACATTTAAATCGTGTTAGGATCAATTAAAAGTCTCTTTCATATAAAATCTATAAGGGGTTGTACAAGAGGAATTTCCCAAAGGTGGATAACAAAACTTTGGTGTTCATTTTTAGTGCGTGAAATAATTTTCTTCACTTACATTTATTACAGTATTCAAATTTTTTTCCAAACATCAACTCTAAAATTTTCATTTTGTTGTGATCTTATATCTTTTTTGTTTGCGAGAAAAATGGGTGAGTGGAAACTGAGGTTTGGATCTGAAAAAAAAAATTTGAACATTCAAAATGGAAATGCACAAATGTTGAGAGAGATAATTCCAAAAAGTACCTATGATTTTTAAGGATAAAAAAAAGTGGGTTGTTTGGCTCCAGCAAATATCCAACCACACGTTAACTTGAGAATTTAATCTTTTCTTCACCTTGAAATTTTTGGATTATTAGGCCACTTGCATCCTCAACATGTTTCTTGCATGCATATCCACCACATTTAAAACATGTTAGGATTAGTTAGAAGTCTCTTTACTAGAAAATCTATTAGGGGTTGTACTAGTGGAATTTCCTAAACGTGGATAACAAGACTTTGGAGTCCATTTTTAGTGCGTGAAATAATTTTCTTCACTTACATTTATTATTGTTTTCAAATTTTTTTGCATACATAAACTCTAAAATTTTGCATTTTGTTGTGATCTTATATCTTTTTGTTTACGAGAAAAATGGGAGAGTGAAAACTCAAGTTTGGATCGGAAAAAAAAATTTGAACATCCAAAATGGAAATGCACAAATGCTGAGAGAGATAATTCCAAAAAGTATCTGTGATTTTTGAGGATAGGAAAAAAGTGGGTTGTTTGGTTCCAGTAAATATCCATCCACACGTTAAATTGAGAATTTAATTTTTTCTACACCTTGAAATTTTTGGAATATTAGGCCACTTGCATCCTCTACATGTTTCATGCATGCATATCTACCACATTTAAAACATGTTAGGATCAGTTAGAAGTCTCTTTACTATAAAATCTATTAGGCGTTGTACTAGTGGAATTTCCTAAACATGGATAACAAAACTTTGGAGTTCATTTTTAGAGCGTGAAATAATTTTCTTCACTTACATTTATTACAGTATTCAAATTTTTTTCCAAACATCAACTCTAAAATTTTCATTTTGTTGTGATCTTATATCTTTTTTGTTTGCGAGAAAAATGGGTGATTTGAAACTGAAGTTTGGAACTGAAAAAAAAAATTTGAACATTCAAAATGGAAATTCACAAATGCTGAGAGAGATAATTCCAAAAAAGTATCTATGATTTTTAAGGATAGGCAAAAAGTGGGTTGTTTGGCTCCGGCAAATATCCAATCACACGTTAACTTGAGAATTAAATTTTTTCTTCACCTTGAAATTTTTGGATTATTAGGCCACTTGCATCCTCAACATGTTTCTTGCATGCATATCCACCACATTTAAAACATGTTAGGATCAGTTAGAAGTCTCTTTACCAGAAAATCTATTTGGGGTTGTACTAGTAGAATTTCCTAAATGTGGATAACAAAAATTTGGAGTTCATTTTAACAGCGTGAAATAATTTTCATCACTTGTATTTATTACAGTTTTCAAAATTTTTTGCATACATCAACGCTAAAATTTTCATTTTGTTGTGATCTTATATCTTTTTTGTTTGCGAAAAAAATGGGTGAGTGAAAACTAAGTTTGGATTTGAAAAAAAAAATTTGAACATTCAAAATGGAAATGCACAAATGCTGACAGAGATAATTCCAAAAGTATCTGTGATTTTTAAGGATAGGCAAAAAGTGGGTTGTTTGGCTCCGATAAATATCCAACCACACATTAACTTGAGAATTTAATTTTTTCCACTCCTTGTAATGTTTGGATCATTAGGCCACTTGCATCCTCAACATGTTTCTTGCATACATATCCACCACATTTAAAACATGTTAGGATCATTTAGAAGTCTCTTTCCTATAAAATCTATTAGGGGTTGTACTAGTGGAATTTCCTAAACGTGGATAACAAAAATTTGGAGTTCATTTTAAGAGCGTGAAATAATTTTCATCACTTATATTTATTATAGTTTTCAAAATTTTTTGCATACATCAACTCTAAAATTTTCATTTTGTTGTGATCTTATATCTTTTTTGTTTGCGAAAAAAATGGGTGAGTGAAAACTCAAGTTTGGATATGAAAAAAAAAAATTTGAAAATTCAAAATTGAAATGCACAAATGCTGAGAGAGATAATTCCAAAAAGTATATGTGATTTTTAAAGTTAGGCAAAAAGAGGGTTGTCTGGCTCCGGTAAATATCCAACCACACGTTAACTTGAGAATTTATTTTTTTCTTCTCGAAATTTTTCGATCATTAGGCCACTTGCATCCTCAACTTGTTTCTGGCATGCATATCCACCACATTTAAAACATATTAGGATCATTTAGAAGTCTTTTTACTATAAAATTTATTAGGGGTTGTAGAAGTGGAATTTCCCAAACGTGGATAACAAAACTTTGGAGTTCAATTTTATTGCGTGAAATAATTTTCTTCACTTACATTTATTACAGTTTTCAAATGTTTTTGCCTACATCAACTCCAAAATTTTCATTATGTTGTGATCATATATCTTTTTTGTTTACGAAAAAAAAGGGAGAGAGAAAAGTCAAGTTCGGATCTGAAAAAAAAAATTGAACATCCAAAATGGGAATGCACAAATGCTGAGAGAGATAATTCCAAAAAGTATCTTTGATTTATAAGGATGGGCAAAAGGTTGGTTGTTTGGCTCCGTTAAATATCCAACCACACGTTAACTTGAGAATTTAATTTTTTCTACTCATTGAAAATTTTGGATCATTAGGCCACTTGCATCTTCAACAAGTTTCTGGCAGACATATCCTCCACATTTAAAACATGTTAGGATAAGTTAGAAGTCTCTTTCCTATAACATTTATTAGGGATTGTACTTTTGGAATTTCCCAAACATGGATAACAAAACTTTGGAGTTCATTTTTAGTGTGAGAAATAATTTTCTTCACTTTCATTTATTATAGTTTTCTTATTTTTTTGCATACATGAACTCTAAAATTTTCATTTTGTTGTGATCTTATATCTTTTTTGTTTACGAGAAAAATGGGAGAGTGAATACTCAAGTTTGGATCTGAAAAAAAAATTTGGACATGCAAAATGGAAATGCCCATATGCTGAGAGAGATAATTCCAAAAAGTATCTGTGATTTTTAAGGATAGGAAAAAAGTGGATTGTTTGGTTCCGGTAAATATCCAACCACACGTTAACTTGAGAATTTAATTTTTTCTTCTCCTTGAAATTTTTGGATCATTAGGCCACTTGCATCCTCAACATGTTTGTTGCATGCATATCCACCACATTTAAAACATGTTAGGATCACTTAGAAGTCTCTTTCCTATAAAATCTATTAGGGGTTGTACATGTGGAATTTCAAAAACATGGATAACAAAACTTTGGAGTTCATTTTTAGTGCATGAAATAATTTTCTTCACCTACATTTATTACAGTTTTCAAATTTTTTTGCAAACATCAACTCTAAAATTTTCATTTTGTTGTGATCTTATATCTTTTTTGTTTACGAGAAAAATGGGAGAGTGAAAACTCAAGTTTGGATCTGAAAAAAAAATTTGGACATGCAAAATGGAAATGCACATATGCTGAGAGAGATAATTCCAAAAAGTATCTGTGATTTTTAAGGATAGGAAAAAAGTGGGTTGTTTGGTTCCAGTAAATATCCAACCACACGTTAACTTGAGAATTTAATTTTTTCTTCTCCTTGAAATTTTTGGATCATTAGGCCACTTGCATCCTCAACATGTTTGTTGCATACATATCTACCACATTTAAAACATGTTAGGATCAGTTAGAAGTCTCTTTCCTATAAAATCTATTAGGGGTTGTACATGTGGAATTTCAAAAACATGGATAACAAAACTTTGGAGTTCATTTTTAGTGCGTGAAATAATTTTCTTCACCTACATTTATTATAGTTTTCAAATTTTTTTGCCAACATTAACTCTAAAATTTTCATTTTGTTGTGATCTTATATCTTTTTTGTTTACGAGAAAAATGGGCGAGAGAAAACTCAAGTTTGGATCTGAAAATAAAATTTGAATAGCCAAAATGGAAATGCGCAAATGCTGAGAGAGATAATTCCAAAAATTATCTGTGATTTTTAAGGATAGGCAACAAGTGGGTTGTTTGGCTCCGGTAAATATCCGACCACACATTAACTTGAGAATTCAATTTTTTCAACACCATGAAATTTTTGGATCATTAGGCCACTTGCATCCTCACCATGTTTCTTGCATGCATATCCATCACATTTAAATCATGTTAGGATCAGTTGGAAGTCTCTTTCCTATAAAATCCATTAGGGCTTATACTAGTGGAATTTCCCAAACAAGGATAACAAAACATTGGAGTTCATTTTTTGTGCGTGAAATAATTTTCTTCACTTACATTTATTATAGGTTTCAAATTTTTTTGCCTACATAAACTCTTGAACTTTCATTTTGTTGTGATCTGATATCTTTTTTGTTTACTAGAAAAATGGGAGAGTGAAAACTCAAATTTGGATATGAAAAAAATATTTGGACATACAAAATGGAAATGCACAAATGCTGAGAGAGATTATTCCAAAAAGTATCTGAGATTTTTAAGGATAGGAAAAAAGAGGGTTGTTTGGCTCCAGTAAATATCCAACCAAACGTTAACTTGAGAATTTAATTTTTTCTACTCCTTCAAATTTTTGGATCATCAGGCCACTTGCATCCTCAACAGGTTTCTGGCATGGATATCCACCACATTTAAAACATGTTAGGATTAGTTAGAAGGCTCTTTCCTATAAAATCTATTAGGGGTTGTACTAGTGGAAATTCCCAAACGTGGATAACAAAACTTTAGAGTTCATTTTTAGTGCGTGAAATAATTTTCTTCACTTACATTTATTACAGTTTTCAAATTTTTTTTGCATACTTCAGTTCTAAAATTTTCATTTTGTTGTGATCTTATATCTTTTTTGTTTACGAGAAAAAAGGGTCAGCGAAAACTTATGTTTCGATCTCAAAAAAAAATTTGAACATCCAAAATGGAAATGCACAAATGCTGAGAGAGTTAATTCCAAAAACTATCTATGATTTTTAAGGATAGGAAAAAAGTGGGTTGTTTGGTTCCGGTAAATATTCATCCACACGTTAATTTGAGAATTTAATTTTTTCTTCACCTTGAAATTTTCGGAATATTAGGCCACTTGCATCCTCAACATGTTTCTTGCATGCATATCCACCTCATTTAAAACAAGTTAGGATCAGTTAGAAGTCTCTTTACTATAAAATCTATTAGGGGTTGTACTAGTGGAATTTCCAAAACGTGGATAACAAAAATTTGGAGTTCATTTTTAGAGCATGGAAGAATTTTCTTCACTTATATTTATTACAGTTTTCAAATTTTTTTGCATACATCAACTCTAAAATTTTTATTTTGTTGTGATCTGATATCTTCTTTGTTTGCGAGAAAAATGGGTGAGTGAAAACTGAAGTTTGGATCTGGAAAAAAAATTTTGAACATTCAAAATGGAAATGAACAAATGCTGAGAGAGATAATTCCAAAAAGTATCTGTGATTTTTAAGGATAGGCAAAAAGTGGGTTGTTTAGCTCCAGTAAATATCCAACCACACGTTAACTTGAGAATTTAATTTTTTCTACTCCTTGAAATTTTTGGATCATTAGGCCACTTGCATCCTCAACATGTTTCTTGCATACATATCCACCACATTTAAAACGTGTTAGGATCATTTAGAAGTCTCTTTCCTATAAAATCTATAAGGGATTGTACTAGTGGAATTTCCCAAACGTGGATAACAAAACTTTGTAGTTCATTTTTAGTGCTTGAAATAATTTTCTTCACTTACAGTTATTACAGTTTTCAAATTTTTTTGCATACATATACTCTCAAATTTTCATTTTGTTGTGATCTTTTATCATTTTTGTTTTCGGGAAAAATGGGAGAGTGAAAACTCAAGTTTGGATCTGAAAAAAAAATTTGAACATCCAAAATGGAAATACACAAATGCTGAGAGAGATAATTCCAAAAAGTATATGTGATTTTTAAATATAGGCAAAAAGAGGGTTGTTTGGCTCCGGTAAAAATCCAAACACACGTTAACTTGAGAATTTATTTTTTTCTACTCGAAATTTTTATATCATTAGGCCACTTGCATCCTCAACATGTTTCTGGCACGCATATCCACCACATTTAAAACATATTAGGATCATTTAGAAGTCTTTTTCCTATAAAATCTATTAGGGGTTGTACAAGTGGAATTTTCCAAACGTGGATCACAAAACTTAGGAGTTCATTTTTAGTGCGTGAAATAATTTTCTTCACTTACATTTATTAGAGTTTTCAAATTTTTTTGCATACATCAACCCCAAAATTTTCATTATGTTGTGATCTTATATCTTTTTTGTTTACGAAAAAAATGGGAGAGAGAAAACTCAAGTTTGGATCTGAAAAAAAAAATTTGAACATCCAAAATGGAAATGGACAAACGCTGAGAGAGATAATTCCAAAAAGTATCTTTGATTTTGAAGGACAGGCAAAAGGTTGGTTGTTTGGCTCCGTTAAATATCCAACCACACGTTAACTTGAGAATTTAATTTTTTCTACTCCATGAAAATTTTGGATCATTAGGCCACTTGCATCTTCAACAAGTTTCTGGCAGACATATCCTCCACATTTAAAACATGTTAGGATAAGTTAGAAGTCTCTTTCCTAAAACATTTATTAGGGATTGTACTTTTGGAATTTCCTAAACATGGATAACAAAACTTTGGAGTTCATTTTTAGTGTGCGAAATAATTTTCTTCACTTTGATTTATTATAGTTTTCTTATTTTTTTGCATACATGAACTCTAAAATTTTCATTTTGTTGTGATCTTATATCTTTTTTTTTTTACGAGAAAAGTGGGAGAGTGAAAACTCAAGTTTGGATCTGAATATAAAATTGGGACATGCAAAATGGAAATGCACATATGCTGAGAGAGATAATTCAAAAAGTATCTGTGATTTTTAAGGATAGGAAAAAAGTGGGTTGTTTGGTTCTGGTAAATATCCAACCACACGTTAACTTGAGACTTTAATTTTTTCTTCTCCTTGAAATTTTTGGATCATTAGGCCACTTGCATCCTCAACATGTTTTTTGCATGCATATCCAAGGATCAGTTAGAAGTCTCTTTCCAATAAAATCTATTAGGGGTTGTACTTGTGGAATTTCCAAAACATGGATAACAAAACTTTGGAGTTCATTTTTTGTGCGTGAAATAATTTTCTTCACGTACATTTATTACAGTTTTCAATTTTTTTTGCAAACATCAACTCTAAAATTTTCATTTTGTTGTGATCTTATATCTTTTTTGTTTAGGAGAAAAATGGGTGAGCGAAAACTCAAGTTTGGATCTGAAAAAAAAAATTGAACACCCAAAATGGAAATGCACAAATGCTGAGAGAGATAATTCCAAAAAGTATCTGTGATTTTTTAAGGATAGGCGACAAGTGGCCTCTTTGGCTCTGGTAAATATCCGACCACACGTTAACTTGAGAATACAATTTTTTCTACACCTTGAAATTTTTGGATCATTAGGCCACTTGTGTCCTCAACATTTTTCTTGCATGCATATCCACAACATTTAAAACATGTTAGGATCAGTTAGAAGTCTCTTTACTATAAAATCTATTAAGGGTTGTACTAGTGGAATTTCCCAAACGTGGATAACAAAACTTTGGAGTTTATCTTTAGTGCGTGAAATTATTTTCTTCACTTACATTTATTAAAGTTTTCAAATTTTTTTGCATACTTCAACTCTAAAATTTTAATTTTGTTGTGATCTTATATCTTTTTTGTTTACGAGAAAAAAGGGTGAGTGAAAACTGATGTTTCGATCTGAAAAAAAATTTGAATATCCAAAATGGAAATGCACAAATTCTGAGAGAGATAATTCCAAAAAGTATCTTTGATTTTCAAGGATAGGCAAAAGGTTGGTTGTTTGGCTCCGTTAAATATCCAACTACACGTTAACTTGAGAATTTAATTTTTTCTACTCCTTGAAAATTTTGGATCATTAGGCCACTTGCATCTTCAAGAAGTTTCTGGCAGACATATCCTCCACATTTAAATCATGTTAGGATAAGTTAGAAGTCTCTTTCCTATAACAACTATTAGGGATTGTACTTTTGGAATTTACCAAACAAAGATAACAAAACTTTGGAGTTCAGTTTTAGTGTGCGAAATAATTTTCTTCACTTTCATTTATTATAGTTTTCTTATTTTTTTGCATACATGAACTCTAAAATTTTCATTTTGTTGTGATCTTTTATCTTTTTTGTTTACGAGAAAAGTGGGAGAGTGAAAACTCAAGTTTGGATCTAAAAAATAAATTTGGACATGCAAAATGGAAATGCACATATGATGAGAGAGATAATTCCAAAAAGTATCTATGATTTTTAAGGATAGGAAAAAAGTGGGTTGTTTGGTTCCGGTAAATATCCAAGAACACGTTAACATGACAATTTAATTTTTTCTTCTCCTTGAAATTTTTGGATCATTAGGCCACTTGCATCCTCAACATGTTTGTTGCATGCATATCCACCACATTTAAAACATGTTAGGATCAGTTAGAAGTCTCTATCCTATAAAATCTATTAGGGGTTGTACATGAGGAATTTCCCAAACATGAATAACAAAACTTTGGAAGTCATTTTTAGTGCGTGAAATAATTTTCTTCACATATATTTATTACAGTTTTCAAATTTTTTTGCAAACTTCTACTCTAAGATTTTCATTTTGTTGTGATCTTATATCTTTTTTGATTACGAGAAAAATGGGTGAGTGAAAACTCAAGTTTGGATCTGAAAAAAAAATTTGAACATCCAAAATGAAAATGCACAAATGCTCAGAGAGATAATTCCAAAAACTATCTGTGATTTTTAAGGATAGGCAACAAGTGGGTTGTTTGGCTCTGGTAAATATCCGACAACACGTTAACTTGAGAATTTAATTTTTTCTACTCCTTGAAATTTTTGGATGATTAGGCCACTTGCGTCCTCAACATGTTTCTTGCATGCATATCCACCACATTTAAAACATGTTAGGATCAGTTAGAAGTCTCTATACTATAAAATCTATTAGGGGTTGTACTAGTGGAAATTCCCAAACGTGGATAACAAAACTTTGGAGTTCATTTTTAGTGCGTGAAATAATTTTCTTCACTTACATTTATTACAGTTTTCAAATTTTTTTGCATACTTCAACTCTAAAATTTTCATTTTGTTGTGATCTTATATCTTTTTTTTTACGAGAAAAAAGGGTGAGCGAAAACAGATGTTTTGATCTCAAAAAAAAATTTGAACATCCAAAATGGAAATGCACAAATGCTGAGAGAGATAATTCCAAAAAGTATCTGTGATTTTTAAGGATAGGAAAAAAGTGGGTTGTTTGGCACCGGTACATATCCAACCACATGCTAACTTGAGAACTTAATTTTTTCTACTCCTTGAAATTTTTGGATCATTAGGCCACTTGCATCATCTATAAGTTTCTGGCCTGCATATCCACCACTTTTAATACATGTTAGGAGCACTTAGCAGTCTCTTTCCTATAAAATGTATTAGGGGTTGTACTTGTGGAATTTCCCAAACATGGATAACAAAACTTTGGAGTTCATTTTTAGTGCACGAAATAATTTTTTTACTTAAATTTATTATAGTTTTCAAATTTTTTTGCATACATAAACTCTAAAATTTTTATTTTCTTGTGATCTTATCTCTTTTTAGTTTTCGAGAAAAATGGGAGAGTGAAAACTCAAGTTTGGATATGAAAAGATATTTAGACTTGCAAAATGGAAATGCACAAATGCTGAAAGAGATAATTCCAAAAAGTATCTGTGTTTTAAGTATAGGAAAAAAGTGGGTTGTTTGGCTCCGATAGATATGCAACCACACGATAATTTGAGAATTTAATTTTTTCTACTTCTTGAAATTTTTGGATCATTAGGCCACTTGCATACTCAACATGTTTCTGGCATGCATATCCATCACATTTAAAACATGTTAGGATAATTTAGAAGTCTCTTTCCTATAAAATCTATTAAAGTTTTACAAGTGAAATTTCCTAAACGTGGATAACAAAACTTTGGAGTTCATTTTAATGTGTGAAATAATTTTCTCCACATATATTTATTATAGTTTTCAAATTTTTTTGCATACATCAACTATAAAATTTTCATTTTGTTGGGATCTTATATCTTTTTTATTTACAAGAAAAATGGGAGAGTGAAAACTCAAGTTGGGATTTCAAAAAAAAAATTGAACAACCAAAATGGAAATGCACAAATGCTGAGAGAGAAAATTCCAAAAAGTATCTATGATTTTTCAGGATAGGGAAAAAGTGGGTTGTTTGGCTCCAGTAAATATCCAACGACACATTAACTTGAAAATTTAATTTTTGCCACTCCTTGAAATTTATGGATCATTAGGCCACTTACATCATCAACATGTTTCTTGCATGCATATCCACCACATTTAAAACATGTTAGGACCAGTTAGAAGTCTCTTTCCTATAAAATCCAATAGGGGTTGTACTAGTGGAATTTCCCAAACTTGGGTAACAAAACTTTGGAGTTCATTTTTAGTGCGTAAAATAATTTTCTTTACTTATATTTATTATAGTTTTCTTATTTTTTTGCATACATCAACTCTAAAATTTTCATTTTGTTGTGATGTTATATCTTTTTTGTTTACGTTAAAAATGAGAGAGTGAAAACTCAAGTTTGGATCTTAAAAACAAATTTCAGTATCCAAAATGAAAATGCACAAATGCTGAGAGTGATAATTCCAAAAAGTATCTGTGATTTTCAAGGATAGGAAAAACGTGGGTTGTTTGGCTCCGGTACATTTCCAACCACACGCTAACTTGAGAACTTTATTTTTTCTACTCATTGAAATTTTAGGATCATTAGGCCACTTGCATCCTCAACATGTTTCTAGCATGCATATCCACCACATTTAAAACATGTTAGGATCAGTTAGAAGTCTCTTTCCTATAAAATCCATTAGGGGTTGTACTAGTGGAATTTCCCAAACAAGGATAGCAAAACTTTGGATTTCATTTTTAGTGCCTGAAATAATTTTCTTCACTTACATTTATTATAGTTTTCATATTTTTTTGCATACATAAACTCTAAATTTTTTATTTTATTGTGATCTTATATCTTTTTTGTTTACGAGATAAATAGTAGAGGGAAAACTCAAGCTTGGATCTGAAAAAAATATGTGGGCATGCAAAATGGAAATGCACAAATGCTGAGAGAGATAATTCCAAAAAGTATCTATGATTTTTCAGGTTAGGAAAAAAGTGGGTTGTTTGGCTCCGGTAAATATCCAACCACACATTAACTTGAGAATTTAATTTTTTCTACTCCTTGAAAATTTTGTATCATTAGGCCACTTGCATCTTCAAGAAGTTTCTGGCAGACATATCCTCCACATTTAAATCATGTTAGGATAAGTTAGAAGTCTCTTTCCTATAACAACTATTAGGGATTGTACTTTTGGAATTTACCAAACAAAGATAACAAAACTTTGGAGTTCATTTTTAGTGTGCGAAATAATTTTCTTCACTTTCATTTATTATAGTTTTCTTATTTTTTTGCATACATGAACTCTAAAATTTTCATTTTGTTGTGATCTTATATCTTTTTTGTTTACGAGAAAAGTGGGAGAGTGAAAACTCAAGTTTGGATCTAAAAACTAAATTTGGACATGCAAAATGGAAATGCACATATGATGAGAGAGATAATTCCAAAAAGTATCTATGATTTTTAAGGATAGGAAAAAAGTGGGTTGTTTGGTTCCGGTAAATATCCAAGAACACGTTAACATGAGAATTTAATTTTTTCTTCTCCTTGAAATTTTTGGATCATTAGGCCACTTGCATCCTCAACATGTTTGTTGCATGCATATCCACCACATTTAAAACATGTTAGGATCAGTTAGAAGTCCCTATCCTATAAAATCTATTAGGGGTTGTACATGAGGAATTTCCCAAACATGAATAACAAAACTTTGGAAGTCATTTTTAGTGCGTGAAATAATTTTCTTCACATATATTTATTACAGTTTTCAAATTTTTTTGCAAACTTCTACTCTAAAATTTTCATTTTGTTGTGATCTTATATCTTTTTTGATTACAAGAAAAATGGGTGAGTGAAAACTCAAGTTTGGATTTGAAAAAAAAATTTGAACATCCAAAATGAAAATGCACAAATGCTCAGAGAGATAATTCCAAAAACTATCTGTGATTTTTATGGATAGGCAACAAGTGGGTTGTTTGGCTCTGGTAAATATCCGACAACACGTTAACTTGAGAATTTAATTTTTTCTACTCGAAATTTTTGGATGATTAGGCCACTTGCGTCCTCAACATGTTTCTTGCATGCATATCCACCACATTTAAAACATGTTAGGATCAGTTAGAAGTCTCTATACTATAAAATCTATTAGGGGTTGTACTAGTGGAAATTCCCAAACGTGGATAACAAAACTTTGGAGTTCATTTTTAGTGCGTGAAATAATTTTCTTCACTTACATTTATTACAGTTTTCAAATTTTTTTGCATACTTCAACTCTAAAATTTTCATTTTGTTGTGATCTTATATCTTTTTTTTTACGAGAAAAAAGGGTGAGCGAAAACAGATGTTTTGATCTCAAAAAAAAATTTGAACATCCAAAATGGAAATGCACAAATGCTGAGAGAGATAATTCCAAAAAGTATCTGTGATTTTTAAGGATAGGAAAAAAGTGGGTTGTTTGGCACCGGTACATATCCAACCACATGCTAACTTGAGAACTTAATTTTTTCTACTCCTTGAAATTTTTGGATCATTAGGCCACTTGCATCCTCTATAAGTTTCTGGCCTGCATATCCACCACTTTTAATACATGTTAGGATCACTTAGCAGTCTCTTTCCTATAAAATGTATTAGGGGTTGTACTTGTGGAATTTCCCAAACATGGATAACAAAACTTTGGAGTTCATTTTTAGTGCACGAAATAATTTTTTCACTTAAATTTATTATAGTTTTCAAATTTTATTTGCATATATCAACTCTAAAATTTTCATTTTGGTGGGAACTTATATCTTTTTTGATTACGAAAAAAATGGGAGAGTGAAAACTCAAGTTTGGATCTGAAAAAAAAAAATTGAACATCCAAAATTGAAATGCACAAATGCTGAGAGAGATAATTCCAAAAAGTATCTGTGATTTTTAAGGATAGGAAAGAACTGGGTTGTTTGGCTCCGGTACATATCCAACTACACGCTAACTTGAGAATTTAATTTTTTCTACTCTTTGAAATTTTTGGATCATTAGGCCACTTGCATCTTCAACATGTTTCTGGCAGGCATATCCACCACATTTAAAACATGTTAGGATCTATTAGAAGTCTCTTTCCTTTAAATCCATTAGGGGTTGTACTAGTGGAATTTCCCAAAAAAGGATAACAAAACTTTGGAGTCCATTTTTAGTGCGCGAAATAATTTTCTTCACTTACATCTATTATAGTTTTCAAATTTTATTGCGTACATAAACTCTAAAATTTTCATTTAGTTGTGATCTTATATCTTTTGTGTTAACAAGAAAAATGGGAGACTGAAAACTCAAGTTTGGCTATGAAAAAAAAATTGAACATGCAAAATGGAAATGTACAAATGCAGAGAAAGATAATTCCTAAAAGTATCTGTGACTTTTAAGGATCGGAAAAAAGTAGGTTGTTTGGTTCTGGTAAATATCCAACCACACGTTAATTTGAGAATTTAATTTTTTTCTACTCCTTGAAATTTTTGTATCATTAGGCCACTTGCATCCTCAACATGTTTCTTGCAGGCATATCCACCACATTTAAAAGATGTTAGGATCAGTTAAAAGTCTCTTTCATATAAAATCTATTAGGGGTTGTACTAATGGAATTTCCGAAACGTGGACAACAAAACTTTGGAGTTCATTTTTAGTGCGTGAAATAATTTTCTTCACTTACATTTATTATAGTTTTCAAATTTTTTCGCATACATCAACTCTAAAATGTTCATTTTGTTGTGATCTTATATCTTTTTTGTTTAGGAGAAAAATGGGAGAGTGAAAACTGAAGTTTG
Organism: Aristolochia californica; assembly: GCF_029961685.1. Classification (NCBI taxonomy): domain Eukaryota; kingdom Viridiplantae; phylum Streptophyta; class Magnoliopsida; order Piperales; family Aristolochiaceae; genus Aristolochia; species Aristolochia californica. The sequence continues at coordinate 17,068,095 of NW_027181771.1, forward strand.
GATCTGAAAAAAAAATTTGAACATCCAAAATGGATATGCACAAATGCTGAGAGAGATAATTCCAAAAAGTATCTATGATTTTAAAGGGTAGGAAAAAAGTGTGTTGTTTGGCTCCGGTAAATATCCAACCACACGTTAACTTGAGAATTTAATTTTTTCTACTCGAAATTTTTGGATCATTAGGCCACTTGCATCCTCAACATGTTTTTGGCATGGGTATCCTCCACATTTACAACATGTTAGGATCAGTTGGAAGTCTATTTCCTATAAAATCTATTAGGGGTTGTACTAGTGGAATTTCCCAAACATGGATAACAAAACTTTGGAGTGCATTTTAAGTGCGTGAAACAATTTCCTTCACTTACATTTATTATAGTTTTAAAATTTTTTTGCATACATAAACTCCAAAATTTTCATTTTTTTGTGATCTTATATGTTTTTTGTTTACGAGAAAAATGGGTGAGCGAAAACAGAAGTTTGGATCTGAAAAAAAAATTTGAACATCCAAAATGGAAATGTACAAATGCTGAGAGAGATAATTCCAAAAAGTATCTATGATTTTTAAGGATAGGAAAAAAGTGGGTTGTTTGGCACCGGTACATATCCAACCACACGCGAACTAGAGAACTTAATTTTTTCAACTCCTGGAAATTTTTGGATCATTAGGACACTTGCATCCTCAATATGTTTTTGGCATGCATATCCACCACATTTAAAACATGTTAGGATAAGTTAGAAGTCTCTTTCTTATAAATTCCATTAGGGGTTGTACTAGTGGAATTTCCCAAAAAAGGATAACGAAACTTTGGAGTTCATTTTTAGTACATGAAATAATTTTTTTCACTTACATCTATTATAGTTTTCAAAATTTATAACATACATAAACTCTAAAATTTTCATTTTGTTGTGATCTTATATCTTTTGTGTTAACGAGAAAAATGGGAGAGTGAAAAATCAAGTTTGGATATGAAAAAAAAAATTGAACATGCAAAATGGAAATGTACAAATGCAGAGAGAGATAATTCCTAAAAGTATCTGTGACTTTTAAGGATAGGAAAAGTGGGTTGTGTGGTTCCGGTAAATATCCAACCACACGTTAATTTTAGAATTTAATTTTTTCTACTCCTTGAAATTTTTGGATCATTAGGCCTGTTGCATCCTCAACATATTTCTTGCATGCATATCCACCACATTTAAAACATGTTAGGATCAGTTAGAAGTCTCTTTCGTATAAAATCTATTAGGGGTTGTACTAATGGAATTTCCCAAACGTGGAGAACAAAACTTTGGAATTCATTTTTAGTGCGTGAAATAATTTTCTTCATTACAATTATTATAGTTTTCAAATTTTTTCGCATACATCAACTCTAAAATTTTCATTTTGTTGTGATCTTATATCTTTTTTGTTTAGGAGAAAAATGGGAGAGTGAAAACTAAAGTTTGGATCTGAAAAAAAAATTTGAACATCCAAAATGGATATGCACAAATCCTGAGAGAGATAATTCCAAAAAGTATCTGTGATTTTAAAGGGTAGGAAAAAAGTGTGTTGTTTGGCTCCGGTAAATATCCAACCACACGTTAACTTGAGAATTTAATTTTTTCTACTCCTTGAAATTTTTGGATCATTAGGCCACTTGCATCCTCAACATGTTTTTGGCATGCATATCCTCCACATTTACAACATGTTAGGATAGTTGGAAGTCTATTTCTTATAAAATCTATTAGGGGTTGTACTAGTGGAATTTCCCAAACATGGATAACAAAACTTTGGAGTGCATTTTTAGTGCGTGAAACAATTTCCTTCACTTACATTTATTATAGTTTTAAAATTTTTTTGCATACATAAACTCTAAAATTTTCGTTTCTTTGTGATCTTTTATCTTTTTTGTTTACGAGAAAAATGGGAGAGTGAAAACTCAAGTTTGGATCTGAAAAAAAAATTAGATCATCCAAAATGAAATGCACAAATGCTAAGAGAGATAATTCAAAAAAGTATCCGTGATTTTTAAGGATAGGAAAAAAGTGGGTTGTTTGGCTCTAGTACATATCCAACCACACGCTAACTTGAGAACTTAATTTTTTCTACTCCTTGAAGTTTTTGGATCAATAGGCCACTTGCATCCTCAACATGTTTCTCGCATGCATATCCACCACATTTAAAACATGTTAGGATCAGTTAGAAGTCTCTTTCTTATAAAATCTATTAGGGGTTGTTGATAGATGCCATATTCTCACATGAGAACTAGGTTAATTATATTAGAATAACCTTTATAATTGTGTTATAGGTGGTTATTTATCGATTTTCAAATGAAATGAGCATTTATTGAATTTGGCATTAATCACAGTCGATATTGCATATTTTTCTCTCTTGAATTATATTTTATTGTTTTTAAGGTTTATTTCTTCCTGAAATGCTTTTTATAGATTTAATTATGGAATTTTAGGAGAATTTTGGTGGAGAAGGAGATATTTACCAAAATGCCCTTAGTGAAATGGAGGTGATTTTTAGGTCAAATCGTTTTAAAATAAATAAGATGGTATTGAAGGAAACGAGAGAGTGTCGGACGGGGGGGAGGAACGAGCGTGAAGAGAAAACAGAGCATCGACCAAAACAGATCACGACCGTCGACCGAAACAGAGGAAGACCCGAGAGGAGTTTCCCTCCGTCAGTCGCTGCATCACCGTCGTTCGCCCCACCACCGTAGTCAACCGCCATCCACCGCCGTCCAGCAACCAAGAACAAACCCGAGGAGAGCTCGAGAGAGTCTCCATCGAGGTGAGTTCGACAATCGTCGCTCGCCAGACCGAGAAGTGATCCGAGAAGGCTGCTCCGGTGCCACTTCCGCTTTCCGACCATCCTCCGGCGTCAGTTAAGTATTTCCGACCATTCCCGGAGCGACTCCGACCAAGACTCGAGAGAGCCGGTTAGAGAACTTCATCTCTGTTTCGTTCTTCGCCGGATGTTATCTCCGTCTGTCGGCTTCCAACCTTCGTCGCCGGCGTCGTCTCTACCTCCGGCCACTCATTCTTGCCAACCCGAAGCCATTGATTTCGGGAAATTGCAGCACACGTGAGAACGAGTTGCTGCCCGAGCGAGAGGAAGGAGATGGGGAGTAATTCGTCATTTTTTAATTTCATTTTTTATATAGTTTGAACTTAGGTTTTGAATGTTTATTGAATCTGATTTGATAATTAATGTTTATTGAATATTTGTTTTCCGGATATTTGATTAAATTAGCTAATTAGGCTAGGATTATAATTGAGGTTGGATTTTGGTATTTTAATCCGATTTCTGTCTTTCACTCTATGCACCCGAGAGGGGCTAGACGCAAGGATTGAGAAATCGGATCCGTGGTTACGTGGCGCTCGAGAGAGTCACGAATCACCGTAAAATCCAGAGTTGACGTTTCCTATTGTGCAAATAGTTAACCAGATGCTTGCTTGATAATTTAGGATATAATTAGTATTTAGTTCATATTAATTCATCATTTTGGTTAGGCTAGTTGACTGAAGAATACACAAAATTCGGTCCTCCCTGTGGATATGACCCTTGCTTCCCGCTAAATTACATGAATGATTCGTACGCTTGCGAGGTATTAAAGCCGATGTAATTAAATTTTACATCAAGTTTTTGACGCCGTTGCCGGGGAGGCACGTATTAAGTGTATTTCTTTGTTCTCCATAGTCTTAGGTTAGATTTATTTTTATTTTATTTTATTTTATTTTATTTTTATTATTTTAATTTTAATTTTAATTTTTTAATATTTTTATTCATAATTTTAGCTTGGTGATTTTGTATGGAATTATTTTTATTTCTTCTAGTTAGTTCATATTTTTAGTAGTGAGTTTGTTAGCTTAATTTGATAGTTCATTTTGTTTCTTTTTGTGTTTTTATGCACGGGCGCCGCTCCCTAGGTGGACCATTATCTCCCTTTGTTGAAAAGGTAGAACATATTTGTAGGAAAACACCCGAAGTCAAGTTAGGAGCTACCATGGCCAATCAGGGTGAACCATTATAGTTACCTGCAGCAGGTGACAGTAGAGCCCTGAGGGATTATTCTATCCCATCCTACTTCACCTCACCTTCTTGCATTGTATTGCCACCCACTACTGCCGCCAGTTATGAGTTGAAACCGGGTGTGATCCAACTCCTCCCTACATTCTATGGGTTGGAGAAGGAGGACCCATATTACCACATCAAGGAATTCTTAGATATTTGTGCAACTTTCAAATTCCAGAATTTCTCAGATGACTCTATCCGGTTAAGACTTTTTCCATTTTCACTTAAGGATAAGGCCAAGTCTTGGCTTAATTCCTTGGAGGTGGGCAGCATTACTTCATGGGACACATTAGTCACAAAATTTTTTTCCAAGTACTTTCCCATTCAGAGAACTACAGCCCTCAGGAGAGAAATCTCCAACTTTATGCAGCAGGAGGGTGAACACTTTTATGAGGCTTGGGAGAAATGGAAGGATTTGATCCGTAGGTGTCCGCATCATGGGTTTGAGAAATGGCATTTAGTGCAATACTTTTATCAAGGTCTTACACCCCAGGTTAGATCCATGGTAGATGCAACGAGTGGTGGGAGTTTGATGGGTAAGAGTGCTAGTGAGGCATGGGAGTTCTTTGAAACGTTGAGTGATCAATCTCAGCAATGGGGTTCGTCATTTATTGTTGATAGGAGATCCCACGAAGCCAAAAGAGGCTCTACGAGGTTAGTGAAACACCTATGCTCATGGCCAAGATTGAGGGGTTTACTAGAAAAATTGATGCCCTTATGGTGTCCAAGAGTTCACCTGCTCCTAACCCATCTACTGTCTGTGCCATATGCTCTGGTTCATCTCATCCCACACAAATGTGTCCATCTAGTTCATCCTACCCAGAGCTCATTGAGGACTTGAATGCAGTCTAGAATTTTCATAGACCAAACCAGAACGATCCTTTTTCATAAACATATAATCCGGGTTGGGCTAGGCACCCAAATTTCTCATGGTCCAAGGGCCCACAGGTTGGGGGTCCTCCAGGGTTTACTCAACCCCAAGCTTTGCGCCCACACTTCACTCAACAACCATTGATTCCACAAAAACCTTCACTTGAGGATACACTTCAATTATTCATGCAGAATACACAGTCCTCAATTGCTAAACTTGAAATGCAAGTGAGTCAGTTGGCGAGCCACATGAGTGAACAAGCACAAAATAGACTCCCGATTCAAGCCATTCCTACCCCAAAAGCACACATGAGAGTGGGTTGAGTTCCAAACCCCACCATGAGCAAGCCAAAGCCATAACCACCCTTAGGAGTGGTCATGAGTTGAACAATGGGGTAGGGACCACTAAGTCTAAGGAGTCAAAGGATGACAATGGGGACACATCATTGGGTGAAGAACCTCCAAGTTCTCCACCAACAGCCAAGCAGATCCCTAACCAAGTCCCACTAGCTCCTTATCCACAGAGGTTATTGGGTCCACCTAGGAAAGGAGATAGCATGCATGAAATGTTGGAACTGTTTAGTAAGGTTCACATTAACATTCCACTTCTTGATGCTATCAGGCAAGTCCCTGCCTATGCCCAATTTTTGAAAGACCTTTGTACACAAAAGAGAAAGCAACATGTTAACAAAAAGGTCTTTCTTACTGAGAATGTAAGCTCAATTCTGAAGCACAACACTCCTCCTAAAGTTAAAGATCCTGGATGTCCCACAATTTCATCTGTCATTGGTGAACTTACCATTCAGAGAGCTCTTCTTGACTTAGGGGCAAGTGTGAATTTGCTTCCTTTCTTTGTGTACCAGCAATTAGGTTTGGGGGAATTGAAGCCTACTCCCATCACACTTCAACTAGCTGACCGTTCTGTCAAGATACCATGAGGAATAGTTGAAGATGTTTTGATAAAATTGGACAAATTTTTGTTCCCGGTTGATTTCATTGTTCTTGATACAGAACCAGTAGTCAATGTGACCAACCAAATTCCTGTCATCCTAGGACGTCCCTTCTTAGCCACATCTAATGCTATCATTCATTGTAAAAGTGGTGAGTTGGAGTTTTCTTTTGGAAATTTTAAGGTCTCATTGAATGTATTTAATGTCGGGCACCACCCACTTGAGTCTGATGATCTGAGTCCTGCATTTAAGATAGAAACTGTTATGCTTGATGACGAATCCACTCTTGAATCTTTTGAGTCTTGCATAACATCTTTAGACATGGACTATTTTGATGAGGAAACATATTTCCGAGAGGTTAATTCTTTACTCAATTCTGTACCTCTGTTGGAGGAAGCTTATGAGGTTATCACAACTGATCATCCACAGGATCTTCCTCTTGACTTACAAACCTCTTGAAACTTCCAAGCTAGATCTTAAGCCACTTCCTCCCACGTTGAAGTATACGTTCTTGGGGCCCATGAACTCATTACCAGTCATTATTGCCTCTGATTTGAGTACTGAGCAGGAGGAACAATTGACTGAAGTTTTACAAGCACACAGAGAGGCATTGGGGTGGACTCTTGATGCCTTAAAAGGGATTAGCCCCTCCATATGCATGCATCGTATTCATTTGGAGGAGGGGACTAAAGCCTCACGTGAGATGCAACATAGGTTAAATCCCCATATGCTGGAGGTTGTGAGAGAAGAAGTCATCAGGTTGCTTGTGACAAGAATCATTTACCCTATTTTCGATAGCACCTGGGTGAGTCCAATTCAAGTTGTCCCTAAGAAAGGGGGGATAACGATAATGAAAAATGAGAGTGGTGAATTGATTCCCACAAGAACTACCACCAAGTGGCGTGTCTGCATCGACTATAGAAAACTTAATTCCGCCACTAGGAAGGATCACTTCCCACTACCTTTCATTGATCAGGTACTAGAGTGATTGGCCGGCCACAATTTTTATTGCTTCTTAGATGGATACTCCGGCTACAATCAAATTCCCATTGCTCCAGAAGACCAGGAAAAGACCACATTCACGTGTCCGTTTGGCACCTATGCTTACAGACGCATGCCTTTTGGTTTATGCAATGCACCTGCCACTTTCCAACGATGCATGATGAGTATTTTTTCTGACATGATTGGTGAATTTTTAGAGGTCTTTATGGATGACTTTTCTGTGTTTGGCTCTAGTTTTGATACATGTCTGCACAATCTTTCACTCGTATTGTCCCGTTGCATGAAGTCCAATTTAGTCTTGAATTGGGAGAAATGCCACTTCATGGTGAAAGAAGGAATTGTTTTAGGACATGTAGTGTCTCAACAGGGTGTAGAAGTGGACAAAGCCAAGGTTGACCTAATTGCCAATCTGCCACCACCTACTTCTGTGAAGGGGGTGCGTTCTTTCCTTGGCTGGCCATGCTGGGTTCTATAGGCTTTTCATTAAAGACTTTAGCAAAATTTCTCGTCCTTTGACGAATTTACTTACTCAAGTTGTTGTTTTTGCTTTTGATGATGCCTGTATTCATGCTTTTGAGACACTGAAGAAATGTTTATCCACTGCACCCATTGTCCAACCCCCTATTTGGTCTTTGCCTTTTGAGTTGATGTGTGATGCCTCTGACTATGCATTGGGGGCTGTTTTGGGGCAAAAGACGGATAAAATGCCCTGTGTCATTCAGTATGCTAGCCGCACTCTTCATGATGCTCAATTGAATTACACTACTACTGAGAAGGAGTTGCTAGTTGTTGTGTTTTCCTTGAACAAATTCAGATCATATCTGTTAGGGTCAAAGGTTATAGTGTTCACTAATCATTCCGCTTTGAAGTACTTATTATCCATCAAGGACACTAAACCTCGCTTGATTAGATGGATCTTGCAATTGCAAGAATGTGACCTTGAGATTCGAGATAAGAAGGGTTGTGAGAATGTTGTTGCTGATCATCTATCTAGGATCTGTGTAGTACCTCAGGAAGGATTCCTTCCTTTAAATGATTCCTTCCCTGATGAACAACTTCTCCAAGTATCCCAGTTGCCTTGGTTTGCTGACATAGTCAACTATCTTGTAACTCATAAGATTCCTGATTATTGGAGTAAACAAGATCGATTGAAATTCTTTTCCCAAGTCAAACATTTTTTTTGGGATGACCCTTATTTGTTCAAGGTGTGTTCTGACCAAATCATTAGGCGTGTTGTACATGAGCAAGATTTTGCCAACATTCTTGAATTTTGTCATTCCCACGCATGTGGTGGACATTTTGGTGCTAGAAAGACCACGGCTAAAGTCTTGCAATGTGGTTTCTATTGGCCGTCATTATTTAGAGATGCCCATGAGTTTTGTCAGGTTTGTGATAAATGCTAATGAACTGGTTGTTTGTCTAGGAAGAACATGATGCCTCTTAACCCCATTCTTATTGTTGAATTGTTTGATGTGTGGGGTATTGACTTCATGGGTCCTTTTCCTGTCTTGTTCGGCTATCAATACATCCTTGTTGTTGTTGAATATGTCTCTAAATGGATTGAAGCTATTGCATGTAAGACAAATGATCACAAAGTGGTGGTAAAGTTTTTAAAAGAAAATATATTTAATCGGTTTGGTACCCCGAGAGCGATAATCAGTGATGGGGGATCTCATTTTTGTAACAGAGCATTTGAGACCTTATTGAAGAAATATTCCATCACTCATTGCGTGTCCACTCCGTACCACCCGCAAACTTTTGGTCAAGTGGAAATCTCTAATAGGGAGATCAAATGGATTTTGGAGAAGTCAGTTCGCTTTGATAGGAAAGATTGGTCCACTCGATTGGACGATGCTTTATGGGCCTATCGAACCGCTTATAGGACTCCTATTGGGATGTCTCCATTTCACCTAGTGTTCGGCAAAGCATGTCATCTACCTATTGAGCTTGAGCATAGAGCTTATTGGGCCATTAAGGCTTTGAATTTTGATTTAACTCAAGCGGGTGAGGAGAGAAAATTGCAATTGAATGAGTTCGAGGAGATACGTCAGGATGCTTATGAGAATGCCAAACTGTATAAGGAGCGAACAAAGCTTTTACATGATAAATCTATTTTTCGCAAGTCTTTTACTGTTGGGCAGAATGTTTTACTTTGTAACTCACGATTGCATTTGTTTCCAGGGAAGCTAAGATCCAGGTGGTCTGGTCCATTTGAAGTTACACAGGTGTTTCCTCATGGCGCTATTGAGATCCGCAATCACAGAGACGGGTCGGTCTTCAAAGTTAACGGTCAGAGGCTCAAACCGTATCTTGAGAATGTCCCCACACCGGAGGAGGTGATGGTGATTTTCTTGGAGGAACCTGTCTTAGCATCTTGAATGCGTTAGAGTCTTACTTACGACTATAAACTTAGCACATTGTGGGCAATCCCCATGTTTCTATCCCTTTGTACATTACAGTTTTATTTTTTATTTTATTTTTTTTACTTTTTATTTTATTTTATTAATATTTATTTATTTATTATTTATTATTTTATTCATACTCTCTTGCCGGCTGAGAGCATAAATGGTTCCGGTAGTCGATTACCAGACTTTTGGTCCCTAGTTTGAGAGGTCTGTACTCAAACAACCATTCTGGGATTGACTAGTTCGATCTTGAAGTATTGAATGAAAACCTTATGGTGAGAAACTTAAGGACTTGTGTTCAGCGCGTGATTCCTGCTGCCTTCAGTGGCCAATCACACGGAGATTTCTTGAAAATGTGATGTGGGATAGCGGTTTCATCTACGGATGATTTCCTACGGGTATGGCTGATACGAGTAAACCTTCTTTGAGGGAGACTATGTATCATTCCTGGGGGGTCTTTATTGTTGATGACCAAACACCTATGGTCCCACCTATGGATTTAGGAGCCCTAAGGGAGCTTAACCCTCACCCTGCTGGAGTATAACTAGCTAAGATGTTATTCCTTTTTGTAGTCGTTATAGTGTTTTACCTTTTCCCCATTGAGGACAATGTCAGGTTTAGGTTTGGGGGGGGGGGGGGGGGGGGGGGGGGGGGACGACTCTTTTATGTCTTAGCAATAATTTTCTTTTGATTTCTGTTCTTGGTTTTCAAATTACTCTTAGTATGTGGTTAACATTAGTAGAGTTAAAATAAGTTGATCAAATGTGTTTCAAAATTTTTTCGTAAAACTGTGTAGAATATGCCTATTAGAAACCTGATATCATTTGTTGTGATCCATGAGAATTCAGTGGGATAACTTACTATTGCATTAGACTTGGAACTTAGTTGCAAAAGAGAACATGTAAATCTAGTGTTGATCTATGTTAGTCTGAATAGTCTTGTATGCCTGTTTGAACTCATTCCTTTTTATACCTCAGTGAAATTCCTTGTTGTAATGTATGAATGCAAATGGAAATGCTCTTGCTTGCAAAAGATAGATAACTTTAGAAACAGCCTGGGCAAACCCAGGGACATGCACCGGAATAGTCGGTTACTTAAAAATAAGTCCATGTGCAGTGAAGAAGAATACAAAATGGTGGTAATACCAAAAGTATTCAGTGAAACAAAAATTATGCTGGTAATAGCTAAAGTGCACTGGTAATAGCATAAAATGGTTTTAAATTTGGAAGCAATGAGTTTCCTTAACTTTGATGATGAATTGTAATTTGAAAGAAGTTACAAGTCAAGATTGAAATTGGTATATTTCTTTTGTGAGATTGTCAGACAACAGGCTTACTGTACTATTTTCTCTTAATTGTGATGTGACCAGGATTGTATTGTTATTTGTTACCTCTTTGTTCTGTTGAAGTAATAGCTTACGGGTTACATTGGTTCAGGTGGAGTAACAATGAGTGTATTTGGATTGATAATAGGCTATATTTTACACAGGTTTTCAAATTTTGCAAGATCTCATATGATTTTCACATATTTTACGATACTAAGTGTTAGTCATATGCTAATGAGGAGTAAATTTTCTTCAGTTTTTCTTTTTATATTATTGACTTAGATGAATTTTGTGGGTAAATTCCATGCAAACCCTCACGAGACATAACTCATCCACTACTGCAGAGTACGGGTTTAATGGCTTGTTGCATGCACTAAATGCAATTGTGCTCCCTATGAAAGTGGCATTTTGTTTTCCTAGGCTTAATTTTGGTTCGGTTGTTGTTTTACTAGGGACTAGCAAAGATTTAGGTTTGGGGGTGTGATAGATGCCATATTCTGACATGAGAACTAGGTTAATTATAATAGAATAACCTTTATAATTGTGTTATAGGTGGTTATTTATCGGTTTTCAAATGAAATGAGCATTTATTGAATTTGGCACTAATCACTGTCGATATTGCATATTTTTCTCTCTTGAATTATATTTCATTGTTTTTAAGGTTTATTTCTTCCTGAAATACTTTTTATAGATTTAATTATGGAATTTCAGGAGAATGCCCTTAGTGAAATGGAGGTGATTTTTAGGTCAAATCGTTTTAAAATAAATAAGATGGTATTAAAGGAAACGAGAGAGCGTCGAACGGGGGGGAGGAACGAGCGTGAAGAGAAAACAGAGCACGACCGTCGACCAAAACAGGGGAAGACCCGAGAGGAGTTTCCCTCAGTCGATCGCAGCGTCACCGTCATTCGCCGCACCACCGTCGTCCACCACCATCCAGCAACCGAGAACAAACCCGAGGAGAGCTCGAGAGAGTCTCCGTCGAGGTGAGTTCGACAGTCATCGCTCGCCAGACCGAGAAGTGATCCGAGAGGGCTTCTCCGGTGCCACTTCCGCTTTTCGACCATCCTCCGGCGTCGGTTACGTATTTCCGACCATTCCCGGAGTGACTCCGACCGAGACTCAAGAGAGCCAGTTAGAGAACTTCATCTCTGTTTCGTTCTTCGCCGGATGTTACCTCCATCCGTCGGCTTCCAACCTTCGTCACCGGCGTCGTCTCTACCTCCGGCCACTCAGTCTTGCCATACCGAAGCCATTGATTTCGGGAAATTGCAGCACCCGTGAGAACGAGTAGCTGCCCGAGCGAGAGGAAGGAGAAGGGGGGTAATTCGTCATTTTTGAATTTCATTTTTTATGTAGTTTGAACTTAGGTTTTGAATGTTTATTGAATCTGATTTGATAATTAATGTTTATTGAATATTTGTTTTCCGGATATTTGATTAAATTATCTAATTAGGGTAGGATTATAATTGAGGTTGGATTTTGGTATTTTAATCCAATTTCTGTCTTTCACTCTATGCGCCCGAGAGGGGCTAGACGCAAGGATTGAGAAATTGGATCCGTGGTTACGTGGCGCTCGAGAGAGGCACAAATCACCGTAAAATCCAGAGTTGAAGTTTCCTATTGTGCAAGTAGTTAACCAGATGATTGCTTGATAATTTAGGATATAATTAGTTCTTAGTTCATATTAATTCATCATATTTGGTTAGGCTAGTTGACTGAAGAATACAGAAAATTCAGTCCTCCCTGTGGATATGACCCTCGCTTCCCGCTAAATTACATGAACGATTCGTACTCTTGTGAGGTATTAAAGCCAATGTTATTAAATTCTACATCAGTTGTACTAGTGGAATTTCCTAAGCATGGATAACAAAAATTTGGAGATCATTTTTAGTGCGTGAAATAATTTTCTACACTTACATTTATTATAGTTTTCAAATTATTTTGCATACATAAACTCTAAAATTTTCATTTTGTTGTGATCTTATATCTTTTTTGTTTATGAGAAAAAAGGGAGAGTGAAAACTCAAGTTTGGATCTGAAAAAAAATATTCAACATGAAAAAAGAAAATGCACAAATGCTGAGATAGATAATTCTAAAAAGTATCTGTGATTTTTAAGGATAGGAAAAAAGTTGATTGTTTTGTTCCGGTAAATATCCAACCACACGTTAACTTGAAAATTTAATTTTTTCTACACCTTGAAATTTTTGCATCATTATGCCACTTGCATCCTCAACATGTTTCTGGCATGCATATCCACCACTTTTAAAACATGTTAGAATCATTTAGAAGTCTCTTTCCTATAAAATCTATTAGGGGTTGTACAAGTGGAATTTTCGGAACGTGGATAACATAACTTTGGAGTTCATTTTTAGTGCGTGACATAATTTTCTTCACTTACATTTATTACAATTTTCAAATTTTTTTGCATACATCAACTCTAAAATTTTCATTTTGTTGTGATCTTATATCTTTTTGTTTATGAGAAAAATGGGAGAGTGAAAACTGAAGTTTGGATCTGAAAAAAAAATTTGAACATCCAAAATGGAAATGCACAAATGCTGAGAGAGATAATTTCAAAAAGTATCTGTGATTTTTATGGGTAGGCCAAATGTATGTTGTTTGGCTCCGGTAAATATCCAACCACACTCTCACTTGAGAATTTAATTTTTTCTACTCCTTGAAATTTTTGGATCATTAGGCCACATGAATCTTCAACATGTTTCTGGCATGCATATCCACCACATTTAAAACATGTTAGGATCAATTAGAAGTCTCTTTCCTATAAAATCTATTAGGGGTTCTACTCGTGGAATTTCCCAAACATGGAAAGCAAAACTTTGGAGTTCATTTTTGGTGCATGAAATAATTTTCTTCAGTTACATTTATTATAGTTTTCAAATTTTTTTGAATGCATAAACTCTAAAATTATCATTTTGTTGTGATCTTATATCGTTTTTGTTAATGAGAAAAATGGGAGAGTTAAAACTGAAGTTTGGATCTGAAAAAAAAAAAATTTGAACTTCCAAAATGGATATGCACAAATGCTGAGAGAGACAATTCCAAAAAGTATCTATGATTTTTAGGGATAGGCAAACAGTGTGTTTTCTGGCTCTGGTAAATATCCAACCACACGTTAACTTGAGAATTTAATTTTTTCATCTCCTAGAAATTTTTGGATCATTAAGGCACTTGCATCCTCAACATGTTTTTGGCCTGCTTATCCTCCACATTTACAACATGTTAGGATCAGTTAGACGTCTCTTTCCTATAAAATCTATTAGGGGTTGTACTAGTGGAATTTCCCAAACATGGATAACAAAACTTTGGAGTGCATTTTTAGTGCGTGAAACAATTTCCTTCACTTACAATTACTAAAGTTTTCAAATTTTTTTGCATACATATACTCTAAAATTTTTGTTTTGGTGTGAACTTATATCTTTTTTGTTTACGAGAAAAATGGGAGAGTGAAAATTCAAGTTTGGATCTGAAAAAAAAAATTACGCATCCAAAATGGAAATGCACAAATGTTGAGAGAGATAATTCCAAAAAGTATCGGTGATTTTTAGTGATAGGAAAAAAGTGGGTTGTTTGGCTCCGGTACATATCCAACCACACGCTAAGTTGAGAACTTAATTTTTTCTACTCCTTGAAATTTTTCGATCATTCGGCCACTTGCATCCTCAACATGGTTCTGGCAAGCATATCCACCACATTTAAAACATGTTAGGATCAGCTAGAAGTCTCTTTCCTATAAAGTATATTAGGGGTTATACTAGTGGAATTTCCCAAACTTGGAAAAAAAAACTTTGGAGTTCTTTTTTAGTGAATGAAATAATTTTCTTTACTTACATTTATTATAGTTTGAATTTTTTTGCGTCCATAAACTCTAAAATTTTCATTTTGTTGTGATCATATATCTTTTTTGTTTATGAGAAAAATGGGAGAGAGAAAACTCTAGTTTGGATTTGAAAAACAAATTTACGCATCCAAAATAGAAATGCACAAATGCTGAGAGAGATAATTTCAAAAAGTAACTGTGATTTTTATGGGAAGGCAAAAAGTGTGTTTTTTGGCTCTGGTAAATATCCAGGTAAATATCCAACACAACTCTCACTTGAGAATTTAATTTTTTCTACTCCTTGAAATTTTTGGATAATTAGGCCACTTGAATCCTCAACATGTTTCTGGCATGCATATCCACCGCATTTAAAACATGTTAGGTTCAGTTAGAAGTCTCTTTCCTATAAAATCTATTAGGGGTTGTACTCGTGGAATTTCCCAAACATGGAAAACAAAACTTTGGAGTTTATTTTTAGTGCGTGAAATAATTTTCTTCACTTACATTTATTACAGTTTTCAATTTTTTTTGCATACATAAACACTAAAATTATCATTTTTTTGTGATCTTATATCTTTTTTTTTTTACGAGAAAAATGGGAGAGTGAAAACTCAAGTTTGGATCTGAAAAAAAAAATTGAACATCCAAAATGGAAATGCAAAAAAGCGGAGAGAGATAATTCCAAAAAGTATCTGTGATTTTTAAGGATAGGCAAAAAAGTGGGTTGTTTGGCTCCGTTAAATATCCAACCACACGTTAACTTGGGAATTTAATTTTTTCCACTCCGAGAAATTTTTGGATTATTAGGCCACTTGCATCCTCAACATGTTTATGGCATGCATATCCACCACATTTAAAACATGTTAGGATCAGTTAGAAGTCTATTTCCTATAAAATCTATTGGGGGTTTTACTAGTATAATTTCCCAAACATGGATAACAAAACTTTGGAGTTCAATTTTAGTGCGTGAAATAATTTTCTTCACATACCTTTATTACAGTTTTATAATTTTTTTGCATACATAAACTCCAAAATTTTTATTTTGTTATGATCTAGTATCTTTTTTCTTTACGAGAAAAACTGGAGAGTGAAAACTCAAGTTTGGATCTGAAAAAAAAATTTGAACATCCAAAATGGAAATGCACAAATGCTGAGAGAGATAATTCCAGAAAGTATCTATGATTTTTAATGATAGGAAAAAAGTGGGTTGTTTGGCTACTGTAAATATCCAACCACCCGTTAACTTGAGAATTTAATTTTTTTTACTCCTTGATATTTTTGGATCATTAGGCCACTTCCATCCTCAACATGTTTTTGGCATGCATATTCACTTAATCTAAAACATGTTAGGTTCAGTTAGAAGTCTATTTCCTTTAAAATCTATTAGGGGTTGTACTAGTGGAATTTCCCAAACATGGATAACAAAACTTTGGAGTTCATTTTTCGTTCGTGAAATAATTTTATTCACTTATATTTATTACATTTTTCAAATTTTTTTGCAAACATAAACTTTAAAATTTTCTTTTTTGTTGTGATCTTATATCTTTTTGCTTTACGAGAAAAATAGTAGAGTGAAAACTCAAGTTTGGATTTGAAAAAAAAAT
The DNA here is from genome assembly GCF_029961685.1 of Aristolochia californica. Taxonomy (NCBI): domain Eukaryota; kingdom Viridiplantae; phylum Streptophyta; class Magnoliopsida; order Piperales; family Aristolochiaceae; genus Aristolochia; species Aristolochia californica. The sequence goes on from NW_027181771.1 coordinate 17,084,153, forward strand.
TTGAACATCCAAAATGAAAATAAACAAATGCTGAGTCAGATAATTCCAATGAGTATCTGTGATTTTTAAGGATAGGCAAAATATGGGTTGTTTGGCTCCGGTAATTATCCAACCACTCGTTACCTTGAGAATTGAAATTTTTCTACTCCTTGAAACTTTTGGATCATTAGGCCACTTGCATCCTCAACAAGTTTTTGGCATACATATCCACCACATTTAAAACATGTTAGGATCAGTTAGAAATCTCTTTCCTATAAAATCTATCACGGGTTGTACTAGTGGAATTTCCGAAACATGGATAACAAAACTTTGGAGTTAATTTTTGTTGCATGAAATAATTTTCTTCACTTTCAATGATTATAGTTTTCATTTTTTTTTTGCATACATAAACTCTAAAATTTTCATTTTGTTGCGATCTTATATCTTTTTTTTTTTACAAGAAAAATGGGAGCGTGAAAACTCAAGTTTGGATCTGAAAAAAAAATTTGACCATCCAAAATGGAAATGCACAAATGCTGAGAGAGATAATTCCAAAAAGTATATGTGATATTTAAGAATAGGCAAAAAGTGGGTGGTTTAGCTCCAGTAAATATCCAACCACACGTTAACTGGAGAATTTAATTTTTTCTTCTCAAAATTTTTGGATCATTAGGCCACTTCCATCCTCAACTTGTTTCTGGCATGCACATCCACCACATTTAAAATATGTTAGGATCATTCAGAAGTCTCTTTCCTATAAAATTTATTAGAGGTTATACTAGTGAATTTTCCCAATCATGGGAAAAAAAACTTTGGAGTTAATTTTTAGTGCGTGAAATAATTTTCTTCCATTACATTTATTATAGTTTGAATTTTTTTGCATCCATAAACTCTAAAATTTTCATTTTGTTGTGATCTTACATCTTTTTTGTTTACGAGAAAAATGGGAGGGAGAAAACTCAAGTTTGGATCTAAAAAACAAATTTGAGCATCCAAAATGGAAATGCACAAATGCTGAGAGAGATAATTTCAAAAAGTATCTGTGATTTTTATGGGTAGGCCAAATGTATGTTGTTTGGCTCCGGTAAATATCCAACCACACTTTCACTTGAGAATTTAATTTTTTCTACTCCTTGAAATTTTTGGATCATTAGGCCACATGAATCCTCAACATGTTTCTGGCATGCATATCCACCACATTTAAAATGTGTTAGGATCAATTAGAAGTCTCTTTCCTATAAAATCTATTAGGGGTTGTACTCGTGGAATTTCCCAAACATGGAAAACAAAACTTTGGAGTTCATTTTTGGTGCATGAAATAATTTTCTTCAGTTACATTTATTATAGTTTTCAAATTTTTTTGAATGCATAAACTCTAAAATTATCATTTTGTTGTGATCTTATATCTTTTTTTTTAATGAGAAAAATGGGAGAGTTAAAACTGAAGTTTGGATCTGAAAAAAAAAAATTGAACTTCCAAAATGGATATGCACAAATGCTGAGAGAGACAATTCCAAAAAGTAACTATGATTTTTAGGGATAGGCAAAAAGTGTGTTTTTTGGCTCTGGTAAATATCCAACCACACATTAACTTGAGAATTTAATTTTTTCATCTCCTAGAAATTTTTGGATCATTAAGGCACTTGCATCCTCAACATGTTTTTGGCTTGCTTATCCTCCACATTTACAACATGTTAGGATCAGTTAGACGTCTCTTTCCTATAAAATCTATTAGGGGTTGTACTGGTGGAATTTCCCAAACATGGATAACAAAACTTTGGAGTGCATTTTTAGTGCGTGAAACAATTTCCTTCACTTAAAATTACTAAACTTTTCAAATTTGTTTGCATACATATACTCTAAAATATTTGTTTTGGTGTGATCTTATATCTTTTTTGTTTACGAGAAAAATGGGAGAGTGAAAATTCAAGTTTGAATCTGAAAAAAAAATTAAACATCCAAAATGGTAATGCCCAAATGCTGAGAGTGATAATTCCAAAAAGTATCTGTGATTTTTAGTGAAAGGAAAAAAGTGGGTTGTTTGGCTCTGGTAAATATCCAACCACACGTTAACACTAGAATTTAATTTTTTCCACTCCTTGAAATTTTTGGATCATTAAACCACTTGCATCCTCAACATGTTTCTGGCATGCATATCCTCCACTTTTAAAACATGTTAGGATCAATTAGAAGTCTCTTTCCTATAAAATCTATTTAGGGTTGTACTTGTGGAATTTCTGGAACTTGGATAACAAAACTTTGGAGTTCATTTTTAGTGCGTGAAATAATTTCTTCACTAACATTTATTTTAGTTTTCAATTTTTTTACATACATAAACTCTAAAATTTTCATTTTGTTGTGATCTTATATCTTTTTTGTTTACGAGAGAAATGGGAGCGCGGAAACTAAAGTTTAGATCTGAAAAAAAAAATTGAACATCCAAAATGGAATTGCACACATGCTGAGAGAGATAATGCCAGAAAGTATTTGTGATTTTTAAGGATAGGAAAAAAGTAGGTTGTTTGGCTACGATAAATATCCAACCACCAGTTAACTTGAGAATTTGATTTTTTCTACTCCTTGAAATTTTTGGATCATTAGGCAACTTACATCCACAACATGTTCCAGGCATGCATATCCACGACATTTAAAACATGTTAGGATCAGTTAGAAGTCTCTTTCCTATAAAATCTATTTGGGGTTGTACTATTGGAATTTCCCAAACATGGATAACAAAAGTTTGGAGTTCATTTTTAGTGCGTGAAATAATTTTCTTCACTTACATTTATTTTAGTTTTCAAAAAAATTTTCATTAATAAACTCTAAAATTTTCATTTTGTTGTGATCTTATATCTTTTTTGTTTACGAGAAAATGGGAGAGTGAAAACTCAAGTTTGGATCTGAAAAAAAAATTTGAATATCCAAAATGGAAATGCCCAAATTTTGAGAGTGATAATTCCAAAAAGTATATGTGATTTTTTAGGATAGGCAAAAAGTGGGTTGTTTGTATTCAGTAAATATCCAACCACACGTTAACTTGAGAATTTAATTTTTTCTATCCCTTGAAATTTTTGGATCATTAGGCCACTTCCATCCTCAACATGTTTTTGGCATGCATATCCACCACGTTTAAACCATGTTAGGATTAGTTAGAAATCTCTTTCCTATAAAATCTATTAGGGGTTGTACCAGTGGAATTTCCTAAACATGGATAAAAAAACTTTGGAGTTCATTTTTAGTGCGTGAAATAATTTTCTTCACTTACATTTATTATAGTTTTCAAATTTTTTTGCATACATAAACTCTAAAATTTTCATTTTGTTATGATCTAGTATCTTTTTTGTTTACGAGAAAAACGGGAGAGTGAAAACTCAAGTTTGGATCTGAAAAAAAAATTTGAATATCCAAAATGGAAATGCACAAATGCTGAGTGAGATAATTCCAAAAAGTATCTGTGATTTTTAAGGACAGGCGAAAAGTTGGTTGTTTGGCTCCGGTAAATATCCAAACAAACGTTAACATGAGAATTTAATTTTTTCTACTCTGGAAATTTTTCGATCATTAGGCCACTTGAATCCTCAACATATTTCTGGCATGCATATCCACATAATTTAAATCATGTTAGGATCAGTTAGAAGTCTATTTCCTATAAAATCTATTAGGGGTTGTACTAGTGGAATCTTCCAAACATGGATAACAAAACTTTGGAGTTCATTTCTCGTGCGTGAAATAATTTTATTCACTTATATTTTTTATATTTTTCAAATATTTTTGCATTCATAAACTCTAAAATTTTCTTTTTTGTTGTGATCTAATATCTTTTTTGTTTACGAGAAAAATAGTAGAGTGAAAACTCAAGTTTGGATTTGAAAAAAAAAAATTGAACATCCAAAATAAAAATACACAAATGCTGAGAGAGATAATTCCAAGAAGTATCTGTGATTTTTAAGGATAGGCAAAAAGTGGGTGGTTTGGCTCCGGTTAATATCCAACTACTCGTTATCTTGAGAATTGAAATTTTTCTACTCCTTGAAACTTTTGGATCTTTAGGCCACTTGCATCCTCAACTTTTTTGGCATACATATCCACCACATTTAAGACATGTTAGGATTAGTTGGAAGTCACTTTCCTATAAAATCTATCACGGGGTTTACTCGTGGAATTTCCCAAACATGGATAACAAGACTTTGTAGTTAATTTTTAGTGCAAGAAATAATTTTCTTCACTTAAATTTATTATAGTTTTCAATTTTTTTTGCATACATAAACTCTAAAATTTTTATTTTGATGAGATCTTATATCTTTTTTGTTTACAAGACAAATGGGCGCATGAAAACTCATGTTTGGATCTGAAAAAAAAATTGAGCATCCAAAATGCAAATGCACAAATGCTGAGAGAGATAATTCCAAAAAGTATCTGTGATATTTATGAATAGGCAAAAAGTGGGTTGTTTGGCTCCAGTAAATTTCCAACCAAACGTTAACTTGAGAATTTAATTTTTTTTCTCGAAAGTTTTGGATCATTTGGCCACTTCCATCCTCAACTTGTTTCTGGCTTGCAGATCCACCACATTTAAAACATGTTAGGATCAGTTAGAAGACTTTTTCCTATAAAATCTATTAGAGGTCATACTAGTGCAATTTCCCAAACATGGTTAAAAAAACTTTGGAGTTCATTTTTAGTGCATGAAATAATTTTCTTCACTTACATTTAATATAGTTTGAATTTTTTTGAGTCCATAAACTCTAAAATTTTCATTTTGTTGTGATCTTATATATTTTTTGTTTATGAGAAAAATGGTAGAGAGAAAACTCAAGTTTGGATCTGAAAAACAAATTTGAGCATCCAAAATGGAAATGCACAAATGCTGAGAGAGATAATTTCAAAAAGTATCTGTGATTTTTATGGGTAGGCAAAAAGTGTGTTGTTTGGCTCCGGTAAATATCCAACCACACTCTCACTTGAGAATTTAATTTTTTCTACTCCTTGTAATTTTTGGATCATTAGGCCACTTGAATCCTCAACATGTTTCTGGCATGCACATCCACCACATTTAAAACATGTTAGGATAAGTTAGAAGTCTCTTTCCTATAAAATCTATTAGGGGTTGTACTCGTGGAATTTCCCAAACATGGAAAACAAAACTTTGGAGTTCATTTTTAGTGCATGAAATAATTTTTTTCACTTACATTTATTATAGTTTTCAATTTTTTTTGCATACATAAACTATAAAATTATCATCTTGTTGTGATCTTATATCTTTTTTGTTTACGAGAAAAATGCGAGTGTCAAAACTCAAGTTTGGATCTGAAAAAAAAATTTGAACATCCAAAATGGAAATGCAAAAATGCTGAGAGAGATAATTCCAAAAGGTATCTGTGATTTTTAAGGATAGGCAAAAAAGTGGGTTGTCTAGCTCCGGTAAATATCCAACCACACGTTAACTTGAGAATTTAATTTTTTCTACTCTTTGAATTTTTTGGATAATTAGGCCACTTGAATCCTCAACATGTTTCTGGCATGCTTATCCACCACATTTAAAACATGTTAGGATCAGTTAGAAGTTTTTTTCCTATAAAATCTATTAGGGGTGGTACTAGTGGAATTTCCCAAACAAGGATAACGAAACTTTGGAGTTCATTTTTAGTGCGTCAAATAATTTTCTTCACTTACATTTATTATAGTTTTCAAATTTTTTTGCATACATAAACTCTAAAATTTTCATTTTGTTGTTTTTGTTTATGAGAAAAATGGGAGAGAGAAAACTCATGTTTGTATCTGAAAAAAAAAAATTGAGCTGCAAAAATGGATATGCAAAAATTCTGAGAGAGATAATTCCAAAAAGTATCTGTGATTTTTAAGAATAGGCAAAAAGTGGGTTGTTTGGCTCCGGTAAATATCCAACCACACGTTAACTTGAGAATTTAATTTTTCCCACTCCTTGAAATTTTTTTATCATTAGGCCACTTGCATCCTGAAATGTTTCAGGCATGCTTATCTACCACATTTAAAACAAGTTAGAAATAGTTAGAAGTCTCTTTCCTATATAATCTATTACGGGTTGTACTAGTGGAATTTCCAAAACATGGATAAAAAAACTTTGGAGTTCATTTTTAGTGTGTGAAATAATTTTCTTCACTTACATTTATTATAGTTTTCAAATTTTTTTTATATATAAACTCTAAAATTTTCAATTTTTTGTTATCTTACATCTTTTTTTTTTACGAGAAACATGGGAGAGTGAAAACTCAAGTTTGGATCTGAAAAAAAAATTTGAACATCCATAATGGAAATGCACAAATGCTGAGAGAGATACTTCCAAAAAGTATATGTGATTTCTAAGGATAGGCAAAAAGTCGGTTGTTTGGCTCCGGTAAATATCCAACCACATGTTAACTTGAGAAATTAATTTTTTCCACTCCTTGAAATTTTTGGATCATTAGGTACTTGCATCCTCAACATGTTTATGGCATGCATATCCACCACATTTAAAACATGTTCGGATCAATTAGAATTCTCTTTCCTATAAAAGCCATTAAGGGTTGTACTAGTAGAATTTCCCAAACACTGATAACAAAACATTGGAGTTCATTTTAAGTGCGTGAAATAATTTTCTTCACTTAAATTTGTTATAGTTTTCAAATTCTTTTGCATACATAATCTAAAATTTTCATTTTGTTGTGATCTGATATCTTTTTGATTTACGAGAAAAATGGGAGAGTGAAAACTCAAGTATGGATCTGAAAAAAAACAATTTGAACATCCAAAATGGAAATGCCCAAATGCTGAGAGAGATAATTCCGAAAAGTATCTGGGATTTTTAAGGATAGGCAAAAAGTGGGTTGTTTGGCTCCGGTAAATATCCAACCACACGTTAACTTGAGAATTTAATTTTTTCTACTCCTTGAAATTTTTGGATCATTAGGCCACTTGCATCCTCAACATGTTTGTGGCATGCATATCCACCAAATTTAAAACATGTTAAGATCAGTTAGAAGTCTCTTTCCTATAAAATCTTTTAGGGGTTGTACTAGTGGAATTTCCAAAACATGGATAACAAAACTTTGTAATTCATTTTTAGTGCGTGAAATAATTTTCTTCACTTACATTAATTATAGTTTTCCAATTCTTTTTCATACATAAACTCTAAAATTTTTATTTTGTTGTGATTTTATATCTTTTTTGTTTACAAGAAAATTGGGAAAGTGAAAACTCATGTTTGGATCTGAAAAAAAAAATTTGAACAATCAAAATGGAAATGCACAAACGCTGAGAAAGATAATTTCAAAAAGTATCTGTGATTTTTAGGGATTGGTTAAAAGTGGTCGCTTGGCTTCGGTAATTATCCAACCACACGTTAACTTGAGAAGTTAATTTTTTCTACTCCTTGAAGTCTTTGGATCATTAGGCCACTTGGATCCTCAACATGTTTCTGGCATGCATATCCACTGCATTTAAAACATGTTAGGATCAGTTAGAAGTCTCTTTCCAATCAAATCTAGTAGGGTTGTACTAGTGACATTTCCCAACCATGGATAATAAAACTTGGGAGTTCATTTTTAATGCGTGAAATAATTTTCTTGACTTACATTTATTATAGTTTGCAAATTTTTTTGCATACATAAACTCTAAAATTTTCATTTTGTTGTGATATTAAATCTTTTTTTTGTTTACGAGAAAAATGGGAGAGTAAACACTCAAGTTTGGATCTGAAAAAAAAAATTTGAACATCCAAAGTGGAAATGCACAAATGCTGAGAGAGATAGTTCGAAAAAGTATTTGTGATTTTTAAGGAAAGGCAAAACGTGGGTTGTTTGGGTCCTGTAAATATCCAACCACACGCTAACTTGAGATTTAATTTTTTCTACTCGAAAATTTTGGATCATTCGGCCACTTGCATCTTCAACATGCTTCTGGCATGCATATCTACCACATTCAAAACATGCTAGGATCAGTTAGAAGTCTCTTTCCTATAAAATTTATTAGGGGTTGTAGTAGTGGAATTTCCCAAATATGTATAACAAAACTTTGAACTTCATTTTTAGTGCGTGAAATAATTTTCTTCACTTACATTTATTATAGTTTTCAAATTTTTTTGCATATATAAACTGAAAAATTTTCATTTTGTTATGATCTTATATCTTTTTTGTTTATGAGAAAAATGGGAGAGAAAAAACTCAAGTTTTGATTTGAAAAAAAAATTTGAACATCCAAAATGGAAATACACAAATGCGGAGAGAGATAATTCCAAAAAGTATTTGTGATCTTTACGGATTGGAAAAAAGTGGGTTGTTTGGCTCCAGTAAATATCCAACCACACATTAAGTTGAAAATTTATTTTTTCCACTCCTTGAAATTTTTGTATCATTAGGCCACTTGCAACCTCAACAAGTTTCTGGCATGCATATCCACCACATTTAAAACATGTTAGGATCAGTCAGAAGACTTTTTCCTATAAAATCTATTAGGGGTTGTACTTGTGAAATTTCCCAAACATGGATAAAAAAACTTTGGAGTTCATTTTTAGTGCGTGAAATTATTTTCCTTACTAACATTTATTATAGTTTTCAAATTTTTTTGCATACGTAAACTCTAAAATTTTCATTTTGTTGTGATAAAGTATCTTTTTTGTTTGCGAGAAAAATGGGAAAGTGAAAACTCTAGTTTGGATCTGAAAAAAATATTTGAATATCCAAAATGGAAATGCACAAATGCTGAGAGAGATAATTCTAAAAAGTATCTGTGATTTAGAAGGATAGGAAAAAAGTGGGTTGTTTGGCTCTGGTAATTATCCAAACACACGTTTACTTGAGAATTTAATTTTTTCTACTCCATATTTTTGGATCATTAGGCCACTTGCATCCTCAACATGTTTCTGGTATGCATATCCACCACATTTAAAACATGTTAGGTTTAGTTAGAAGTCTCTTTCCAATAAAATCTATTAGGGGTTGTACTAGTGGATTTTCCCAAACATGGATAAAAAAACTTTGGATTTCATTTTTAGTGCGTGAAATAATTTTCTTAACTTACATTTAATATAGTTTTCAAATTTTTTTGCATGCATAAACTCTAAAAGTTTCATTTGGTTATGATCTTATATCTTTTTCCTTCACGATGGGAGAGTGAAAACTAAAGTATGGATCTGAAAAAAAGATTTGAACATCCAAAATAGAAATGCACAATTGTTGAGAGAGATAATTCCAAAAAGTATCTGTGATTTTTAAGGATAGGCAAAAAGTGGGTCGTTTGGCTCCGGTAATTATCCAACCACTCGTTAACTTGAGAATTTAATTTTTTCTACCCCTTGATGTTTTTGGATCCTTAGGCCACTAGCATCCTCAACATGTTTCTGGCATGCATATCCACCACATTTAAAACATGTTAGGATCAGTTAGAAGTCTCTTTCTTATAAAATCTATTAGGGGTTGTAGTAGGGGAATTTCCCAAACATGGATAACAAAACTAGGGAGATCATTTTTAGTGTGAGAAATAATTTTCTTAACTTACATTTATTATAGTTTTCAAATTTTTTTGCATACATAAACTTAAAAATTTTCATTTTGTTGTGATCTTATATTTTTTTTGTTTACTTGAAAAATGTGAGAGTGGGAACTCAAGTTTGGATCTGAAAAAAAATTTGAACATCCAAAATGGAAATGCACAAATGCTGAGAGAGATAATTCCAAAAAGTATCCGTGATTTTTAAGGATACACAAAAAGTGGGTTATTTGGCTCTGGTAACTATCCAACAAAACGTTAACTTGAGAATTTAATTGTTTCTACTCCTTGAAATTTTTGGATCATTAGGCCACTTGAATCCTCAACATGTTTCCGGCATGCATATCCACCACATTTAAAACATGTGAGGATCAGATAGATGTCTCTTTCCTATAAAATCTATTAGGGGTTGTACTAGTGGAATTTCCAAAACATGGTTAACAAAACTTTCTAGTTCATTTTTAGTGCGTGAAATAATTTTCTTCACTTACATTAATTATAGTTTTCCAATTCTTTTTAATACATAAACTCTAAAATTTTCATTTTGTTGTGATTTAATATCTTTTTTGTTTACGAGAAAATTGGGAAAGCCAAAACTCATGTTTGGATCTGAAAAATAAAATTTGAACATCCAAAATGGAAATGCACAAATGCTGAGAGAGAGAGTTCGAAAAAGTATCTGTGATTTTTAAGGAAAGGCAAAACGTGGGTTGTTTGGGTCCGGTAAATATCCAACCACACGTTAACTTGAGAGTTTAATTTTTTCTACTCCATGAAAATTTTGGATCATTCGGCCAATTGCATCTTCTACATGCTTCTGGCATGCATATCTACCACATTTAAAACATGCTAGGAGCAGTTAAAAGTCTCTTTCCTATAAAATTTATTAGGGGTTGTAGTAGTGGAATTTCCCAAATATGTATAACAAAACTTTGAAATTCATTTTTAGTGCGTGAAATAATTTTCTTCACGTACATTTATTATAGTTTTCAAATTTTTTTGCTTACATAAACTCAAAAATTTTCATTTTGTTATGATCTTATATCTTTTTTGTTTACGAGAAAAATGGGAGAGAAAAAACTCAAGTTTGGATTTGAAAAAAAAATTTGAACATCCAAAATGGAAATACACAAATGCGGAGAGAGATAATTCCAAAATGTATCTGTGATCTTTACGGATTGGAAAAAAGTGGGTTGTTTGGCTCCGGTAAATATCCAACCACACGTTAGGTTGAGAATTTATTTTTTCCACTCCTTGAAATTTTTAGATCATTAGGCCACTTGCAACCTCAACAAGTTTTTGGCATGCATATCCACCACATTTAAAACATGTTAGGATCAGTCAGAAGACTTTTTCCGATAAAATCTATTAGGGGTTATATTTGTGAAATTTCCCAAACATGGATAAAAAAACTTTGGAGTTCATTTTTAGTGCTTTAAATTTATTTCTTTACTAACATTTATTATAGTTTTCAAATTTTTTTGCGTACGTAAACTCTAAAATTTTCATTTTTTTGAGATCTAGTATCTTTTTTGTTTGCGAGAAAAATGGGAATGTGAAAACTCTAGTTTGGATCTGAAAAAAAAATTTCAACATCCAAAATGGAAATGCACAAATGCTGAGAGAGATAATTCTAAAAAGTATCTGTGATTTATAAGGATAGGAAAAAAGTGGGTTGTTTGGCTCCGGTAATTATCCAACCACACGTTTACTTGAGAATTTAATTTTTTCTACTCCTTCGAATTTTTGGATCATTAGGCCACTTGCATCCTCAACATGTTTCTGGTATGCATATCCACCACATTTAAAACATGTTACGTTTAGTTAGAAGTCTCTTTCCAATAAAATCTATTAGGGGTTGTAGTAGTGGAATTTCCCAAACATGGATAACAAAACTTTGGATTTCATTTTTAGTGCGTGAAATAATTTTCTTCACTTACATTTAATATAGTTTTCAAATTTTATTGCATGCATAAACTCTAAAATTTTCATTTGGTTATGATCTTATATCTTTTTCCTTTACAAGAAAAATGGGAGAGTGAAAACTAAACTATGGATCTGAAATAAAAATTTGAACATCCAAAGTAGAAATGCACAATTGTTGAGAGAGATAATTCCAAAAAGTATCTGTGATTTTTAAGGATAGGAAAAGAGTGGGTTGTTATGCTCCGGTAAATATCCAACCACACGTTAACTTGAGAATTTAATTTTTTCTACTCCTTGAAATTTTTGGATCATTAGGCCA